>NC_090447.1:832390031-833036395 GCF_031143425.1 Pleurodeles waltl | reverse complement strand
ACCCTCCTTCTGGTTTCGGTAGGGATCCACCTGTAAATTTTGCGGAGCATGCGGAGGGTGTTGAAGCAGGAGGATGAGACAGCGTTGACTTGTTGGGTCATGGAGAGCGATGAGTCAAGGATGAAACCCAGGTTGCGAGCGTGGTTGGTGGACGTTGGTGCGGCTCCCAGCATAGGCGGCCACCAGGAGGTGTCGCAGGTGGAGGGGGTGGGGCCGAGGATGAGGACCTCTGTGTTATCTGAATCTAGCTTTAGGCAACTGTTCTTCATCCATTTGGCCACGGCCTTCATACCGTCGTGGAGGTTGGTTTTGGCGGTGGCGGGTTCCTTGGTGAGGGAGAGGATCAGCTGGGTGTCGTCAGCGTAAGAGACGATGTTGATTTTGTGAGAACGGAAGATTTTGGTGAGCAGTGCCATGTAGACATGGAAGAGTGTCGGGCTCAGGGAGGAGCCCTGTGGTATGCTGCAAATGGTCTTGGTGGCTTCCGATCAGAATGGAGGGAGGCGGACTCTCTGTGTTCTGTCGGAGAGGAAGGAGGTGATCCAGTCCAGGGCTTTGTCGCGGATCCCTGTGTTTTGGAGGCGTGTGCGCAGAGTGTGGTGGCAAATGGTGTCAAAGGTGGCTGAGAGGTCAAGGAGGATGAGGGCTGCGGTTTCGCCTTTGTCCAGGAAGGTCCGGATGTCATCTGTGGCGGCAATGAGGTCGGTTTCAGTGCTGTGATTGCTGCAAAAACCGGATTGGGAAGGGTCCAGAGTGTTGTTTTCCACCAGGAAGTGGGTCAGTTGCCTGTTGACGATCTTCTCGATGACCTTTGCCTAGAATGGAAACAGGGAAATGGGCTGGTAGATTTTGAGGTGCTTAGGGTCCGCCTTGGGTTTCTTGAGTAAGGTGTTGATCTCGGCGTGCTTCCAGCTTTCTGGGAAGGTAGCGGTCTCGAAGGATCTATTGATGATCATACAGAGTTGGGGGGCAATGATGGAGCTCGCTCTGTTGTAGATGTAGTACGGGCAGGGGTCAGAAGGAGGGCCGGAATGAATGGTGCTCATTACTTTGGTGGTGTCAGCGTCGTTGACGTGTGTCCAGGAAAGCA
This sequence comes from Pleurodeles waltl, assembly GCF_031143425.1. Classification (NCBI taxonomy): domain Eukaryota; kingdom Metazoa; phylum Chordata; class Amphibia; order Caudata; family Salamandridae; genus Pleurodeles; species Pleurodeles waltl. Next base: position 833,035,305 of record NC_090447.1, on the reverse strand, counting down.
GGGGGTTGGTATGGTTGGGGGGTGGTGAGTTGGAGGTGTTGGCGACTGCTGGTGGGGTCTTGGTGTTGAAGCTGTTGTGGATGTCTGTGCAAAGGTGGGATGTCGTTGGTGCTGGAGCTGGGGTTGGAGAGTTCCTTCACGATGTTGAAGAGCTCTTTGCTGTTGTGCGCGTTGTTGTCTATACGTTCCTTGAAGGAGGATCTCTTGGTGGTCCGGATAAGCTGGTGGTGCTTGCAGATGGCGTTCTTGAGGGCTGTGTGGGCCACGGCTGCAGAGGCTGCAGGCATCATCTGGGAGTCCAGGAGAGGTGAAACCACAGTGGACTTCGACTCTTGGGAGCTGAGGAACCTTGTTGGCACTGGTGGTCTACTTCACCTCGGGTCGGGGACGGCAGGTGCAGTGGTCACTTCAGGTGTCAACCTTTGAGGGTTCCAGAGGCTTCAGAGCCCCTTCTTTGAAGGTTTTTGCAGAACAGGTCCGCTCTTCATGGGAGGTCTTAAGTCTTTATTGAAGGCAGGCAGGTAGGTAAGATGGTTGTTTTCTCCTCTTCTTCTGTTGCAACTCTTCAGTGTCCTTTGCCTTCTTAAGTCATCAGAATCTGCTTCTATGGTGCCATGGGCCCCCCTAAACACTGCATTTAGGGTTGTTAAGGGTGTGTAGGGTAGTAGCCAATGGGTTACTGACCCTTGAGGTCACAACCTCCCTTACATGACCACTTTCTGTCAGAAGTGGGCATAAACCTGTCCCAGAAGTTCTAAGTATGCCATCACCAAGATGGCTACTTTTGAAAAATCATGTCCACCTTGCAGTAGCCCACCTTAGGTGTGGTATTAGCTTGGGAGTGGCACACCTACCTGACTAACTAATTTTCCCACCTGTCCAGTTGTCAAATGGGCTCTGGACAGAGGGGGCGGCTTCCTCTCTTGTGAGGGGAGCAAGAGGTACATTCCAAAGGCAGCAGCCCTTTGAGGCTTGCAGTCTTAGAAAGGCTAATTAGCAGGTTATTCTGCGGGAGAGTGTGTTACACCCTCCTCCCAGATAGGCTTTTGTTCTGGATCTCCTGAGACTAGAGGACTCTCACCCTTGGGGTTCAGTATGGTGTCTCGGGTGGCAGAAACTGGTCAGTGAGCACACCAGAGGCTGGTACAGTTTCAGGGGGCACCTCTAAGGTACCCTCTGGGTGCATGTATTGGTAAATCCAACACTGGCATCAGTGTGGGTTCACCAATACGAGATGTTTGATACCAAACATCCCTATCTTCTGTAGAGCCATCATATAGCTGGGAAACTCGTATTGACCAGTGTCAAGCACATGTATTTAACCCCAACGGTGCCTTGGACGAGATCACCTCGTCCTGCACCCAGGAAGCGCTCCCCCCATGGGCTCCCCCCCCCCCCGGTGGTGGATGGAAGGGGAAGCCCTTCCCCTTCAACCCCCTCCCCCCCTGACATCAGCGCGCATCGCACACTGACAATCACAGAGGGCCTCCTCCATCGCGCTGGAAGCTCAGCTTCCAGCGCAATTGAAAGAGAAATGCAAAGCATTTCTCTTTCGATCACGTGGAGGAGGCCAGAGAGGCTTCAAAGGGAAGGAAAGGAATTTCCTTCCCTTTTAAGTCTCTCTGAGCGTTTCAAAAGCCGGATTGCAAGCAATCCGGCTTTTGAAATGCCCAGTAGACACCAGGGATTTTTTTTTAAATTAGAAATTGGCATAAAGGAGCGACCCCTTGGGCAAGGGTCGCTCCCGGGAGTGGGGGGGGGGCATTTTTTTAGATGGCCTTTTCTGCCCTGGCGGCAGAAACCTCTAGGCACAAGGGATCATTTCTTTTTTTTTTTTTTTTTTTTTTTTACAGATGGGGAGTGACCCCTTAGGCAATGGTTGCTCCCCTACGGGGCAAATAATAATTAGGCCATTTCTGCCCCCCATGGGGGCAGATTGGCCTATTTTTATGAGGCCAATCTGCCCCCAAGGGGGGACAGAAACCACTAGACACCAGGGCGTTTTTTTTTTTACGTGAATTTCATGCAAGGGGAGCGACCCCTTAGGCAAGGGTTGCTCCCCTAGGGAGCATATTTATTTTAGGCCATTTTTGCCACCCTTGGGGCAGATCGGCCTATTGTTATTAGGCCGATCCGCCCCCGGGGGGCCAGAAACCTCTAGGCGCGAGGGCAAATTTTTTTTAATTTTTTTTTTTTATTATTTGTTTGTTTTTTTAGAGATGGGGAGCGACCCATTAGGCAAGGGTCGCTCCCCTGGGGGGCATATTGTATTTAGAGCATTTCTGCCCCCCCCCCCCCCCAGGGGCAGATCGACCGATTTTAGGTCAATCTGCCCTCAAGGGGGCAGAAACCACTAGGCACCGGAGATTTTTTTTTTGCGCCAATGTCACGCAAGGGGAGCAACCAAGTAGGCAAGGGTCGCTCCCGTGGGGGGGATATATTTTAGGCCATTTCTGCCCCCACTTTGTAAAAAACACCTCTGTTTTCTGTGAAAAAATGTGATGTGTCCACGTTGTGTTTTTTGCCATTTCATTTCGTGGGCGCTAGGCCTACCCACACAAGTGAGGTATAATTTTTATTGGGAGACTTGGGAGACTATTGTCATTAGGCCGATCTGCCCCAGGGGGGGCAGAAACCTCTTGTTTTTGTGTGTTTTAGTTTTTGTTTGTTTGTTTTTTCAGAAATGGGGAGCGACCCATTAGGCAAGGGTCGCTCCCCTGGGGGGCAAAATGTATTTAGACCATCGGCCGATTTTAGGTTAATCTGCCCCCAAGGGGGGCAGAAACCACTAGGCACCGGGGATTTGATTTTTTGCGCCAATGTCACGCAGGGGGAGCGAGCCCGTATGCAAGGGTTGCTCCCGGGAGGAGGGTTGGGGGGGTGGGGGTCAAATTTATTTTAGGCCATTTCTGCCCCCCCGGGGGCAGATCGGGCTATTGTTATTAGGCCGATCTGCCCCCAGGGGGGGCAGAAACCTCTAGGCGCCAGGGCAATTTTTTTTTTGTGTTTTATTTTTTGTTTGTTTGTTTTTTTAGAGATGGGGAGCGACCCATTAGGCAAGGGTCGCTCCCTTGGGGAGCAAATTGTATTTAGATAATTTCTGCCCCCCTCGGGGGCAGATCGTCCGATTTTAGGTCAATATGCCCCCAAGGGGGCCAGAAACCACTAGGCACCGGGGATTTTTTTTTTTGCACCAATGTCATGCAGGGGGAGCGACCCCGTAGGCAAGGGTCGCTCCCGGGGGGGTGTTGGGGGGTCAAATTTATTTTAGGCCATTTCTGCCCCCCCTGGTGTTATTAGGCCGATCTGCCCCCAGGGGGGGCAGAAACCTCTAGGCAGCAGGGCAATTTTTTTTTTGTGTTTGTTTTTTTAGAGATGGGGAGCAACCCATTAGGCAAGTGTTACTCCCCTGGGGGGCAAATTGTATTTAGACCATTTCAGCCCCCTTGGTGGCAGATCGGCCGATTTTAGGTCAATCTGCCCCCAAGGGGGGCAGAAGCCACTAGGCACCGGGGATACTTTTTTTTTGCACCAATGTCACACAAGGGGAGCGACCCCATAGGCATGGGTCGCTCCCGGGGGGCATATTTATTTTAGGCCATTTCTGCCCTCCTGAGGCACTTTGTAAAAAACACCTCTGTTTTCTGTGAAAAAATGTGATGTGTCCACGTTGTGTTTTTTGCCATTTCATTTCGTGGGCGCTAGGCCTACCCACACAAGTGAGGTATAATTTTTATTGGGAGACTTGGGAGACTATTGTCATTAGGCCGATCTGCCCCAGGGGGGGCAGAAACCTCTTGTTTTTGTGTGTTTTATTTTTTGTTTGTTTGTTTTTTTTAGAAATGGGGAGCGACCCATTAGGCAAGGGTCGCTCCCCTGGGGGGCAAATTGTATTTAGACCATTTCTGCCCCCCTTGGGGGCAGATCGGCCGATTTTAGGTCAATCTGCCCCCAAGGGGGGCAGAAACCACTAGGCACTGGGGATTTTCTTTTTGCGCCAATGTCACGCAGGGGGAGCGACCCCGTAGGCAAGGGTCCCTCCCAGGGGGGTCAAATTTATATTAGGCCATTTTTGCCCCCCCCTGGGGGCAGATCGGACTATTATTATTAGACCGATCCAAAACCTCTAGGCGCCAGGGCAATTTTTTTTGTGTGTTTTTTTATTTATTTATTTATTTTTTAGAGATGGGGAGCGACCCATTAGGCAAGGGTCGCTCCCCTGGGGGGCAAATTGTATTTAGACCATTTCTGCCTCCCTTGGGGACAGATCAGTCGATTTTAGGTCAATCTGCCCCCAAGGGGGGCAAAAACCACTAGGCACCGGGGATTTTTTTTTTTTGGCGCCAATGTCACGCAGGGGGAGCGACCCCGTAGGCAAGGGTCGCTCCAGGGGGGGCATTGGGGGGTCAAATTTATTTTAGGCCATTTCTGCCTCCCCTGGGGCAGAGCAGCCTATTGTTATTAGGCCGATCTGCCCCCAGGGGGGGCAGAAACCTCTAGGCAGCAGGGCAATTTTTTTTTGTGTTTTTTTGTATTTGTTTGTTTTTTCAGAGATGGGGAGCGACCTATTAGGCAAGGGTCGCTCCCTTGGGGGGCAAATTGTATTTAGACCATTTCTGCCCCCTTGGTGGCAGATCGGCCGATTTTAGGTCAATCTGCTCCCAAGGGGGGCAGAAGCCACTAGGCACCGGGGATATATTTTTTTGCGCCAATGTCATGCAAGGGGAGCGACCCCATAGGCATGGGTCGCTCCCGGGGGGGCAAATTTTTTTTAGGCCATTTCTGTCCCCCCGAGGTACTTTGTAAAAAACACCTCTGTTTTCTGTGAAAAAATGTGATGTGTCCACGTTGTGTTTTGGGCCATTTCATTTCGCGGGCGCTAAGCCTACCCACACAAGTGAGGTATAATTTTTATTGGGAGACTTGGGGGAACGCTGGGTGGAAGGAAATTAGTGACTGCTCTCACATTCCAGAACTTTCTGTCACCGAAATGTGAGGAAAACGTGTTTTTTTAGCCAAATTTTGAGGTTTGCAAAGGATTCTGGGTAACAGAACCTGGTCAGAGCCCCACAAGTCACCCCATCATGGATTCCCCTAGGTCTCTAGTTTAAAAAAATGCACAGGTTTGGTAGGTTTCCCTAGGTGCTGGCGGAGCTAGAGGCCAAAATCTACAGGTAGGCACTTTGCAAAAAACACCTCTGTTTTCTGTCAAAAAATGTGATGTGTCCACGTTGTGTTTTGGGGCATTTTCTGTCACGGGCGCTAGGCCTACCCACACAAGTGAGGTATAATTTTTATCGGGAGACTTGGGGGAACATAGAATAGCAAAACAAGTGTTATTGCCCCCTGTGTAAAAAAGACGTCTATTTGAGAAATGCCCTGTAATTCACATGCCAGTATGGGCACCCCGGAATTCAGAGATGTGCAAATAACCACTGCTCCTCAACACCTTATCTTGTGCCCATTTTTGAAATACAAAGGTTTTCTTGATAGCTATTTTTCACTCTTTATATTTCAGCAAATGAATTGCTGTATACCCGGTATAGAATGAAAACCCACTGCAGGGTGCAACTCAGTTATTGGCTCTGGGTACCTAGGGTTCTTGATGAACCTACAAGCCCTATATATCCCCACAACCAGAAGAGTCCAGCAGACGTAACGGTATATTGCTTTAAAAAATCTGACACTGCAGGAAAAAGTTACAGAGTAAAACGTAGAGAAAAATTGCTGTTTTTTTCACCTCAATTTCAATATTTTTTTTTTCAGTTGTTCTTTTCCGTAGGAAACCCTTGTAGGATCTACACAAGTGACCCCTTGATGAATTCAGAATTTTGTCTACTTTTCAGAAATGTTTAGGTTTCTGGGATCTAGCATTGGTTTCACGCCCATTTCTGTCACTGACTGGAAGGAGGCTGAAAGCACAAAAAATCATAAAAATGGGGTATGTCCCAGTAAAATGCCACATTTGTGTTGATAAATTGGGTTTTCTGATTCAAGTCTGCCTGTTCCTGAAAGCTGGGAAGCAGGTGATTTTAGCACCGAAAACCCTTTGTTGATGCCATTTTCAGGGAAAAAACCACAAGCCTTTTTCTGCAGCCACTTTTTCCCATTTTTAAAACAAAAACGAAATTTTCACTGTATTTTGGCTAATTTCTTGGCCTCCTTCAGGGGAACCCACAAAGTCTGGGTACCACTAGAATCCCTAGGATGTTGGAAAAAAAGGATGCAAATTTGGTTTGGCTAGCTTATGTGGACAAAATGTTATGAGGGCCTAAGCGCGAACTGCCCCAAATAGCCAAAAAAAGGCTTGGCACATGAGGGGGAAAAGACCTGGCAGCGAAGGGGTTAAAATGCATTCCCTGATCACTTACTATGTCTGAGAATTGACAATGCCACAGCTGGGGCATATCTGATCCATGCAGATATGCCCTCACAAGTAATATAATGCACCCTGCTTTAGGGCTGTGAGGCCTGCTAGAGAGATGACTTACACGTATTGCATGCAGTGTTAGGGGACATGGCACAAAGGCTGTGTGCCATTGAATGTTTTCATTTTTGTCTGTGCCAACACGCAGCCTGCAATGGTAGCCTGTTATGTGCTTGGTGAGGCATCCCTTAGGGTGGCACAACTCATGCTGCAGCCCTTAGAGATCCTCTTTAGTACCCCAGGACCTATTTACCAGGGGTACCATTTAACAGGGACTTACAGGGGGTACTAAGGGTTTTGCCTATTGGGGAAACAACTGGGGAGTTTTGGGAAAGAGCTCTGGCACTTGGGACCTGGTTAATAGGAACCCAGTACACTCTCAGTCAAAATTACATCAGATACCAGGCAAAAGGTGGGGATAACAATGTCAAAAAAAGGAACTTTCCTACAAGGACTACTTGCAGGATAGGTAAGGACAGAAGTACACAAAGTAGTCACCAAACAAAAGTGGATCACTTCACGGCCACGGGGCCTTGGGGGCCTGCAGCCAGAATGCGGGTCTGAACTGCATGAGCCGTAGGGCCCCATGGGGCACAAATACTGGCAGCAATTGAAGCCTTGGGTGCAGAGGTCAAGCAAAAATAGACACTGTCTCAATGGAGTTTAACTTGTTGCTGGTCAGGGTGTGGCCAAGATGGCGGCTGAGACGGACGCTTAAGGTACAGCTCTGCCTCAGGCCTGAGAAAAATCCTGCCGGACATCGCTCATTCGACCGCCACAAACATCCACACACCAGCGGATGAGGGAGAACGCGGTCTGAGACCTGGGGACAGCTCATCCGTCTAAGCATTGGGGCCGTTGACGCTGGTGGCGGTCATGGAGACTACACCAGGGGTGGGAGAACGTGGGCTGGTCCTGTGGTGTCAGTGCATGGCTGACCGGGCCACGACGGACCCGACCCTGCACCCGCTTGTGGTGCAGAGCAGACTGCTGTGGAGCCGTGCAGCAGACCCTGGACCTGGCCGGCAACACCCTTGGAGTCTTGGTTGCCGGCCTGAGTCCTGCACACCCTCCAGTGGTGAATCTCGGCGGCCATTACGGGAGATGCATTGAGACTGTGTGGGGGAAAGCGGCGCGATGGCCAGCACTACAGCTAAGGAGGATATGTGGCACAGCTGGAATCACGAGGAGGCAGGGTCTTCAATGTCCCCCACTCAAATCTGAGGGGAGGTCGCATAGATCAGCACCGGGCAGGGGGAAGCTACCCCCAACCCAGCATATGCATTCCCATACACGTCAAGTCAATACAGGAGATACCAACTCTCCCATCATAATACCTCCAGGCAGGACATGACGCGCCCCACACCTCCCTGTGTGGAGACCATCTCGGGGGGGACACCTCTATAACTACCGGACCCCATCTAAGGAGCAGGTGCCTCGCAGCATTACAGTCTCTCTCTCGTGCTCTGGAGGTGACCCGTGGCAACAGTGATCAGTGCCATGGGTGAAAGCTTGAGGGTATTGGTGAATGTGGGAAAACCCAGAGATTGAGGGTTGCAAGAGTCGCCTATCCTGACCCACCTACCTGCACAGAAAAAGACATCACATGGGGAGCGCCACTGATGCTGAACTGTGACTTGTGGGGCTCACTGGAAGGGCTTCCTTGCCGTTGTTGAGGGGAAACCTCATAGAGCCAGGCCCATAACGGGGTGGATCTCAGAGCTTTGTTGTGCTGATACCATGAGTGAGAGGTGACATGAAGGCATGATGGGGAAGACTAAGGCCATCAGATCATCTTTGCAGGGTGACCAGGAGGGACTTCCTGTACCGCCCTCAATGATGGTGGTCCCACTGACCTTACAGCACCTGGAAGCCAACCTACAATCGCATTTGTGTCCGTTTGAGAAAATACTGCAAGCTATACTGGACACCAAATCGTCATTAGAGAATAGAATAGACTCTGTCTCTCAAGATGTTAATCTACTCAGAGCTGATCACTGTAAATTATCAGACAGGATAGCGGAAGTGGAATCAACCATATGCGCCATTGGACCCCACTGTTCAGGAACTGCAGGAACATGTGAAGAGACTAGATTCAGAGGTGAAAACCTTACACCGCAGGGCAGAGGATGCTGAAGGGAGCTCTTGCCGCAACAATGTACGTTATAAGGGGTTCCCAGAGAAGGTGGAAGGCCAGAGTGCAGAACTTTTTTCTAGAACACTGGCTCATGGATACAGTATTTAAGGGGAAAGTACCCAAATTCTTCTCCATAGAACGGTCTCACAGGATTCCTGGCAGACCGCCACCCCCCGGGGGCAACTCCCCGCCTGCTCATAGCACGATTTCTAAATTATAGAGATAGAGACATGATACGGCAATGCTTTTGGAACCGAGGTCCTGAACTCTGTGAGTGGGCACCTATCACAGCCTATCCAGACTTCACAGCAGAGGTGTAATGTCAACGAAACTCCTACATAAAAATCAAACAGATCAAACAGCGCCTTTGTGAACATAACATCAAATATGCCCTGATGCCCTGATGTTCCGCCAAACTCCGAATGATTGCTGATAAAAGGACCCACATTTTCTCCATGCTAGCGGATGCCTGGACATGGATGAACGCTAAAGGCATCACTCAGTCCTTACCGGGAGAAGAGGAACGAGGGGAGTGGCTGATGCCCCTGACCTGCCGATGCCCCCGGAACAGATCCCACGCCACCCCCCGGGGGCAACTCCCCGCCTGCTCATAGCACGATTTCTAAATTATAGAGATAGAGACATGATACAGCAATGCTTTTGGAACCGAGGTCCTGAACTCTGTGAGTGGGCTCCTATCACGGCCTATCCAGACTTCACGGCAGAGGTGTAATGTCAACGAAACTCCTACATAAAAATCAAACAGATCAAACAGCACCTTTGTGAACATAACATCAAATATGCCCTGATGCCCTGATGTTCCGCCAAACTCCGAATGATTGCTGATAAAAGGACCCACATTTTCTCCATGCTAGCGGATGCCTGGACATGGATGAACGCTAAAGGCATCACTCAGTCCTTACCGGGAGAAGAGGAACGAGGGGAGTGGCTGATGCCCCTGACCTGCCGATGCCCCCGGAACAGATCCCACGCCAAACCTACTAAAACCCAAGCAGCGGCAGAACACGTCTCGGCGCTGTGGGAGACAGCTCTTCACACCAAAAACGCATTCACGACACTGCAGGATAGCTCATAGATGTATCCAGGGAGCTCACAATCTACACTACTGGATATGATTAAGGGCCCAGAAGTCACCTCCCAGACGGCGGATGATCTTTAATGGATGTATCTAGACTAGTCAAACATTAACTCTCACTAAGGAAGGTGCGCCTGCTTACTAGCCGCATGAGAGGGGTGCACGTGCCAAGGTTACTTGATTGAGTGTCTGCATTGGTATAACTGCAGCCTTCTATGGCCTCAGCTGCCAGTAGCACGGAGAGTCCACGACAGTAACGGATCGACACCCATGCCCAGACTGTATGTATTTCCAATGGTGTAGGGGGCTGGGGATGGCCATGTCTTGGCTAACATTTCTCCTCTTATAGGGCCGAGGTCACAGTAGAAAGTTATCATGCCTCTCTGGATGCGATTGTTGTATTTTTTTTCTCCTATAAGTAATGGGGGTAATTAGAGGTGTGCAAGAAAAAGTGAACAGGATCAAGGCACTCCACAAACAATAATATGGCAGAAGTAAAATGCAGTTGCTGGAAAATGTTTTATTCCTTTAGAAGATGAAGACGAGAGTTGTTCAGTGAATACAACTGTTCAAGAAAAATACAACAGAAATCAGCCTGATTGGAGTGCCTTGATCCTGTTCACTTTTTCTTGCACTTTGTATATACAACACCGAACATAGGTGGTTCTTCTGTTTTGAGTTCCATTTGTGTTCGTGTGTACTTCTAAACCCGTGGTGGTTGGGTTTTCCTGACCAGGATGGCACCCTCTACAGTGATTTATTAGAATTATTTCAACCTTCAGAGTGTTCTTTGGATGTGCAACGGGGAGCATCAACCACCATTTCTTTTTAAGTAATTAGAGGTGTGCCCGTGTGCCACAAGTTCTGGGGTTCTATGTTAAGAATGGTTATACGGGTTCTATTGGAGTTGATGTTGTAGGGGCGGGGGAAGCACAGGGTATGCTTAAACAGGTTGCAAAACAGGCAAATGTAACAACACTACATGCATACTGCACAGTTATGGAGACACATGGCTTCATTGGTGGGAATACACCAAGTTCTATAAAGCTAGAGGCCTTCTTATATCATGGGTACACATACTGCAAATACCGCCCAGTGCTATAATATTTTATCGTAGAATGCGCGCGGCATGGCCACACCAGCTAAGAAATAGCAAATGTATTAATTCCTCAAACGCCAAAATGTACACTATTTTACAGGAAAAACACTTACTGGATAGTGAACTGCACAAAATGAGGAAGACATGGCGAGGACAGATATATGGCACCTCCTCTTCAGCATTTGGCAGAGTGGTTATGATATGAATAGCACCAAGGGTACCATATGTTCAGCGGACCCAAAGGGTAGATACAGGGGGTCGATATGTTGTTTTGGAGGGTTTGCTCTACCATGCAGACTTGGTGCTCACTCCCCAGCAATTAGAATTGTTCCTAAATATGGCACACATCGCAAAGCTCTCCCCCCACAAAGGGAGGCCCTCAAAAAAACCCTACAACTGGAGGAAATAAAACTGGCTATCTCCCAGATAGCTTGTAATAAAACACCTGGCACAGACGGCCTACTGATAGAGTATTATGCCACATATTCTGTACATCTTATTCAACCTCTGCTGAAAATGTTCAAGGAGACGTGGATTCAAGGAGAGCTTCCAGGCTCGCAATACGAGGCATTGATAGCAGTGCTGCCCAAACCTGGCTGTGACCCCAGAGATGTGTGATCTTATAGACCACTATCTCTCCTTAACCTCGACTGTAAGATACTAGGCAAGGTTCGTGCGAACAGACCAAACGGGATTCATACCGGGCATAGCATGTTTCTTAATATAAGGAGACTGTTTTGAATTCTCCATGACACTCCAACCACAGCATACAATAGTGTAGCCATATCCCTTGATATAGAAAAGGCATTTCACACCCTAAGCAGGGAATTCTTATTTGCTACGCTACAACATATAGGCTTTGGACATGTATCTGTGAGATGGATAAAGACCTTATACGCTAAACCATTGGCCAGGGTGAAGACAGGTGGACTGATATCTGAGAGCTTTCCAATTGGCAGGGGCACCATACAGGGTTGCCCGTTGTCACTTCTGTTGTTTGTGCTTGCAATGGAACCTCTCGCTGTTCACCTTTGCCTGCAAGCATGGGGGATCTGGATCAATGGGAGTCCATCGTCCTGTATCGCTCTATGCTGACGATGCACTGATTTATCTAGAGAATGGCAGGGCTTTGTTATCTGATGTGATGTCACTGCTTGACACCTTTGGGACAGTATCGGGCCCCTGGGTCAGTTGGTCCAAATCTTGTCTTTTTCCCCTAACCAAGTTATCAGTTTCCCTTAGGGATGCGCTTCCAACCTACCACCTATCTTGGTGTTTTGACTTTAAATATTTGGGCATTCAAGTGTATCATACTATGGATGCCCTAAGAGATGGTAATCTGGGACATGCGCTTCATTTCATGAGAGGGTCATTCCACTTCTGGAGCTCTCTGCCGCTTTCACCCTTGGGCAGAGTGGCGGTAGCCAAAATGTTGAACCTACCAAGGTTACTATACTTTTTCGCTGTATTGCCCATTATTGTCCCAAAGAGCTTCTTCCAGGTACTGAATAGTTTACTACTAGGACTCATATGGGGTCGGGACAGACATCGATTCGCATTCACAACTCTGTAGCGCCGATTCCAGGACGGGGGCCTAGGTGCACTGAACTTTTAATTTTACTATGTTGCAGTGCAATTGTAGTGGCCACTCCGCTGGCTAAGTGCCCCTGTGGGCACGGAGGCAGAATGCTCGCGGGCACGCCTGGGAGCTACCCCTCAATATATATGGCTCTCGAAACACATACAACTACGAGCAGAGGACAATATCCTATTGAAAGCAGCCCATACATGCTGGCGACGATATGTGCAGGGTAGAACTTCCTACTCTCCATACTCATCCCTAATCCTGATTGGACAGATGCCAGGTGGCACGCAATTGGCTAAGTCTCATGATATCCCTCCCAGGACAGAGGCGGGGATGGAAACGGTAGGTGACTACTTCGATGATGGCATCTTAATGTCATTTGATGCCATCATGGAACTTACTTCCCTGGGTCTGGGACACTTCCTGACATATCATGCTATTTGCTAGTTAATCAGAGCAGCTTGGGGGTCAGGGGACAGGGAACCCTCGAACTCTCCTATCCTTTACACGCCACATCAAGCATTGGCTCGTAAAAGGTTATAACGATTCTTTATAGGGCATTATCGGGAAAATAATATTACACAGCCAGAAGCGGCACTCAACAGATGGAACGCAATTCTGCCACAGCCCATGGCACCCAAAACATAGGTAGAAGCTCTTCAACAGCTAAAGACGGTGTCTGGTAATCGCAGATTCCGTTATACACAGTTACATTTTATTCACCAGACATACTTATCCCCACGCCGTATTCAACACATGTATCCTGCTTTGAATTCTGATTGTCCGCTTTGTAGGCTGTAACCGGCGTCAATCGCCACGGTTACGAACATTAACCCCAAGCCGATGGAATCGTGCCCCGGGGGCACGGCCGGGAGAACAGCCGAAAAAGGAGAATCATCTGACCCGGATATCTGGGTCACAAAGACAGAAGTACTTGAAGAAGAGGAGCGAGAATGGCAGGGGCCCGACAGGTTGGAGGAAGTCTCGCAGACGGAGACGGAGTGGGGAGCGACCCCAGGAGCAAGAGGAGGAACCGAGTCCTGGGAGACCATCGATTACGGGGACTCGATCGTCGGCTGCGGGAATTCCGAGACCAGGAGAGAGCCGGTGACAGATCCGAAGACCCGCAGAGAAAGAAAGGAAGAGTGAACAACGCCGCCACATCCCTGGAGGGGTGTGGCTTGCACAGGTACGATCGTACCTTAAATTAAAACTCCTGCCCTAGTGGATGTGGGGTAGGAGCAAGTTTGAGGGACCTGAGGAAGGGCTGGGAGGAGGGGATTAAGAAGAAGGAAACTAATTAACAGCACACAGGAGGGCTGGTGAAGATAACCACTCTCCTGTACAAGAAAATAGAGAGAGAGAGAGAGAGTCTCTGTGCACGGTAACGTTGGATACACTACAAAATTAGCACTCGCACACCCCAGCACCCCCTGCCCTTCCACACCCCTACTAGCCCTATAATTTCACCTAATCCAACACCCACACTTACCTGTTTTCCTGTTCTTTCTTTTGTGGAAACCGGTCCACCCTTCTGGGTCGAGTTCCTGTTCCATTCCGATGACCAGCCAGACGGGATCCTGACCATCAACCGGAACGCCCTAGAGGGGAGAAAAGCACCTCATTAACTTTATGAGATAAATAAAATAAGAATAAAAGGCTTTCTCAAAGACAATCGATAGGAAAGAGCCATTTAAACAGAGCACAAATAAAAGGAAATTGCAACCTAGTCCAGTGCCTATTGAGTCAATTGCCTATCCCACCAACCCCGGAACACGAACCCACTACATAGGCTCACTGCAGCAGGGTTTTATCATATGGTTTGGGAATGCCCCTCGCGGTTGAAGGTGTGGCAGGTAATAACAACAGACATCTCTGACATAACAGACCACTTATTTGCCCCCACCCCAGAGTCCTGCCTCCTGGGCATTCGCCCCAGATCCAAAAAACACAAACATATCCATAGGTTTGCTGACCTGGCGTTCATTATGTACAAAAGAAAAATTGCTATGAGATGGAAGGCTCCCATGCCACCAGAGGTTTCTGCTTAGCGCTGCCTGACACTAAAATGGGCACGGACAGAGTTACATATACTTCGATCCCTTCGTTATAGGAGGCCAGCTGTGCACAGGCTATGACACATGGGACGAGCTTGTGACAAAACTCAAAGCAAAGAATGACACTCGCCCACCTTGAACAGACCAACGGCTTGATTGACTATTGGAGCACATATATCTATTCTTTATTCTGCCCTGCAGGACTGTTCACATTAACTACACTTATATGTCAGGGCACAGTGAAGTCTTAAAGTGATCACTACTAGAAGGGTAGCTTCATACTGACATTGGAATTGAGTGCTTGGTCTGCCACGATCTGGTGGGGGTGGTGTGCAGGACGCATGTTTTTCAACTTGTCTGTTCATGTAACATGCATGCCCGCCTGTCTGCAATGACCCCACATTCAAGAACCAAACAATTTGCACTTTTCTGGATTATATCCAGTGAGTCCAGAATCTGCGCCAATCCTTCAAAGGGGTCAAACAAAAACTGAAAGCAGTGGGACTTACCTACGTGCTCCTCTTCCCTGCAAAACTCAAGGTACTCTATGGTGGGTGCTCCCATTTCTTCAGAAACCCGGACGAAATATGAAACTAGCTGAAGGTCCAGGAGGAAGCCTATATTGCAGCGCCGGTGCAGAGGTTCTCAGGTTCATCGCCGGGCAGAGAGGGAAAGGTTATCAAGAGAACGCAGAAAAAAAGGCAGGAAAATGTTGAGATTCCTGGCAAGGGTTGTGGTCTTCTGGGATGGGACGTTGGCTGTGGAGCGCCAGAGGTTGGAACGACAGGTGGCAAGAACGATGGTGAAGTTAGTGACGTCGGCACCTTCAAGCAAGAGTGGCTCAGGAGTGATTGAGGACACTCCTGAGGTGGAGGTGTCTTGATTTCCTGCTGTCACTGCAGTACTTCGAACACCCCTGGCACAATGGGGACAGGGTCATGACCATGCTGTTGGTGGGGGAAGTGTTAGTTTTACCCCTTCTTGGGTCTTCTGGACATTGAGGTCCCTGTCGAGAGCTGTGGACTGTGGGGGTAATGTATTGAGTTATTTTGGGACTCTGTGTGGACTTATATGGCCTTGCTGTACTAAATGCTGTTGAGTGAAATATAGGGTGGGAGTGTTGCAGCTTTTATAGGACAGGCAAGAAAATGCATGATTCACCTCCCACTCCATATTTGGATTTGTGAGGGGCTCTTTATATCCCCTTTTCTTGCCTCTGTTTGTGTTGTGTTTAGTGGATTGCTGAATGTGAAGAGTGATTGCGGTCTGTTCGGGGTATGGGGGTTTCCTTGCTCCAGCACTATTGGCTAGGCCTGGAACTGTCTTGCCCCTGAAATAAAAACTGGTGTGACTGAACCATTTAGTTTTTTTTTTCTTTTTCAGGAGAGGGGATTCACATGATTGGGGAGACACTATTTTGGGGTTCTGCGTGTTTACCTGGGGATTGGTGGGGAGTATTTGGGTTACTGAAACAAGTTGTTTGTTAAGTTGTTTGTAACAGGAAGTTGATTGGGTGCTGAATCACCTGTCTACAACACAACATGTTGGGCCTGGGGGATGGGAGGGGCTAAGGATAGGGTCCGCGTTCTGGAGGGATTGGACGGGGGCGATGTTACAGGATTCCAATGGTGAGACACATGCGGATGGTGACCTGGTGCAGGGTCTCAACTCATTTGTTAAAAGGTACAGAGTGAATGCCCACCTCCGTAGGGTGGGAATACAGGTAGCCATGTTGCAGGAGACACATCTGTTGGAACCAGTGCCCAGGAGCTCCAGAAAAAGTGGAGGGGTCAGTTTTACTTACTCAAGCTATGCCAGAGGGGTCATTTGGATAGCGCCAAAGGTCCTGTTCCGGGTTCATAGCTTCAGGGCACATGTTATGGGGCTTTTCCTCATTATACATAGCATGCTTGATGGTTGGAGATATATCTGCTTAATGTGTATGCTTTTAACACAGATGATTACCCCTTTTTTGAAATGGTGGAAGGGGAACTTACACCATATATGGGGATGCTGATCATATGGGGT
Organism: Pleurodeles waltl; assembly: GCF_031143425.1. Classification (NCBI taxonomy): domain Eukaryota; kingdom Metazoa; phylum Chordata; class Amphibia; order Caudata; family Salamandridae; genus Pleurodeles; species Pleurodeles waltl. The sequence continues at coordinate 833,018,876 of NC_090447.1, read as the reverse complement.
GGTGACTTTAATTGTGTGCTGGACAGTGCACTTGACCATCATCCCCCCCGGTTTGGCACTAAGCCATACATGACAGCTAGGATTGTGCAGTCCATGGACAGAGTAAGTTGTAGAGATATCTGGTGTGAACTGCATCCGACTGACAGGGTATTTCCTTCACCTACACACTGGGCATACAGCTGGTTCTACAGATTCCTGGTGACTGAGGAGTGTACACAGCATGTTCGAAAGGTTAAATACCAGTCCCGGTTCCTGTCGGATCATGCACGGTTAATTTTGTAATTAGGCAGTTGTGCGGGGAGGCCGATGGTGCAGTTGTGGAGACTCCACCCTAAGGCATTGCAGGATCCGGTGTTCTGGGAGGAGCTCTGGGAGGTTCTGGAGGAATACTTTGAGTACAATTGGGGATCCACAGAGTGGTGCAGTGCAGAGGGGGAGGCCTCTAAAAAAGATGTTGGGGGTGAATGCCTAATGAGAGTCGGTGGTGGAGGTTACAGAGGGACCTCACAAAAGGGGAATAAGCTTTGGCTCAAATCCAAAGTCGGCTTCTAGCCTGCAACTGGAGAATGGGGAACTCATTGAGGTGCACCATAAGGTGGCAGAACTGTGGAATAGACAGGACTGCTGCACCAGGAGGGAATATTGGCAGAGGCTCCATAGAGAAGGGCAAAAGTCAGTCCGAATGTTGGCCTGGCTGCTCATGGGGGAGAGGCTCTCACAGCTGATATTGTCCCTTATTGCCCCAGACGGCTCTGGCTAGTTGGGGATTAACTTGTTACTTAGCACTCAAATGGCAGCAGTGTAAGAATGCTTGTTGTGGGAGCGCTACAACTTATCATCTCCTTTTTGGACCAGGTGACTCTTCTGGTGCTCACTGATGCTCAGAATGAGCAGTTGGGAGGTGAGCCCTGCCTGGAGTAAGTCACTGCAGAACTCCGGGACATGCCAAGTGGGAAGTGCCCAGGCCCAGATGGTCTCCCTGTCAAATTGTATCACACTTACTCCGCATAGCTTAGCTTACGCCTGCTTGAGGTGCTGTGTAAGGACCGGGTAGTGGGAGGGCTACCCCCTGCCATATGCAATGGCTTTAAAGTCATGAATCTCCAAGCCCGATAAGGTACTGAAGGACCCTATCAAGGCTAGGAGTTGACATGTGGTGCTATCCAACATACTGGCAACACAGCTGCGAACTGTGGCAACCGGCTTGGTGTTAGAAGACAAGTGCGGCTTTATACCGGGTGAGGAACTCACATGAATTTACTATGCCTTTCCCATGCCATGCATTCGGTGTAGGAAACTGCTGAGGAGGCAGCCTTGGTGGCCCTTGCTATTGAGAGGGCGTTCGACACCCTGGGCTGGGAGTAACTTTGAAAGGTGCTTCGGCTCATAGGGGTCAGAGAGGAGTTTCTCTCCTGGGCTTGCCTACTTTATGAGGAGGCCACTGCCTGGGTATGGACTGCATGTACTTTGTCAGGATCCATATGAGTACAGAGGGGCACAAGACAGGGTTGCCCACTGTCCCCACTGATCTTCGCGTTAGCGATGGAACTATTGATGAAGAGAATATGTCAGGACCTTACAGACTGGGGAATTAAGACTGGAGACTCTGTCCACGTGGTCTTGATGTACGCAGATGATACACTTGTATTTCCCAGCGACCCAGCTCAATCGGTGCAGCTACTGATGGTGATTATGGAAGAATTTGAGTACACGTCGGGTCTCCGAGTGAATCCATGTAAGACGATCCTCTTCCCACTGGGAAGCTTGGAGGGACGACTGGCAACGGATCTCCCAGGAGCGGGACTGACCTGGGAGACGGAAATCTTCCGCTATTTGGGAATAAGGACTGTTCACACCGAGGAGAGCCAATATGACTCAACATGGGCAGGGTACTAACAAGTCTCAGGGCATCCGTAGGTTTCTGCAACACACTGCTGGTCTTGGTTATGGGTAGAGTGGCCCTGAGTAACATAGTTCTACTTCCCTACTGTTTGGTTAGCCTCCAAAACTCATTCTGTGCTATACCGAAGTCCACTTTCCGGGCTCTGGATAGTCTCCTGGTCTCGCTAGTAGAGGCAGGGTGTAGGAGTAGGGACCAACTTGAGATACTCAAACAGGACACAATGGAGGGCGGCCTTGGCCTCCCAGATTTGAAACTCTACTACGTAGCAGGAAAACTGCAGCTTGCCACACTATGGTGTGCTGATGGAGGCAACAGGGAGAAATGCCTGTTAGCAGGCCAGGTGGAAGAGGGAGATCTGCCCAGGCATCTGATGAGAAGCATGTGCATTGCTGTGGACACGCCGTATATCATACGACAAGTGGCACGGTCTAGGGAAATGATGGTCACAGGTATACTGAGGAGGCCTCTTTATGCAAAATTACTTCTGCGCTGGTGGCTGCGACCCTCTTGAGACATTACGGCACTGATGACCGTGTCACAGTGGACTTTGGCGGATGCCATTGTGCGGGAGATATGTACCAAAATGGGGTGTTCCTCACAATATTTGAGGCTGCTGAATTGTTTCGACGTAGCCCTGGGCAGTTCTTGCAGTACGCAAAGATGTCCAGCACGTCTATGAGATCTGGATGGATTTTCTGGCCAAACTGGTGGTATCACTTGTGCTTACATTGATGTTATATATAGTGTCAGATAGAGGCCTGAGCTCGAATCTATATGCGGCGCTGACGGAGGACAGACAGATGGACCTGGAGAAGACCCATTAAGGCTGGACTGAGGTGCTGAAGGATCCGCTGACAGATGAGGAACTGAAGCATGCATGGGCGGAGGTTTTGCAATACAGCCAGTAACTTGCAATATAAGTTCACCCAGTTCTTTTATCTGCATCGCGCCTACCTATGCCACAGAGATTACACAGAATTTTCCTGACCAGGTCAGGTGACTCCCCTAGGTGTGGAGACTTAACCACCCACTTCATACATATGGCATGGGAATGCCCTGAACCGAGGTTATACTGGACAGGGGTGGTGGATAAATTGTGCAGGGTGTCACGCACCCCTGTGGAGAAAACCATGAAGCACTGCCTGTTAGGCTTGGTGCCGCACCTGGCTAAAGGTCGGAAGAAGAGATATTGCTTTCCTTTGGTGGGTCTTGTGTTGGTGAGGAGACATATTGCCATCCACTGTTCAAGCCTTGTGCCACTGACCTTGACTCATTGACTAGCGGACCTCAGGGAATGGGTGGTGGAGGAGGAATGCAGTTTGAAGAAGGTGAGACAAGACAAAAATGTGGCACATGACCTGTAAATATGAGGGGACAAGCTTGAAAGCCTAGATGAGTGTGATCAAGAATATGTTGGGAGCCTGTGGGACTCAGAGCTGGGCAGCGATGCTCTTACTAGTATTGGGAGTGCTGATGGCTGGGAAGTGTGATCGCGAGATGGAACAGTGGTTATTTTGTAAAGACTGAGGGTACTGAAATGATGAGGAATGAGGCTGGGTCTGAGGACAAGGAGCAATTGCTGGCTCCCCACTTCTGTTCCCTTGTTGTGGTTCATTGGAGTCTCCGGAATGCTGTGTGATGCTGAGATGTACCAATGTAACCCAGCTGCATAGTTATACGGTTGGCAATTGCGGTGTATGTTCATTAAACTGTCAATAAAACAATTTAAAAAAAGAAATAGGTCTACTCTCTGATGTACAAGACAACCTTGATATAGTGGCACTGAAAATCAAGCCCTGGGCAGAAATACAGGCACATATAATCCATTTTTGTAAAAAGAAACAGGAAAAAGAGAGACCCCATCAGTAAGTGATAGAGAATGCAGCAGTCAAGTTAGTGCAGCAAAAGTTGGAAAAGAAAGGAGCAGTGGAGGGGGCTGTAGTAGCAGCCACCATTCAGACAACTGCATTGTGTGTGGGATCGGTCCAGGGGACCACCCAACAACAGTACCCGCAACAGCAGGATAATGTAAGGGCCCACGGAAGTAGCAGAGGAGAAAAAGGAGGAATAGGAAGAAGCAGGATAGGTCTCCAAAGGATGGATCAAATATGCCATTACTGTCACAGATATGGACATCTCATTAGAGATTGCAGGACTACAGGACTAAGAGATGAAATTAATAAAATTGAAGGACGGGTCTTTACAGTCATCCAGGAAAAACAGTAGTGAGGCCACAGTCAAAACTGCAAATGATATATGTGTAGGAAAGTACCCTCTTTTTGGCATGGTTACCCCCACTTTTTGCCTGTTGTCAGTGTGTTCTGTCTGTTTTCACTGGGATCCTGCTTACCAGGACCCCAGTGATTGTGCTCTCTCCTTCCCAATTGGGCTGCTTAGGACTTTGCACACCCCACAATCGGCATACTGGTGTCCCCATAGAAGTCCATAGTATATGGTACCTAGGTACCCAGGGCATTGGGGCACCAGGGGTTTCACATGGGCTGCAGCATGTATTGTGCCACCCATGGGAGTCCATGCAAAATGTGTCTGCAGGCCCGCCATTGCAGCCTGCGTGAAAAGATTCATGCACCCTTTCACTACAGGTCACTGCACCAGGTCACTGTAAGTCACCCCTATGGTAGGCCCTCCTAACCCAGAGGACAAGGTGCAGGTACCTGTGTTTGAGGGCACCCATGAATGTGCACAGGTGCCCCTACGAACTCCAGCTGCATTACACTGGACTTCGTAGGTGCGGGGAAGCCATTTTACCCATGTACTGGACACTGTCACCTGTGCCCAGCTATATGATGGTAACTCCGGACATGTGGATGTTTGGTATCAAACATGTTAGAATCATACCCCAATACTGTTGCCAGGATTGGTTGTATGTATCCAAACACTCAGGCAGCTCCTTACAGGACCCCCAGCATTGCTCCTAACAGTCTTTCAGGTTTTTTCTGCCACCCCTCAGACAGGTTTCTGGCCTCCTGCTGCTTGACCAAGCTCAGAAAGAGGAAGACAGAACAAAGGATTTCCTGTGGGAGAGGGAGGTAACACCCTCTCCCTTGGAAATAGGTGTTACATGACTTGGGAGGGGTAGCCTCCCCAAGCCACCGGCCTGCTTTAAAGGGCACATTTGGTGCCCTCCTTGCATAAACTGGTTTGCACCAGTCCAGGGACTCCAGGTCCCTGCTCAGGCGTGAAACTGGACAAAGGAAAGGAGAGTGACCACTCCCCTGTCCATCACTACTCTAGGGGTGGTGCCTAGAGCTCCTCCAGGTGGTCACTTGATTCTGCCACCTTGAATCCAAGGTGGGCGGAGGGCCCTGGGAGCATCTGAGTGGCCAGGTCAGGTAGGTGACATCACAGCCCCCTCCTGATAGGTGGTCACCCTGCTAGATGACCAATACCCCTTCCTGGGCTATTTAGGGTCTCCTCTGATTCGCCGTGCAAGATTCCAGCACGGCTTCTCTGCATCGTTTACTTCATCTTCTGGCCACTGAGACTACATCTGGATTCTCCAGGAAACGACAATCTGCAACTACAGTGACAACTCAGCTCTGCAAACATTGTTTCTCCGGCTCCTTCCAACAACTGCATCATTTCCCCAGCTGTGCATCCTTTGAGGGTGGCAAGTCTTCAGCCTGCACAAGAAGTAAGCAGGAATCTCCCTTGGAGTGAAGGAGTCACTCCCATGCATCTGCAGGCACCAACTGCAACGACAACTGGCTTTGTGGATCTTCTCTCCTCCAGAGCTGCATGGATCCTGCATCACACATGGTGGTCTGGAGTGGTCCTCTTGGTCCTCTTTAGCGGCTGTCCAACTTGGGAGACAGTAAACCCTTGCCTCTCTTTGCAGGACTGTACCCATGTGCACTGCGACTCTTGCAGCTACCAAGACTTGTTGTTTGTCCTCAAAGGGATCTTCAGGCTCCTTGTAGCCCCAGCCCCCAACCTTCCTTACTGCAAAGCACAGTCTCCTGTCTGCTGCCCCAGCAACATGGGAATCCTCTTCAAGTGTGCTAAGTGGGACTCACTGTGACTCCTGTGCCTGCTGCCAGTGGGTTGCCTGTGGGGGCTGCCTACACTTCTTTTAACTTTCCTGGCTGCTTAGGGTCACCCTGGACTCCCCTCCTTGGGTCGAGTCCCCTGGATCTTGCTGGTCCTCTTTAGCCTTGCAAACCTTCTTCTCCATCTCTTGCATTTGCCAAGGATTGTTGGTGGTTTTCTAGCCCCACTAACCGACTGCATCTCCACCGCTGATGTGGGACATCACTTTCATCACTTCTGAGACTCCTCTTCAGCTCCTGTGCTGCACTGCTGACCTTCTTTGTCCACCATCGACCTGGTACTGCATCCACAGAAGGATGGGTAGTGGCTCCTGCGACAACCGGACACTCCATCTCAAAATGGGCTTGGTCCCCTTCCTTTGCAGGTCCTCTTCTGTCAGAATCCACTTTTCGGTCCTCCAGTCTTGGTTGGCTCTTGCATAATCCTTTTTCAAAGTCCTCCCGTTGGTTTTTGTGAAAACCAGGTACATACCTCTGCTCTCCTAGTCGCTGGGGGTCACTCTGGTACTCACCTTTTGTGGTTGCTAGTTATTCCAACTCCCTTCCAATGATTCCACTTCCTTGGGTGGGGGACTGCCATTCACATTTCACTTTTCTAGTATGTTGTGTGGCCCTCCACTAGTGCCCTCACTATTGGCTATTGCTTTTACCAATGCCTACTGCTTTCTATGCTATTTACTGATTGCTGATGTGTGTGTAATGGTGTGTTTATTTACCTCCACTTGGGGGATTGCCTATTCAGTATTCTAGTACTTGTGTTACTATAATAAGGTACCTTTATTTTTGTAACACTGTATGGTTCTTTCATGTGTGTAAGTGCTGTGTGACTACAGTGGTATTGCAAAAGCTTTACATGTCTCCTAGATAAGTCTTGGCTGCTCATCCACAGCTACCTCTAGAGAGCCTGGCTTCCTAGACACTGCCTACTCTTCACAAATAGGGCATACCTGGACGTGGTATAAGGTGATAACACCATAGGTGATCACCACACACCAGGCCAGCTTCCTACAATATGTACCTTAGATGCCACCAAAAAATGTGTAACAACCAGCAATGCCTCAGGTGCAACAAATGCCACCACAGCATAGTTACCAAGCACCCTGAATGGCAGCTCCACCTCAAAGTGGACCGGAAAGTATGACTGTGAGAGGAGGAATTCCTTTTCAGACAAATTATGTGGGACGACACGCGCAATAAAGGTGCCCACAGAGTAGTTCCATGTGTACAGTATTGTCAGTAGTTCATAGGCCAGATGAGGAACCCACTGTGAAGGTAGCTATCAATGACAAGAAGTATGCATTCCTAATAGATACAGGTATTAAAGAGGGAGAACTTCCACTTTTTAATAGATCAATGGACACACAAGGATTCTCTGGGGCAGTAACGAGGGTTCCATTTAATAAATCAGTAGGATGGAAATAGGAGGGAAGTACATTAATGGCTGTTTACTGTTCTCTTTAGCTGCCCCAGCTAATGTATTGGGGAGAGATCATATGGCCTAATTAAATATAACTATTCATTTTCAGCCTGATGGAACTATGATTTGTTCTTCCCCTGGAGTTCCACCCTCCAGGATCATGGCTATAACAGTAGATTCTCAAATCAGAGCTTGACCCATTAATGTAGAAGCATTTATCACAGCAGTTTATACAATAATAGCAGAAACTCCAGAGTTGTTGGAAAGAGAGGCCAAGGTATCTAAAGAGTTTCTTTCCAGCAACAAGTGCAAGATTCTTGGATTCCAGACAACGAGTTGATATTACAAATAGAGGCCTTAGAGATAATACTAACCTATGGTGCTCTGATAGCCAGTGATCATAACTATGTCTTGTGGGCTTGTGTTATATTCATTAAGCCAGGTAAAATGGTTAGGGAACTATTGAATGATTAACTGTTTGAAGATGAGTCTAAGAAAACAGTTGTAGTCTTTCAGAATTACATACCATTGAGAACAGTACTGGAAGTAAGGATGCCTATACCAGGTAAAGCTTTTGATTCTGCCAGGGATGTAGATTTTTCCCAAGTACCAGGCATCTTATGGACGAAGGGTCCCCATGATGTAGATCTTATTGGTACTGCTACTCCATTCAGAATTACACTGAAGGAAGGTACCATTCTACCTGGGTTGAGACAGTATTCCTTTTCTAAAGAAGCAGACGAGGGCAGCACTCGTACTATAAAGGGGTTGTTAGAGCAAGGAGTAAGTTACCTTGGAGTGCCTCCTTGTAATACTCCTATTTATCCAGTTAAGAAATCTATGGTTCAAGACCTGTGCCCTTTGAATGATGTAGTAGTACCAGAATTTCTAATTATTCCTGACCCTTCCATAATTTTGATTAATATTCCTCAGTATGAGAAATATTTCTCTGTTATAGATCTCAAGAATGCTTTTTGTAAGCATCACTCTTCATCGAGACAGCCATTATTTGATTATTTGACAGTGTTTTCCTATCGTGGAACTCAGTAGTTGTATTCTAATTTACCTCAAGGGTATTGTGAGCCCCCTAGCATTTTCAACAGAGTGGTGAAAAATGATGTGTTAAACTTCCAGTGTGACAGTACCTTATAGCAGTATGTAAACAACATATTAGTTTGCAGTCCTTTAGAACAGTGGTTCCCAACCTTTTGACTTCTGTGGACCCTCACTTTGTAGTTTTACGTATCCTTTGCACATTAGCTTCAGGCTTTAGGCCTTTGTGCATTTTGCCCTGGATGTATTTTATTCCTTTGCTCGCAGCTTAGAGCCTCTGTGCACTTTGCTCTAAATGCTTTTATTCGGCTTCGTACTGTTATTTTTCAAATAGCCAGTTCTACGGTCTTGTTTTATTTTTTATATCATTCTGTTTAGCCTACTTCAGCACTGGAGTTCTCCATAACACATTCCTGTTCACTCTGTGCTTCAGTCAAGGATACAGTCTGGTACATTGCCGATAGACGTGGTAGGAGTTTAGTCTTTGGCATTCCTGCGTAGGGACATTTTGTGATCACGCTGACATGTTAGTTATAAAAACACTTCCTTGTCCCAATACACGCAAGAGGGAGATTCCGACCAGGGAACCACAACTAGACGCTGACTGCCTCGTTGCAGATGCTGAACCAGATCACAGGCCTTTGCTCAGGTATGAGGGCTGATGTCTCCCCAAGGATTCAGAAAGGCAAGTTAGAAGCTTAACATGCTGTGCTTGAAATAGAACTAGCTGAGAGAGAGTAGAAATTGTTAAACACCATGATAGCGTTGTTCTTATGTTTCACTCTCCTCGTGACTATTTCAATCCTACTGTGTTGTATGGTTCTGGTTATTGCGGCTCACGCCTTAATATCTAAAATGCAGTCGTTTTATTAAAACATTATATAAAACTTATACTGCCTTTGTCATTTGTATATGAGATCATATTGTAAATGAGAGAGTTGGTTTGGAGCTGAGTGACCACTACTTCCCTGAGAAGTTCCAAAGATGTAATGCGCTCGGCTGCCCAATCATCTCTTCCCTTTTGGAGAAATGAGGCACTGCTAGTTAGCCGGAGCAAAACCAGGTTTAGGGTGACAGAGGTCCTTCCAAGTGGGTCCGACTCAGTCCCCCACACCGTGAACGATCCTGCTGCCTAGAAATCCAGTAGTCTCATTTAGGATAATGAGAGCCCACACGACAACTTTATCATTACTGGAGCCCGGGGATCCCCAATGACTCTTTATTGGAATCTGGGGCTCCCCACTGAGTCATTACTGAAAGCTAGGGACGTAATCTGTTAATATTATTTAATTTTCTAAGCAGATCGGACCCCCTAAGGAGGCTTCACAGACTCCCAAGGGTCACCGGTCCACAGGTTGGGAACCACTGATATAGAACAACAGTGTAGAAAAGATACCATATCTCTTTTGGTTACTCTCGTACAGAGAGGGTATAAGGTAGAAAAAGACAAAGTTCAGTATTGTAAAGGAAGAGGTCCATTACTTAGAACAATTACTGTCAGCTTCTGGTCGGCACGTAATTCCTGAAAGAGCAGAATCTAAACGTCAAGTAACTCAGCCAGAAACTGTTAAAGGAATGCAGATGTTTCTTGGCCTCTGTAACTATGTGAGACAATGCAGCACTTTAATAGCCCCTCTGCTGGCGAAAGACAGAAATGTTAAGATAACATGTATACCAGAAATGAGGGAGACTTGCCACAAATTGAAGACAGAGATAGCGAATGCCCCAGTTTTGGAGACCCCTGACTATATCAAGCAGTTTTATCTCTTTTGTCATTGCAATGGTCTAGTGATGACTGCTGTCCTTATGCCGAAATATCTCTTAGGACACAAACTCATTGCATATTTTAGTGGGCAGTTGGATTCAATGATGACAGGACATTATCCTTGCAAGCAAGATCTTGTCACCGCAGCCTTTGCAGTGCAGAAGAGCACCCTCATTGTGATGGAGGAACCTTTAAAGCTCTGTGCAGAACATGCAGTGTTTCCCATAATTCAGAAGACTGACAACTCTAACTACACAGAGAGTGTCAGGTTATGAGGTGATACTGTCTCTACCATTTTCGAAGGTTTTGAAGTGTCATACATTGAACCCTGTGACACTCGTTGCTTATCCTATATTAGACTCTGAGGATGTTGTGCATGACTGTGCAACGTATATCCCTAATGACTCTAGTCAAGCAACAGAGGATCCTATTCCAGGTAGTATTGTCTACTTTGTTGATGATTCCTCTACTATTGATCAGGATACAGGGTTGAGACACACTGGTGCAGCAGTAGTCAGAGCATAACAGCAAGATTCTTAAGACACACGCCACATAGTAGAGCAGTTAACACCACCAGCACATTATTCTGCCCAAGCAGCAGAGTTGATAGCCTTGTTAGCAGCTCTTAAGCAAGGAGCAGGAAAAAACATTACTATATATTCAGATTCGGTTTATGTAACTACCACTGTACATTCTAGAATTATGAGATGGAGCAGGAGAGGGTTTCTCAAGGCAGACAGAAGTCCTGTTATGCATCAGAATCTTTTAGAGGTTTTAATAGAGGCATTTGCCTTATCACAGGCAGTGGCTGTTGCGAAGTGTGTAGCACACACAAATGGACTAGATTTTATGTCACAAGGAAATGCACTAGCAGACTGGGCAGCTAAGGATGCAGCTAGGTGCACAGCACACTCTTGCCTGTACCATCAGGTTCACAACATGCCTCTGATTTGAATGCCCAGACTGCCTCAGCATCGAAGTCTGAATCTGATACTACCACTGATAATGTCAAACCTCATTATGCTACACAGTAAGGTTATATCTGCGAGATTTGCAGGAAGCTGCTCCACCACATGAGAAATAGCTATTGGAGACTAGAGAATGCTCCCAGTCAGGGAATGACTTAGTTTATAGGCAAATATCTACAGGTAAACCATTGATGCCTCAGGGTTTACTTATGATAGCTCTTGATCAGTAGCATTTACCATCTCACATCTCAAGAGATCATATGTCTATGCAAATACAAGATTAGTTTGTTCCTAACTTACATGATATGCTCATCATGTACCTTCATAATTGTACTGCTTGTCAACAATTCTCTCCAAATCTCGCATTGAAGATGTTAAGTTCTACCATTGCACGATCACACAGTCCTTTCAAAACTCTCCATCTTGTCTTTGTGGACATGTTAGAAAGGTGCATAACTATCTGTATCCCACAGTTGTCATTCTTCTTTTTTATTAATGGACTGAAGCAGGATGTGTGTCCATTGTGATGCTAAGTAAGCTGCTACTTTTCTGATTTCTGAGGTGATTCCCAGCTGGGGAATTCCAGGAGGCATACAATCTGATAACAGCACACACCTTGTTAATGCAATTGACATACATCTCAGAACAATGCTAAGGATAAAGCATAAACTATCTTCTGTTTATCATCCCCAGAACAATGGCATAGTTGAGCGTCTTAATGGCCTGCTGAAGAATGAGATCTGCAAGCTATGTGCCAAGTTGCATTTGTATTGCTTATCATTGGCACTCTTCTCTCTTAGGAACACACCTAGTTCTGATCATCACCTGACACCCCATCAGACAGTGACAGGGAGACCTCTAAATATGCAAATACCTGCCACCAGAAGTAAGGTACAAGGAGAACGTATAGCTGAAATATTGAAATAGGAAATGCATGTTTATCTCTCTGAATTAACCTCAGTCACAAAGTTAATTTCTAAACAGGTAACTGAGGCAAAGAGAAGTGTGTAACCTTTAAGGTTGACCTCCTAGTCGTGCACATAGACAATACAGTTTTTGTCAGAAAATTTGTCCAAAAATGGAAAGAGCCAAGGTTCAATAGACCTTTCACCATGATGATGACAACTTTGACTGCCCTCAAGGTAGATGGCAGGAAGCCTTGGATTTATTTTTCGGACATTTGAATCCTGCATCACGCCAAAACCCACCAGTGATATAAATGGAACAAGAGCGGGAAAGAAGATTGCGATCTGCAAAAATACCCCCTATACCTCTGCCTTTAGACAATTTTCAGCTTTTGGACAATCATTTGAACCAGCATAATGAAAGTTATGCATTCATCTTTTCTTTTTCCATTTTTGGCTCTTATTACTATCACTTCTACTGCTGTTCTTTTATTGTATTGTATTGTAATCGTATTTATATAGCGCTTACTACCCCTGACGAGGCGTCGAAGCGCTTTTCGATGAGTAGCACGCTACTCCGGAACCCAACAAGAATTAGTGATGGATTAGCATCGTTAAATAATCAGTATAGTTTTAGTATTATTATTATGAGTTAATTTGAGCCGCGGATATGAGAGTTTGTTAGTTAGATTGACTGGAGTAATGGAGGGGTGGAGGAGGAAAGAAATCCAGAAGTGTTAATTGGGAGTATATCCTTCATTTACTCAACCCAAAGGCTTGGGATGTGTAAAGGGGGGCATAGGGGGAAGAGTATGTGGAAGGGTTAGGGAGAGCATAGTAGCAGGGTGAGATGAATGCAGGAGAATTTAGTAGGGTTGTGTGGGAGGTCACAGAGGTAGAGTGAGGTTTGGTGAGTTAGATGTGGAAGTGGAGGGAAGAGCTTAGGCAGAGATATTTAGGAGATGAAAGTGGTAGAAGGTATTTGGGATGAGTCAGAGTGAGAATGGAGGATAGTTTGATAGAGACATGACATAAGAGTGATGAGTAGATAAGTGTGATAAGATGAGAGCAGGAATTCATAGATATCTAGTATAGCAACCCACCCAGGAGCCATGCAATGATCCACGAACATGCCAAGCACAGAAACAACATATACACATACATACATATATATATATATATATATATGTACACACACACACAAATACACACACATATGCACATACAATACATAATTAGAATCATGGGTAAAAAATACTAATCAGACAGGTTTAAGGAGTGTGTGTGTATTTTATTTTTATGACATAGTACTAATACATATTTTCCAAAGAAACTATAAATAAATAGAAATATACATATAATCTGAAAAAAATATGTATCCACATAGGCATATGCAGTTCATAGTTGTTTGAAAAAGGTAGTTATGAAGGAAAGAGCCAACTCTTGAGTAGTTTTCTGAAGACAAGAAAGTTATCTGTGGCTCTTATAGTTGGGGGTAATGAATTCCATAGTTTGGCTGCTTGGACGGAGAAGGATGTACCACCTATAGTATTTTTCTTGTATGGTGGTGTTCTAAGGCGGGGTGCCAATCTTGAGCGGAGGGTTCTTTGTTGGATGTATTTGGTAATTTTCTTTCTGATAAAAAGCGGTCCTGTTCCATGTATAGCTTTGTGGGTGATACAAAGCAGCTTGAAAGTGCATCTTCTGGCAACGGGTAACCAGTGTAGTGCTCTCAAGGAAGGGGAGATGTGGGCTTGCGGCTTTATATGTAGTAGTAGCCTGGCTGCGGAATTCTGGATACGTTGTAGATTTCTTCATAACAGATAGAGATGATCCATGGTAGAGGCTATTGGCATAATCCAGTTTGGATAGTACAAGCAAGATAGTAGCTTGCACCTTGTGTGGAAATCCAAGGTGGGGGAAGACGCGTCGTAAAGTCTTTAAGGTGATGAAGCTTGTGCGTGCTAATTTGTCTACTTGGGCATTCATAGTTAACTTGGAATCCATGGTGATTCCTAGGTTTTTAACTTCCTTGGATAATTGAGGAGGTGGTCCGAGATCGTCAGGCCAGACGCACAGAGGGTCATAATTTTTCCAGTAACCACATATGAGTATTTCTGTTTTGGAGGTATTTAGTTTGAGATGGCTCCAGGTCATCCACTGATCAACGGCTCTGAGGCAACTGAAGATTTCTGAGTTTTTCAATGTTTTTGGGGCCTTCTAATTTAAGTAGTATTTGTGTGTCATCTGCATAGTTGTAGCATGTGAGATGGAAATCATTGATCAGTTCTGGTAAAGATATCAAGTAGATGTTGAAAAGCAAAGGTGAGATGATTGACCCTTGGGGGACCCCTGCTTTTGTGAGGTAGGGTGCAGACGAGAAGGGGGGCGACTGGATGATATTTGCTCTTTTTTGAAGATAGGAAGTATTCTAGTCGAGAGCAATCCCTTGTATGCCGGCTTCGTGGAGTCTTTGAGTTAGGGTGTCATGGTCAACTGTATCAAAGGCAGCTGAGAGGTCCAAGAGAAGTAGAGCAGCAACTCCATTTTGGTCGACGGTGTTTTTAAGATCGTCCCAGATTGCCATGAGTGCCGATTCAGTGCTTCTTCCTGGGCGGAATCCAGTTTGGAAGTCTGAAAGTATAGAATTGTCTTCAATGAATTGTGACATCTGGGCGAATGCTGCTCTTTCTATCAATTTGCCCAGGAAAGGTCCATTTGTGATTGGTCTGTAGTTGTTGGGGTCTTATGGGTCTAGGTTTGTTTTCTTTAATAAAGGTCGTATGTATGCCTTTTTCAGGTCTGCAGGAAAAGTTCACAGGTGTGGCAGGTGTGGCAGCAGAAGTAGATAGCAGGATGTTCCTGAAGATTTGTGGTGGGCAAGGGTCAGAAGGGCAACCAGAAGGTCTGCTTGCTTTGACCAAATCCATAAATTCATCCTGGGATATTTGTTTGAAGGACTGTAGAGGTTGGGATGGTTTATTCTTAAAGGGTATTTTTGGAAAGGGGTTGGTGCTGATGGTTTTCTTCTGTTTTAAATAGGAGTCCAATGTGTCTGCCTTGGTTGTGTAGTGAGTTGCCAATTTGTTTGTGAAATTTTCTTTTATAGTAATGTATATTCTAGCTCTGGTAGTTACACCATACACCAGCAAACAGAACTCTCTACATATGATAATGTGTCTCATATTATTCATTCCAGATTATTAGATAACGTGGTAGCATCACATGTCAGATATAGGTTCAGAAAGTTTCAATGAATCATGTTTCATTCGCTCTTTCATTTATCATGCTACAGGGTCAGATAGGTTTTATTCAAATAGGAAAGTACCCCCAAGCACAGCTCTGTCTTTTACATCCTTACATGTGTAGGATTAAGGGCTGGATGCAGCCAACACATGTTAGATAGTATAGTTTTTAGTTAATACCACAAAATATGACTCTTCAGCAGACGGTTTATACATCCTTACAGATAGACAGGACATTAAGGATGAAATGGCACACTTGAAGAAAACAGGCCGTTCTAATGCTGCAAAATGGGTACAAATGGTCTTAGGTTTAGGGTTTTTAGGAGTAACATGCCCGCCTACTGAGTGTAGTAGTTATTTAGTAAATCCTTTACCCAAGGATTGTGTTCGTAGGCCAGGAGTTAGTGTTACTGGATCAGTTTATACCCATGATCAATGGCTTCTGATAATGAATTTTCCTGTACTCATGTCTTTATGGAACAGAACTGACATTAGTCAGGATGCAGTAAGAAAGTGTGCAAGTATTTGGGACAACAATGTCATTACACTTGGATAGATAGTTCAGTAAGTCCTCAGACAGTCATGAGATTAAAATCTGTTCCTTTATCATTCAGAGAAAACTGCACTGTTAACGTAGGCAGGAACATCAACTGCAGTGCCACAATAGATAACATGGACATGCAGGGGGCCCCTCCAGCCTCATGGACTATTATTGGCAGTGTGGAAAACTACTGTACACTCAGCTACCACTGAACTGGAATGGCCTATGTACGATGGTCTCCTTGCATGCCCCTGTTTTGGTAATCCCTGGGGGCATTTGATCAAATCTTCATGAACACCCCATGAGCCGTCCAACAACTTGTTTACATCATCACTGAAGGGGAATAACTGCAGAGTAGTATGGCACTACCATTTGGAATGATCTTTCCCAAGAGTTCCGTTTTTTTATTGATGCACAGTTGGTCTTTGGAAGTATTCTGCCATCTCTTCAGGCAAAGGCAACTGCTTAATGGCTACAGATAAATCAATGGGAACTTATGAAGTCTATGAATACTATGAAAGAAGGATTTAATGCCATAAAGGAAGAGCTGCGTGCTAGGAGAATGCTGATAATGCAGCACCATTATATACTTGACCTTATGACTTCCATGGAAGGAGGGGTATGTGCAAAGATTGGGAATGCGTGTTGTACTTACATCCCAGCAAATATGTAGACAATGTTACTTTTTCAGAGGCTATACAAACTTTGCATAATCTACAGAAGGAAATGGTAGATGAAGGACGTGCCAGAGATGATTGGCTTGGTGGGTGTTTTTCTTTACTGCCATCCTAGATGTCAGGACTGTTGGTAGCCTTGTTGCCAACTTTTGTGGCCCTGTTATTGATATATTTTGGTATTCAATTAATTTTAGCATGTTGTAGAAGGGTCAGTACAAAGGCGGGGAGACGTTTACAGTTAGGACACCAGCGTGAGTAGTAGATGCTTAGGGCAATATATATATCACCAATGCAGACCAGGGTTTAGACCCAGTAGTTGAAATGTCAACTAGAGGGGGGAATGTTGGAGAGCAAATGATATGTGAAGAAATTATGCTACATCAGACATCGCTAGAAAATGATATAAAATTAAATGTGGTGAAAAAGCAATGTAGGCCTAAAATCTGTGCGAATGCCAGAGAGGTGAATAATTCACTTGAAAATAGAATGCATGACCAGCAAGGACTTCATTAAAGGAAAACCCATGTTTGTATGCTTGAAGGAATTTAGGGTCTTAGCACACAGGTATGTATGCTGTTGTCCCAGTAAATTAAAACATGATTGAAAAATAGGAGTAGGAGACTGAAATAGCTGTGAAAAAGTGAACACAGAAAGAGGTCTTGGAAGCAGAATGATAAAACACACATGCAGATGCACATGAATTCAAAAAAAGTGAATAGTTTGTTTGTCAAGCATTGTTAGAACTGCATTAAAGAGTGCGTAAGAAACAGGTTAAAGGTTTAGGGACACCGGTGATGTGATGTTTTGCAGCAAACATGCAACTGCTAAGTAACCTATTATTTGACCTTTTGTAATAAGCATTGTTCATGTTGATATATAGTGGCTGCTTGTGAAGCAGCGCAGTGAGAGCACCTGTTTACCTGTATGGAGATAGCTACTGTCCTTGCCGCAACAGTCAAAACCTGTTTTTGCCTTGCCAAGAGGAGTCTTGTCTTTTTTGTAATCATAGGTTTCTTTGCAACAACAGTGACTGCACCCACTCTGGGTAGGGCACTGATGGGAATATTTACTGGCTGAGTGGAATTCCACAAGGCGGTAGTAACTAACTGGGGTACCAACTGCATGTATGCATACATGCATACATAAATTACATGTGGGACAATTGTGGGGTAATATATGATGAGCTCATTGATCAGTTGGGGTGTCTGTGTACTGGCAGATCGTCTTAACTGAGGGGGACCAAAGAGAAGTCTACATTCTCTACCCCTGAAGGCCACTTCCAGTTTCAGGTGATGTCCTTCGGGTGGAAGAAAACCACTGCCGCCTTTCAGAGGTTGATCAATAAGGTTCTGGCTGGGGTGGAGAACTTCATTTCCACCTACCTAGATAACATTGCGGTCCTCAGTTCCAGAAGGGAGGACCATCTCTGCCACCTCAGAGAAGTGCTTCAGGCTCTGCAGAGAGCAGGCCTGACTATCGAGGCCTGTAAGTGCCAGATAGGGCAGGGTTCTGTGGTGTACTTGGATCACCAAGTTGGATGGGACAATGAACAGCCCCTTCATGCCAAAAGTCATGCTATTATGGCTATTATTAGTTAGGACTCATTACACTATGCCACTGCTAATCAGTGCTAAAGTGCTTGCGCTCTATCCTTTAAACATGGTAAAATTAGCTTACAACCAATTGGCACATTTAATTTACTTGCATGTCCCTAGTTAAGTGTTACTACATGTAACCAAGGCCTGTAAATTAATAGCTCCTAGTGGGCCTGCAGTACTTATTGTGCCACCAACTTAAGTAGCTATAAGGAAAAGCCCATGAATCCCCTTTCTTACCTGAATTGAACCCTGGGGTATCCCCTGCTGTCTTTCCTCACCGCCGGAATACCTGTGAGGAGAGAAAGAGATGTAGGGTTAAAGCGGTTGGGGGAGCTTTGGAGAGTCACAATCATTAACAAAGGACTCTATCTTAGAACAGGTGAATGGGGCACCAATAGCCATGAATCAATCCGGACCGAAGGAAGGAGGGGACAAAAACACCAAGGCTGGCAGAACCAGAGAGGAGAGAGACAATGCAAATTGCAGGGAAGAAGAGGAACCCTGCCGCAGGATGCCAGAAAAGGAAGAAGAAGGAACCTGACCTAGAGAAGACGTCACCACCCACCTCAAAGAGACCGAGGAGACCTGGACCGAAGAGTGGTGGATCCTGCCGGAGGACGCTTATTAGCCTGCTGCAGCTCAGTAGAGTTGTGGCATTGTGGGTGAGTGACTCAAGGGAGGGAGTGGGACACTACAGGGTGAGGAGGCTTGTGAGGTATGTGTACCGCTAGCCTCATTCCCACCAACACTGCCCAGGGGTCAGCCGAATGATTAGTAAAGCACAAGGCGCTTGGTGTGAAGAGCATTAGGGCACTTTTGTTTTATTTAATAAGGTACAACGTTTTGATTCACCTGGTGACACTGGGCATTTCTTTTTAAGTTTATGTACCAGCTTGTGTGAGATATACTACCATTTGCTATGCACAAAGACCTCAGTGGAGATCACTAAAACAGAGGGTGATAATCAAACCTCTTTTGAGGGAAGATGGTTTCAAGGTGACTGTTTCATGGCAAACTCACAGGAGCCATAGAAAGAAATACCCCACAATACTCAGAGGAACGTTCAGAGAGGGTTATTTTAGACCCAGGTTGGGTCATACATGGTTATCCCTAACCTAAGTACTATCCGTGATAGTGATGGCTTAGAGAGAATACCTAGGGTTTCTTTTGAGAGAAGGTCACATACCACCCCATCAGAGAAAGTCACAGCCATATCAAGAATCCCTATGCCCAAAACCAAAAGAGATCTACGTGCTTTCCTTGGCCTCCTCAGTTATTACAGATGATTTATCCCCTGTTTTTCCCAGCTAGCGGCCTCCTTGACTGGTCTTTTAAAGAAATCCTGAGGAGCGTCACAAGAACTGAAGCACCCCTCCCAAGTAATACTCAAGGCCTTTCAAGCCCTACATTTACTCATCGCTCTTCCTTTTCTTGAGGATTCTGGTGGTGTCATTCTTTCGGGGACTCTTAGAGAGAAGAAAAGAGAGCCCAGTATCAGCCATATAGAAGAGAAGAAAAAGATTGTCAACCCCAAGAACCTCATCAAAACTCACAAAATCAGCCTAACTCTGTGAAATTAAAACCTCCAGATTAAGAAACCTACACATCATCTGTGTCCTTATATCCACCCTTCCCTCATACAATAGCCTTTTTAAAACATGTCTCAGTCCAGCCATTGCAGTCTGTGTGTGAGATTGTAAACTGCCATTTCGACCTGGCAAAAAATCCTTTTGCCAGGCCAAACCATCATTTTTAACACACATAAGTCATCCCTAGGGTAGGTCCTGCCTAGCCCATGGGGCAGGGTGCATTGTATTAAAAAAGTATGACATGTACTTTTAACTTTTAAATGTCCTGGTAGTGAAAAGCATTTACATTCTTTTATTACTAATACAAGGACCTTAGGATAACATTGGGTTAACTTATTAAAATAATAAGTGATAACTTTCATTTGGGAGCAAGTAGGAATATCTAGTTTGGTATCTAAAGAATTGTAATTTAAAACCCTCTTTAATGGTAACTTTTTTTTTTTTAATAAGCTAGTTTTATTGTTTTACAAACTCCAATAAAGTACGCACCAGTCGTCATTGTCACAGGTAGTACTACATTACAAAGAGATACAATACTCAGTACTGCAGCTCCATACCATAAAATTCCCCCATATCGTCCCATGTTTTTGCAGATAGCCCCTTGCAATATAGATAGTTTTTTCTTGTTCGATGCACCAGTCCACTTCTGCCTGCCACCCTACAATTGAGGGTTCCTGTGAGGATTTCCATTTCCAGGTGATATCATGCTTAAACACCAGCATGGTGACCCCAATGAATGTTCGCTCCACACTCGGGCCACCAAGGTCTTCCAGCAAACCCAGTAAGGTCACTCTAGGATTGAGGTCCAGAGGCCGATCAAGCACCTTCAAGAGTTCTGGTGTTATATTTTGCCACTATCGGACCATCGCAGGACATGACCAGACTTTGTGGTAAAAGTCTGCATTGGACGCAAGGCAGTGGAAGCATGTGGTCTAGGAGCTTCTGCCTGCTCAGTGAAGTTGTAGAGGGTAATACAATTTAGGTAGAGATAGGATGAGTCAGCCTGAGGGGCATAGCGATAGCCAGCTCTCGAGTGACCATCCTTGCTTTGCTCCACTCAGCATTTTCTAGTTCCCTCATCCATGCCTCCCACCTCTGGTCCTGTGTGGAGAACCGATTTGGGGCATTGGTGGCCAGAAGTCAGTAGACCTGGGCGATAGCCCCCATGACAAGCCTCATTGTAGTAGCTTGACCTTGAGATGACTGAACTGATGTCAGTGTCGGGGGGAAGTTAGCTGTGACGGTGTGAAATTTAAATATTTGTGAAATTGGGCACAGGAGAGTTGATATTGGTCCTGTAATTATTGGAACGTCTGCATATAGCCACCTGCCCAAACACCTCCAAGCATGATGATACCTATCCTGTCCCATTTCTGGAATCCCTCCAGTCCGCAGTGTGGCACAGACAGCTCTCCTTCTAAGCAGTCACGGCGCCCCAGTGGTCCCCAGACCACAGGTTGGGAACCAATGTTCTAAGGTGAGTTTACCCTATGAAAAAGCCTTCTGCTGGGATTTCATGAATCATCGTGAGAGAAAACTATTTTCTCATGATTTTCCCAAAGAGGTTATGGAAGTGCTCCAGAAGCTAAAATGAGAGCATATTTATGGCAAATTCACACTATCTTTCTCAGCCAGGTGAGAAGGAAGTCTGACATTTCCAGTAAAATATGTAACAGAAGCAGCCTGTCAGCAGTGTTGCCAGATTTTAAGAGCATTCTCTAGCCCAAAGCCAAAGAAAAAGTAGCCCAAAGTAGATCAATTTTGCTACTTTAACGAAGATGGGGTAGTGGCAGACAGTAGATGGAGCAGTAGATGGATATTTGTGGCTGGACAGTCTTACAGAAGTGGTAAGCAAAGAATTTCTGCTCTTGTGAACTGTATACCTTATCTCATTCTTGCATGGTGCAACCCGCACAAACCATTTTTTCCTGCACAACTGGAAATAATATAGTCCGATTGTGCGTGATCTAGCCCAATCTGGCAACACTACCTGTCGGTTGATTCCCTTGTGTTGTACTGCAGTTTCCCAGAGTGTTCTAAAGAACAACTAGAGTGCTTACTTATGACAAAAGTGTGGCCCACCCGAAGCCATCTTGTTTGAATAAATCTGGTAAAAAATTAAAACGTTTAATTTAGAAAGGAAAAAAACGAGGGGGTTCATTTTGACATAGAAATTATGGTTAGTGCTGTACAAAGAAAAATTAAGACTTGTTTTGTGGGTTCTCAAAAATCTTCCTCTTCTATTTCATTAAAACGTTCTGACATGCATACTGTAATATGCGCTTTTAACACCAGCAGCAGACAGCAGGTTACCTCCCTGCTGATCAACAGCTTTACTAGAGCGTTCTAATGAGCAACTAGAGAGCTAACATTCTGAATTTATGCCAAAAGTGTGGCACATCTGAACACCATCATGATGGACTCAAAGTGGAAAACTGAAAGCATTTTCTATTGAGGATACTCCATTAAATAAGGAACTTATGGAGCTTCATAAAAAATAAGGGGATCATTATGAACAATTTCTGGCTGTGTTCATGCTGGCAGTCTAAATATAGACCGCCAGCCCCCTTGAGACCCCGCAGGCCATATAAACAACATTCCATTGGGCTGGCCGGCGGAAACAGTGTTTCTGCCAGCCGGCCCAGCAGAATGCTGGGCAGGACATTGCTGACGGCTCCACATAGAGCCGTCGTCAATGCCGTAGTGGGCGAGTGAAGCAGCACCTGTCGTGCAGATCACTGCCCGTAAATCGGGCAGTGACCTGCGTGACGGGGCTGTGCACGGGGCCCCCGGAGCACCCTTTCCGTCAGCTTTTCCCTGGTGGGGAAAACTACCAGGGAAAGGCTGGAGGAACAAAGGTACTCTATCGCTGCCCTGTGGGATAGAGAGATCCACCATCATCAGGCTGCCTGTCGGCGGAAGCCTGGCAGTGGCGGTCTTCCCTTGTCCAGACCGCCATGCCGGTGGTGGTAATTTCCGCCGCCGGCGGCATGGCGGTCTGGACCGTCATGTTCATAATGAGGTCCTAAGTCTCAAGATGGCCACCAGAGAAAAAAGGGCCCAAATGTAGCACAAATGCCACCCTACTGTAGCCCAAGTATAGCCCAATGACACAAGTGTGCAAAACTTTTGTGTTTTTTCAGTCTTATATAGCGCAGACTAGACCCGAAGGTATTAAAGGGCTTTATATGAGCATCACTTACATTTCACAAGGACGCATTCATTTTGGTTTTAGGCATTGGGAGATTAATTGATTTGCCCAGAATCACGGAATGTCGAGCTGACGCTGAAACTCGAACCTAGTTTCTATGTTGCCAAGTGTGCAGCTCTGACTGTAACGCCACATCCTCTTCCCTAAATGTAACATATAATGAAATGGATAAATAAACATAAAGATAGCAAATAATTTAAAAGTGCTTTGTCACAATTTCAGAAATCAAAAAATATGTAATTTTAGTTTTTTAACGCACTAATAATTTCTAAGGGAATAAAACCCTCTCATTTTTATAATTTCTAAAGGAAATGCTTTAGGTAATACAATTTTGATTACACCAAGATGACATCAGGCGTGCCACACTTTTGTTACAAATATAGAATATTAGCAATCTAATTGTTCATTAGAATACTATGGGGAGGCAGAGGTCAAAGGTATAGACTCAGATAACTAAGGGCAGGGAGGAGGGTGCAGAGACAACAAGTTGAACACGCTGGGCAGGCAGAAAGGGCAGTGGCAGCACAACAGACCAAGGAGAGCAGGGGAAAGGGGGCAGGGTCAATAAACCAACCATGTGGCAATATAATAGACCACTGAGGGCAGTAAGATGAGGCAGTAGCAGAACAACCATACATGCCAATAGACCCGATTCAGGTAGGAGACTCCAGATGTTTTTAAGCCCCAAAAAATGGCTTTCATTTCTCTGTCTCCTGCCTAAAATCTCCTTTTTTCAGTATATGTCAATGGGGAAAATCATTTCCCAAGTTTTTATTCAAAATCTCCCTCATACCGAGTTCAAAATGTTGGCCGGTATGGTACAATGGATCACAGAGGGCAGGAGGAATGGGGAAGGGACATGGACTCGGATAACAGAGGGCAGGAGGGAGATGGACAGGGGCACCATATTGACCTTACAGGGCATTCGTCAGGGTTTGCAGCAGCACAATACACAACACAGGGCAAGCGGGACGGTAGTGTATCACAACAGACCATGGAAAGCAATATGGAGGGGACCAGGCCATGCACATGGACAACAGAGAGCAGAGGGGAAAGGGGCAAGGGTAGCAAGCTGACCATACCGGACACACCGAAGGGACAGTTGCAGTATAATGGAGCATGAAGGGCAGGAGGGAAGGTGCAGGGGCACAACAACAAACCAGGAAAGGCAGGCTGGAGGGGATAGGGGCCTGTACATGGAAAACAGAAGGCAAGGTTTAAAGGGCCAGGGTAGGAACTGCAAGATGATCATGGAAGGCAGGTAGGATGGGCACTGGAAGCACATCATGGAGGGCAACAGTGAGGGTATAATGGCATACACACAGACAATGGAGGGAAGGTGGGAGGGGAATAAGTGCAGCAAGCTGACTATACAGGCAAGGTGGGAGTGTTAGTGTAGCACAATGCCCATGGTGGGCAAGAGGGAGTGTGCAGGGGCGTGCATGTCCCATGGAGGACAACAGGGAGTAGTAGGGGCTGGACACAGACAAAAGAGGACAGGGGAAGGGACTTCATAACAGACCACACAGGGCAGGCAGGAGAAGCAGTTGCGGCAC
This sequence comes from Pleurodeles waltl, assembly GCF_031143425.1. NCBI lineage: Eukaryota > Metazoa > Chordata > Amphibia > Caudata > Salamandridae > Pleurodeles > Pleurodeles waltl. Next base: position 832,994,378 of record NC_090447.1, on the reverse strand, counting down.
AACAGAGCATGGAGGGCAGAAGTGAGTGGCAGCAAAATGGACCATGGAGGACAGGATGGAGGGGATAGGGACATGTGGACCACAGACAGGCCCGGTGGAGGTGACAAGGAAGGCAGCAGCCATTGGACCATGCTAGGCAGGTGGGAGGACAGTGGCAGCTCTACAGAACACTCAGAGTAGATAGGAGGGGCAGTCTTTGAACATGGTGGACAAATTAGGAGGAAGCAGGGGCGTGCACAAAGACATCAGAAGGGCCGGGGGGAGGAGGATAGGGGCAGCAAGCCAGGCACAGAGGCTAATCAGGAGGACAATTATGGGGCATCAAATTGGGCAATGGGGGGGGCAGGAGGAATAGGCACGGATATCAAGCTAAATGGAGGGCAGTGGCAGCCCAACGGACCATGCCGGGCAGGAGGAATAAGTCTGTTGCATGGACTCAGACAACAGAGGGTAGGGAGGAGGTGGATGGGGCAGCAAGCTAACTATTTAAGGCAGGCAGGAAGGGCAGTGGCAGAATAACAGTCACACTGGGCTGTATACAGGACTGCAATGAGGGAGCAGGAGCATGGATTTGGACAATGGATGGCAAGGGGGGGCTGCAGTCTTTGGGGGGGCAGCACAATGCCAGGCCAGGGCCAGATTTAAAACCAAAAGCAATATTACATGGTCACAGAGACGGGCCATACACAGTTTAGCAAAAGATGCAAACATTATGATTAGGCCTGCAGACATGGGAACACGGTTGTTATGCCTACAGACATGTACATTAAAGTAGCACTTAGACAGTTGCATGATCAAAAATGTTATGCCACCATCACTGAACAAGAATATAGAAACACCATCTGGGAATACTGGGACAAACTGAACACTTGGAAGGACATGGGTTTGATTGAGGTAGAGGATAATAATAGCTGAAGAATCTCCACCCTAAAACGCCTGTATTATATCTGTTGCCTAAATTTCACAAATCGACCTCTGACCCTCATGGGAGAACTATTGTCTCTTCTATTGGGAGTCTGCTGGAGAAGACATCTAAATAAATAGACGATTGCTGATTCAGTTTGTCAATTCTTTACCATCACACATAGCAGACACTAGGGACTTCCTAAAAGGATTAGAGGGTATACATTGGTAATCTGATTACCTTTTGAGGACCTTAGATATACAAGCGTTATACACTAGTATAAGACACCAGGATGGAATCAAAGCTTGTGAACACTTCCTGAGAGCTATACCATTGAGCCTTTTTGCACACACTTGTATTCTTCTTGATATAATATTATTCTGTCTGACTAACAAGATCTTTTCTTTTCAGGGCATGCTATACAGGCAGGTGCAGGGGGCAAGTATGGGTACATGCTTCGCTCCCAGCTATGTAAACCTTCTCATGGGCTGGTGGGAGGAGCGGGTATCAACTGCGTCTACCTTTGCTAAGGACATGGAAAAATGGGCCTTACGGCTCATTTCATTGATGATTTATTTCTGATTTGGCAGGGTAGTGAGGAGGAGGCCAATAGCTTTGTTGAAATACTCGGTAATAATGAACTTACAATCTACAGCCCATACACACAAGGAACACATAGTATTCCTAGACGTATAAATGATGGTGGTGGACAACAAAATCATATTGAGACTACACCACAAACCTGCTGCAGACAATAGCCTGCTACATGTTCGTAGCACCCCTCCTTCCCACCTCAAATTGAGCATTCCATATGGGGAGTTAGTTTGGGCCTGTAGAAATTGTAGTGATGATGCTACATTTGAGAGAGAGAAAGTCATCATGCTTGACCGTTTTGCCAAACGGGGATACCCTAAATGGGTACTGAATAAAGCAAGTGAGAAAATAGACCCTTGCACTCTCAATGAGATCCTCTTTTGTAATGACCAGCAGAAAGAGATACGAATCAATGAGGACAGTAATGTAAGGGTGATCCCAACATATAATTCCAAGCCGAAGGGTAGTCGTGAAATTATGAGTAAAAATTGGGATCTTTTACAATGTGATCCAGTGACTGGTGAAAGTGTGAGCAGCCGACCTTAGATCACTTATCGTAAAGCAAGATCTCTCAGAGATCTACTTGTCAGGAATAACACTGAGGTGAAAGATGCAAAAGAGAATGCTTTAGATAGATCCATACCAGGCTTTTTCATTTGTGGTAGTTGTAAGGCTTGCAAACACTCATCTAACACTAAGAAAATCACAGTCCCTGGTAAGAATACAATAAGACCCTTTACGAAGTTCATCACTTGTAGTACACTACTTGTTTTCTACATTCTTGAAAGCCTGTGTAGTCTGTGGTATGTAGGTAGTATCATACATCCTGTGTGGAAGAGAATTTTGGAACATGTGAGAGCCATCAGGAATAAGGATGAACATTATCCAGTTGCCAGGCATTTCAAAACATTGTTTTAGTGACATGAACTTTTGAGATATATTGGAGTCGATCATGTGGCAGTAGATCTCAGGGGTGGGGATCATAGTCTAGCACTAAGAAAACTTGAATCTAGACTTATCATACTATTAAACACCAAGGTCCCAGCGGATCTTACCTCTGATGAAGAGTTACATGTTCATTTGGATTAAGTACAATAGGAAGGATTTGTTAGTAAGTTGTGTGAAGTATGGAACTGTATGAACGGTTGTGGATGCTCTTTCTGCGGTATTGTGTAACCTGTTTTTATCTTATGTTTTAGTTCAGGGAGGAGAGTAAGGGACTCTCACCTCGTGTCCTGGGTATAAGAGGAGCCCCGGCTGTGGCACCCTACTATTTTCTTCCAGCAGACACCTGGAGCACTTGGGTGATATTTATCTTTTACTCAATCAGTTGTGTTGGAGGGGGACCATTTTTTTATAGTGTATGTGTTGCATGACATACAGGGCTCAGTGTTATAGGGCTCTACATTTCTGATATGTTTTACGCCCACTTGGGCTTTAATTTTCAGTGCAGTCATGTCTGCATCAGTAATTCTAAAGTGATGGCACTCCTGGGCTGTATTTCGCTCAGGTTACACCACATTGGCCTTGGGATACTTTGTAGCATCTTATGTAGGCTACATCATGTAACACTGTTAGTTATTTCCATGTGCTGGATTTAGGTTAAGGGAACCATTTTGATACAACAATCCTTTTTAGCCACCAGGAGCAACCCATCACAGGTTATTTATACCATTGTTTATGGATAGTTAACATCTCATGGAATGGGTTGCACTAGACTTTGGCGAGAGGTAAATATGCCAGCTGTTTTCAGAGTACGTCCCGTGTTGACTTTTCCTGACTATGATTATTTAGAGTGATATACGCATTCCCTGGTTATAAGTCTAACCTAGCACGATTTACGTATGGCAATTTTGAACATAACACTGATGCATGGGTTATGTTGCCAGTACTCATTTTGTGACAATGACTGTGAGGAAATTTTGAGAGACATAGTTCAGGATATAACGAGGTGTGCTGTCTCCTCAAAATTTATACACAAGGTTATATGTATTTGTTTCATTTGATTTTATATGCATGATGTCACAATTTAACACAATTTTACCTTGCAGGGATATCGCTTAAACATTCTATTGTTATACATTTGATAAACTTTCCTGGTTCAATATGGCCGCCATGTTCACAATGAATGTATTGCAATTTGAGTCCCTCTTCGATGTTGTTTGGGTGTTTGGGTTCATGGGATACATAAGGTTCTATTAAGCACGCGCGTGAACAAGGCTTAGTGCTGAAATACGTTTCAGGGGCTGGATTTGCTTCATTAAATAATTTTTGGAATGATCCATGAGAGTGTGTGTTCCTACTTTGTTCAGAAGGCGTTTTTTACAATTTGTGTATCCAGGGGCGGTGCCTGATCACACACGCCACTCCAGAGGCAGCAGTGGAATGTTTTGAGGTGTAATATATATATATATATATATATATATATATATATATATATATATATATACACATATATATATATATATGCACATATATATATATATATATATATATATATATATATATATATATATATATATATATATATATATAGTTCAAATATGTTAGAGTAAAAGGAATAGGAAGACCATGGAGATGTTATCATAAATCTCTAGTGGGTCTATTGACTATGCATATTGTTCTTTTAATTAGTATATGTTGTATTTATGGGAACTTGGTGTGGTGGTAAATTATTTAAAAAAATTCCCAATGTATAAATTTCTGTATTTTTTAAACAGCCCTGAAGAAGCGCTGTATGCACAAACCATTTGTTAGCTGTATTTGCTGTGTTAACCACTTCTGTGCCCAGCACGTAATGGTTTCGTCCTAGGGCACAGTGCTCGTGTGACCAGGACATAACCATTACGTCCTGGGCACAGAGCCCAAGGCAGGGATGGAAGGGGAAGCCCTTCTCCTTCTACCCCGACCCCCCACCCCCGTGACGTCAGCACGCGATCGCATGCTGACAATCACAGAGGCCTCCTCCCATTGCAAAGCATTTCTCTTCCTATCACATGGAGGAGCCCGGAGAGGCTTCAAAGGGAAGGAAATTAATTTCCTTCCCTTTGAAGTCTCTCTGAGCATTTTAGCAGCCGGATTGCAAGCAATCCGGCTGCTAAAACGCCCACTAGACACCAGGGATTTACTTTTTTGGGGGGAAATTGGCATAAAGGAGCGACCCCTTTGGCAAGGGTCGCTAATGGGGGGTGCATTTTTTTTTAAGGCCTTTTCTGCCCCCCCTGGGGGCAGATCACAGATAGGCACCAGGGATCTTTTTGTTTTTTTTAGAGGTGGGGAGCGACCCCTTAGGCAAGGGTCGCTCCCCTAGGGGCAAATTATATTTAGGCCATTTCTGCCCCCTTTGGGGGCAGATTGGCCTATTTTTATGAGGCCAGTCTGCCCCCAAGGGGGACAGAAACCACTAGACACCAGGGAGGTTTTTTTTTCTTCGTGAATTTCACGCAAGGGGAGCGACCCCTTAGGCAAGTCTCGTTCCCTGGGGGGCAAATTTATTTTAGGACATTTCTACCCCCCTGGGGGGCAGATCAGCCTATTTTAGGTCAATCTGCTCCCCAAGGGGGGCAGAAACAACTAGGCACCGGGATCTTTTTTTTTTAGCCAATGTCACGCAAGGGGAGCGACCCCGTAGGCAAGGGTCTCTCCCCGGGGGGGTGAAGGACAAATTTATTTTAGGCTATTTCTGTCCCCCCGGGGGCAGATCGGCCTATTGTTATTAGGCCGATCTGCCCCCGGGGGGGGCAGAAACCTCCAGGCGCCAGGGCAAGTTTTTTGTTTGTGATTTTTTTTGTTTGTTTGTTTTTTTAGAGATGGGGAGTGACCCATTAGGCAAGGGATGCTCCCCTGGGGGGAAAATTGTATTTAGACCATTTCTGCCCCCCTTGGGGGCAGATCGGCCAATTTTTGTTAGGCCAATCTGCCCCCATGGGGGCAGAAACCACTTAGGCACCAGGAATTGGTGTGTGTGTATGCGTGTGTTTTCTTTAGGGAGGCAGCCCCTTGGGTAAAGGTCACTCCCCATGGGGGCACATTACTGTTGGCCATATCTGCCGCCTGGGCCTATTTTTGGAAGGCCCATCTGCCCCCAGGGGGGCAGAAAGCCCACCAGAGGCCAGGGAAGTTTTTTTCCCAAAAATAAGAGGGTGGGGGTATGGCCATAACCCCACCCGAAATAAATGGGGCCAAAGTTGTTCTGCCCACTAGTGGGTAGATGGGGCAATTACCCCTGATCCACACCCCGGGGGGCAGAAAGTCTACTAGATGCCAGGGAATTTAAAAAAAACAAAAATATTGGGGTGGTGGCTACCAACCAGTATGGGCCTGGTTATGCCCCCACCTCAACTGAAGGGGGTAACAGTCTTTCAGCTCTCCCCGCACTCTAAAACATCTTATCCCACAGCAAGCAAGAAGACATTTGATTATTTGGGGTTTTAGTTTTACATTTGGGCCATGAGAACTTGGCTTACTCTCAAAATCGTCCCACTTGGAATGGTGAGGGCTGGACTTTATGGACTTTGGGACGATGCCATGTAGAAAAATCCACAAGACCTAGACACATCTGAAAACTAAACATCTGGGTGATTCCAGGGTGGTGTGTTTCACATGCACCACGCACCATTTTTGTACCCACAACCCCCTGCAAACCTCCAACTTTGCTGGAAATCACACATTTTTCCCACGTTTTTGTAATGGATCCTTCCGGAATCTGCAGGAGTACACAAAAATTCCTACCACCCAGCATTGTCTCATCTATACCGATAAAAATTCTGCTGCACTTGTCAGCCTAAACATTTTTTTTGCAAACTGCCCTTTTGGACCCTCTTTGTTCCCCCTCAATATCGACATGTTTTTGGCTCTTCCCTTTCACAAGCACTTGGCCCACCTACACCATTGAGGTATCATTTTTACCAGGAGACTGAGGGGAAGATTGGGTGGTATGAAATGTGTCCCAGCGCGGTGATCCTACACAGAAATGTGGGAAAAATGTGATTTCTAGCTAAATTTGAGGTTTGCTGAGGATTCTGGGTATGAAAACATTGGAGGATCCACGCAAGTCACACCTCACTGGACTCCCTCAGGTGTATAGTTTTCAGAAATGTCTGGGTTTGGTAGGTTTCCCTAGAAGGCTGCTGAGCCCAGGACCAAAAACGCAGGTGCCCCCCTGCAAAAACAGGTAGTTTTGTATTTCATAATTTTGATGTGTCCAGATAGTGTTTTGAGGCATTTCCTTTTGTGGGCGCTAGGCCTACCCACACAAGTGAGGTACCATTTTTATCGTGAGACTTGGGGGAACGCTGGGTGGAAGGAAATTTGTGGCTCCTCTCAGATTCCAGAACTTTCTGTCACCGAAATGAGAGGAAAAAGTGTTTTTTTGGTCAAATTTTGAGGTTTGCAAAGGATTCTGGGTAACAGAACCTGGTCAGAGCCCCACAAGTCACCCCATCTTAGATTCCCCTAGGTGTCTAGTTTTCAAAAATGCGCTGGTTTGTTAGGTTTCCCCAGGTGCCGGCTGAGCTAGAGGCCAAAATCCACAGGTAGGCACTTTGTAAAAAACACCTCTGTTTTCTGTGAAAAAATGTGATGTGTCCACGCTGTGTTTTGGGCCATTTCCTTTCGTGGGCGCTAGGCCTACCCACACAAGTGAGGTACCATTTTTATCGGGAGACTTGGGGGAACGCTGGGTGGAAGGAAATTTGTGGCTCCTCTCAGATTCCAGAACTTTCTGTCACCGAAATGAGAGGAAAAAGTGTTTTTTTGGCCAAATTTTGAGTTTTGCAAAGGATTCTGGGTAACAGATCCTGGTCAGAGCCCCACAAGGCACCCCATCCTGGATTCCCCTAGGTGTCTAGTTTTCAAAAATGTGCTGGTTTGCTAGGTTTCTCCAGGTGCCGGCTGAGCTAGAGGCTAAAATCCACAGGTAGGCACTTTGTACAAAACACCTCTGTTTTCTGTGAAAAAATGTGATGTGTTCACGTTGTGTTTTGGGCCATTTCCATTCGTGGGCGGTAGGCCTACCCACACAAGTGAGGTACCATTTTTATCGTGAGACTTGGGGGAACGCTGGGTGGAAGGAAATTTGTGGCTCCTCTCAGATTCCAGAACTTTCTGTCACCGAAATGAGAGGAAAAAGTGTTTTTTTGGTCAAGTTTTGAGGTTTGCAAAGGATTCTGGGTAACAGAACCTGGTCAGAGCCCCACAAGTCACCCCATCTTGGATTCCCCTAGGTGTCTAGTTTTCAAAAATGCGCTGGTTTGCTAGGTTTCCCCAGGTGCCGGCTGAGCTAGAGGCCAAAATCCACAGGTAGGCACTTTGTAAAAAACACCTCAGTTTTCTATGAAAAAATGTGATGTGTCCACGTTGTGTTTTGGGCCATTTCATTTTGTGGGCGCTAGGCCTACCCACACAAGTGAGGTACCATTTTTATTGGGAGACTTGGGGACCGCTGGGTGGAAGGAAATTTGTGGCTCCTCTCAGATTCCAGAACTTTCTGTCACCAAAATGAGAAGAAAAAGTGTTTTTTTTGGCCAAATCTTGAGGTTTGCAAAGGATTCTGGGTAACAGAACTTGGTCAGAGCCCCACAAGTCACCCCATCTTGGATTCCCCTAGGTGTCTAGTTTTCAAAAATGTGCTGGTTTGCTAGGTTTCCCCAGGTGCCGGCTGAGCTAGAGGCCAAAATCCACAGGTAGGCACTTTGCAAAAAACACCTCTGTTTTCTGTGAAAAAATGTGATGTGTCCACGTTGTGTTTTGAGCCATTTCCTTTCGTGGGCGGTAGGCCTACCCACACAAGTGAGGTACCATTTTTATTGGGAGACTTGGGGGACCGCTGGGTGGAAGGAAATTTGTGGCTCCTCTCAGATTCCAGAACTTTCTGTCACCAAAATGAGAAGAAAAAGTGTTTTTTTGGGCCAAATCTTGAGGTTTGCAAAGGATTCTGGGTAACAGAACCTGGTCAGAGCCCCACAAGTCACCCCATCTTGGATTCCCCTAGGTGTCTAGTTTTAAAAAATGTGCTGGTTTGCTAGGTTTCCCCAGGTGCTGGCTGAGCTAGAGGCCAAAATCCACAGGTAGGCACTTTGTAAAAAACACCTCTGTTTTCTGTGAAAAAATGTGATGTGGCCACGCTGTGTTTTGGGCCATTTCCTTTCGTGGGCGCTAGGCCTACCCACACAAGTGAGGTACCATTTTTATCGGGAGACTTGGGGGAACGCTGGGTGGAAGGAAATTTGTGGCTCCTCTCAGATTCCACAACTTTCTATCACCGAAATGAAAGGAAAAAGTGTTTTTTTGGCCAAATGTTGAGGTTTGCAAAGAATTCTGGGTAACAGATCCTGGTCAGAGCCCCACAAGGCACCCCATCCTGGATTCCCCTAGGTGTCTAGTTTTCAAAAATGTGCTGGTTTGCTAGGTTTCTCCAGGTGCCGGCTGAGCTAGAGGCTAAAATCCACAGGTAGGCACTTTGTACAAAACACCTCTGTTTTCTGTGAAAAAATGTGATGTGTTCACGTTGTGTTTTGGGCCATTTCCATTCGTGGGCGGTAGGCCTACCCACACAAGTGAGGTACCATTTTTATTGGGAGACTTGGGGGACCGCTGGGTGGAAGGAAATTTGTGGCTCCTCTCAAATTCCAGAACTTTCTGTCACAGAAATGAGAGGAAAAAGTGTTTTGTTTGGCCAAATTTTGAGGTTTGAAAAGGATTCTGGGTAACAGAACCTGGTCAGAGCCCCACAAGTCACCCCGTCTTGGATTCCCCTAGGTGTCTAGTTTTCAAAAATGCGCTGGTTTGCTAGGTTTCCCCAGGTGCCGGCTGAGCTACAGGCCAAAATCCACAGGTAGGCACTTTGCAAAAAACACCTCTGTTTTCTGTGAAAAAATGTGATGTGTCCACGTTGTGTTTTGAGCCATTTCCTTTTGTGGGCGGTAGGCCTACCCACACAAGTGAGGTACCATTTTTATTGGGAGACTTGGGGGACCGCTGGGTGGAAGGAAATTTGTGGCTCCTCTCAGATTCCAGAACTTTCTGTCACCAAAATGAGAAGAAAAAGTGTTTTTTTTGGCCAAATCTTGAGGTTTGCAAAGGATTCTGGGTAACAGAACTTGGTCAGAGCCCCACAAGTCACCCCATCTTGGATTCCCCTAGGTGTCTAGTTTTCAAAAATGCACTGGTTTGCTAGGTTTCCCCAGGTGCCGGCTGAGCTAGAGGCCAAAATCCACAGGTAGGCACTTTGTAAAAAACACCTCTGTTTTCTGTGAAAAAATGTGAAGTGTCCACGTTGTGTTTTAAGCCATTTCCTTTTGTGGGCGCTAGGCCTACCCACACAAGTGAGGTACCATTTTTATCGGGAGACTTGGGAGAACGCTGGGTAGAAGGACATTTGTGGCTCCTCTCAGATTCCAGAACTTTCTGTCACCGAAATGAGAGGAAAAAGTGTTTTTTTGGTCAAATTGTGAGGTTTGCAAAGGATTCTGGGTAACAGAACCTGGTCAGAGTCCCACAAGTCACCCCATCTTGGATTCCCCTAGGTGTCTAGTTTTCAAAATTGTCCTGGTTTGCTAGGTTTTCCCACGTGCTGGCTGAGCTAGAGGCCAAAATCCACAGGTAGGCACTTTGTAAAAAACACCTCTGTTTTCTGTGAAAAAATGTGATGTGTCCACGTTGTGTTTTGGGCCATTTCCTTTCGTGGGCGCTAGGCCTACCCACACAAGTGAGGTACTATTTTTATCGGGAGACTTGGGGGAGCGCTGCGTGGAAGGAAATTTGTGGCTCCTCTCAGATTCCAGAACTTTCTGTCACCGAAATGAGAGGAAAAGGTGTTTTTTTGGTCAAATTTTGAGGTTTGCAAAGGATTCTGTGTAACAGAACCTGGTCAGAGCCCCACAAGTTACCCCATCTTGGATTCCCCTAGGTGTCTAGTTTTAAAAAATGCACTGGTTTGCTAGGTTTCCCCAGGTGCCGGCTGAGCTAGAGGCCAAAATCCACAGGTAGGCACTTTGTAAAAAACACCTCTGTTTTCTGTGAAAAAATGTGAAGTGTCCACGTTGTGTTTTCGGCCATTTCCTTTTGTGGGCGCTAGGCCTACCCACACAAGTGAGGTACCATTTTTATCGGGAGACTTGGGGGAACGCTGGGTAGAAGGAAATTTGTGGCTCCTCTCAGATTCCAGAACTTTCTGTCACCGAAATGAGAGGAAAAAGTGTTTTGTTTGGCCAAATTTTGAGGTTTGCAAAGGATTCTGGGTAACAGAACCTGGTCAGATCCCTACAAGTCACCCCATCTTGGATTCCCCTAGGTGTCTAGTTTTCAAAAATGCGCTGGTTTGCTAGGTTTCCCCAGGTGCCGACTGAGCTGGAGGCCAAAATCCACAGGTAGGCACTTTGCAAAAAACAACTCTGTTTTCTGTGAAGAAAAGTGATGTGTCCACGTTGTGTTTTGAGCCATTTCCTTTCGTGGGCGATAGGCCTACCCACACAAGTGAGGTACCATTTTTATCGGGAGACTTTGGGGAACACAGAATAGCAAAACAAGTGTTATTGCCCCTTGTCATTCTCTACATTTTTACCTTCCAAATGTAAGGCAGTGTGTAAAAAAGACGTCTATTTGAAAAATGCCCTGTAATTCACATGCTAGTATGGGCACCCCGGAATTCAGAGATGTGCAAATAACCACTGCTTCTCAACACCTTATCTTGTGGCCATTTTGGAAATACACAGGTTTTCTTGATACCTATTTTTCACTTTTTATATTTCAGCAAATGAATTGCTGTATACCCGGTATAGAATAAAAACCCATTGCAAGGTGCAGCTCATTTATTGGCTCTGGGTACCTAGAGTTCTTGATGAACCTACAAAGCCCTATATATCCCCCCAACCAGAAGAGTCCAGCTGGCGTAACAGTATATTGCTTTAAAAAATCTGACATCGCAGGAAAAAGTTACAGAGTAAAATGTGGAGGAAAATGGCTGTTTTTTTACCTCAATTTCAATATTTTATTTTATTTCAGCTGTTATTTTCTGTAGGAAACACTTATAGGATCTACACAAATTACCCCTTGCTGAATTCAGAATTTTGTCTACTTTTCAGAAATGTTTAGCATTCTGGGATCCAACATTGGTTTCTCACCCATTTTGGTCACTAACTGGAAGGAGGCTGAAAGCACAAAAAATAGTAAAAATTGGGTATGTCCCAGTAAAATGTCAAAATTGTATTGAAAAATGGGGTTTTCCAATTCAAGTCTGCCTGTTCCTGAAAGCTGGGAAGATGGTGATCTTGCCACCGCAAACCCTTTGTTGATGCCATTTTCACGGAAAAAACCACGAGCTGCCTTCTGCAGCCCTTTTTTCAGATTCTTTTGAAAAAAAGTAAGTTTTCACTGTATTTTGGCTAATTCCTTGGTCTCCTTCAAGGGAATCCACAAAGTCTGGGTACCTCTAGAATCCCTAGGATGTTGGAAAAAAAGGACGCAAATGTGGCGTGGGTAGCTTATGTGAACAAAAAGTTATGAGGGCCTAAGTGCGAACTGCCCCAAATAGCCAAAAAAAGGCTCGGCACAGGAGGGGTAAAATGCCTGGCAGCGAAGGGGTTAATGAAAACTACAAGTGATTCAATAAAGAAGGAAGGCTGTATTTGCTGTGTTGATGAAAACCATAGGTGATACAATAAAGAAGGAAAGAACAGAGACCAATGACTAATGTGTTTACATTATGTTACATTATGTGATTTTGTTATATCTCAGTATTGTTATTTTTTATATATATATATATATATCACATATACACATATATACACATATACACATATATGTGTGTATATATACAATAAAACCATAAATATATAAAAATTAGTAACATATATTAATTCATATACACAATAATATACACAATAAATAAAATATTTAAAATTGAAAAAGCCAAAAAAACACATTTACAACCAATACTATAAACATTAAAACAAATTTAAAAATAAAGCCAAATAATGTAAAACATATTTAAAAATGCTATAAACTCTATGTAACCAACATTATTAAGTCTATTAGAGTCTAAGAATATTAAGTATACTATCGTTGCTCTAGTTTATGCAAGGGTAGAGAAAGTATTTGACTTTGAAGGGGTAAAATGTACTGTTCCCACTCCAGTCTAGGCATCAGTATGGAAAGCAGTGGATTTTGGAGGGGTGAAATGTAGTATTCCCACTCCAACCTGTACAACAGTAGGGAAAGTGTTGAGCTTTGAAGGGGTAACATTTACCACTCCTACTCCAGTCTGTAAAGCAGTGGAGAAAGTGTTAGATTTTGGAGGGGTGAAATTTACTAATCCCACTCCACTCTGTCCAACAGTAGGGAAAGAGTTAGATTTTGGAGGGGTGAAATGTTTATATTCCCACTCCAAACACCACAACAGTAGGGAAAGTGTTGTACTTTGGAGGGGTAAAGTTGACTATACCCACTCCCGTCTGTGAAACAGTAGGGAAAGAGTTGGATTTTGGAGGGTTGAGATTTACCATTCCTACTCCAAACATGGCAACAGTAGGAAAAGTGTCAAATTACTAAGAGGTTATTTTTACTCTTCCTACTGCAGTTCACACAAGAATAGGGAAAGTACTTCACTTCAAACACATTACATATACAATGTAAAAAAAAAAAAAATTAACATGAAAATGTATATGTAATAAAAAATAAAAACACATGCCTCAATTTACATTGTTACTATTTATTAAAATAATTATTTCTATGCCAGAACCGGAGGTTGAGATTATGCTTAGCTCTTCCTTTATTTCCTACTCATCAGCCATAACAAACTAGGTATTGTTGACATTTCCAAAGACTACAAATCCCATAAGTCTTTGCTACACCACACAGAAAGAAAATAGAAATATATTTGGGAACCAGGAATAGCACTTCCTCTTTCTTCACTGCTCAGCAGCCAGATAAATTACTGTCCTCACTCTCTTTTGTTGCTAAAATATGGTTTATTCTGTGCTTGTGTTATTTAATGCTTATATTTTTCGCATTCCTCATGTTTAATTGACACTTTTCTGTCACTTGGGCCAGTAGAAGGTTTGCGCATGCAGTCCAGGAGCTGCCTTGAGGTTGCTGGCTTCATTCTGACTTTTTGGGCCTCCGGGTGTTATTGCGACATCTCAGCAGGAGCGCGTCTCCTTGTCAGGGATAAGGCCAGGCGCGGTCCAGGTCTCGCCCGAAATTCCGCTGCGCAACTCTGCGGCACTTTATGCGCATCACTGGTCATCCTCGCTTGTTCCTAGAATGGTCATCAGCGTCCTCTGCCCTGTGGTAAAACTCACGTAGCTGCAGGTTCAGGGCATTGGTGGTTAAGATGCACTTATCAGTGCTATCCTATGAAGGGACTACAAAGCGTTTCAGTTCACAGAGATAATCTGCTTGTGCACATGTAATTTATGGTGTTTCCGTTCACAGATTTAAAGTGCTCTTTTGGCTCAGTGATTCAAAGAGTTTCAGTTCACAGAGATAACGCGCTTTTGTGCACATGTAATTCATGGTGTTTCTGTTCATAGATGTAAAGCACTCTTTTGGCTCAGTCATTCAAAGCGTTTCAGTTCACAGAGATAACGCGCTTGTGCACATGTAATTCATGGTGTTTCCGTTCACAGATTTAAAGCGCTGTTTTGGCTCAGTGATTCAAAGTGTTTCAGTTCTTAGAGATAACGCGCTTTGTGCACATGTAATTTATGGTGTTTCCGTTCATAGATGTAAAGCGCTCTTTTGGCTCAGTGACTCAAAGCGTTTCAGTTCACAGACATAACGCGCTTTGTACACACGTACTTCAAGGTGTTTCCGTTCTCAGATGTAAAGTGCTTTTTTGCCTCAGTAATTCCAAGCGCTTCAGTTCTTAGACGTTAAGCGCTCAGGGCATGATAATTCAGGCGCTTCAGTTCCCAGATATAAGGCGCTTCAATTCATAGAAGGAAAAGGTTCTTGGCACAACGATCTAAGTGATTTAGACAACTTGAGTAAAAGCGCTTCCTGGTGTTATTAAGTAAAGCGCTTTAGGTTTTAATGAGTAAAACCTTTTTGACATTTATTGGTATGAATGTGAAAGTATTTTGGAAATGAACCAATCAAAGTTTTCATTGTTCTTTGAATAACTTAAGATTTTCTAAGTCATGATCAAAGGTTTATGTTGTGAATATATAAATATTACAGGATTGATATTCTGTGTAAAATCATAATGCAACGTTCTTGCCATCTCTTGAATCTGAGGTCGTGTTTTACAAGGGACTTCTTCGCCCGCATTTCAGAAGAGGTCTCCACCTGATATCTCGGAGACACATTTAGTCAAGGGTCTATAAGTGATTTACATTTTCTATGAATGAGTAAATGCATATTGTTCTAACCTTTCCTTTTCAGATCTCTCTCCCTGCTGTTCCCTTCCCTAATTCCCTTTCCCCCCGACTGGCTTCACCATAACTCTGTGCTATAATAGCTTTCTGAGTTGGTGACGCCGGGAGGTGAGCCTTTGTTCAGCAACGTAGCAGATCCCGAGGAAAGGACCCCGCGACACTCCTACACGATCAAGGAGATCGCACCTCCCACATTCCTTGCTGCAAGGCGCAAGTCAATCTATTAAGGAGACCGCACCTTTGTATCTTTGTTCGCGTCTCCTCTTCAGCGCTTGCGGTGCACGTTGAGATCGGCAGGGGGCATGAAAGGCACGCATTTACAAACCTGAACCAATGCACCCCTCCCGCATTCCTAGCATTCCTGGCAATATTGGCTGCCGACGAGTCGTTGTTAACCCCTTCCGTTTTGAACGTTGGTTTGCAGCGGACACGCAGCAGTGCATTGTTTCTTGCTTCCCCTTAGACTCCAGATAAACAGTTTCCCTGCAAAGCATGCATTATTTAGCTTCATCCCAGTGTACTTAGAGGACGGTGTTTGGGTAATAAGCCTTTGCAAACCCAAATCTGTTGGGTTGCTTTTTCACTATAGAAACCAACAGTCATTGGCTCTCCCAATCCTAGTGATTGGTCCCATTTATTATCAGTGTGTTTTCTTTTACATTTTCTTGCCTACATAGTGACCCGGTTTAGTAATGGCCAGTAAAAATAATGAGTTGTGGGAATCTGTGGAGGAGGAACAAACACTCCTCCCTATCCAAGAGGAGTTAGCAGATACTATAGATGCATCTCTTGAGAGGGCGGTCTCGAAAGCCTTACGACCTACGAGCCAGAAACTTATAGAGCCAGCTGTTTGAAGCTCTGTTTCACCCCCGTCTGGGGAAGGTTCAAGGCCATTGCCTCCCAAAGACACTCAGGTTCCTTCCAAAGGCAAAAGCAAGACCAGACCTGACACCAAGGTACCAACTTTCTTCTCTGATGCCTTTGAAAGGTTTTGCCAGGCCTTCCTGAAAAGGCGTTGACACCCAGGGAGTGCATGATAATGCCCAGTTGAATTTTACCCCCGAGGACGATTCCTGTTCCCCTCAAGGGACAGATGACAATGCTGGAGAGAGCTTGGACTCCCCTGATGGGGACTCAGGAGATGAACCGGCCCAAGCAGACTGTGGCAACCAGAAGGTGGCACCAGAAAGATCAGGCTGGATGAGGATGGCGACCATGACTCCATGGGGTGCCGGGCATGTTCCACCCGGAAGACATTTGTCATCCCCGCTCTGAGGATTGGGTCCCTTCTGCAAAGGTGGCGCAATATGTGGCCAGCCAGATACACAAGCCTATGGACCAAGACATATGGGGCCGTTTGAGGGTGAATGCCCTAGACCTTCCCTGGCCAATAAAGTATCCTGTACACCTGAGATTGATTCGAAGATGGCTACGTTCATTGCTAAATTTTATTAAAGACCCTAAAAAAGTCTACATTGATCCTATTGGGCTTGCCACAATAAGGTCTTGAATATCCTTGGAGCACTCAAGAAGATCCTGGACATGGCAGAAGATGCCATATAATCCGGCAACCTTATTGACCCTACCATTCTTCCAGGTGGGGCCCAAAGGGCCCTGTGTTTTTTGGGTAATGCGAATTGTGCCCTCTCCACTGAATGCAAGCAATCCTACTGATTAAAACTGAACCCCGGTTGGGGGAACTAGCCTCTACTGAAGCAAGTCCCGCTACGAACAGGGGCCCCTCTGGGGACCCTTTCATTAAAGAGCTTTCACATTTTGTGAATAGCTTTTCCTTCTTCGACAATGCACAGCAGCCCATCAAAAAAGGTTTTAGCTAGCAAATGTTTGCATGGGCCGGAAGAGGTAGGGAGCGCTCCTCCAGCAGGTCCTACTCTTCAACCACCACAGGCTACAGACAAAGTGATCCTTCCAGTGGCAGGTTCAGAAGTGATTTGAAGGGTTCTATCTCTCCAATGAGGCCAGTCATGGAATGATTACGCACCAAGGGTGTCACACTCATAGTGTATCTGGAGGAAATACTCCTGATACATCAGAGCAGATCCACCCTAATCTCTCAACTGTAGATGGCAATATCTTAGAAAATCTGTGTTTCATTATAAACAGTCTGAAATTGGACATCATTCCAGCTCAATTAATGCCTTTCTTGGGGTTCAAAATCAATACTGTCAAGCAGTCCCTTCACTTACCCCAGAAGAAAATGGTGCTAGTCTAGGGAGCTGCAGAAAATGCTAGAGAGAGAAGATTTCTCTTCGACATCTGGCCAGGATCATGGGTCTGTAATTCTCATCCATCCAGGCGATTATTTCCTAGACCATTACACTATCGTACACTCCAGCAAGTAAAGGCTCAACACCTCAGGAGAGGCCTGATGTATGCTCAGGAGATATCCCTTTGCCCAGAAGCTCACACAGAGGTTCATTGGTTGCTAGACCACATGCATGCCTGGAATGGCAAAGACATTTTCAGTGCAGCCCCAGACTTGGTGATAGAGTCCGACGCCAATCGGCTGGGGCGCTTGTTGTGAGGATATTACCACAGGAGGACTGTGGTCAGAACAAGAGGAGGGCCTTCGCATGAACTGTCTAGAACTCTTCACAGAATCCTTTGCAACTCGGAGCCTAGCAGCCAACAGAGTGTCCTGCTCCATCCTCTTGAAGATGGACAATGTCTCCGCAGTGCGTTATATCAACTGCTTGGGGGGGTACGTGGTCCAAAGTCCTGGTGGAGTTAGCCAACAAATTTTGGAACTTTTGTCTGCAACACACTCTGTCAGTGACAGCGGAGTACTTACCAGGGAGGCTCAACCAGACTGCAGTTTGACAGTCCCGACACTTAAAGGATTACAGCAATTGGCAGTTAGAAATCTGTCTGTTTCATCAGATTATGAATCGGTGGGGACCATGTCAGGTGGACCTGTTCGCATCCAGACTCAATCATCAACTTCCACGTTTTGTGAGTTGGCACCCAGACCCTCTAGCATTGGCAACCAACACCTTTCTCCAGGATTAGTCTCAGTTTCAGGGTTATGCGTTTCCCTCCTTCTCAATGATCGCCAGGCTCACAGCTGTGGTCAGATGATAGAAAGCAGACGTGATCCTGGTGACACTGCTCTGGAAGTCGAAAGCCTAGTATCCAGTTCTACTGGAACATTCCATGGAATTTCTAATCCCACTTCCCCAGACACTTCATCTAATGAGGGCACCTCATGGCAACTCACACCTTCTGGTTCAGGATAGCACTCTAATACTGATGGATTGGAGGATTAGGGGGCCGTTGGGAAGTCCCAAGCCATTAGGTGCAGGCTGCATCCCTTATCAAACAAGCATGGGCTGACTCTGTAGTCAAAAGCTATGGATAGGCCTGGCATAAGTGGACACACTGGTGTATGCAATGGATTCCTGTGGGGTTAGATGTAGTACATATTTTCAATTTTCTGTCCAAGTTAGCAGACAGAGCGTTGGCATATAGTACTATCAGTACATACAGATTGGCTATCTCTGTGGGTCGTTTGCTCTTACATGACATTCCGGTAGGGGAACATCCCCTTGTTTGGCGCCTGCTGAAGGGTATCTGGTTATCTGTTCCCTACGATATTCTTTGCTTTGGGGTGGTAATGTAGTGTTACGCATGCTCCAATCTTGGCAGGTCAATCAGTATATGTCCCGTAAAGAACTTTCTGGTAAACTGGCTGTGTTACTATGCCTCATATCTTGTAAGAGAGCGTCATATGTTCGTGCCTTAGACATTACGGCACATAT
Organism: Pleurodeles waltl; assembly: GCF_031143425.1. Taxonomy (NCBI): domain Eukaryota; kingdom Metazoa; phylum Chordata; class Amphibia; order Caudata; family Salamandridae; genus Pleurodeles; species Pleurodeles waltl. The sequence goes on along the minus strand of NC_090447.1, from coordinate 832,975,725 downwards.
GTTTACTCCAAATGTAGTATCTTTTGTGGTTTCCAGATACACCAAATCCAATAAAAGGGTAGTTCACTACCCTTCCTTTCATGATCACTCCAAATTACGTGTGGTTCGTTGACTGAGAGCTTATGAAACTATGCCAGAAAAAACGTCATCCGATGTGGACGGCTCAGTTGTCCCTTTCTCTCAAAAAGCCTTTTAAACCAGTTTTGACCACTACCATAGCCCGTAGGGTAAGATGGGTTCTTCAGGAAGTAGGGATTGATGCCTTCTCTTTTGGTGTTCACTCCACAAGGGGATGCTATGGACTCGAAAGACTTTTCCTTGGCAGGCAGACTTGAGAACATTCTCAGAGCAGAAGACTGGTCTTCGGATTCTATATTCAAGACCATTTTTTATTTTAAGCCAGTTTCTGGCATGGCTGCTCTTGCAGTCAATCAGCTTTAAACTAGCATAATTTGAGACTCTGGTCCTGACAGATTGTAAAATTTCCTAGATATCCTGAAGGAAAGTTCCAATTCTATTGCAGACACTGTTGCGAGGATTATCCCTCTCAAATAGATTAATTTTTTCACCCTCCCAATACTTCATTAAATTCTCGACATTGGGATAGGTGTAATCCTTGTCATTCTACATCTGCTGTGGTATAACGTATTCACCTGTTTATGATCGGTTGTGTTCTGCGCCCTTCACAATTTATACTGTTCTCTCAAAAGATTTATCTGAATACTGATGTAGGAAGAATAGGAATACATCACATACAAACAAACATAAGTTCCCAAATCCCAATACAAGCATTTTAGGCTAGATAGTTGTAAACCAATGTAAGTAGTGAAAGGCTTAATACATGACATGTTAAAAAAAGACAGACTGTTGGTTTCAATAGAAAAGGCAGGTCATATTTAGGACAAACAAACACTTATTACTTAGGAAACATATACACATGCTGCATTGTTAAGTTAGCTGTGCTGAAACACACAAGAGGCCCAAGCCACATTAGAATGAGAGTTTTTCTTTAAAGCTGCACCAACTGTTGCTTTCATAATGTTCACTTAGCACGAACAGGGTGGAACAGAAGGGTGTATCCTTCCTTAGCACAGGGGTCCTAAAAACCACAAGTCATTCATATCGTGTTAAGGGGAACTGTGTAAAGGGTCAGATAAGTATTTGCAAGGGAGGGCTACCTTGAGCAGCACGCAACATATAATCTCTTGTTGTGCAGAAAGATAGATATGGTGAATGACGTCAGTGTAACTTGCCCACCCATGAGGCCAACAAGTGCAAGTGCTTCTTTCAAGAGGCACCTCATTACCTTATCTGTACTGCTTGTAGTTGCTTACGTAAATGCTGAACTCTTGACCACAGTTTTTTGTGGTTTTTACAGTATAAATGCTACTGGTGTTTGAACCAGAACTTTGAACTTCAGTCATGGCCTCTATGTGAGACTGCCTGTTGTTCCCAGCTGAAAATCGATTAAACCTATATTATTGTGTCAAAATGATTTGTTTTATTTTATTAACAGATTTCCCTCTAACATATTGGCGAGCTAAGCCAGGAGCTCTACTTTGATCTCACCAACTGCTGGACTGGGGGCCCTGCCTGTCTCCACGAGGTGATTTGTGCACATTTTAAAGAGGTAAGGGAGATGCCTACATTTATGTAAAAAATCTCTGATTTCGTGGGGACAGATGGGTCTCAGTGGAAAGTAGTGAGGTGGACAAAGTACGAGGTCTGTTCCTTTTATTTTATAAAGACATTTACAATTTTGACACTGTAATATATGTAATTTTTGTGTTTGCATGCAAGATTGTGTATGAATTGAGATAATATTAAGGGATCCCAGTGGTAAGTCCGGAAGATACAGGGAGCTTGACTAAGTAAGTCAAAAGTGGTCAGGAGTAGTGTTGGACTTGGGGGCTGAGCAATCAGTGTATGTTTTAAAGAACACTCATGTCAACCTAACCCAGATATCAAATCTGGAAGTCACAATTTCTTTAGTTGAAAATAGTGAAAAGTTGTCCCCTCTATGAATCCAGAGGGAAGTGACCAGTAGTATTTTGTTTGCCCTAGTATGAAATTAAGAATTACTGTGTATATATATACAAATTTACTGTGAATGTATATGCATGTATAGACAGAAATGTGGCCACATAATAATGTCAATATATAAGTTTGTTATTTAGTGTATAATTTAGGAATAAGTATCAGACCTCCTATTCTTCTGAAGGTTAAGTTATAATAGTATACTCAAAAGTAAAGTAATTGACTGGATTGGGCAGGTCCCTAAAAGTCAACTAATTAATTCCACATCCCTGAATTAATTATAAAGGTTTATAACAGTCAGACTGTCGCCCTCTGCAACAGAACTGACCTTAGTAGATCAACAATATCAATACCATAGAATCATTTTTTAAGTCAGAAGTTTATGAATGCCTAGGTATTTATAGTATATCACCTCTAGGCCTAAAAACAACCTACATTGACATAAGAGAAATTCCTATTAGACAATTATAAAAAATTATTCAAAGAACTAATACAAGGACATTATCCTTCAAGTTAAAAGTAGTGTAGTAGCCTCATGAACCCCATAACAAATATTGGCACTACTGTTATCCCCATTATGAAACTATAGAGCCTTAAGATTGGAGGCTAGATGAATTATCAAATAGTATAGACTGGGACATACACATATATATTGAAGGTATACAAATAGAAGGAGAATAATCAGCTACTATACATACAAATATATTTAACTACCTTTCATATAGATGTGAACAGGATCTTCACATAATTAGAATAAAAGAGTTTATTTTGAAATGTACAAAACCTGTTGCAGTTGTCTTTCCAAGAGAAAGGCACTCATTTGAAGTCCTCTAAAAATAAATACATTTTGTTTTAAGTTTTTCATGAGTGACACTGGAGCCACATTGTGGCCAGAAAGTGAATATATTGAAGTTACTGCAATTTTTCAGTGGAACCATGGGCAACAGTCACATGAATTCCCTGCAATAATAAAAAGACTCAGATTTAGTTTTAGACCTCCTACTGTATGCATTTATTGGGGACCTCCCAGTGTGGAATATAGGATATGAGTAATTAATAAACATGTATATAGATCACAATAACATTATTGTTTGTTGTGTCAGGCAAACAAACCACTTAGGCCACACATAAATGCACCTACCATATATATCTATATATAAATGAACTAAGTCTTTCAGAGATTAGGGATATATATATATATATCTGATGTTCACCTTCACAGCCTAATAATAGTTTATGTGAAGTCTGGAAATACCATAGGAAGTAAATAGAAGCCCATTTAGAGTGTAAAACATATAGTACAAAAGATTAAGTTCACTAAACAGACATGGGGTCTCCTTTAGAACACATGGTTAAAGTGTTCTCTTGAGACAGGGACAGGATAGGAAAAGACTGTAAGGAATAGCACAAAGCAACATTAAAACTTGCACATGTATGGCCCAAAGTGGGTCCATTTGATAATACAATAATAGAACACATGGCCACCTTCCTACAGAGTAAATTAAAGGGAAATAAACTAGAGAAAAGGAAGATCACACTAGACCTATGGAGGGTCTTTTATGAAACAAATATGAATAAGTCAAATACAAAGCCTCAGACCCACCCTTCGGCTCCTCCACCCCCCTATCAAGATGTGCAATTAAGGTTAGGCAGTGCAAAGGTACAGGGCATGTATACGTTGCAACCTGGTGCCCCACATTCATTACCCACCTCTTCACATCCCCCTGCTGTGGGATATACAGACCCAGAGTATAGCCCACCATTAGAATCTTTTTCTAAACATAGAGAATATGTTCACCCATCTCCATGTCCTCAAATGGCCAGTACACCACGGGAAATGTCAGGTGGGGACAGTACTAAATACATAGGGACACTAGATGCCACATTTACACTTCATTTGGAGGACGAGACGTCCCCCACTAGAAAAAATAAAGGTATACCTAATGAGGGATCAAGAGAGGCACAGAGAATGGATGGGGCTAGAAAAAAAGAAGGTGTTTTGAAAAAAAACGAGTACCAATATTAAAAATAAGACAAGAAGGTTAGCTTTCACACCAGAAAGTTCTCCCACAGAGTACTGGAGGTTCATGTACCCAGCAGCAGAAGAGAATAGTGTAGGCAAGTGGATCACAGAGCAGGAAGATGGATGGGTAGACAAAAGAGCGACTTGGGAAAAGGAGGAAGGGCCCTGAGGCAGTCAAGGGCCCTCACTAGGCTACAATTGATTGAACAAGAAGGATTAGATGACACAGTCTCCACACATAGCAGCTTAGGTGAAGAAGATATGGGTTTAGAAAAATCCTACAAAGGATCAGAGGGGGCATTAGATGACATCACTGAACATTTTAAAAGAATGTCCCTTTTTAAGGACCATAACAAGGAACAGTCACAATATGCCTGTGAGGGAGAAGAAAACAATAAGACAGGACAGACCTTACAAAAGAAGCCAAGAGAATTACAGAGATTAGTATTTGATGGGGCGCATGCACGCCCATATGAGAGAAAGGGAACATTTGATAAGGCAGGAAAAATGACACTGAGGAAAGACATGGCACATGCATTCCCTGTATGCCCTGGCAATAATTTGACACCCAATTAAATAGTAGCTCAGTATGAAAATAGTTGGTATAATGTTGTCCCTTTTACTGACAACCTAGTAGGTTGGACAGAAGGATTGGCATCACAGATGACACCATGGCCGCGAGAGGGTTCCTTTGAACCCTGAGACATGGCTAATGCAGAAATGTGCATTTTTTAGGCCACAGTGGATCCTTACTGTGATTATCCCTATATGCAGAAAAGCCAAAGAGTGTGGCAGAGATATGCTTGTATGTATGACTCTCGTCACCATACTGGCAATAGGACTACAGTCCTGTCACAACTGCCCTTGATATTCAAGGGCCCAGGGGTGCCTCAATATATACCGTGGCTCCAGATGGACAAATAAATTCTTAACAAATAGTTGCCACAACATTCTGAGGGTGCTGGGAAATGGATAGCAGCTCTGGAGAAACATACTGCAGGGATTACTCTTGCAATAGGGGACATTAAGAGTTTACTAAGTTCCCTTATAGGAGATGAGACAGACACACTGTTCACAAAGGCAGAAGTAAAAGATGTGACATTGACTAACCCAAAATGTGATGGGGCATCCTTTAATAGAGTAAGGGGAATTGTTTGGAAACAACTGAGGAAAATGTATCCAGACAGGCCAGACATTGGGTCCCTTATGGCACAAACAATGCAGCCAAATGAGGACCCAGCCCAATTCCTTAGTAGAATGAAGGAAAAATGGACACAGGAAGTGGGTGAGAGTTGGGATGTCACTGGACAGAATGCAATACTATTTTTCAATGTAGTGAAAAAGCGTCTGCCAGCTGAAGTGCAGGATCAATTAGATAATATAGTTGCCTTAGAGGCCAAAGCAAGGACAGAGATACAAGCACACATAATACATTTTTGTAAGAAGAGACAAGACAAGGAAAAGAGAGAGAAAGATAAAATAGAGAAAGCAGCAGCTAAATTGGTCCAGCAGAAACTAGCCAAGAAAACAGAGGCAGGAATTGCCACTGTAATGGCCAGGTGATGACGGCTGTCCTCACCCAAAAGTATCCTTTAGGCCACAAACCAGTTGCATATTTTAGTGGCCTACTTGATTCTGTCATGAAACGTCATTACCCTTGTGAACAAGCACTAGCCACAGCAGCCTTTGTAGTAGAGAAAAGTGCTCCCATTGTCATGGGTGTACCCTTGACCCTGTATGCTGAACATGCTGTGTTTGCAATAATCCAGAAATCTAAAACAACACTAACAACACGGAGAGTATCAGGCTATGAGATAATATTATCACTAACATCCTTGAAGGTGGTTAAATGCCACACAAATCAATCCTGCTACCTTCTTTGCACACCCCATTTCAGACACTGATGATGATGCCCATGATTGTGCCACATATACTCCAGATGCGTGTAGCCAAGCAACAGAAGACCCCATTCCAGGTAGTGTTGTGTATTTTATGGATGGATCTTCCACAATAGATCAGGACACAGGGGTAAGACATACAGGTGCTGCAGTGGTCAGAGCGATGTAGCACAACTCTTTAGACACACTGCAGATAACTGAACAGATAACTTTGCCATCTCAATATTCCGCCCAGGCTGCTGAATTAGTAGCTTTAGGGGCAGCCTCAAACAAGGGGAAGGAGAAACAATAACAGTATACTCTGGTTCAGCCTATGTCACTATAACAGTGCATTCCAGCATTATGCGGTGGAATAGACGGGGATTTCTAAAGTCTGATGGAAGCCCTGTCATGCACCGTCCCCTCTTAGAGGACTTGATACAAGCTTTAACACTGCCACATGCAGTTGCAGTAGTGAAATGCGCAGCCCACACTAATGCTCAGATTTTGTGTCCCTTGGAAATGTCATGGCTGATTGGGCAGCCAAAGATGCAGCAACACGCCCTCTTAGTGATACACATACCACAGTTTTGTTAGCTAGTGAAACATTGACATCTTCAGACCCTTTGAATGCATCCAGACATTACACAGAGACAGCTCATCTGCATATAAGAGAGATACAAGAAAATGCACCAGAACATGAGAAACAGTTGTGGGAAGCCAGAGGATGCACACAGACAGGAACAGATTTAATATACAGACAAATATCAACAGGGAAGCCTGTCATGTCCTAAGCATTGCTACTGATAGCTCTAAACCAGCTACATCTTCCTTCACATACTGCTAGAGACAATATGTCCCTCCAAATACGTCAGGATTGGTTTGTCCCTTACTTACATGAGATTATTATAATGTACACACACACCTGCACAGTGTGCCAGCAGTATTCACCAAATCCCACCTCTCAGGTAATAGCTTCTACAATACCTCGCCCACAAGGTCCCTTTAAGGAACTGCACATTGACTACATTGATATGACTGACAGATGCAATCATTATCGCTATCTTATAGTTGTAGTCTGCCCATTCTCAAGGTGGATTGAAGCAGGACCTTGTGTTCACCATAATGCCAAGTCTGTTAACCCTCTTTGCTTTGAGAAATACCCCAGGATCAGAGCACTATTTGACTCCTCATCAAATAGTGACAGGTAGAACAATGAGCACATTTGTGCCATCAACTAGACATAAATTGGAGACTGAGAGTGCACCTGAAGTTGTACAAACTGAAATGAATGAATACATGTCTGAGCTAACCAAAGTTGCAAAGTTCTTCTCTAAACAGGTTACACGTGCAGCCAAGAAGCGCGCCAACACATCTCCTGTAAAGAATCAACAAACACCATTACCTTTGGGAACTTTAGCAATTTTGCAAGACAATGGAAGAACTGCAAATTTAATGGACCCTTCCCAGTGCCATCCATCCCTTTGGACACCGAGCAGGAAAAAGAGGGGGGAGAACAGGAGAAGCAACCGGAGTAAAGCCTCCTTCTAAAGCCTCAATCTTAGACAATTCTTCTTTTAAGTTATGTATTTTATGTTTGTTTTTCCTCCTCGTTGCACTGATTTTGCTGCTTTTAGCCCTTGGATATTTTAATTTTTTTTGATCCTATATCAATTATTACACGCATGCGTAGAACTGTTAATAATGATACTGACCATCACCCTCTCCATATTGCTTTGTTTGACAATGTGTGGTATCAGCACATGCACTGTATAGGCACATCCACATCCAACACCAGTTGTTATGTATGCTCTCTCATCCCCCATGCTGCTGGAGTAGATAAATTGCATCTCCCTAAAAAGGTATCCCCAAACATTACACATTGTCTCCTGCACCTATTTTTATGCAGAATGAGAGCACAGCTACAGCCAACTCACGTTAGTCCTGTTACTGTACGAGCTAAACCCCTGCCCCCTGATTGCGCAGGCAGGCCAGTTATTAGTATCACAAGATCAGTATTTGCCCATGATAAATGGTACAGAGACACAAGGTCCACTAAGCTTTAATAAGATAATAGGCCAGTGTCAGGAAATATGGGATGCGAACATACAGAGATATACATGGACAGGGACTAGCATACAACCTAGAATAGCAATGAAATTAACACAGTTTTCTCTTTGTTTCAGAGGGAATGGGACAATGAAGGTGGGGAGTAACCTCCACTGCAACATCACCACCTACAACGCTGATATGCAGGGCGGCACCTCCAGCCTGATGGATCACTACTGGATGTGTGGGGCCCGGCTCCACATGCAACTACCCCCAAACTGGAATGGCCTCTGCTCCCTAGTGCCTTTGCACACCCCCTCCCTGGTGATACCAGGTGTGGACATCTCTCAGTTACATGACCATCCCATGAGCCATCCAACAACCTTGCTTCACCATTATCGGACAAAACGAGCTGCTGAGTTTCTTGGTACTGAAGTGTGGAAAGACGTTCCACAGGAACATAGACTATTTAATGATGCCCAAATATTTTTTGGTAGCATCCTACCATTCATTCAGGCGAAGGCAACTGCACGCTGGCTGCAGATCACACACTTTGAATTGATGAAGACCATAAATGCAACTGAAGATGGGTTCAATGCTATCAAGGAAGAACTTCGAGCCCTTAGGCTGATGTTAATGCAACAGAGATATGTTTTTGATTTAATGATGGCCATGGAAGGAGGGGTGTGTAAGAAGATTGGATCTTTATGTGCCGACCAATGATGCGGACAATGGGACATTAACTCAGGCCATTCAGACATTGCATGATTTACAAAAGAAAATGATCGATGAGAGGGGTGCCCCTGATGGGTGGTTCGAGGGCTGGATCGAATGGGTGCCGTCCTGGATGTCGGGGTTGTTCAAGGCCTTGTTGCCTTTGATTGTGTTGTTGCTTTTGATGTGTCTTATTTTTCAGGTAATAATAGCATGCTGCAAAAGGATGACAGCTAAATTGGGAGGGACAGAGTAGTGGGTATGTGATGATTCCCCTAGTTTCATTAGTAGATGGGAAGGTAGGAAAAGTAGTTGAATAATCAACTAGAGGGAGGAATGATGTAGGAAGAATAGGAATACATCACATACAAACAAACATAAGTTCCCAAATCCCAATACAAGCATTTTAGGCTAGATAGTTGTAAACCAATGTAAGTAGTGAAAGGCTTAATACATGACATGTTAAAAAAAGACAGACTGTTGGTTTCAATAGAAAAGGCAGGTCATATTTAGGACAAACAAACACTTATTACTTAGGAAACACATACACATGCTGCATTGTTAAGTTAGCTGTGCTGAAACACACAAGAGGCCCAAGCCACATTAGAATGAGAGTTTTTCTTTAAAGCTGCACCAACTGTTGCTTTCATAATGTTCACTTAGCACGAACAGGGTGGAACAGAAGGGTGTATCCTTCCTTAGCACAGGGGTCCTAAAAACCACAAGTCATTCATATCATGTTAAGGGGAACTGTGTAAAGGGTCAGATAAGTATTTGCAAGGGAGGGCTACCTTGAGCAGCACGCAACATATAATCTCTTGTTGTGCAGAAAGATAGATATGGTGAATGACGTCAGTGTAACTTGCCCACCCATGAGGCCAACAAGTGCAAGTGCTTCTTTCAAGAGGCACCTCATTACCTTATCTGTACTGCTTGTAGTTGCTTACGTAAATGCTGAACTCTTGACCACAGTTTTTTGTGGTTTTTACAGTATAAATGCTACTGGTGTTTGAACCAGAACTTTGAACTTCAGTCATGGCCTCTATGTGAGACTGCCTGTTGTTCCCAGCTGAAAATCGATTAAACCTATATTATTGTGTCAAAATGATTTGTTTTATTTTATTAACAGATTTCCCTCTAACAATACAATATATTGCTTGTTATGGATGGCTTTTCAGACACCCATAAATGTATCCTTTCATTCTGAGTTTCTTTTCTATCACAGGATTTGGTTAAAAACAAGACTTCTGAAGGACTCTGTAGCCGGGTGTCGGATCTCCCGGCTACATACTACGCCACAGACGGGAACCCCGATATCCGGGTTCCCGAAACAATAGATAAAAAAGACGGACAGAGAGCGCAACGCGCTCTGAAGGAAGACGCCGTCGCAGCCGGGAACCCGGATATCCAGGTTCCCGAAAACGTAAAAAGCGAAAACGGACTACGCGCGGGGCACGCAGTGAAGGAAGAAGACGCCGAAGGAATAACAGCAAAGAGTGCCGAAAGAGAAGCCAGCGGGGAAAACCAGAAAACCACCGACCCCTACCTTGGGAGGAAGAAACACAGAACACCAGAGATTACCCCGCGAAGGGACAGGAAGGTCCCAAGAAACTCGAGCTCCGCCGCGTCCCTGGAGGGACGTGGCTGAACCAGGTACGGTCCTGCCTGAGGGGCAAATTACGATTTATGGTGGGAAGGGAGGAGGGTGGAGGAGAGGAGTAGAGGAGAGGGAGGAGGGAGGGAGAAGTTGGGAAGGGAAGCATCCACAAAATCAAAAGAAGCACCCACCACTGTACATAGAAATAGAGTGTTTTTCTTTTTGTTTAGTAGTTTAAAAAGGAGACTGAATTCACAGAGGTGTAGGAGCGGAATCCTATAACCCCCCTTCAACCTTCAAGCTAACATCCTCTTATTTTTCTCTTGGGAGAGGAAACCTATACCCTATTCACCCCACCCTCTCTCTCTATCTCTATCTCTCTATCTCTCTCTCTATCTCTATCTCTACACACCCTCCCTACACAATAGAGAACCCAGACTAGATTACAGAGACACTACTTACCTGCCTTTCGTTCTTCTTTTTCCAGTCTTCCTGACAATACCGCCACCGGGGGACCATCTTCAGTTACCGGGAACCCTAAGGGAGAAGAAACAGAGGAAGATCACCAAGCATAAGGACCACAGATAGAGACCGTTGTAAAGACACTTATTGAACCACAATAAAGTCACATATATTCATCCACCCACCTGAGTGTCGTACTCTCTATCGCTATACCCACGGCCACAGACACTTAGATCAGCCTGTTGGCTCGAAGAAAGAGGAAGTGTTGTTCCTGGTTACCAAATATATGAGGCTATCTCTATGGTTGTTTCTGTATGGTGTTGCAAAGACTTATGGAATTTGTAGTTTTTGGAAATGCTAAAGATACCTAGTTTATGAAGGCTGCTGAGTAGAAAATAAAGGAACAGATAAGCATAAACCTCGCCTCCATTTCCTTAATAGAATTGAAACCTTCCTTCATGATAGCTAGGAAATTTTGCATTTTCAATTAATAAATAATTGTTATTCAGTTATTAATTCATTACGTTTCCACTTCATACTCCTACAAATCTAGCAGTCCACACCTAAAATGTAACTCAATAGGTAGTCCATAATTTACATATTTAAAATTAATTACAAAATTATTTAACAATTAATAATTCATTGTTAATTAATTATTATTTAATTAACTTCCAAGCCTAAACCCCTACAAACCTAGAAACCCACAACTAAAATATAATTAAAATAATTAAATATTCCATAATTTTAATATTGATACTCAATTAAATAATTAATTTACAAATAACAATTAATGCTTAATTGAATCACTTACTGCCCTATACCCCTTACAGACCTTGCATCCCACAACTAAAATATCAGTACAATAAATCAGTATTCCATATTTTACATAATAAAAATTAATTGTTTTAAAATTATTCTTACATTATTCATTAAGTATTACTTAAATTTCCACCCTAGCACCCGACAAACCAAGCAGCCCACAACTAAAAAAGAAGTAAAAAATAGGTATTCTATAAATTACCTAACTAAAATCAATTAAATAATTATTTAACAATGAATAATTAATTGTTAATTATTACATAATTGACTTCCGACCCTATTTCCCTACAAACCTAGCAGCCTGCAAATAACATATAACAAAAAAAATCAATATTACATATTCTGCAAAATAAACATCAATCGTATAATTAAATAAAATGTATTTAATAATTCATAATTATTATTAACTAACTTCCCGCCCTATTCCCCTATAAATCTTAACAACTCGCTAAGACACTATAAATTGCTATAAAATTAAATATAAAATTCTAAATCACTTAAAATTACAAGCTATAATAAAAAAGTAACTTGTATATAAACAATAGTAACACATAAAATTAATATATCAACTGAAACACACTCGAATAATTAAAAAACAATATTTGTATCCAGTATATTAGTGAAAACGATATTAAAAACATCAATATTATTTAAATCAATATTACTTACCTAATAAAACGATATCATTGTCAAGGATATATGTGCATCACGATATTTGTGTATCACAATATTTATTTTCAAATATTTCTGCCTCCCCATATTTTTAAATTGATATTTTGTCCAAACACTACAGCTACTATCTCACTGTTACTTCTGTCTGGGACAAAAGATGTAAGAGGGCTGTTCTCAGACTCGCTGCTCTCTCCTCCAGCAGAAAAAACATCCCCAAATCCATCCTGAAATGAGCTTCAATGAAAGTCTTGTCCAGAGAGGGATCTAACTTGCATTTCTCCACATTTATGAAGAGACCTTGGTGCTGACGACAATTCTTCATCACATCCTAACCTTTCAAGAGTCTCTCATCAGAGCATGGAGAAGCCAGTTGTCCAGATATAAACATACTTCACCCCTGAAAATGTAGAACAGCTACAGAGGATGCCATCATCTTCATAAAGACCCTATAGCAGACATGATGACAGAAAGCAATATCTGGAACTGACAGTGTCCTTTGATGGCAAAAAACCTAAGGTATTTTGGATGAGACCCAGCTATGAGATTATGGAAATAGGCATCAGTTAGATTCATAGTGATCATAAAAGACTTGTAAATAATTAAAGGAATGATCCTTTGAACTGTCTCAATTTTTAATAGAATCCCCACCCCCAATCCACCCCTTTAGGTTTATAATCAGTCTGAACTGACAGGGGGCTAGGAGTCTGGGATAATTCTTGAATACACACCCATGCCCCTTTCTGCTTCTGGAATTGGAACAACTGCTTCTTTCATTACCAGACTGAGAATTGCTGCTTTCTGCACTGAGTTCCTTATTCTATTCTGAGATTGTGGCATAGAAAAGATCCCAGAATCCACTGGAGTTTCCAGAAACTTTATCTGATATTCTTTTTTCACCATCTGATGGACCCACACGTCGGAAGCAGACTCTTCCCAAGCTACAAGGAAAATGTATATCCTTCCTCACACAGGCAGTGGAGACATGTTCCTGGCATAGTCAGGATTTCTGGTTTCTTGCGCTCCTTGATTTCTGTTTCTTTTGCCCTTTTGTCTCTTATAAAAATGATACTGCTGTTGCTGTCCAGATTGTCTGGAAGGCTAGCAAAATGAGGATTTGGAAAAAGAGGAGATAGATCCTGTTCCTTAAGTATTACCAGACCGTCAAACGCACTGCAAGCATCTCTTTTCCTTGGAGATTCTATGTAACTCCTCCTTAAGGTCGGAACCAAAGAGGTTGGTACCCTCAAAAGGCATTCTCAAGGCTACTGATTTCTGTGCTGCATCAATGTGCCACTCCTTCAAATAAAGGTTTATTCTAACTGAGATGACTGCACCCTCTGCCTGTGCAAAGGTCTCGCAATATCAAAAGAGATATCAGACAGAAACTCTAACTGTTTTTCTAAGGCTTCAAGCAGTTCAGAACATTCTGTTTTCTACTGAACTGGTTTAAACAGGTTCTTTATGTTGGATGTCAGAGACTGTGAAGTCTAAGCATCATCAATGGCAGCTCTCATCACTAAATTAGCCCCAGCGTGGGACTCAGTCCTCAAAACATCTACTCGCCAATTCACTATTCAGGTCAAGCTATATTTAGGGCCTACTCGCCCATTCTGGCGAGTTGACAAAGAACAGGTGTTCTGCTCAGTGAGAAAGTGAAGGAGCGATGAAGACGCCTTTAAGTATTTTTGTCTAGATTAATTTGCTCTGTGTTCAGAGACAGAGGTCATCTTACAATTACCTTTCCTTCTCTGACTACAGAGTTATAGGACTTTGTAAAGTGAACTGTGTGACCTGCTGTACAGTGAAATGAAAGGCTGTAGAGTGTCAGATTTTTTCCTAACCCACTTTTAAATAACTATTAAGTCAACTGCGCAAATATTTTTAAATATATTTCAGTAGTTGTGAAAGCCCATTTTTTGCACTTGTGAGTGATGAAAAAAATATTTTAATAGGATGAAAACAAGTCACCACTTTACTTGGTGATGTGCAAATGATAAATATGTTTTCTAAAACCCACTTGTCACAGATGATTGTTAATACACTATATAGCTTTATCAGTAAAGCTGCAAGTTAGTGGGAAGGTTAGTGGCAAGTTAGTGGGAACCATTTCTTGGAAATCTATTGTCTATAAATGACAGTGTGCTACCACGTTATGCTATAGCCCTACATTTATTAAAAGTGAGTGTTTAAACATAAACTGAGAAATGCTCCTGCCCTGATGGCAATTCTATTAGTAAACTAAGAGGCAAATCAGACATCATGTGTATATGTGGCCTAGATTCTTAGGGCATCATTTATGAAGAAGACACATTCCTGCACAAAAACAATCCTGGGACTCGTATTCCTCTTTCTATGAGTGCTGTAGAATGCAGCACTAATAGAAAAATGATGAAACAAGGAGAAATAGAGCTATTTCTCCTTGTTACACCTCCCCTGGGAAGGTGTAACATTTTAACGCATCCACAGGCTTACAAGTTCTTGTAAATCTGGGGATCCGTCAAATTGTATGAGAGATGCGTTGGGAACACCCATGCAACGCCCATGGAATGCCTTCCCAAGGCAGAGTACTGCAGTGATTTGCGCTGCATTGCGTTACTCCAGATTTTTGATACCACTCAGAACCATGCAAAGTGGCTTTGTGTGGTTTCAAAAATCTGCCTTAAGATGTGCGTCACTTTTACATCACACATTGCGTAGCGCAAGAGCGATGCAAACAGCTTTATAAATAGCCCTACGCCATACATGGGGCAAATGTTTAGTCTATTTAATCAAACAAAAGAGTTTTTTGTTCAGCAGAAATGCTGAACCAACATATTTGAAGGTGCACTCATATATGAGAATGAAGAAAAAGGTGACTCTAAAATAAAATATTTGCATAGGATCACACAATTTGAGACCCGTTTACAGGTCAAGTACATTACAGTTAGGTCTAGTAGATTATTCAAGTTACTCGACCTGCAGGTCTAGTAAACGTTTTATGATTGTTCTAGGCCTGTGACTCCTTTAAAGCTGAGTCAATTTTCCTTTCATTCTGATCCATAAGAATACTCTCCTCACCCATAGGTGTTCTGCCACCCAGACTGGCATTTAAACAGTCCACCGCTGCAGTCTTCCGCAATGACTTGTCAACTTCTTCTAACGGATAAAGCTTGGACAGAAATCTAGGAACTCTGATCTTGTCCGACCTGGATCCTTCCATTCCCTCTTGAGCACATCTGCATCATGTTGTTGATTTGGTACACCTAATACTCCAAACTGGTGAAATTACCTACGAACAGGTTCAGAAAAGGTACATAGTAACTCCTCTACAAGAAATCCCATATTCTGGTGAATCCTAGCCAGAAGCCCAGGTGGCATCTCCTTTTCAATATATTCGCCCTTTAAATCAGAAATAAAGGACATCAAAGCTCTCCTCCTCAGCTCCAGAACTGTAAATAAAAAGGTATTGGTAGTCATTCAAGGGCTTAAGAGCCTGTGGATTATTTGCAGAGGACATGGTATCTAGGACAAACCTTTTAATCCTGTCCTCCAAGGATATGTTCTCCCCCCTTAGCCCTCTTCCTGCCACTAGAGGGAAGAGAGCAGGTTAATGAAGTGTCAGACATCCTCCTCTTTCTAGAATATTTGCCCATCCCACAACAAACACAGAATACAGCTCCAAAACAGCTTTCAAAACAGCTCCAGGGAAAAATGCCTTCAGTAACTCTGCTTCTGCTACCAGAGTGGTATAAGCAAAGAAATGCTCAAATTCAATAAGTATCCCCTGTATATGACGAGCTTATCGTCCAAGTAAACAAGGATGTTGGTCAAAATGGATCTGTAGATGAAGTAGGTGGTGATAACGGTGGTGCTGGCTAACAAGCGGTGTGGCTATGAAAGCCTATCAGGGTGGAATGATGTGGTCGTATTTCTTCAGCTCCTAATGAAGGGTGCTGCAGCGTAGGGGGCAAACCGGGGAGTGTAGATTTTAATCCAGTATAAGGTCTATGGCACAGATGGCCAGTACAATATAAGGTTTGTGGCACAGATGATGTTTGACAAGGATATGAAAGCAAACAAAAAAGTTAAAATAGCTTGATATCTATTGAAGACATCATTCAAGCCACTATAAATTTAAGCAATGGAATCTAGTGAGATAAATATGAGTTCTGATACATTTACCTTTTAATTTAAAAAGTATAAAGTACATGTTTGAGAGGTATACAAACAAAGCTTTATAATTAACTTTTTTCTCTGACAGTGATTAGCGTTCTGGGATTTTTCATCCCAAACTTGCATTGTTACATGTGCAACTTCCAGAATGCAATGGTAGTTTAACAGCTTCAATAGGTTCAACAGCATTTGCCCTGAACTATGACTACAAAGTCCTTATCAATCGCCTCTGCAGTTTAAAAAAAAAAATTAGGCAATTACAGCGAACATTGCCTTTTATAAATGAACAAGGTGCAGATTTAAGTAACAGTATGGAGATATATATCCTTTCATCTGCATACAATGGATTTTCCTATTTTTGAAGCACACCTGGAAAGCATGCAATTAAATGATTCTGCAAGACTATCTCACTAACCGGCACCTTTCGTTGGGCCTCAGTGCTGGACTATGGCTGAAAAGCCCAGCAGAGGCAGACCTGCCTGTATTTTCCCAGCGTGGTCTCTATTTTCATGTCAAAACCAGAAGCTGGTATTTTTCAACATGAGGACCGAGGCTGATTTGCATATGTCAGGCCCCCGTCCGTAACACACTGAGC
Source organism: Pleurodeles waltl (assembly GCF_031143425.1). Lineage (NCBI taxonomy): Eukaryota > Metazoa > Chordata > Amphibia > Caudata > Salamandridae > Pleurodeles > Pleurodeles waltl. Next base: position 832,958,728 of record NC_090447.1, on the reverse strand, counting down.
AAACAACAATGGCCTGCAACGCTTATTATAATAATAACCAGGGGCGAAAATGAATGTAAGCATTCCACTCTGCACATTTTTCTACTTGTTGGTGAAACTCCTAAAGTTCACTGAGTATGTCCAGATGTGAGCCCCGTTGCTCCCTGGCCATAAGATGCAATCTGCACCTAATTGATGAGGCCTAACAAGGCTGAGTTATATCGGGAGTTGCTTGAGTTTCTGAAGTGGAAATAAATAACAGTTAATGGCTGGATTGTTCCTATCTGAGCAGGCTCAGGACTTATTTGTTTAAGGTAGGGTCCTGACAGTAGGTAGGTGCCTGACAGTAGTAACACAGTGAATAAAAAACATGGACTGGAATTTCACTTAAGTTACATTCTGTATCTGAAATTAATTCAAGGATCATCCCATCATTTTTTCTTTTTCTAAGCAGAATAAAAGAGCTAAAATCTGAACATAACCTCGAGAGCTGTTCCTCCTATCGTCTGATAGCTTTATTGAACTTGGAGACCACAATTTTCACAAAGGCATTGTCCAATCGGTTAATACCAGTCATTGAATTATTGGTGACCAAAGACCAATCTGATTTTATTCCCAACAGGGTCACTAGATATAATAATCATAGAGTGTTCAATGCTCTGGAGTTGGTGGACAGGTTGCCAGGACCTCCTGCCCTTCTTTTGGCCAACTTCGAGAAGGCGTTTGATCTGGTGAGCTAGTCTTATATGCTCTTGTTATTAAAATGCCTCAATTATGGTCCCTGTTTCTGCTGCTATGTTCAATTACTACATACCGAACGTATAGCTCAGGATCGTCTTGGAGGGGTGGTCTCTCAGTCCTTTCATGTGCGGGAGGGCAAGGCAAGGCTGCCCGTCTCCTCTTTCATTTACTCTTGTCATTGAGATATTAGCTGAAAGAATCAGACTTGTTGTGCAGATGATGGGATTTGCTTGGACACCAGACCTAGAATACCGCACTTCCTTATATGCAAACAATGTTTTAATTTATCTTAGTGAGCTCACCGAGTCAGGACTGTGGTTAGAACAGATCCTTTGTGCTTTCCGTGACCTTTCAGGACTCCACGTCAGCGAACAACATTCTACTCTCTTCTTCGCGGACATGCCCCCTCTGGATGACACTTGGTAAAGAGATATCCACATCGTTCTGGATGGGTTCCATTACTTGGGCGTTTTTGCCATTGGAGATCCACAGAGAGCAAGGACAATAACATTTTTGCCTCAGATCGTCAGAGATACAGCTGATGTGAAATACTGGTCCACCATCCCACTGTTCCAGCTGGGTAGATGGGCGATTTTCAAAATGGTGACACTGCCTCGACTGCTTTATGTATTGTACAGTTTCTCTTTCCCTGTTCCTAGATCCTTTTTCCAGAAAGTCAATGCAGTTCTTTGCAGTTTCTTGTGGGGTGGAGAAGTAGTTTGTATATCCCTACAGAACTGCTGTAAATCCACATATGAGGGGGGCATTGCTACCCCATATATTTACAATTACTATTGTGTGGGCCATCTTGTGGTTGTCAACGAGTAGTGGTTCGACCATAAGCTCGACCCGACTTACGCACTGGAGAAGTGGGCAATGTAGGAGGTCTTGTTGCTTCACCTGTTATACGGGGGCTTGACGCGCGCTGTTCTTCCTCCGGTTACCAAGGTCGTTGTAAAGTTGTTTAAATGGGTAATAAACAACACCGATAAAACTCATATCTTTAAGTGAGTTTATTCTCAATTACCTCATCCATCGCCCTTCACATCTTTCCACCAACCGTCCTATCTCCAAATTCACGCTGGCCCCAGGTTCTATCTCCTTGGTGATGGTACGCGATGTTGGTATTCTTCGCTAGAGACACACCACACATCTCCCTTTCATATTTAACAAAACTAAAAAACAAAATACATATTTTTTCAACACACATGACCTAAATAGCATTCTAACAGTGATTATTCAAACATTGAGAATATAACACTCTTATCATAGGAATACTATTGTTGTAAGACTACATTACAAATCATGCTACAAATCATGCTTTTCAGTTTAGAATATAATCTTTGAAATGACCAGAACGAACCCTTCTCCTTCTACTTATCCTTGTTTCATCACTTGCTCTATTATCATAACCATCCCTACAACGTTTAGATCCTGACATTGATTTACCTCCTACATTGTCATTATCTTCTGAATTTACCACATATTCCTCCAAAAAGTCTACTCTGTTCATGTTCCAAATCTTTCCATCAGAAGTTTTGGCAGCATTCCTGAATATCTTGGTAACCTTTAAAGGTCTAGTGTATCTTGACCCATCAGCACAACCCACTGGTGATTTTACCTTCACTACATCACCCACTTTAATATTCACTTTACACACGTTCTTTCTGGCATCAAATTCTTGCTTTCTTTTAAGCATAAGCCTTTCCTCTCTTCTCCTCCAATCAGCTTTAAGTAAATTGAAATTATCCTTCATCCAATCCATCCGTCCTGGACACAACTTGGTATTGGGTACCCTCCTTCTGAACAGCTCAAACGGAGATTTACCAGTGGTCGCATGCGGAGAAAAACGATAAGCAGTGATTCTCCTCAGAAGTTCCTTTCGCCAATTTATACCATTTACCCTTGGAAGTTGAATGCTCTCCTTGATATACCTGTTAAACCTTTCTACGGCACCATTAGGCTCTGGATGGTAAACTGCTGATCTTTTGTGAATGATGCCGCAATCATCCAGAAATTTTCCAAATTCCTTCGAACAAAATTGAGGTCCATTATCAGATAAAATTGATTTGGGAAAACCTTCTTACCTAAAAATGTCTTCCAGAAAATTGATCACACTGAAAGAAGAAATATCGCTTTCATTTTTAACTTCCACCCATCTGGAATACAACTCCAATAACACAATCAAATATGGTGTTGAATGTTCATTTTGCAAAGGACCAACTATGTCAATTACCAACTCATCCCAAGGTTTGTACTGTCATTTTCTATAACACATAGGTACATTCTGAGTCTTCAATATTTTGTCAGTCCGAACACATTGAACACACTCTCTCACCATATGTTCCACCTCCAAATCCATCCCTCGCCACCAAAAATTGGCTCTTAAATTCTCTTTTGTTTTCACAATTCCAAGGTGACCTTCATGTGCTTGATTCATAATCCTCTTTTTCAAAACATTCGGTGGAATCAATCTCGTACCCCTCAATAACATAGACTTATCCACAGCTAACTCATCTTTTATCAAACCCCAAACCTTTTCCAACACACCAAATCTCCCATTTTCCAAAGCTTCAAAAACTCTACATAGCTCTGTATCTTCATTCAGTGCATCTTTCCATTCTTGCTCTGTTATCGCTCCACAAGTAATTTCACACACATTACTAGTAATCTCACAAACATTTTCCTCCAACATTACTGTACTCTCTTGTTCTTCTTCCAACACGTTAACATCAACTAATCTTGACAGGCAATTCGTGCTTACATTCAATGCCCCTGGTAAATATTCTACCTTGAACTTGAACTCCTGTAACCCAATGATCCAACTTCTTATTCTTGCAGAGATGCAATTTAAACCCTTGCTGCCGAACACCTGAAGTGGTTTATGATCTAACAGTACTACAAATTCTGTGCCCCAAACAAAATGCTTACATTTTTTAAGAGCCCAGAATATGGCTAAAGATTCCCTTTCAATTACTGAGTAATTTTTCTCAGCTCCACTCAAAGGTTTAGATGCACAAGCAATCATCAAAGTCTTTCCTCTATCATCCTGCATTAGAACCGCCCCCCAACCTTTCACACTTGCATCAGTGAAAATAAATGTTTGTCTGCCTGGTTTAAAAGCTTGTAAACAGGGTGCACTTTCTAATTCTTCTTTTATTCTCAAAAACTCTTCCTCACATACCAAATTCCACTTAAATCTGCTTCCTTTTTTTAATAGAGCTCTCATGTTTACTGACTTTTCTGACAAATTCTTTATGTACCTCCCATAATATTCAACCATAGTCAAAAAATAACTAACCTCCTCTTTTGTTTGAGGAGAGACCATCTTTTTAATCATCATGACCAAATCACGTTTGGGTTTCACACCATCTCCTGAAATCAAATGTTCTAAGTATTCGACCTCAGTGTAGGAGGCTGGCCTGGCTTATAGTGGGTACCTGATGGTACTTACACCTTGTGCCAGGTCCAGTTATCCCTTATTAGTAGATTAGTAGTGTTCTAGCAGCTTAGGCTGATAGAGGGAGCTATAGCAGAGCAGCTTAGGCTGAACTAGGAGACATGCAAAGCTCCTACTATACTACTTATATCATATAGGTACTATTTCATAGGAAAGACAATACTCAGAGTTACTAAAAATAAAGGTACTTTATTTTAGTGACAATGTGCCAAAACTATCTCAGACGATATACTCCCTTAGGAGGTAAGTAAAATACACAAAATATACACACAAACCAAAATCAGGTAAGTAAAACAGTCAGAAAGTAGTGCAAACATTGTAGAATACAATAGGATGCAATAGGCCTAAGGGCAACACAAACCACATACTAAGAAAGTAGAATGTGAACCACGAATGGACCCCTAGGCTAGTGTAGTGTGTAGAGGGTCGCTTGGATTGTAAGAAAACACTAAGGGTGTCCAAGATACCCCACCCCAAGACCCTGGAAAGTAGGAGTAAAGTACTACTATTTCCCCAGAAACACACTAAACTGAGAGAGGATTTTGCAAAGACCACAACAGACTGTAAAGCACTGAAGACGGATTTCTGGACCTGAGGACCTGCAAAGGAAGGGGACCAAGTCCAAGAGTCATGAAAGGGTCCGGGGGGGCAGGAGCCCACTAAACCCCGGATGAAGGTGCAAAATGGCTGCCCCCGGATGGAAGAAGCTGAAGATTCTGCAACAGCGAAAGGTGCTAGGAACTTCTCCTTCATGCAGAAGATGTCCCACGGAGTGCTGGAGGATGCAGAGTTGTTTCTTTGGCAAAAGACCGCAAACAAGCCTTGGTAGCTGCAAGAGTCGCGGTTGAAGAAAAAGGGTGCTGCCCGGGCCCAGGAAGGACCAGGATGTCGCCACTTGGGAGAGGAGGCAGAGGGGGCCCTCTGCAATGTAGAGAGCCCACACACAAGCAGGTAGCACCCACAGAAGCCCTTGAACACGGGTTCAAGAAAACTGAGCACAGCGGTCATCTCAACACTACAAAAGAGGGTCCCACGAAGCCGGAGGTCAACTCAGGGAGTTGAGCAATGCAGGACGGAGTGCTGGGGACCTGCGCTTTGCTCTGCACAAAGGATTCCTTGGAAAGGTGCACAGAAGCCCTAGCAGCTGCAGTTCACACAGTGCACAGGATTACTGCCTGGAGGGGAGAGGCAAGGACTTACCGCCTCCAAATTTGGACAGTTGGACCACTAGAAAAACTGGGTCACTTGGGTCCACCACCTGTGTTCCAGGGGCCACGCTCGTCAGGATGAGAGGTGTCCCAGAGTACAGGTGACTCTGAAGTTTGGTGCTTGCTGGAGCAGGGGGAAGATTCCGTCAATCCACAGGAGATTTCTTTGTGGCTTCCAGTGCAGGATGAAGGCAGGCAGCCCCCAAAGCATGCACCACCAGGAAATAGTCGAGAAAGCCGACAGGATTAGGTGCTACGATGTCGCTGGTAGTCTTCTTGCTACTTTGTTGCAGTTTTGCAGGCATCCTGGAGCAGTCAGCGGTCAATCCTTGGCAGAAGTTGAAGAGAGAGGTGCAGAGGAACTCTGGTGAATTCTTGCAAGTCATTATCTGAGGAAAAGCCCACAGGAGAGACCCTAAATAGCTCTCAGAGGAGGATTGGCCACCTAGTCAGGTAAGCACTTATCAGGAGGGGTCTCTGATGTCACCTGCTGGCACTGGCCACTCAGAGGCCTCCGAGTGCCCTCACACCTCTGGATCCAAGATGGCAGAGGTCTGGGACACACTGGAGGAGCTCTGGGCACCACCCCTGGGGTGGTGATGGACAGGGGACTGGTCACTCCCCTTTCCTTTGTCCAGTTGCGCGCCAGAGCAGGGACTGGAGGTTCCCTGAACTGGTGTAGATTGGCTTATGCAATGAGGGCACCATCTCTGCCCTTCAAAGCATTTCCAGAGGCTGGGGGAGGCTACTCCTCCCCAGCCCTTAACACCTATTTCCAAAGGGAGAGGGTGTAACACCCTCTCTCAGAGGAAATTCTTTGTTCTGCCTTCCTGGGTCTGGGCTGCCCAGACCCCAGGAGGGCAGAACGCTGTCTGTGGGGTGGCAGCCGCGGTAGCTGCAGAGAAAACCCAAGAGAGCTGGTTTGACAGTACTCGGGTCCATAGTGGAGCCCCGGGGATGCATGGGATTGGCACCCCAAGACCAGATTTGGCATGGGGGGACAATTCCATGATCTTAGACATGTTATATGGCCATATTCGGAGTTACCATTGTGAAGCAACATATAGGTATTGACCTATATGTAGTGCACGCCTGTAATGGTGTCCCCGCACTCACAAAGTCCGGGGAAATGGCCCTGAACTATGTGGGGGCACCTTTGCTAGTGCAAGGTGCCCTCACACTTAGTAACTTTGCACCTAACCTTCAGCAAGTGAAGGCTAGACATATAGGTGACTTATAAGTTACTTAAGTGCAGTGAAAATGGCTGTGAACTAACGTGTGCGTTATTTCACTCAGGCTGCAGTGGCAGTTCTGTGTAAGATTTGTGTGAGCTCCCTATGGGTGGCAAAAGAAATGCTGCAGCCCATAGGGATCTCCTGGAACCCCAATACCCTGGGTACCTAGGTACCATATACTAGGGAATTATAAGGGTGTTCCAGTGTGCCAATTAGAATAGGTGAAAATGGTCACTAGCCTATAGTGACAATTTTAAAGGCAGAGAGAGCATAAGCACTGAGGTTCTGGTTAGCAGAGCCTCAGTGGACACAGTTAGTCACTATACAGGTACACACATTCAAGCCACAAACTATGAGCACTTGGGTCCTGGCTAGCAGGATCCCAGTGAGACAGGCAAAAACAAACTTACATACATGTAAAAATGGGGGTAACATGCCAGGCAAGATGGTACTTTCCTACACTCAGTCAAACTAAAACGACATTTTCTCCTTTTAAGAGTAAGTCCTGTCTGATTTAGACATCCCAAAACCAATCTCACACGTTCAAAATGTTCTTCCGCAGTATCCGCAAATATCAGCATATCATCCTGATAACACTTCACACCCTTCAAATCATTCAATACCCTGTTAATAATGCGTTGGAATACTGAAGCCGCCGACACAAGCCCAAAAGGCATTTTTTTGTACTTATATGCACCAAAAGGTGTAATAAATGCTGTTATTTCTTGTGAACCTTCTTCCAACTCCACCTGGTGATATGCTGATGCTAAAACTAAAGTGGAAAAATACTTTGCACCACCCATCATAAACAATATTTCTTCAATATACGGAAGAGGAAATTTGTCAACAACTATATCTTTGTTTAAAGCCCTAAGGTCCACATATAACCTTACTTCACCATCACCCTTCTTTGCCACCACTATGGAGCCAATCATTCTGTGGCTTCCACTTCCTCTATTACAACCAATTTCTCTAATCTCTTAAACTCAGCCACCACTGGTTCCTGTAAGGCTAAAGGAATCCTCCTCATATTTGCCACTACCGGAATGGCATCCTTCTTCAATCTAATCATATGTTTGTAACCTTTAAGACATCCCAAACCTTCCGAGAAAACATCTGGAAATTCACGTGCCAAATCCCTCTCATTATCATCTTCTTTCTGCACTTGGACTTGTGGTTCAGCATTAGGATTTAGTATCACACCCGATAACTTCGGATGCGTCCAACTCAGAATATTGTCACCCCAGTTGGATATATACATTTTCCCTTCAAGCTGCCTTCCTTTCAACTATAGATGACCTTCAAAGTACCCTAGCATCTTTATAGGTTGTCCACCATAACCTCCAGGGCATACGTCCATTTTCTTTAACTTTTAGTCTTTCATAGCCAGTGTAGCAAAACTCAGTTTTGAAATTATAGTTAACTGTGAACATGAATCAAAACGCATCACTACACCGACACCATCTACAATAACCACCTCACTAGGATGTTCACTGCAATTTACTTGTGCCTCTACTTTGCCTGTGCCTAAACAATTTCCTATGAAACCTCCTTGGCCTCCTTCATAGAATTACTGTTATAATTCTTCTTCTTTCTACTACGACAACATTTATAAAAATGCCCTTTTTTCCCACAACCATTGCAAATTACATTCAACGCTGGACAATTACTTGCATTCGCTTTATGACAACTCTTACCACATCTAAAACATTCTCCTTTAAATTTCACCAACTCTTCTTTTCTCTTCTTGCCACCAACCTCCTTGTTTCTCACTTCACATACTACCTCCTCTACTTTTGTGCTTTCACCAGGTACCAATTATTTTACTTCACTCAACTCCATGACACACTTCAACATGTGTTCAACCCTTTTTTGCTACCATAATGAGCTCCTCCAAAGGTGGTTCATCCTTCAACCACAACTCTTCCCTAATCTTATCACTGCTGCACTTCAACACAAATTGATCTCTAATCCTCTCCTCCACCAATGTACCAAATTTACATGAAGCCGCCAATTTCCTCAAGCTAGTTATATATTCATCCACAGACTCATCTTTTCCTTGCTCTCTCTTGCCAAAAGAATATCTTTCCACAATCGTACTTATTCTTGGTAAGTAGTGTTTGTCTAATTTCATTACACATATCTCATATTCATTTAAATTCCTAGCTTCTTCACTACTCAGATCTGGTAAGTTCTCTAATACCTCTTGCCCTTCACCACCCAGGCAATGCATAAGCAATGCATGTTTCCTTCCAGCACTTAGAGTTGGTCCACAAACTCTAGCAATAATCTTCTTCCATTTAGTCCACAGATAAATTGGTTCTCTAGGGCTACTTAAAAAAATGGTGGAGGTGTTACATTCTGCATTTTTACTTAAACTTCTATAAACAAATTACTACTTAAATAAAAATTAAAAACAAAAAATGTTTTTCAAAACAAAATCTTCAGAGGTGTGCCCGCCACCGTGTATTCCTTTAGTTCTCCATTTCAGACAGGCACGATACTTTTCCCGGTGTCAAAAGGTGTGCCTGTCACCGTATTTCCTTGCAGTTCACGTTAATAGGCAAAAAATGGTGTGCCTGTCACCGTATTTCATTCAGTGTTCCCAATAATATCAAAGTTCCTACTCATTCAAACACACCAGTGACTTATTTTGTAAATAGAAGTTCTCAAAAAATAACTTTTTAAAATAAGGTGCACACTTGTTCTTCCTGGCGTCACTGTTTCCAAATATGTCTCACCGCACCTATAGTCAAAACCTTACTTTGACACTACCACACCAATAGTACCAAAACGTATATGAACACCTGTATATTATTCTTTTTCCTCTTCATTTTTTGTTTTAACTCCCCAAAAAAAACACTTCAACTTTACACTTGCCTTCCAAAGCAGTTTTTTTCCGCGTAGGTGCTTTCCCTTTAAATTTGGAAAAACCCTTTAAGTCCTGGGAAATCCTCAAAGACATGCCCCTCAAACTAAAGCGCTAATCACGGTATCCAATGCTTCCAATGACAGAATATAACTCGAAAGCCATACCGCTTTCAAACGCTGTCAACAACCGACACAGCCATCACTTGACTCCTCCTCCTCCTCCTCCAAACCTCCGAATAAATCCTCATAAGCCGATGCAATCACCGCTCCACAAAACGATCCCGTTGCCAAGGAAGCGGTGAACGAAGAAACCTGCACGCCATCACCAGTCTCCTCACGCTTCCGTAAGTGCTGTCCTTATAAATAACTTCCTCAGGACAGGGGATTCGTAGCGATGTTGAGGCGACTGTGTATCCCGCACTCGTTGCCAATGTAAATTTGTTTAAATGGGTAATAAACAACACCGATAAAACTCATATCTGTAAGTGAGTTTATTCTCAATCGCCTCATCCATTGCACTTCACATCTTTCCACCAACCGTCCCATCTCCGAATCCACGGTGGCCCCAGATTCTATCTCCCTGGTGAAGGCACGCAATGTCGGTATTCTTTGCTAGAGACACCACAGTTGTCCTTACTTTGTGGCAGAATATTATAAGGCAGATTGTATGGAGGTGCAGATTTACATCCAATATCACCTTGTCCAGCTCCAGTACTTACATCAGATTTACTTTTACTAGATCTAGACTTTGGAAGAAAGGCTTGATAGCATCCCCATTGTGTCTACACTGCGGTCTTGCAGAAGGGACATTACTTTACGCGGTTTAGGACCGTGGGGTGGTTCGGCCTTTTTGGGAGGGGGCCCTGTCAACCTTGGGGCATGTTGTAGGGAGGGAGCTCCTGAGGAACCCCAACCTGGTGCTACTGCATATTTGTATTGACCTGGATAGTAATCAATATAAGATGGCTCTGCTGAGGGTAGTCTTAGTCTGTGCAAAACGTGACACCGCTCATCACTGGAAGGATATTCAAGCCCCCTTGGTTAAGTCCTGGTGCAAACAGCTTGATCAATGCATGTGCCTAGAGGGCCTAGTTGATGAGGTCCAGGGTTGCCCTCAGAAACATGCCAAGGTATGGGGGGGAGTGAGCGACCTACAGAGGCATTACTCTTGCCCCTTAGTCTGTGCAAAATGTGACAGTACTTACACCAGACTTACGTTTACTAGATCTAGACTCTGGAAGAAAGGCTTGATAGCATCCCCATTGTGTCTACACTGCTGTCTTGCAGAAGGGACATTACTTTACACAGTTTAGGACTGTGGGATGCTTCGGCCTTTTTGGGAGGGGGCCCTGTCAACCTTGGGGTGCGTTGTAGGGTGGGATCTCCTGAGGGACCCCAACCCGGTGCTACTGCATATTTGTATTGACTTGAATAGTAATCAAAATAATGATGGCTCTGCTGAGGGTAGTCTTAGTCTGTGCAAAACGTGACACCGCTCATCACTGGAAGGATATTCAAGCCCCCTTGGTTAAGTCCTGGTGCAAACAGCTTGATCAATGCATGTGCCTAGAGGGCCTAGTTGATGAGGTCCAGGGTTGCCCTCAGAAACATGCCAAGGTATGGGGGGGAGTGAGCGACCTACAGAGGCATTACTCTTGCCCCATGGACACACAATGGGTCATCCCTAGATAAAAAAAATTGGTCTTTTATGGGTGCTCCATAATCTGCTGCCTGGGCTTGGGATTCGGTTTGCTGTTTCCTGGTGCCTGAGTGGCTTTCCCCCTCCTGTTACACATCCACATCTTAATTTAGAGGCATTCACAGATAGAGGGTTAGCCCCCATAGCCAATATCAGAATAGCTGAAATTGTCATGGTTTACTATATCTACTCTTTCCTGATGTCACACGGGGGAATGGCACCATTTAAGGGACCCCCCTCTGGAGCCCATGCACCAGAAATTATTCTTTCCTGAGTTTTCATGTACAGTATTTTTTTGAGCTGCACTGTATTGTGGGCTCTGCAGATCCTTTTATCGGGCACTGGTGGGTATGTATGTGTTCTCCTTCAAGATGGCTGTTGTACAAACCTGTATTATTGTACTAATATGGTTGTTTTTCTTTATTACAAAAAGCTTAATAAAATGTTTCCCCCAAAAAAACTGAACATAACTTCTTGGGATATGACTACATAGAACAAAAATCCTTGTTTCTCTGTCAAATTAACATCTCTCAAATTGGAAGTGTGAGGAGTATAAAGACAATGGAATACAAACTGTGATATAGGTAAAAGGACAGAATATATCAACATGCTTACCACCTATAAACTTAAAAATCAGGAAACCAAGAAAATCTAGTTCTCTAATCATATCTCCCAAGCTTCTACTCTTCAAAAGAAGTATTCCATATATTATCAGAACTACAATCTCCTTCAGCTTCCTCAGCTACCTCACAACACACCAAACAACTATGTAATAATGTAGCTGAATTCTTCTTCAACAAGATTAAACTAATACATGACAACATCTAAGCAGAAAAAAATTATATGCCATGCAGGATGGCTGAAACTTCAAAAATAAATTGTTATGATGCAATGATTGAGGTGCCTCCCCGTTCTACCCTCTTGCCAGCAATTAAACAAAAGAAAAAGCTATGATTCCAACAGCGCTGGCCACATCGTAGATCTTTTTTTTCAAACTTTCAGCCATGCTGCGCAGTAGCCACATTGCTGTGTAACATGGCTAAAAACATTGAAATAACCAGTAGCTCACATATGCAAGATCTATTGACTTTGCTAATGCTTGTTACTTAAGCAGGCAAACAGAACTTTACACTTTACCAATCAGTTTATCCCTTTACAGGATACTTAACAAGCCTTTAGTTTCCCCCAAAGAGATGTCTATATGGGGTTAGCTAAAATCGCTGAGTTTATTTTGGGGTTTTCATCTTATAAAACACTGTTGTAAGTCTGGCTGCTGATCTCTTTAACTGATAAAATGTGGTATAGTGGGAACAATATGGGTCTTTAAACAAGTACTCCAGTGTGGCAGTCTTTGTTCTCCTACTTCACCAAAAGAGATGGATGAGTGTGTTTGTCTCCTTATCTGCCATTAGTCCACAGGCTTACTGGGCATTATCAGAATGTTAAGATTTTTAGGGTTGGCACCTGCTCATTTAGGGATGTTTCACTCTCTGTTTTTACACTCTTTTTTCTAAGAACTTCTAAAGATACACATTTTAATAAAGTGGCCTGTGTAGATCACTATCTGTGCTGCAAGTCTCTCCCACTTACCAATGTTACACATGCTATCACCTCATACCTCTGCACAGTGGTTGTTCTGAGTGTCAGTGTTGGGACATCCAACTGTGCTGGGCTCCTCCAGGCTTCTAAGCTGACCTGTTTGGTTTACATTCCTTTTTGATTAGACAGAATGTCTGCATCAGTCCTCTGGCGAATAAAAAAAGTTCAACATTTAGGGCCTGATTACGACCTTGGCGGAGGGGATTACTCTGTCCCAATGTGATGGCTATCCCGTCCACCGTGTTACAATTTCAATAGGATATAATGGAACTTGTAATACGGCTGCTGCACTTCTTGATAGCTATGTCCCTGAAAGTGATCTAATTCCCATAGCCTCAAATCCATGTTGTGTGTTGTGAAGCCCTGGAGAGGATCCTCTTCCCTTGTTTCTCACAGGATGATGGCTGGGAGGACCAGAGTATGGGTGCCAGAAATGTAACAATGGTGCCATGGTCCAAGCAAGGTAAGTTTCCTTTTTCTGCCTTATTCACTGATTAGACCACACAATATTGTTTTAATTTGGGTACCGTGGGACCATATCGCTAAAGGGCCACCATGCCAATGTACTTGCTGCAATATTGATTTTTACACCCTTCAGAGGCACTTCTTCTCCTGGTCCTCAAAACCATAGTCCAGTGCTCTGAGGACCTCTACTGAGTCTAGCAGAGCTGGATGATGGCTGCAAGGCCTATGGGAGAGGGGGCACTAGCGTAACAATGACACCTTGGTTCCTCATGTTAGCAAAGCAAATTGACCCCCTCCCACCTAGTGGTTGGTAAAACACAGCCATAATTTGGATGGATTGGGCACCTAACACAGCTGAGCTCTTGTGCCACTGTCTCTGTTACACTATAGAGAGCTACACTTCTCTGAGGTGTACAGTCCCATGGGCCTCAGAGCTATGTAGCCCATATGTGGTAAAAGCATATGTGTGGTAACATTTTACGTGGTAAAGGCATGCGTAGTAAAGGCATATGCTTTGTAAGGGACGAGTTATAAAGGCATGTGTGGTAATGGCATGCGCGGTTCCATCATACAACTAGCCATGGTACAACTCTTTCACCCCCCCACCCCAACCTAAGCAACCATGGTCTAGCGCTGTGAGGCCAAGGGTAGGGGATCCCTTTTCTCTTTTCCATGCAGCCGTGGTCTAGCTTGCAAGGTCCAAAGCACCCGTCCCTGGGTCTCCCCACCATGATCCACAGCAACGAGCCCCAAGGGAGGGAGCCATTTCCCCGGTCCCACAGTCATGGTCCATCGCTGCAAGGGCCAGGGAGGGAAATTCCATTTCCTGGGCATCGCAGCTGTGGGTGCCAGTGCAGTGAGGTCCAGGGAAGAGGGCACCCAGCCGTGGGCTAGGACTGCAATGCTCGTGGGATGTTGGACACATCTTATGGACATCAAAGCCTTGGTCTAGTGGTGCCGGGCCCCAGGGTGGGCCCCACTGCCATGGATTTAACAGCCATTGTCTAACGCTGCAAGACCCTGGGGAGGAGCCTCCCTTCCCTGGGTCTAGCACTGCAAGTCTACAGGAGAGCCACCCTCTCACCAGGGTCTCAAAGCTATGACCCAGCACTGGGAGCCCAGAGGCAGGCCTGGGCCCCACACCCATTATTCAGGTTTACAAGGCCAAGGGGAAAAGTCCTCATTACCCTGCCTCCCAGCCATCATCCAGTGCTGTGAGGCCCAGAGCCAACTGTGCTAAGTCCAGTGGAGGGGAGGATTTTTCCCTCTGCCTCATAGCCATGATCTGGCACACCTTCCCTGGGTCTTGCGATGACCCAGAGCTTTGAGGTCCACAAAAGGCCCCAAAACATGGTTCAGCACTGCATAGCCCAAGGGAGTGGGAATGCCTCCCCTAGCCTCACAGCCTTGATCTAGTGCTGTGAGGCCCAAGGAAGGGCATGCCCTGGGCTCACTGCCTTGATCGAGTGCTGTAAGGCCCAGGTGAGGGGGTTCTTTTTCTCTCTTCCTCTGCTGTGCCTCACAGTGCTGAATCATTGCTGCAAGGCCCAGTCGAAGGGCCTCACAGTGCTACACCATGACTGTGGGATCTCTCCCCAGTAATGACCCAGTGCTGTGAGATACAGGAAGGATCTCTCTCTCTCCCTCTCCCTCTCCTGGACCTCACAGCTATGACCCAGTGAGGTGCTAATAAGGGAGAAACAAAAATAGATTAATTTATGGCACATTGGTGTGGGGCTCCCCTGTGATGACCTGAGCACGGGGCCCTGAATTTTCTTCATACCAAATCCTGATGATAGATAGGGTCAATGCACCGACTATTGAACATCAAACACCATCACCATTATGAATCATTATCCGCTCCCTTTAATCTCTGTTGTCCTGACTCGGATAAAAATCAATAATATATTTTCTAAGAAGATCTCAGGTGTTCCTACAATCTCATAAGATGACGTGCAGGAGGCCAGTGGAAAGTAGTATTCAATATTTGTTATGGTGGCTTTGATTATCTTCAAATGCCTTTTCGGTTAAGCAATGGGCCAATTGTGTTTTAGCGTCCGGTTAAGGATCTACTAGGTATATTCACTGTTGTTTATTTGATATGATTTTGATATTTTAAGATACTTACATGAATATTGCCAACACAAAAGAAGTCCTGGCTTGGTTATACAAGCATTCTCTCTATGCTAAGATAGAAAAAATGTGAATTAAGTTGGATAAGGTCACATTGTTGAGGTGCCAGATTTCTGACAAGTATGTGGTCTAGGCAAAGTCTCAGCAGTGAAATAATGGCCAGTTACCAAGAATATAAGAGTGATACTGCATTTCTTAAGATTCACAAACCTCTCTTTAGAGATTTTATTAGAGATTTTATTACTGGCATCTCAACAATTGATTAGACAATTACTTAGATGACAAAGAGGGTAGTTCTATTCCAATGGAATTGCAAACCACAGGCCTTTAAAAAATGTGAGGAGGCATTTACCCCTGCACCTTTTATATGTAACATTTTATGGTAGAGAAGATAGGTTCCTCCTTTTCAATCAGAGCTTTTTTATTGCAAACACATGCAGTATTTGAAAAACTGCAACTAGCAGCTTTCTTTTCGAAGATGCTGTCACAAAAGAACATAGTTAATACATTTTATGATACGTAATTGATAGCTATCAAAGAGGTGTTTAGACATTGGAGAAATGATTTGGAAGAGACCAAGAAATTAGCCAAAATACAGCGAAAATGTCATTTAAAAAAAGAAAAAATGGGAAAAAGGGCTGCAGAAGAAGGCTTGTGTTTTTTTCCCTGAAAATGGCATCAACAAAGGGTTTGCGGTGCTAAAATCACCTTCTTCCCAGCTTACAGGAACAGGTAGACTTGAATCAGAAAACCCAATTTTTCCAACACAATTTTGGCATTTTACTAGGACATACCCCATTTTTACTATTTTTTGTGCTTTCAGTCTCCTTCCAGTTAGTGACAGAAATGGGTGTGAAACCAATGCTGGATCCCAGAAAGCTAAACATTTCTGAATTCAGCAAGGGGTAATTTGTGTAGATCCTACAAGTGTTTCCTACAGAAAATAACAGCTGAAATAAAAGAAATATTGAAATTGAGGTGAAAAAACTGCCATTTTTCTCCACGTTCTACTCTGTAACATTCTCCTGCGATGTCAGATTTTTGAAAGCAATATACCGTTAGGTCTGCTGGACTCTTCTGGTTGCGGGGATATGTAGGGCTTGTAGGTACATCAAGAACATTAGGTACCTAGAGCCAATAAATGAGCTGCACCTTGCAATGGGTTTTCATTCTATACCGGGTACACAGCAATTCATTTGCTGAAATATAAAAAGTGAAAAATAGGTATCAAGAAAACCTTTGTATTTCCAAAATGGGCACAAGATAAGGTGATGAGAAGTAGTGGTTATTTGCACATCTCTGAATTCCGGGGTGCCCATACTAGCATGTGAATTACAGGGCATTTCTCAAATAGTCGTCTTTTTTACACACTGTCTTACATTTGGAAGGAACAAATGTAGAGAAACACAAAGGGCAATAACACTTGGTTTGCTATTCTGTGTTCCCCCAAGTCTCCCGATAAAAATGGTACCTCACTTGCGTGGGTAGGCCTAATGCTCGCGACAGGAAACACAACATGGACACCTCACATTTTTACAATTAAATCTGACATGTTTTTTGCAAAGTGCCTAGCTGTAGATTTTGGCCTCTAGCTCAGCCGGCACCTAAGGAAACCTACCAAACCTGTGAATTTTTGAAAACTAGACACGTAGGGGAATCCAAGATGGGGTGACTTGTGGGGTTCTGACCAGGTTCTGTTACCCAGAATCCTTTGCATACCTCAAAATGTGGCCAAAAAAACACTTGTTCCCCTAATTTCGGTGACAGAAAGTTCTGGAATCTGAGAGGAGCCACAAATTTCCTTCCACCCAGCGTTCCGCTAAATCTCCCAATAAAAATGGTACCTCACTTGTGTGGGCAGGCTTAGTGCTCGCGAAAGGAAATGCCCCAAAACACTATCTGGACACATCAAAATTATCAAATACAAAACTACCTGTTTTTGCTGGGGGTGACCTGCGTGTTTGGTCCTGGGCTCAGCAGCCATCTAGGGAAACCTACCAAACCCAGACATTTCTGCAAACTAGACACCCGAGGGAGTCCAGGGAGGTGTGACTTACGTGGATCCCCCAATGTTTTCCTACCCAGAGTCCTCAGAAAACCTCACATTTAGCTAAAAAAATCAAATTTTTCCGACATTTCTGTGTGGGATCACCACACCGGGACAACTTTCCTACCACCCAACGTTCCCCTCAGTCTCCTGGTAAAAATGATACCTCACTTGTGTAGGTGGGCTACGTGCCTGTGACAGGGAAGAGCCAAAAACATGTCAAAATTGAGGGGGAACCAAAGTGGGTCCAAAAGGGCAGTTTTAAAAAAAACATTTTTAGGCTGACAAGTGCAGCAGAATTTTTATCGGTATAGATGAGACAATGTTGGGTGGTAGGAATTTTGTGGATTCCTGCATTGCGATCGGGCAGCAGAAATGCTTGCAGAGACATGAAAGGAAAGGAAAGGCCTTTCTTTTCCTTTCATGTCTCTACTGGCCCCCTCCTCCCGAGCGGGAG
Organism: Pleurodeles waltl; assembly: GCF_031143425.1. NCBI lineage: Eukaryota > Metazoa > Chordata > Amphibia > Caudata > Salamandridae > Pleurodeles > Pleurodeles waltl. The sequence continues at coordinate 832,940,834 of NC_090447.1, read as the reverse complement.
AGAAATGCTTTCGCATTTCTCTTCTGCATCGTGCTGGAAGCATGGGAGGTGACCTCTGATGAGATCAGCACGCGATTGTGTGCTGATGTCATCAGATGTCACTGGGGAGGCCGTGGGGGTCGGGTGGAAGGGGAAGAAATTGCCCTTCCAGCCCTGACCTGGGGGGGTGGGGGACGGCCCTCGGGGGGAGCGCTAGTGCTTCCCCCGAGGGCCGGTAAACAGACGTAATGGTTACGTTCATGGCGGCTGAGAGGCGCAGCCATGGACGTAACCATTACATCCATGGCCCTCAAGGGGTTAAGGCAAAACATGTAAGATGGAGTTTATTTTTGTCGAGGTTTCAGAACATTATTTTCTCTTGTTCAAGAACAGACATGGGAATGCAAACACCTGATCCAAACAAAAGGAAGACCAGCATTTCTCAGTCTACTCCATTGGTCACCCAAGTCAGAAATTAACACAAGGTGGAACCCTTCCTGAACAACCTAAAAAAACAACAAGAAAAAAAACAGATTTTAGAAAATAGTGTTCTAAGCAAGCCATGGAGCGAATCTCCTACAAAAACCTCTTGTTTAATCAAAACTGCCTTTTTGTGCGTGCTTCAGATTCAAAACAAAGAATTCTACAATAGTGCCACCACTCGCCAGTGTTGAAGCAGATATGCTAATTAGAAATCATTAATGAATGATTATGTGTTTTGATTAACAAAAAGTTAATAGAGAAATTAATCATAGAGAAAATAATGTGCACATTTGAAAATGTGCCCACGGAGAATGGTAGCCACTTATACGAATTTGTATTAAAATGATTAAAAATACGTGAAATAATGAAAATGTGTAATAATACTGTAGTAATGTTCCATAACGAGACGTATAACCTATGTTTTGCATTACATCGTTGCGTTAACTTAGGCGAAGTTGTGGCCTAGTTTTTGCCAGGCCTCATGCAGAAGCTGAATTATTAGAGCATGCTGGAGGAAAGCGACCATGATAAACTAACCTTGAACCACCCAATGTTAAAGCCTGCTTAGCTAGAATTTTCTGCAATGTACCGACGGACAGGAGATGATGGAATCAAATTGCTACAATTATGTGTAGAATAGACGAGATATACTTTCCCAGGACTCAAACAATAGGGACACTGACTGAAGAGGAAGATGCACCATTTTCGATACCTGATGAGCCGGATGATGAGGACATCGTACAGTGAACCAATCAATGAACTGAGAACGGCAAAATACTAGAATTTATAGATTTGTAGAATTGAATGTATTGGGTAGCGTCACATATGGTGATTAATTGACCAATTAGGAATTAGTGGGATGGACTGAAAAACTCTAATAAAAGGTCATGACAAGGGCTAAAACTTGAGATGCAAGATGCGAGAGGTGAAATGCTGATGTCAAGAGACACGGTTCGAGATTCTGTAATTGGGCTCATGCGCTGAGAGCCTGATGTGTTCCTGATCAATTGATGACCTGAAGATGAAGATTGACTTTGTTGCTGATCCATTCCGTGGATAGGTAGCTATGGCAATGTGACTGGTTAACTTTTGTGCCTTTTCTTTCTAGGTACCAACTGCGCTGTTCTGATAGTTTTTCTGTTAGTTAGCTGTTTTCCAAATTCACGTTTCTAAATTGTTTTCACATGACGTCCCACATGCTGATGCTAATCTGGGTTAGGTAGGATCCTTTGGGTGACGTTGACAGTGACAAATGACTGACGAACTGGTTGCTGAACTTTGCTATTAATGTTGATATATTCATCTTTGCTGGCTTATCCTGAGGCATTAGAGCACGTTTTCACAAGTTCTGATTCGATTATGTTATTGGTGGTCGCTAATGAACTAATTCTGAGATGGTTGAATAAAGTTTGAAATAACCTTATGCACTAGAATTGTAACCAATAGGGAAATAAATATTGTTAAAACGTTTGTTGAGTTGTGGTTATTCATGAAATGGTGATATATTGTCTAATGATTCACTAAGTGATTATTGATTGGTTATAGTGCCTTTCAATAACATTAGTCACTACAAGGCTATGATACTCCATGCGATCCAAAAGGTTAATCGGCCTTTACGCGTCCCCTTGTAAGTTTACTTACTAAGGACCAGGCGCGCTAGCACCAGCGATGGTGCATCCAGGAATCATAAGTACTAGTGAGTTATCAGAACATCACTTCTGGTGACCCAACCACTGACAGAAGGCCTGAAACTGTTGTGCTTGAGCAAAATACAAGATGAACTCGATCTTCCAGTCTCTTGCAACCTCTCAACACCTTGTCATCCTTGGATGTATCCTCGGATTTTATTGTAGAATAGCCCCCTGCCAACAACACATGGGACTTTTGGTGGGGGCGGATTATTTCATGAAGGTGTCTCAGTTTGTATCATTTACCAAGAATGACCAAATACGCTACAGCCCTTGAAATAAGGATCGCCTTCCCCAGAGAAACTGTTAGGTTACATGGTCTACCTGAAGTCACCGCTAAAGAAAGAGATGCCAAATGCTTTGCTAAATTTTAAAATACAACAGAATTAGGCACTAAATCATAAATCCACAGATTAACATTAATCTATGGACAAATGGACAGACAGAGAGACTGAACCAGGCCAAAGAACAATATCTCCAATGCTTTTTAATGGACCATCATGAAGAATAGGTTCAATGAATTCTGGTGGCAGAATTTGACTATTACAATTCTCTGCACAGCTCATTAGAATGTTCCCCATTTTACTGTTCTTATGTTTTCCATCTTAGGCTATGGCCTTCTAATTAAGTACCCTCCATTGTCCTTTCTGTGCAGGTATGACTACAGAACAAATAGTGGAGGAAGAGATGAGAGTTCAACACCTCACCAAAGTCAACGTTGACATAGAAAGTGTGCAGATCATCAAAGAGATGCATGCCCTCCTTATTGCGTGCATGGCGTTGAATGGCTTTTCACTCAGAATCTACTCATTTCACGGTCACATCATAAATGTACTTCTTGGTTCAGGCTTATTGGTGGCTGGAGCAGCACTTTTGGCTCCCTTTTCCCGCTGTGCCCCATATTAAACCAGATAGAATTAAATTTTCAGCACCTCCATTCTCCTCCACTTATAGTGGGGAATGGGACACAAAAGTATGGAGAGTATACTTGATTCCCATATGTATGGGTCAGTCACCTGATAATGTGGAAGGACAATGGTGCAGCAGAACACTCCTGGGAACCTGAATCTTTTGTGCTTTGCTCTTCATCTCCTGCAGGCTTTCCATAAGTGATTTTGGTAGAAGCGCACTAGTTCTCCTATCCAGTCTTTGGGGTCAGTGTGATTCAGGAAGAGAGGGGTACTGTTAGATCATTTGAATTCCTCATTCTCCTGTATGGTACCCACTGGAAGCAGCAAGCAACAGCTTAATAAAAAAGGCAGTGATTGGGTGAAGCCAAGATGACTGACTGAGTAGATGCTGGTGAGACCCCCCCTTGGCTATTATCGGCTACAGATGTTCCCCCGCGAAGGAGACAGTGCACTCCTACATGGACTGAAGGCGTTAGCCAGAGAAATCCACAAATAGAGACCCCTCACCAACGTTCACAGGTTTCCGGAGGTCGGCTGGTAAGGGAGCCGAGCAGGAACAGCACTGATACGGACTGTGTGGCACCAGAGAACAATGACTGCTGACCGGGGCGGGTGTTGTGCAGGCCAGGGAAACAGGTGGCAGTGGCGGTGTGGGCAACAGGAAAGGCTTGTGGCCGTCACTGTGACCGGCAGCGGAGGCAAGGTGAGAGGCTCGACTACAAGTCACCAAGATCATGGAGGACAACGTGTGAGGCCTGATGGCCGAGCTTGATTGGAGTCAACACTGGGGATACGAAATAGCGAACCTTCCCCGCTCAACTCCACACAACTGCTTTCGAGGACGGCACCGAGTGAGAGGACAGCCCGATGTATGGTGCTCTGGAGGATGAGACATAGGCCTGGAGTGCTTGGAGGTCCACACCCAGCACAGGAGGGGGCTGTTGGGGCCTGCAAGGTAGAGCACAGCAGATTTGGGAGTTGGCCGTGACTGGAGGCGCGCTGAGGCTAGATCCCTCTTTGGCTGGAACTATTTCATTAGCATATGTGTTCTAGTAGCCCACCCACCGAAGACATTAGTGCAGAACTGGCAGATAATAAGAATTAAAAATGCATCACCATAGGGCACAGTTGAATTCACTTAATCACTTCTGCCAGCAACAGGTCGTCAAACCCCGGGTCGACCGTGAGGAGAGACCTACCCTCAAGGGAAAGATGACAGGCATCAGCGTACTGATCCTACCAGAGGTCTGAGCCACTTCATTGTCAATCCGGTCTCGGTCTCTTATATAACTTAAACAACCCAGAAAGGAGAATTCTAGAAAACCCCTCCCACTCCGTAAGTTGTTCAAAATGCTGGCTAATTCAGGTCAGTTTTTAAAGAAACACGTTGGAACTGGCCATGATCCCAAGGTGCCTCTCCCTATCCAAACCGTTCTCTTCCGTACCATAACCATCACCCTAGTACATCCTTATCTCTCTGACTCCTTCATATTATGGACTAGTCTTTGATGAGAAAGAACACGCAGACACGTAGAGTAAAAATATGAGCGAAAAACACAGCATAACATGGGCACGGAAATATACTTGCAGCTGCACTTCTAATGTCTGCACCTCTAACATGGCAGTGGCTAACACTAAGTTAAGCATAAAATGAAGTCAATGGGCAAAATGAAGCTGGTGGTCACCAATGTGATGGTGTGCTGCTAGGCTAAGTGCAACGTGGAGTAAGTGGTCAAATACAAATATCATTACACCACCCTCCCCCAACATGAGGAGCTGCAGATGGGAGAAACAGTGCCGCCATCTACACTAAACATTAAGAACTTGATACTGGAGGGTAAAAAGGCTATAACTGAGAAAAGAGATGGCATAGCCATTACCGAAGCATTATTGCACCAGGACATGGGAAAATGAGGGAGGGGTGAAGGATCTGGGTATAAGAGCGGACAGTGCTGAGGAGATCTTCAGATCACACACTAGCCAACTGGTGGATGAGGAGAGGCGCTTGAAACAGCAGGATGCTAAACTGGCCGACTTAGAGGACAGATCACACCAGACCAATGTGCGTATACTGGAGGTACCGGAAGGTACTGAGTCAGCACCAGTTGAACAGTATTTGGAGACACAGATACCAATGGTGCTGCCATGGCTCGGCAATGAGGAATGGTCTACAAGTAGGCAGAGCACATAGAACACCTGGTGGAAGGCCCAAACCAGGCGTACCGCCTCACATGTTGATTGCCCTAATGCTATGACACAAGGACAAGATTAGTATATTTGCAGCAGCAGGATGAGGTTGAATCAATGGAAACCGCATTTCCTTCTACCCGGATTACTGAGTGGACACAGAAAGAAGTACACCACAGATACATGGGGGTAACAATCTAATTATGGAATGTAAAAGGGAGCCATAATCAAGTCAAGCGACAACGAATATGGTCATATATACGTAACCAACAAACAAAAATAGTGATTCTTCAGGAGACACACCTGATGCCACAAAACACGAGAAGTTGCGTGTAAAATGGGGGGCAGAATCTGGTATACCAGCTTTAGCTCCTCAGCTCGTGGATTATTGCTTTGGGTGGATGCTAGTGTTCACTTGTGAGTAGATATTGAGCTAAAAGCGGCTGATGGCCGATATGTTGGAGCAGTGGGGGAGGTTGGGGGTGTGCCCACTACACTGCTAAACACATATGCTCCCAATATTGACATGCCAGATTTCTTTGAAAAGGTGGTGAGCCTGATGATACCCTATGCCCATTACAATTGTGTACTGGATAAAGAACTATACAGCTCCAGACAGGCTACTAGGCTGTTGCGCAGGGCCTCAAGGGCACTAATAACAGGTGTGGACACTCTGAATCTTATAGAACTGTGGAGGGCGACACATTGGAACACAAAGGGATATTCCTTTTATTCACACTCACATGCCACATTTTCTACGATTGACTACTTAGTGATACATCGGAACAGGTAGCAGGTTTTGGAGAGATTAGATACTTAGATTGCACGTTAACGGATCTTGCCCATTGGTGGCAGAGTTAAGAGGCCACACACAAGCAGCACTTATTCAGCAGTGGCGGTTTTAATTCTGGGCACTCAGGGACCTGGCGTACAGGGACAAATGCAGGCATTGCAATGAACAAGTGGCTCAATGATTCACATATGTTGGGAATGTCCGACAATAAATGTATCCTGGAAAGTGGTCATTACCAGCATGTGAATATCCTGTTCATAAGGAGTTGGGCCCAGTGTTGCTGAGTCTTGGTCAGTTTAATGCACCCAACGGTGCCTTTCTGGGGCAGATGACTGCCACCCCCCTTATGGCGATTGACTCAAAGAAAAGGGACTCTGCATATGTCTCCGCGTTTGTCCCAGTGGGTGAACAAGTTTTGGCAATTTTCTGCGTTTGAGTAAACATCCCACAATGTGAGTCACAAGAGTGGATGTTTGGGAAGAAATGGAGAACCCCGATCTACTTTACTATTCGCCAGCTCAGGGCACTCTGATTTAATTGTTGTGAGGGGTTAATTAGCAATGCATGACTCTGAAAGAGGTTGTTGTTTTTCTCCAATTACCAACTGAACAGTTTTGTCATTTGCTCTTACTTGATAAGCATCTATGTGAGAAAATAGGAAATGCCGACTGATGAGGACTGTATGGGGAAGAAAGAGCAAATGGAAGTGAAGGGGTTTGTTTAATTTATTTGATTTATACTGTCATATCCTGAAAGTCTAATAAAAAGAATTTAAGTAAGAAACGTTTAGAATTTCGCTGGCTTCACCATCTGCACATATTTCATGGAATTTTCAGGCCCTCGAACACTCAGCCCCTACAGCGTCTAAAATCCACACCGTCCAGGGCTGCCGAACGACCGTAATACATTTTTCCAGTCTCACAAGGGAATTGTCTTTTGGCTAACAAGTCTTCAAAAGGCTGTGTGTTGAGCCTGCAGTGCACTCAAGTAAAGTCAGTCTTCCATGGAGCCACAAAGCATTCCCAGCCTCTGAGCCCATCACAAAATAGCAGTGACAGAGGCCACATGGGATAGGCTGAGATGGTTAGAACAAAGTTAGCAAAGCAGCATCTTAAGTTAGACACTTTTTGCCAGGTATTCTGACATAGCATCCCTTCCAAAAAATAAAAAGATTTACAAAATAGTGAGATAAAGATTCGTGGCCAAAATGATAGTGATTATTTTACTTCTTCGTCCCTAACCTTGTGTGACAACCACATATGAGGGCTGAGGTTGTATCACCCTTTGACTCCTCATTCACTACCCATCTATCAGCTGGCAGTTTGAAAACAGTAGACTCAGCCGGGGAATTATCTTCATCAGTGTTTTTGTCCAGCCTCACTATTTCATCCATGTGATTTCATTTACCACTAACACGTCCTGCTTGTTGGGACATACCAGCTTCTGAACTTATCTCTGGATTGTCATTCATTTGGGTGAATATGGACGCATTACGAGACACTCGTGCACTTTCTTCCACAGCTGTGTTCATGCCCCAGCCCTTTCCGCCATACTTGGTTACAATAGTTCAGATTGTACATTCAAATCGCATGCGGAACTTCCCACGTGGGTACTGATCCTAGAGCTGCAACCCCATCTGTGATAAAATGTATAGTTGTCGTTCTTCTACTGACTTCGTTGTTACTGTGAAAATGTCTTCACTCAGTCTCCTTGGCACGGATCGTTATTAGGCCCCATTTGGGAACAGTCAGGATAGCGCCTCTTGTGTGGCATCCAAACACCATTAAGGCAGGAGACACTAGGCATAGGAGAGGGACATGATGTGATACACCGTCAGGACACATTCCGTTTCAGTCTTTTGCTCGATACCCCTAATTTCTTGTGGTGATACATCAGTGTCTAAGATTCAGATTGCAAGGTTTTTTGTTGAAACTCAGTTAATTGGACTAGAGGTCCATTATCTGGGTTGATGTCTTCAGATATTCTCTACATGACTAGCATTCCCTTGAGGGCCACAATCTGCCAAAATCTGAGTTCTGACAATGAAGGAGATCGGAATGATGATGTGATCAACACACGGAGCAACGTTGTTCTAAAAAATGCATGGTTTGTGTCTCATCCTCCACAGGGCTTGCTGGATGGCTTGTGGCATGGGTAGTGTATTCCCAGTTCTATCCTTCCGGGAATGATTTCCACTGTCTTTGTTTCGTTGTGGTCTCCAGAGATTCATTCACCACAGATCCTTGCAAGAGAGGTTTCAACGGCTTGTAGTCTGTGACAACTTTGAAATAGTGGACACAGAAATACAGGTGAAATGCTGACAACCACATTTAATGCTGAATGTCATATTTTCGATTTCTGAATGACAAAACTCTGTGTTGGTCATGGCTTATGATGAAAATTGATGCACATTAGCTGGATTTGTGTCCTTGAAATAATACAGCTTTTAGCCATAATGAGGTGGCATTGGCCTCCAGTTCTGTGGTAAAATCAGAGGTTCAGTGACTATAAGTACTTGGCAATATGTAGATATGCCAAGGAAAACTCACTCAACTGTAAAAGTTTGGGGTGGGTAGACAGTGCATCTTCTGGGGATTATTACACATATCCTCCCTGATGAAAACGTTCCAAAATAATTCCTGCTTGTACTGTGGGACAGCAAAATTATATTTATGAATGTCAGCCCGCACCCAATCTCTGCAGTATACCTTACATTTGTTAATTAATAGCATATATAGAATGTTGTCACTCACGGTCATGACCTGCATCATTCATGACCAGGCTTACCTGATTGTATTTTGGATGACCTCAATGGCTAGCAAGATGCTGAAGTTAATCTGCTTGTATCTCCTCAGCCCAATGTTGGTGGAAACTGTGGTGAAATATTGACTTTCCTGGGGGGCTGATCGGTATAGGGAAAGATGCGGAAGACATTGTGACGCAAAGGGTTAATTAGCTTGAGCAGTGTAGATGAGCCTGCTGAAATCGCCGAACAACGTGGAAAAGTTCATGATATTATTTTCAAGCTTGTTTGTGCAGAAGACTCCGTCTCAACCTTGAGAACGAGAGTACAGGGAGAAGATGGAATGAAAACAAAGGCTGGGTAAGGGCAGAGCAGGCAAGTGCTGATAACATTGCTAGGAAATGCCAGAAAGAGATAGAATCCAAGCTTCGAGTTATTTAAGCACTGAAGTGCAGGTGAGGATTTGAAGCTCGCATATGGGGTTGTGAAAGCTGCCATGGGCCAACGCTGCCTCTCTGTTTTACTGTTCAGAGACCATGATGCTTGAGGGGGAGAGAGGTCCAAGCAGGCGGTAGAGGGCTTCCCAGCATTTCGTGGACTAAGTTAAGTTCCACACAGGGATGAAAGGCCTTTGTTTCTCTGCTCTATTATTATGATTGATTATTATGCTTGCACTGTGTTTATAATCTGAAGTATTCAGCTCGTTTATATTTTGCTTTCTAAACATCATAGTGTGAGCCTGCTACAGTAATTGAAACATACATTTTGGTATGCAGTTAAGCAAAGCTAATCTGAAGAATTCAGCTCGTTTATATTTTACTTCCTGAACATCGTAGTGTAACACATTTTGGTATACAGTTATTCCAAGCTTATATCTGTCAATGAACTCTTTGCTCATATGTATACATAGATGCTCTTTGTAGTGTACTTATATATAAATAGATGCTTCTCATTGCTATTCTTATTCCACTATTGTTAATGTGCTAAATGCCTACATTTACCTGAAATTCTAGTAAAGCTAAATTGTATTCATAATTGGCATGTGGTCCTTCATTGAGCGTCCTTATTGACTTATACCGAACAGGTGTCAACCAGTCACCTGGATAAGACAGGGGCGGCGATAGCCTGCCAGCAAGATGGCCAGCACTTTGTAAGGCTCTGCTGGGGCTTAGGGCCTCTCCTATACATTTATCCTGTCAGGACGGGCTTTCTCCTGGTTTTCTGGCTGGGCGGCACTATGGCAGCGGGTGTGCTTTGACCGCTGGTGTGGAAACCTGGCTGTGGCTCAGTGCGGGCGGACACAGGCGGCGACGACAGAGGGCCTGGACTGCGTCAGTTGAATGGCCGCGGGAGTGATGTCGCGGTCCATCCGGCCGGGTTGGAGCGCCAAGAGCGGAGAGCGTCGCTGCCGATGCGGCACCGCCGCTTGCTGTGTGGTGGGAGCTTGGCGGGGGCCCGATCGGCGGTGGGGTGGGGCGGAGGTCCCCCGGCGACTCCTTTGGCCTGTTGCCCCCAGGCTCCCAGGGCAGAGCTGGGCGGCGTGTGGATTGGTGGGTTGTGCGGCCCCATGGGGCCGGGCTTTTTGAAGTTTGTTGGACCCCCGGTTTTGTGGGGTCCGGCTGGCTGGGGGCCATGAGGAGAGCGGCTGCCTTTCTGGAGGAGAGATTTTGCGGGGGCCGGATCGGCGGTCGGGTCAGCCCGCGGCTCCCCAGCGACTCCCGCAGCTTCTGTGCTGAGCCCCTGGCGGGGCTGGACTCTGTGTGACTCGGCGGGTTGTGGGGCCCCGCGGGGCCGGACCCTTTGTAGGTCGTTGGGTCCGGTGGCCCTGTGGTGGCACCGGCTGACTGGGGGGGGCGCAGGAAGCGCCGCGGCTTCCTGGTGTGGCTGCTGTGGTCGCGGTCCCCGGGCCTCCGGGACTGGCTGGCCAACGTTGTGGGCTACTGGCCGGATTGGAGACTGTGGCCAGAGTCCTAGTGAAGAGGGAAGGCGGCAGACCTGTTGTGGAGGATTGTGCCGGCTAGTTCGGGCCGGGGTCGGACGGACAGACGGGAGCAGGACGAGGTGGTCTGCCTGCACTGGGCGCAGAGCTGCGGGCGGTGTGCGCCTTGCCGGGTCCGGATTCCTTGCGGTTGGAGTGGGGGGCCCGACCTGGAGCTGGACAGAGGCTGGTGACTGGAGCAGAGAGGTACTGGCGCTGGGGGAGCCTGGCTGGTGAGGAGTGACCTGCGGTGCTTGAAGGCCACAGACTGAGAGACCAGTCTACGTTGGCTGCTCTCTGGCTGTTCTGGAGGCGGGCATTCTGGCTGAGGGTTGACAGCTGCACGATGGGGAAAGCGGAACAGCGACAAGCGAAGATCTCCTTTGATGGGGGTCGTAAGAAAGGGGGAGCAACTACCTCTCAGCCTGAGGAGAAGGTGGTGGAGGAGGGGTCACCAGACGTGTCGGTCAAAGCTATGTTTCGGGATCTGAAGAGCAGTCTGGCAGGAATTGATGGGAAGCTTGACCATTTAACTGAGCAGTTAGCCCGTGTCAGGGCCCGAGTGGATGATCATGATTCCCGTATTGATCAACTGGAGGTGCGTACTTCTGACTGGAGGATTTGCGGCAGGGTGAGCGAGAACAATTGCTACGTATGGAGAGAGTGTTGGAAGAAATACATGCTAAAAATGAAGATTTAGAGGCTCGCTCGCACCGCAATATTATTAGACTGATTGGCCTCCTGGAATCTACAGATATGGGCAGGATGGAGGATTTTGTGGAAGGTATGCTGTCCGAACTTTTTCCTGGTCAGCTGTCTCGCTTGTTAGTGTTGGAGAGGGAGCATAGGTCACTGGGGCCCCGGCCTCCTCCTGGGACCCCTCCACACCCCATTATTATCAGGCTACTGAACTATCGCGACAGGGATGCGGTTCTATGACTGTCTAGAGAGCGCCGCCCGGTGATATATTAGAACACTGAACTGAACTTTTTTCCGGACTACACCCCTGGTGTGCAGGCTATGTGCAGGGCCTTCTTACCGATTAAACGCTCTCTTAGTCAAACGGACGCCAGGTTTTCTCTTATCTATCCTGCGAAACTGAAAGTGCAATATGGCGGCAAATCCCATTTCTTTACGGACCGGAAGCTGGTGGCTAAATTTGCCAAGACTCTTCCCCGGAAGTCTGCAGCAGCGGCCTCCAGCGACTGTGATGCAGAGCACGAGTCCCTTAACGATAATGACTGAATAGCTCTGACTGTTGATCGCTTACCTGGCCGTCTGGATATGCTGTCCGCTGCCTTGTTTGCTGCCTTATTTGCTGTCCTAACGTTGTTCCTTTATTGGGGCCCTATGCCCGCCCATCCCAGTCCTGGTTGGGATGTTGGGTTGGGTGGCTAGTTGCACGCTCTTTGGATGAGTCTTGTTATCATGCTCAGTTGGGTACATGTGGTCATTGGGAGGTGGATACTTGCTTTGACCCGGTTGGGGGGTCTGCGTGGGTGGAGGGTGGGATTTCATATGTGTTTGTTGTTATCTGTTTTTCTGATTCCTCTTTACTGTTCTCTTTGTCTGAGCGAGGCTGGTCGGTTTGGGGTCAGGGCAGCGCTGAACTATGTTCTGGATGAAGTGTGTCGATGATGCAAGAGAGGGGGACATTGATTTGTTGTCTCATTTGAAATGTGCGAGGTTTGAATGACGGACGCAAGGTGCGGCTTATGTCTGCGTATGTTAAGCGCCAGAATATAGACATCTGCATGCTACAGGAAACCCTCTTGGTGGCAGCTATGATGAATCGTTTGAAAGCTGGGTGGATTGGGGAATGTCATGGCTCTGTCTATTCGCGTTATGCCAGGGGGGTGGCGATTCTGCTACGGAAGGGGCTGCAATGGCGCACTCAGTGAACAATTGTTGATCCTCATGGTAGATATGTATTACTAAGCGGAACGCTGTTGGACAGGCCTTGCAGACTCATGTCGGTGTACGGTCCTAATACGGATGACCCGGAGTTTTTTTGCGAAGTCTGGCGGTTGGTTGAGTCGATGGGGGGAGGTGCTGTGATCTGGGAAGGTGACTTCAACGTGATTTTTGATCCGGAGCGTGACCGGGAGAGCCTGGCATGGGTGCAGCATGTGGCAGATCCTCGGGCTCTCTCTGCGATTATTATGGATGCAGCTTTGGCGGACTTGTGGCAGATGAAGCACGGCGAGAGAGGGCACGTGTCAATTATGTACATAATAGCTGGTCGCGCATTGACCGCTGGCTGAGCTCGCGTGATGTGGCGCTGTGGACTCAGTCGGTGGATCATCTGGCTCGTACGTTGTCGGACCACTCTCCGGTCAGATTGGAGCTTGCAGTGCCTGGTTGCCCTGCGCGTGCCTTTACGTGGCGTCTGCCCCGAGGGGCGCTTCAGTATGAGCTGTTTCGCGAAGAGATAGGTCGGGATATTGTTCTTTCTTTTGAAGAGAATGGTGGATCTGTGAAGTCAGCAGGCACATTGTGGGAGGCCTTTAAAGTAGTCATCTGTGGGATTTGTATTTCAAAACAGCACGGCGTGCTGCGGGCGCTGCGACGGGAGCTAGCTGATCTAGAAGCTCAGATAGCGGAGTTGGAGTCTCGTTTGGTGGCGGATTGGTCTGGAGACATGCTGGCGGCTCTTAGAGACGCAGTATCTTCGTATGAAGAGGCCTCCATGAGGGAGATATGTTTTCTGGGGAGGTTTGCGAGGCCAGACGTACGTTGGCGAATATGCTCCGTAGGCCCTGGGCCAGCAACTATGTTACTGAGGTCGATGACTTGGGGGGAGAGCGTGTGGTGGGCACGGATGGCGTGATGAAGGTATTCCCCAAATTTTTCATGGATCTGTACTCCGCACCTGCTAAATTGCCTGCTGAGGTGGTCAAGGACTACTTCTCTGAGATTAGCTTGCTCTGGTTTGACGATGTGCATAGGGTGTATTTTGATGCTCCTTTCTCTGAGGAAGAGGTGAAGGCTACGATTCGCGGTCTGCCTGTAGACAAGGCCCCTGGCCTGGATGGTTTTACCCCTGTGTTTTACAAGAAATATTCTGATATCCTCGCGCCTCATTTGCTGGAGGTCTATGATGAGGCCCTGCGGAGAGGAATACTTCCGGATTCCCTCCGGGAGGCACTCATTGTCACAATTCTCAAGCCTGGTAAGGATCCACATAGCTGTGATTCCTATCGCTCACTCTCTATGATTAACAAAGATAATAAGATCTTGGCCAAGATGATAGCGGCGCAGCTGCAGCCACTGATGACGAAACTGGTGCTGCCGGATCAGTCGGTGTTTATTCAGGGGCGGTCTACGGCGCACAACTTGCAGACGTTTTTTTGCAACTGCTGGATCGGTTGCTGATGACGACGAGGCCGTGGCAGTGTTTTTGGACGCCACAAAGGCGTTTGACTCGCTGGTGTGGCAATATATGTTTCCGCTTTTTGGTAGAGTGGGGATGAGTGCGCACTTTGTGAGTTGAATCCGTCTGTTATACATGCAACCTGTCGCCCAACTGCGGCTGAATGTCCCCCTTCTTGGTGGCTCTCGGAAACAGACAGGGGTGCCCTTTGTCTCCGTTGCTCTTTGCGATTGCGATGGAGCCACTTGCAGCTTTTTTGCGACAGCACCATATTGATAGAGGGCTGCCGTTCCGTCAGTGATCTATTTTGATCTCAATGTATGCGGATGACATTGCGCTGTATGTACGTGAGCCTGGTCAAAATTTAGATGTTCTGCTAGATGAGATTGTTCATTTTGGTGGCCTTTCCGGAATTGCGATGAATTGGTCTAAGTCTGTTGTGCTTCCTCTTTCGCCAGGGACAGCGACTTGCAGTTCCAGATACCCTATTGGGTGGGTGTGCGGCCCGGTTCGGTATTTGGGAGTATGGCTGAGCTGTGATGTTGAGGCGCTCTGATTGGCCAATATGGTAAAGCTATATCTTGGCTGGAAGATAGAATTAAGGTGTGGCGCTCCCTGCCATTGTCGTTGACTGGGCGGATCGCTATAGCTAAAATGGTGGTGTTGCCTAAATTCCTATACTTGTTTGTTAATCTTCCTCTCGTCCTCACAGCCTGCTTTTTACAACGCCTCGCTCCGCTATGATTCGATTTGTCTGGGCCGGTGGTCAACCTCGAATTGCATGGGGAAAACTGACATTACCGTTTGAGTTGGGTGGGCTTGCAGCGCCTGACCTGGAGCTTTATTACTATCGTGCGCAGGCCCATTTCGCATATTACTGGATCCGCTTGGTTCGTTACATGCCGCATCTCGCCCCATAGAGCGATACGGTGTGGCCGGATGGTCTGGAGCGAGTACTGGGGGGCATGGCTCGGCCCCGCCCCCGGGGTGTGGACACAGTGGCGTGTACTGTCCGGGCTTGGACGGCTATCTTGAAGCGGTCTGTGGTGCGCGAGCCCTTTGCGCTGTCGATGTCGGTGGCCGCTGTGGCTGATGAGCAATGTTTTGTGACTCGCAGCAGAAAAACTATCTCTGCGATTCAGACCTGTCGCTCTTGGGGGACTGGTTTGTGGACGGGAGGTTGATCTCCACGGAGGCGGCGCTTGGCGATGCGTCTGATAGCGCGCTACATTGGTTATATGTGTTGCGGGTGTGTGCAATGCTTCGTGTGCGCTACCCTGGTCTCCCTGAGATTCCGTTGACATGTCGTGCGCTGGAGGTTCTGTGGAGTGCAAGGTCACCGAAGAAGCTTATTACTAAATTGTATGGCTGCCTGCAGGAACAATGGGGTGGATTGGCGATGGCTGCTAAAGCGAAGTGGGAGGCTGATGTAGGGGAGGACATTTCGGATGAAGTCTGGAGGACGTGTTGTGCGCATATGAGGGCGTTATCACCAAACTACAGGCTGCGCCTCATTCACTTAAAATTTCTACATCGTCTATATTATACTCCTCGATGCTTGTATGCTATGAGGCTGCACGCGGATGCTAACTGTGAAAGATGTCATGCTCCGGATGCTGACTTTCTTCATCTGGCACGGCACTGTGAGGAAGTACACAACTTATGGTGGGAAGTTTTGCACGCGATTGAGGAGATGATTGGACTAGAGTTGGCTCCCTCTCCTGTGCTGGCGCTGCTGGGCAAGGTGGATGGGGTGCCGCTGGCTGTGAGGAGATTGGTGGGCATGTTGTTGCTTCTAGCTAAACGACGGGTTGCGATTTGCTGGTGCCGTGGCCTGCCTCCCTCGGGTCTCTGACTGGCTGCGCGATGCTGTGTTCTGTCAGGAACAACTGATGAGTTATTGGGAGCGGGCCCCGGAGGGTTCTAGGCCGCGAGATATTTGAGCGCCCCTGCGCTCTTATCTGGAGTCTGTTCATAACTAAGGGGTGCTCTTTCTGATTGGGTACACTTTGGGAATTATTTGTGTCGCCACTCATGAGTGCTGTTGCTGGCTGTGATGTTTGATGATGGTGATGTCTGCTCCCCTTCCCGGCTTCCTTGCTCTATTTTTGTTGATTGTTATTCAGTTTTTCGCCCTTCGAGCCAAGGCGTTTATTGTGGCTAGTCCGGCACTACGCTATTTGAAGACAGATATTTAAATATTACATTTGGACTCTGTCTATTGGAACTGAGTGGGACCTTCCCGAGATTCTCCTTATTGTGAGCTAACGGAGAGGTTTCGTAGATGTAACAGGACGTGGCTATGTCTGCATTAATGTTGTAAGGGCTGAAGGGTATCTTTTGACTGTTACTAAAAGCATGAATAAATAAAAAATTATTATTTTTTTTTAATATATATTGACTTTCCTCATCTAGTGGCAGCTGGTTGTATCCTACATTGAGATCTAGTTTGGGGAACTATCTCACCTCCTTGATGTCAGCCAGTAGGTCGTTTGTGAGTGATCTGAGGTACCTTTGCCTCTTGATGGATTTACTGGGCAATCACTTGTCACTGCTCATTTCCACACCACCCAGCTCCTTGGATTTCCTTGTGACAATGACTGGTGCTAGCCCTGGGGTGGCTTACTTCCACTTATTCTATGACAGTGGCTTCTTTCACCTTCCATGTTTCCACTTTACTTTGCAAACTGATGTGGAATGGTATTCAATGGTGAGGAATGCTAGTGGATGCATTGTGTGGTTGATGTGGAAGGGAACAAGGTAAGCTCACAAACATCCCCAGCGTATGAAAAATTGCAGATCTTCAAGTTCAAACATTTGCACACTGCGGCTAAACTGACAAGGTTAAACTTTCTACATGCCAATGTGTTCATCCTTTTGCTGGACATGCATCAGTGTAGCAAGCTTTGCTGTCACATTTGCATACTTTCTGTGGTGTGATGTGTCTGTCACTCCACAGTCCTCTACATGGTTCCCTACTGTCAGTGCCTTCAAATTGTGCAAGGGAGAACTATATTGGCCCTTTCTGCAGGGTCATCCCCAGACTTTTTGCCTTTGCCCTCCACTTTTTTGCTGAATTTGTGTTTGTTGGTTTTAGCACTCTGGTCACTTTACCACTGCTAACCAGTGCTAAAGTGCTTGTGCTCTGTACTCTAAACACAGTAACATTGGCTTATACTCAGTTGGCATATTTAATTTAGTAAATCCGCAGTAAAGTGGCAATACATGTGCCCAGGGCCTGTAAATTAAATGGTACTAGTGTGACTGCATCACTGATTGGGCCACCCAATTAAGTAGCCTTTTTAACATGACAGGTCTGCCATTGCAGCCTGTGTGTGTGCAGTTTTACACTGCCATGTCAACCTGGCAAAGTACATCTTTTGTCAGGCTCAAACCTTCCTTCTCTCTAAGGTAGGCTCTGGACAGCTCTTAGGGCAGGGTGCAGCGTATTAGAAAGTTGGACTTGTACTTTTAAGTTTTACATGTCCTGGTAGTGAAAAACTCACTACTGCAGGGCCTATCTCTCCCATATGATAATTTTGGAGTTGCCTTATTTAATTTTTTAAGTGTAATTTCCAAATGTTCCAAATGGAAAGAGAAAATCAGTTCATGTTTGGTGTCTCTGGAATCACAATTTAAAATCCTAACTTATGGTGAAGTTGGATTTTAGACTGCAATATTGAAAATCCCACTTTTAAAAAGTTGGCATTTTCTTGCCTTACCCATTTGGTGCCTGCAGCCTGTCTCTGGGTCACATGACTGGGTTTCGGTTACAGTTGAACTTTGTGTATTACTTCTAGACAGCCACACACGATGGGAGCTTAGGTGTGACTGGATAGGTCATCAGTGGCATAATGGGAAGGAGGAGCTGGGCACAGCCCCACTTACACTTGAATAGGCGGTACCCTGCATTCACACAAAGGGTGGCATACGTTCTGTAATTAGTATGGAGCCAGGGCAGGGAAGGCAGGGCATCTGTGTACTTTAAAGGCATAGCTCTAGAAGCTTCTCCCCAATTCAAAAGCACAACTGTGTATAAACGAAGGACCTCAGACATCAACTCTTCAGTACACTTCTGGAAATGTGTATACACTGCCAGGAAGGACTGTTGTGTTGCTACAAGAACTGCCTCTCTGCTGGACTGCTATTCGAAAGGAACTGCTGTCCTGCTGTGCTGACCTACTGCCCTCTTGAATAGGGAAGAAGAACTGGACCTGCAACTTCATCGTGAACCCAGGACTCCAGAATAACTCAAAGAGCTAGATTCTTGGCCTCCTGATCTGAGCCTCAGGGGCATAAATGGCCACCCATCCAGCTCCTGGACCCAGCTACAGTGAGTTAGTGACCCCCATGTGGTGCCACTCAGTTGTACCTCAGTGGGCTCTTAAATCAAGTATTTTGGCTCATTGCAACTGCAAATTGGCCTGTTCACCCCAACATCACACTGTTTGCACCAAAATCCATTGCATGCAGTTGCCAGCGCGTTGCTTCTCATAGCAGCATCGACAGCCAGTGGGGGACCGCCAACATGAAGATCGAGTCCACCCATCCATGACACCTGCCTATGACACTTTGTTTGCTCCTCGTGACCCTCTCCAATGCGAACAGGACTCTTGGCACAAAACTTGGGCAGGTAAATTTCAGCTGGATAAATCAGGGACTGCATGTAACCCATACTCCATCGTGGCTGGCCTGAACTTTGACTGTGGCCCAGATCAGTGTGACCAGATAGCCGCAGTTGGCGCTTTCTGCCTTTATGTGCTATTTTACAGTTTATTCTTTGAAAATTAATAACTCCGGTTTTATTGCTGGGTTTGTTTTGGTCTTGTTTTATTTATTAAATTAAACCTGTTCTAACCTGGTGTGGGGCTTTTTTGTGTGGTGTTTTCACTGTTCTACTGTTTGAAGTGTTGCACAGATACTTTATACATTGCTTCTAAGTTAAGCCTCTAAGTTAAGCCTGACTGCTCTGTGCCACGCTACTAGGGTGTTGAGCGCAGGTTAATATGCGGTTTGCCTGTGAATTACCCTGACAAGGATTGTGGTTGCTGCTTAACCAGGGCTCACACCCCAGTCAACCAACAACCCGATTTCCAACAGTAATTAATGTTTCGATTGAGGTCTAACTTAGTATTTTCATTCTGAGGCAGTTGGAACATTTGAATGGGAATAAAAGGTGGGGGGCAAATACAAACAAATATTACCAAGTAGCACATTTCCCAAAGCCATACTTAGCTCTAAGAAGCAAGTAGCATAATCCCAGAAGAAAATCCAGAGATTTTAAAAAAGGGCATCCAGGATATTAAGAGGTCCTTCACACAAGATGATAAAGTTAAAAAGCATGGGGATGCCCCTCACCCCATTCACATACATTTTTCCAGACCCCGTGCTGAGGCATTAGAATTAACTCATCATCAATGTAACAATTCATTGACAGAGCAGATGCCTATTTCCTTAGTGACCTCTGAAACTGGCATAACAAGGATAACTCAAAACCTTACATGTAGTCATAAAGAGTTGGATTGTAGTTTCTATTTATTACTGAGAAAAGTGAGAAGAGTATCATATAGATGTTACAGAAAAGCAGCTAGGAAATTGAGAGTAGTAAGTCTACAGCAAGAAGCATCTCACTTTTAAACCGCAGTATCCTTCAACTCTGCAGTTCCACTAAAACCTCCCCTCCCTGCCATGCCTGCAAAGACAACAAACCAGATGATGTGTTCAGTTTTAGAATCCTGAGTGAAACACCATGTCAGTCCATAGAAAGCACACAAGCAAAATTATTAATAAGCCCCCAATTTTTCAGAAGCCTTGGGTTTGTTCACAACATTCTTAATGAATCTCCTAGTCTGTTGAATTATTTTAAAAGCAGTTCAGGACATTCTCATTATATAACTTTAAGCCAGTATTAAAATGCATCTTTTCTAGGTCTTTTGGTAAAACTGGAGGCACAATACCTTAGTGATTTAGTTTGCACCTTACAGATGTCTTCAGAGTCATCATATCAAGAGGGTTGAGCATGTATTCACCCTCTCTACAAACCAACAGATCTCATACCATATTACAAAGGGACATGTAAAATACTGAAATGTAAAATTACAAGTAAATGTGGTGGGTGGCATACTGCCATCCACCAAAACTACAAATGTAACAACTGAGAAGTCCATATGTTCCCCTAATCATCAGGTCCCAGTCAATTCCATCCTACCTATACTCATAGATATACATTAGATATTATCTCTGGTGATACACAGACAATTACCCCAGTGGAAAATGGTATAGGTGTCTGGCATAAAATTAATAAAATGATATGGATGATGCTGGAAAAATGCTGGTGGTCTGGTGTGACCAGATGCAAAAAGCAGAGATAGCAGTCAACACACTTTTGACATAAGAACAGCTAATCACACTGGATTAGAAGTATGGGAGGCTGACCTAGAGGCATTTACCTAGAAATGTGGCTAAGGACCCCATGAGTAACTCATACTTCTCCCTAATTAGAAACTGGATGACGACAACACTGCAGAGATGATCCCTATGAGAATTGTAGATGGCCCCTTAAACAGGAGAATGAAGAAGCCTAAAAGCAATAGCAATAAAGAGATGGAAATGGTTCACTGATGACTATATAATGTGTCACCCCTGCCTAAAGCCACGAGTCAAGATGTGTAGAATGTAAGTAATATGTATAGAAATGTAATGTATTTCAAATCCAAACATATAATGTAAATATGAATCTGGCTGGAAACTGCTTGTAATGTATGTTAAGAGAGATTTATTAAAAGACTTTAAGAAAAATCTTTAACAAAGCCAGAGACTGAAGTATTTGCGGAAGAGCTTGGAATTAAGAAAAGGATCATCGAAGGACATACAAAAGAAAAGCAAATGCAGACCACCATACTGTTCCACTGCTGTGACTAATAACTAATGGACAAGAAGGAATAGCCAGAAGAAATATTAGGAACAAGTACCTTGTGAGAGACCACAACGCTACCTGCCCCACTTACCTGATACCTTGACTGCAGATTCCACTGAGCTCCCCGAGGACCCCTGGTGACAGCCAAAAGAAAGAAACAAAAGCCACGTTAGGAGAGTAGAGGGGCTAGCTGGCCAACCAAACAAAAAACACCAAAACTGACAAAGGACTACCTTTTGCAGAGCAAAGATAGAGGAGCAAAGGCGGCGAAAGGGCTGCCAGATGCAGAGGAAAAGGTCTCGGAAAGAGGAGAGACGCCAACCCGGACGAGGGGAGAGACACTGATTCAGAGGACAGGTGAGACAACAACACAAAGGCAATCTAAAGCCATATTGTATGCTAACCCTGACCTCAAAATACCCTACCATTGCCTCTTGAAAGTGAATGCAAGTCGGTGCCTGTTTCTTTAGATATAGGATGTCAACAGAACGTGATGAGACCATAGCTCATTGAACAAACTGGCGTAGTGAATATCCAATGTATTCATGGAGACTAAAAAGTATATCCAGTGGTGAAGGTGGATATACAACACAAAGAAGCGAAACCAGAACCTCTGCAGGTGGGTCTGATCCCAAAATACCTGAAACCCTCATTGTGGGAATGGACTATCCTAAACTAGAGTCAATTTTTAACGATTCCTGGACAGCGGGGGGTTCTTGGTGGGAGGGTACCTCTTTTTCGGGATTATGGGATGGTGAATGGCTTCTCCCAATCCTAGAAAAAAACAGAAACAAAGAAGATTGGCAAAACATGATGTTCTGATAACCTTGCCTGCTTATAAAGACAACAGAATCTGGGAGCCGGATAGGAGTTTTAAAGCTGTGCAGAGGGAAGAGCCATCTTCTGTGAGGCCTGGAAAAGAGCAGAGGAAGATCTGCAGGTGGTAGGTTCACAGTTTTTCAAATGGGAAGAGTTGTTATATCGAAAGGGAAAATGTAACTGACACAGCTACTTTTTCCAGAGCCCTTTAGGCATAAAGTCTTATTCCTAGTTCACAGTTATTTGTTAGGGGGCATTTGAGACCAGAAAAGGCAGAGAAAGCTATTTTAGAGAAGTTTTATTGGCCTATTATTTACGGACAGATAAAAATAATTGCTGAGAATCCACTATTATTAGAACTATAGCTAGTACTGATCCCACAAGCTCCTTTATACCAGCTCCCTATTATAGATGAACCCCTCTCCCAGGTGGGAATGGACATTATAGGATCCCTTGTTTTCCTCTCGAAGTAGATATTGGTTTATCCTAGTCATGGTAGAATACAAAACCCGATATCCTGAGGTGGTCCCACTTTGACAACCCATCACCACCCAAATAGCCCAGGCTATGATAGAGATATTTTTGAGAGTAGGGTTTCCTCAGGAGATACTTACTGATCAGGGGTGCCCCTTCACCTCTAAGCTTTTAATGCAGGTATGCGAACAGTTTAGGATACACCAGATAAGAATGGCTGTTTACCATCCCCAAATCAACGAGTTAGTCGAATGATATAATGCCACCTAGAAAATCACTAAAAAAACTCAAAGAGTTAGAAATCAGAAGATGGGAGCAAATGTGGCCAGTGGCTTTGTTCGCCATATGTTGTAAAGAACAGAGCAACACTGTGTTTTTCCCTTTTGAACTGTTTGGATGAAAACCCCGTACCTTATTTAACATCGCCCAGGAGGTCTGGGAAAAAGAGAAAGATGAGTCCAAACCTGTCCATGAGTATGTCAGTGACCTGAAAACACATTCAAATGAAATGCAAGAAATGATGAGAATAAACTTAGAACAAGGTCAGCATACTCAGAAGGAACAGTATGATAAAAAAACAAAAACGTAATGCTTTTGCAGTGGGATACTATGTGCTTCTGTAATTGCCCACCTCTGCCCACAAAATGATAAGCCAATGGCAGGGCCTCTTCAGGGTCATAGATCAAGTGATCTCAGTAAACTACAAGCTAGAGATTAATGCTGTAAAGAAAGAATCCTAGATTTACCATGGGAATCTGCTAAAAAATGGGAAGGGCTTCTCTCAGTTCTCCTTATAAAAAAGGAAGGTTTCAGTGGGCAGGACCTGCAATCTATAGATCCGTGACTAGGACTTGAGAAGAGATGAGAGCTGAGGAAACAACTAGAGTTATGTCCAGGTATTTCTTTACACAACTGCTGGGCGTACTCAGATAATCCAGCATTCTATTGTCATGGTACTGGGGAAACAAGTGCAGCTCAAACTCTATTCTCTGTTTCTTTGGTTCTCAGCTGTCCGTCCTTTTGGACATGGGGGCCATACTTTCCTACTCCCAGAATGCTTGACATTCCCAGCATGCACTGTTCTTTCCTGTTATCAGTCCCTTTCCAAGATGGTGTTTTTCCTAGTTTATCCTATGACACGTTCCCAACTTAATATGGTGTTTTTCCTTTTTCGTGTTTGTTCACTTCCTGTTTCCTGGTGTATATATAAGGGGCTTGAGTTTCTTTTTTCTTTGCATTGTAACACTCCTGTGTGTTCCTTTTGTAGATTATTACTGCCTGATTTTTCCTGCAGCTTCCTGTTGTTCCAGTCCTTGCAGTCCTGAGTTCTGCTGTGCCTTTTCTGATTCTCTGGTGCTCCTTCCTGGAGTTTTTTTACCTGGTGGTTTTTCCTCTGGAGCTCGTTCTGGGGGGCACGGACTGCTTTGGCTTCCATCTTGCCAGCAGCACAGTGGCTACCGGAAGGGGTCACCCCTATTTTGGCCAGACCAGGACATGCAAGATCCAAAGCCATACTCCACTTATATCTGACAGACTTGGTAAGAGAAAGGCGAATTGTGACACCCAAAGCACGATGTCACGCTATAGAAGAGGAAGTATAGAAAACATTACAAATGGGAGTAATTGAAGCTTCCATGAGCGAATGGAATTTGCCCATAATATTGGTCCCGAAACCAGATGGCACTAACTGTACCTGCATACACTTCAGAGAAGTTAACAAGATTTCAAAGTTTGGTATCTACCCACTTCCAAGTATTGATGAAATGACTGAAAGGCGAAGACAGGCCTATATATATATATTTAAATTTATGTAAAGCATATCGCCATATACCCCTGAATCCAAGAGATAAGGAAAAAACAACCTTTTCAGCTCCTGTTGGGCTGTATCAATTCACAGTTTATCCCTTCCAATTACACGGAGCCCCAGCCACATTCCAAAAGGTGATGAACACAATACTGAGACCTCATTGAGCCTATGCAGCCACTTACATAGATGACATAATTATTACAGTCCTTCTTGGAAGGAGAATATGGAACATGTACAGGCAGACTTACAAGCTTTAAGACAAGTGGGACTTAAGGTTAACCCTGCATAGAGCCATTAAACTGCTAAAGAAGTGAGATATTTGGGTTACTAGCTAGGAAAAGGACTGATCTAACCCCAAGCAAAGAAAGTGTCCACCATCGTACAAGTTCCCTTTCCAAAAACAAAGATTTATGAGCATTTCTGGGATTGGTGGGATACTATTAAAGGTTTATTCAAGATTTTCCCACTGGGCAGCTCTGTTGACTGACTTATTGAAAAACAACGGAGAAGCTGACAAGGAATTTAAAAATCAGTCAGCTAGTGTGTTGAATGATTTTAAAACGTTACAGAATGTTCTAACCTCAGAACTCGTTTTACGAACCCCTCGGGGGTGTTCCTCTTTGAGGGCGTTGTGGCGTTGCACCGCTGTAATTGTGACCCACCCTTGCCTCAATTGGGTACCCTGATTACCAGTATTGAACATAAAAAAATGCTCCATCAAATTCTTTTTTTTTCCTGCTGCGACAGTCAGCTTTTTTTTCAGCGTTGGTTAAGTTCCTGAGGATCAGAAGATGGGAGGGGCTTAAAAAATAAATATCAATTACAGCTTCAACTTGTGCAGTTACTCACTCTGGAAAGTGGCAGTGTGCATGTCTGGTTTCTGTGGCTAGCCAGACATGCACACCAGCCGTCTCTCTCACATACTCAATAGTGATCCTGGGGGAATCTCAGCTGCAGCCCCCCCCAGTCTCCTAATGAGTCCTAACTTCGCCTGCCCAAGCCAATCCTGATACTACTGTCATGCTGTGTCAATAACAGATAAGCAAGAGTGCAGTTTCTGGATTGGCTCTGAGAGAGAGGGTTAGTCATTTGTCAGGCCTCTAGTGCACATGAGGCAGCACAAGGGTGGGAGGTTCCATTCAGCTCTTGACCAATCACTACATGGCTTTGTTACAAAGCCATGCAGTGATTGGTCCTTAGTTTCTGCTGTTGGGGCATGCTCTTAGTCTCTTCATCGAAGAGACTCTCTGTTTGTTGACTCAGGCACAGCATGCACGGCACACAATGTAGAGATCGGAAGTAGTGGAGCCGGAGAGGCATTCCAATTCCATTTCCTTACCTCGCTGTCAACTCTCTCAATCTGGACCCAAGTGTCGACAGTCCTCCATGTCCGGACCTGGCCGTAAGGAAGGCAGTAGCAGCACTTTGAGTCGGAGACCATGACGCAGTAGTGTAAAAAACAAATAGGAGCAAAAAATAAATTGCAAATACATTTAGTACATTAAGTGAGTGTGAGTTGATTGACTATTAGTTGAGTGTTTTACTGTTTTTTGTTGTGGTCACACACACTCACTGGTTAAAGAGCTGAGCAGTTGGTTGGCAATCACTGTATCTGTGGCTTTTTATTATATAGTCATTCAGTGTGAACTGTGATTGACCCTTAGTGTTTCTGGAACTTTTTGCCCAAGGCAGACTACCGTTGGGGGCAGGGCGATCTTTTTCGTCTTGGAAGAGAGACTGTTTGCTACCATCATTCACATTCACCACCACTACGGTATTGCAGTTGCTGGCAGTGGCAGCTCCTTTGTAAGTGATGAAGCGCAGACATGTTGTTGTCTGTTGTGATTGTGCCTTTCCACCAAACGTTAACTCTGTCTTTGCACTGTGGTTCATATGAGGAGCACTTCACAGATATCTGGCATACACTGCAGTTCTTGAAGTGTTTTTCCAAGAAAGGTGCAACATGTCTCTTATGGGGAGGCAGGAAACAGGGTTCTTTTGATAGCCAATCTGTGCTACTTGCAAGTAACTTACTGATTGCACTAGAGCTGATTGAAAGAAGTTTAACATAGCCAGTACTTCAAAGAAAGGCTTATGCCCACAAACTACTCGTCAACAAAATATTACATGTTATTGAGCTTTGATGCCAGGTTTAAATTCCGCCTCGGCACGGCAATAGAATCTGTGTTGTCATCGCACCTAGCGAGAGCTTTAAAACACTTGCATGGTTGCTTTATGATTCAATGAGTTATGTTTTAGGTGGTTTTGTAAAGCTCATCGCTGCCATTGTTTCGTTCCTGGTGCTGGGAAGACTAGAGCAACACATTAGAGATTCTCCGTTGGATAAAACGCCACAAAGCCAGTCAGATGAGGAAGTATAGAGGTGAGGTCGGAGAGAGGTAGTACGTCGTCCCCTCTCACTCACCCTTGCATGCCTGGGCCTCATTTGCAGGACTGCTCCGTTCAGGAAGGAACAATAGTGAATGCTAGCGCAGGTGTTTTATTTAGAGTTATTAATGAGTGGTTATGTATTCTGAATAATGAGTTTATGTAGAAAATGAATCAACGTAGAAAAATAATGCACGCATTTGAAAATGTGACCTCAAAGAATGACCACCAACGTTAACGAAATGTTCTAATTAATGATTAATACTTATGAAATATCGAATATG
The DNA here is from genome assembly GCF_031143425.1 of Pleurodeles waltl. Classification (NCBI taxonomy): domain Eukaryota; kingdom Metazoa; phylum Chordata; class Amphibia; order Caudata; family Salamandridae; genus Pleurodeles; species Pleurodeles waltl. The sequence goes on along the minus strand of NC_090447.1, from coordinate 832,914,011 downwards.
TACTAGACTAATGAGGTAATATGTCATAATAAGAGTTATGAGGTATGCTTTAACTTTATTAATTGTAGGCCTTAGCCAGTGTCTTGGCCTATTTTGCCAGTCCTCATGCAGAAGCTGTATTTCTTAGCGTTTAATAAAAATGCTGACCGAGTTAATTAAACTGTGAAAAGTCCATTGTCTTGTTAAATGTGCATGACGGAAGCTTATCGTGAGAACCGACTGCTAGGAGATGATGTTCCTGCTAATGTAACATTTTATGTGTATGTCTGTGAGACTGACTTTCACAGGACAAGAACAATGAAGATACTGACTACAGTTGAAGCTGCAACAATATTGTTACCTGACAAGCCGGATGATGAGAACATCGTAAGGCGGACCAATCAACTGTATGTGAATGGTGAAATATTACAATTCATAGATATGACATAGAAATATTATTGGATAAAGCATGAACATACGACTAACTGACCAATAGGGAATTAAGGGATAGTTTAGGTGACTTTAATATAACAACGCTGCAGAAGAAAAGAGACTTCAGAAGAACTTTAGGAGAGATTTGAGATTTAGGAGAGAGACATTCATTCTGACATTGGGCTCATAGTCACTGACTGAGAGCCTGATGCTTTGCTGATCAATTGATGACCTGAGGACGAAGACTGATTCTGCTTTGCTGACCCATAGCGAGGATAGGTATAAAATGATAAACTGTGACTGTTATACATATTATGTTTTTTCTTTCTAGGTACTAACTGCATTGTGTTGATAGAACCATAGTTAGATGTTTTTCCAAATTTGTGCACTAAGGCCCGTATTTATACTTTTTTAGCGCCGCATTTGCGTTGTTTTTTGACGCAAAAACGGCGCAAACTTGCAAAATGCCATTGTATTTTGTAGGTTTGCGCCGTTTTGCGTCAAAAAGCGGCGCAAATGCGGCGCTAAAAAAAGTATAAATACGCGCCTAAATGTTTTGCATGAAGTCCAACATGCTGATGCTAATCTGACGTTAGTTAAGGGCCCTCACAAATGACTGACGATCATAGGGACTAATGTTTGATGAATTACTTTGCTGAATTCCGTGTATCTTATAACTTTGTCGCAGCAGACTCTGCTATTGATTTGCAGGAGTTACTTTCTCACAGAGTGTAGGTTCCAGAGCAGAACCTTGATGCTATATCGCTACCGATTACTGTTGGTCCAGCGGTACCATTATTTACACAAAAGAAACCGACTGTAAGTAAACAGGGAGTAATGACCCAGAGCCTAATGAAGGGAGGACATAACAAACATGTTCAGGCAGTTTCTCCTGTGGGTTAGACTTTTGACGGATCAAGATCATTGTTAGATTTTAGTCCACTTTTTGCACTTCCAGATGCTATGACAGGACCAAATGTAAACCAGAGCCTGAAATTATTGACACGGCAGACTCCAAATGTAGTTGCACAGCAGGTGCCTCTGGTCCAAGCGAGTAACATTTCGTTACAGGGTCTGACAGCTCAGCAATTGACTGAATGGGTAGACAAGCTGAATACCCCACAGAATGCCCCTAGAGGAGAGGAATATTTGAATTGTGCTAGATTAAGCATGGAAGCGGGTGGACTAATTGAGGGAACAATGGGGGTGAATAGGTTAGAATCCTACACAGAAGCAGAGTTGAGATATTTGTGCCCAAAGATTATGAGAGAGGTGAGCAGGGTGAATCAGAGATTAGCAGATTTGGCAGAGAAGTACGGCATAGAGATTGAGAAAACAAAGCACTTGAAAAGGAGCTACAGATTAGATTTTGAGGCAAAAGATTTTGAACACATGAGGTCTGCTGGAATGAAGGCACACCTTAAGGAATTACTACAGAGTGCTCAGACCTGGGTAGCATTAGACAAATGGGCAGGCAGATGGGTAAAGAAAAGAGAAAAGCGGAAAAGGGATTCTTTGGAGCTGACTGAGAATGTACAGCAGGACAAAGATCCAGTAAAGATATTACCAATGAGGGAGATTCCAGGGGGAAATTTTGTTCATGTCCCTTGGAGCAGAAGTGACATTTTATCATTTACAAATGATCATCCAAAACTGAGAGAAAAGCTAGTAGAGTGGTATCAGCAGACAGACAGGTTTATGAAACTTGTGAAGTGCTTATGGGAGGACTTGAACACATTACTAGAGATAGTGGTTCCAGCTGATTTATGGGTTGAGTGAAAGAGGAGTGTAGGCTGGCCAACATGTGAACGAGAGAGATAAGAATGCAGGTGCACCGTCTTCTGAGGTAATGAAATATTACTATAAGGTGATCGAGTTTCTGAAATCGAGAATTTCTCCCAAGAGTATTGATTGGGAGAGGATGGACAGCACAGGAAACTAAAGAGTCAATAGATGCGTATTATGAGAGATTGTTGCAGGCGTTCAAGCATTACAGTGGTACAGAAATAATTGAGGTGAAAGACATGTTACATTTTGTGTTCAGATTCATGGAAGGATTGAGACCTGAAATCAGCCAGATGATTAGGAATCATTTGATTTGCTGGCAATCAAAGCCGTTTGACGAAGTGTTGCGGAATGCGAAATACTGAGTGACGAGATTGAACTGAAGCAGAAAAAGTTGAAAGGGAAAGTGATGGTGATGCAGATAAAGGCAGCTCAAACATGAGTGCAAGGGAACTTTTCACAGGAGTTGCCACAGCAGCAGCAGGGAAATGTCATGTTTCAGCCCCAGATGAGAGGTAGAGATCATGGAGGTAATATGAATCGTGGTCCAGATTTGAATACTGTAGTGGTTCAGAATTATATGCAGGGAATGAAGCAGCTATTGCTGTGTCACATTTGCAGAGCCATGGGATATTGGAAACCGGAGTGTCCGATGATGGTGCAGGAAGGTGTTGTTCAGCAGAGTAATGACATCAGTTCATTTCAGAATGAGAGAGGGCTAAGAATAAGGGGTCCTAATCCAAATTTTCAGAATAACATGTGTAAGGAAATGCCTCCTTGGCATGGTTACCCCCTGACTTTTTGCCTTTGCTGATGCCAAGTTTTGATTGAAAGTGTGCTGGTTCCCTGCTAACCAGGCCCCACACCAGTGTTCTTTCCCTAAACTGTACCTTTGTTTCAACAATTGGCACAAGCCTGGCACTCAGATAAGTCCCTTGTAACAGGTACCCCTGGTACCAAGGGCCCTGATGCCAGGGAAGGTCTCTAAGGGCTGCAGCATGTCTTATGCCACCCAGGGGACCCCTCACTCAGCACATGCACACTGTCTCACAGCTTGTGTGTGCTTGTGGGGAGAAAAAGACTAAGTCGACATGGCACTCCCCTCAGAGTGCCATGCCAACCTCACACTGCCTGTGGCATAGGTAAGTCACCCCTCTAGCAGGCCTCACAGCCCTAAGGCAGGGTGCACTATATCACAGGTGAGGGCATATGTGCATGAGCACTATGCCCCTACAGTGTCTAAGCAAAACCTTAGACATTGTAAGTGCAAGGTAGCCATAAGAGTATATGGTCTGGGAGTTTGTCAAACACAAACTCCACAGTTCCATAACGGCTACACTGAAATCTGGGAAGTTTGGTATCAAACGTCACAGCACAATAAATGCACACTGATGCCAGTGTGGAATTTATTGTAAAAAGCACCCAGAGGTCATCTTAGAGATGCCCCCTGAATACCAATCCGACTACTAATGTTAAGCTGACCAGTTCCTGCCAGCCTGCCACAAACCAGACGAGTTGCTGACCACATGGGGAGAGTGCCTTTGTCACTCGGTGGCCAGGAACAAAGCCTGTAATGGGTGGAGGTGCTTCTCACCTCCCCCTGCAGGAACTGTAACACCTGGCGGTGAGCCTCAAAGGCTCACCCCTTTTTATTACAGCACCCAGCTAGAGGAGATGCCCGCCCCTCCAGCCACTGCCCCCACTTTTAGCGGCAAGGCTGGAGGAGATAATGAGAAAAACAAGGAGGAGTCACCCACCAGTCAGGACAGCCCCTAAGGTGTCCTGAGTTGAGGTGACCCATGCCTTTAGAAATCCTCCATCTTAAGTTTGGAGGATTCTCCCAATAGGATTAGGGATGTGCCCCCTCAACTCAGGGAGGAGGCACAGAGAGGGTATAGCTACCCTCCAGGACAGTAGCCATTGGCTTCTGCCCTCCCAGACACACCCCTAAATTTAGTATTTAGGGGCACCCAAGAACCCAGGAAATCAGATTCCTGCAACCTGAACTAAAGAAGAAGGACTGCTGACTTACAAGCCTGCAGAGATGACGGAAGACGACAACTGCTTTGGCCCCAGCCCTACCGGCCTGTCTCCTGACTTGAAAACCTGCAACCAGCGACGCATCCAACAGGGACCAGACGACCTCTGAAGCCTCCGAGGAGTGCCCTGACCCCCAGGACCAAGAAACTCCTGTGAGCAGCGGCTCTGCTCAACAATCTGCAACAAACTTGCAACTTTTCTACAACTTTAAAGACTTCACTCTTCCAGCTGGAAGCAAGAGACTTCATACTGCACCTGACGCCCCGGCTCGAGATCTAGAGAACAAACACCACAGGGAGGACTCCCCTTTGACTGTGACCCCGTGAGTAGCCAGAGACGACCCCCCTGGACCTCCACAGCGACACATGCAGAGAGAATCCAGAGGCTCCCCCTGACTGTGACTGCCTGTAATAAGGGACCTGATGCCTGGACCAAGCACTGCACCCGCAGCCCCCAGGACCAGAAGGAACCGAACCTCAGTGCAGGAGTGACCCCCAGATGACCCTCTGCCTAGCCCAGGTGGTGGCTGGCCCGAGAACCCCCCCCCATGCCTGCCTGCACCACTAGAGTGGCCCCCCGGTCCCTCCATTGATTTCTATCACAAACCCGATGCCTGCTTTGCACACTGCACCCGGCCACCCCTGTGCTGCTGAGGGTGTGTTTTGTGTGCCTACTTGTGTCCCCCCCCCAGTGCTCTCCAAAACCCCCCTGGTCTGCCCCCCCCCCGAGGACGCAGGTACTTACCTGCTGGCAGACCGGAACCAGAGCACCCCTGTTCTCATAGGCGCCTATGTGTTTTGGGTACACTTTGACCTCTGCACCTGACCGGCCCTGAGCTGCTGGTGTGGTAACTTTGGGGTTGGGTTTGCCTATGCCCAGGAACTGAGACTTGTAAGTGTCCTACTTACCTCACAATCTAACCAATACCTACCTTCCCCAGGAACTGTTGATTTTTGTACTGTCTACTTTTAAAATAGCCTTATTGCCATTTTATCAAAAACTGTACATGATATTGCTTTAATTCAAAGTTCCTAACTTACCTGTGTGGAGTACCTTGCATTTTATGTATTTACTTCAAATCTTGAACTTGTGGTTCTGAAAATAAATTAAGAAAATATATTTTTCTATATAAAAACTATTGGCCTGGAGTTAAGTCTTTGAGTGTGTGTTCCTCATTTATTGCCTGTGTGGGTACAACAAATGCTTAACACTACCCTCTGATAAGCCTACTGCTCGACCACACTACCACAAAATAGAGCATTAGAATTATCTACTTTTGCCACTATCTTACCTCTTAGGGGAATCCCTGGACTCTGTGCACACTATCTCTTACTTTGAGATAGTATATACAGAGCCAACTTCCTACAAGTGATTCAAGTGCAAAATGTTCAGCCCATGCAGCAGGTGCAAATGCCCCGTGCACAAGTGTCACAGTTGCAGCCAATGCAGCAGCAGGTTCCCATGGTACCTAGACAGCAAATACAAATACCTCAAGCCCCGATGGAGCAGCAACAGATGATTTTTTCTCAGCAGGTCACAGGACAGAGACAAAACAGAAGTCGTGACACAGTGCACCAATTCCTGACTCCATTGATTATTGATTTTATTGATTACTAATGATTATTGATTATTGTGTATTGATTACTGATTGTGTACTGGAAGCTATGGTAAGAACTTCTTAATTGCAAGTCAAAAGGTTAATCGACCTATTCGTGTCCCCTTGTAAGTATACTTATTAAGGTCTGACGCGCAAATAGTTAACATGCTCCAAAATTCTGAAGCATACAGCACATAGGACAATAGTGTAGCCTACTGCCGTGATGTATGGCATAGATCTTATTTGAGCTTTGCATTACAGACACAACATCACTGTGCAACATAGACCACTTTATTTAGCATCACTCAAATAAATATGCTTAATGAATCAATATTCCCATCAAATCAAATCAAATCATTAATATTTATAAAGCGCGCTACTCACCCGTGCGGGTCTCAAGGCGCTAGGGGGGAAAGGGGGGGTTATCGCTGCTCGAACAGCCAAGTCTTTAGGAGTCTCCGGAAAGCGGAGTGGTCCTGGGTGGTCCTGAGGCTGGTGGGGAGGGAGTTCCAGGTCTTGGCCGCCAGGAAGGAGAAGGATCTCCCACCCGCCGTGGAGCGGCGGGTGCGAGGGACGGCAGCAAGTGCGAGGCCAGCGGAGCGGAGGGGGCGGGTGGGGACGTAGAAGCTGAGGCGTCTGTTGAGGTATTCCGGTCCCTTGTTGTGGAGGGCTTTGTGTGCGTGGGTGAGAAGACGGAAGGTGATCCTTTTGCTGACTGGGAGCCAATGCAGGTGTCTCAGGTGTGCGGAGATGTGGCTGTTGCGGGGTACGTCGAGGATGAGGCGGGCCGAGGCGTTTTGGATGCGTTGCATCTAAAACAAAACCAATATCATTTGGTGGAAATCAACATATTACAATAGCACAGCGATCGGAAGCATACATGAAATATCTGATTTGTTTATGTTAATACTCCTGTTGAAGCAACAATGACACCATTAACATACTCAAACACTGTCATATACCATGGCATTCAAAACGGAATTGTTTACAAGAAGTGTTCGACATCTTCCTCTATGCAGTCAGCAAATGTAAGATGCCAGGAGATATATTGCTCCCTTTCCTAATCACGATACATGAAGAGTGCATGGGGCATGCTATACTAATGACAGGGCTCACAATTGCTTTATTAACTTTCTTGCTTTCTCAAATCTGCTTAAAAAAGGCACCATTTGCCCACTCTTTTTCCAACATTTTCCCGGGGAAGAACCCCACTTATGATGGTCAGGCTTGCTCGTTACGCTCTCTCGCCAAAGGCCACTCATCCCAAACATTTATGCCTCATCGCTTTCAAATGTCACTAGCCAGCACTAGTCCCCTTAACCATGACAAGAAAGTACCCCTGACCATTCCAGGAAATGTATTTTACAAACTGATGCTTCAAGGGTTGGGTTGGGAGCAGTACTCTCCCAGGAGGATGAAGACGGGGATGAGAAACCTATGGTCTACATTAGCCATACGGTCTTCCGTAGAGAATGCACTTATGCCACAATTGAGAAATGACCTTCCCTTGGCTACCGCTCACCTGGAACCAGCATTTTTTCACTGCTCCCTCTAGGTGGAAGCAAAGTTCTTACCTTAACTGAGTCTTCTCCTGCTTCTTGAGGGGCGTTGGTGGCAGCCATCATCCAGGACCTAGAGGGAATAGAAGGAGAAAGGTTATTAGCCTGGTGATGACATCACCAAGGAGAGAGAACCCAAGAGAACTGCCAACTGCAAAAACCCTGGTTATGATATCTGGCTGCATCTCTATATACATTTGTCCTAAGTAAAGCTAATAAAAAGCTATCATATGCAAACTAGACAAGCCCCCCAAACCTTATTTCCAACCATAGCTCCACATACCTCCATATGTTGCTCTTCTACCTTTCTTAACAGGAAAACTCCCACATGCCCTCAAATATTTCTGATTCCAGGGGGACTGTTAGACGGGTATTCTCTAAAACCATAGAGAAACATCTTGAAGTTTTAACATCAGGCGCCCAAGATAGGAGACATAATTATTACTAACAGCTGTAATTTCACAAGAATGTGCCCAGAAGAGCAATGTGCTGCAAGAATAAGTGCAAATGCCAAGAGTAACACGTAAAGACCAAAGAAGAGGCTGCAGCCAAGATACATACTGTTCCATTGTGCGTCGTGGTAGATGAACGCTCCATAAATTCAAAGACCTCCATGAAGACTGGTAAAATGCAAACTCAAACTTGTTATCAAGTGGCCAACGAGAATAACGTTGGGTGAATACGGAGCTTGTTCTGTTATCTTGCTTGAATGTTTGAAGAAGCTGGAGAAACAAGCTATAAAATAGATGCCCAAATGCAGCATAAAAAGTATGAGTCAACTTGAATATCAGACAATACAACGCACAGCATTACCCCATCTATCTTCACCTTATGGGCATTACAACGGGCTGCCATGCAGGGCTTTTGCGACTGGTTGATTATGGTTAGAACTATGTTTCTATAGGAAATACTTTTTGGATGGCTAATAACTTCGGCGCAGTTGAACAAATGTTCACAAAACCTTTTTTTTAAAAGTCTCATCCACCTCAGCACCTTCCTGGAAAATTTTGGGGTGATCTGTCGAGTGAGGACTAAGAAAAAAGGGGGGAGTACACACAGCTCCAACTTTTTGGGGGGCTGTGGGGAGAGCCAGAGGGCCCACAGCCCCAGCTGACTCCCCCTTCGGGGGCTGACCTATTTTAAAAATATCTGGTGGGTGTCCCAGTGACCACCTGGGAAACCCACATAGCTGGGACCATTGGGGTGTGTGAGGGTAGCCCCAAAGCCCCCCAGCTGGCTCTCTGGACAGCACCACACTGTGTTAGCAAGAGCTGGCAACTTTCCTTTGCTCCTGCTCACCTGGGAGCAGCATTATTTGACTGCTCCCTCCAGGTGGGAGCAAAGTTCTGTTCCCTGCCTCGGAGACTACGATTAGCGTATACTCGCACTCTTCGTGGCAGGAAACCACAGTTGTTCAGGAGTGGGCTTCCTAGGACAGTGTAAATTATTACAGGCATGGGTGTCCCTGGGCCTGATATCATCATGAAAAGGGGGCGTGCAGGCCCTTGCCCTTTTAAAATATACATTCAGCTCCAGGGGTTGTTGTCCCCAGGGCCTAAGGAGCCTCAAGGAAGGGGGCTACGTGGCCTCTTCTCTTTTATTATAATCCAGCTTTGGGGGATGGGATTTCTAGGCCGTATAGAGGCTTGGGGAAGGGAGTCTGCATGCCCACATCCCTTTCAAATGCATACTGGCCCTGGAGAATGGGGTCCCAGGCCATTAACAAGGCTCTGGGAGGGGTGCCAAAACCCTTTCTAATTAATGAGTTGGCCCAGGGGGTTGGGCGGGGCTTGTAGAAGGTTTGGGGGGGCAGTGGCCCTCCTCCCCTTTGTGTTACATGATGATCCCTGAGGGATTGGGTCCCTGTTGCTGAAATTACACCAGGAGGGGAGGCACACGCATGCCCCCCTCCCCAAATAATTTTACATTTTGACCACACGGCCCTGGCCCACCCTGCTGGTCATATTAATTAAAAAATATCAATGGTGGCCGCAATTGTTTTTCTGGATCGCAGCAAAAACGATTTTTAGGGTTGAGCCTGCGAGTGGATGCGCTAACGCATACGTTTCGCATGCAAGCCACCGTTGTGTTCAGTAAAGGGCTTGGAGCCAACCTGTCGCTCACCATTTGTTGGTTTGCATGGCACTCTTCTTTGCAACCTCGTAGTTTGTCAAGGCATGTCTGGCATCATTTCCGTTCCTCCGTGTGGAGCAGGGATCAAGCACTAATTAATTTCAAATTAATTAGTGCCTGTCCGCTGCTCCTGACGTAATTGAGGTACTATTTTGTTCATTTTAACTTCCAGTGCTCCGCAAATAGAAGGCTTGTGACTGCCAAAAATGTGCCCAGAAGGACAAACAAAATTGCAAAGTATTTTTTTAAGCTAACTTTCTTTTATTTTGTTATGTCATCTTTTCTCAGTTTACACTCACATTTTCTTTTGTTTGTGCTCGTAGGCGCTGTTGTCAAAAGGTGAGAATTAACTTGATCGAAATATGCGAGATCTATTGCATTGCAAATACGTGTTTAAAAAATTGCGCCCATGGTGAGTGAGTTCTACCTGGGACCCCTTCCCCCAAACACTGGGGGAGGGCATCCTAACCCTGCCTCCTTATATTTGCCTTTTGCACAATTTCAGGATAGGGGACTGTAGGAAGTTGCCTCTGTATATACTATTTCAAAGTAAGAAATAGTGTGCACAGAGTCCAAGGGTTCCCCTTAGAGGTACGAGAGTGCAAAAAGAGATCATTCTAATGCTCTATTTTGTAGTAGTGTGGTCGAGCAATAGGCTTGTCAGAGGGTAGTGTTAAGCATTTGTTGTACACACACAGGCAATAAATGAGGAACACACACTCAAAGACTTACTCCAGGCCAATTGGTTTTTATATAGAAAAATATATTTTAAGAACCGCAGGTTCAAGATTTACAAGTAATACTTCAAATGAAAGTTATTTCACTCAGGTATTCTAGGAACTTTGAATAATCACAATAGCATGTACAGTTTTGACAAACATGGCAATAAGCTATTTTAAAAGTGGACACATTGCAAAAATCAACAGTTCCTGGGGGAGGTAAATAATTGTTAAGTTCACAGGTAAGTAAACCACTTACAGGGTTCAAAGTTGGGTCCAAGGTAGCCCACCGTTGGGGGTTCAAGGCAACCCCAAAGTTACCACACCAGCAGCTCAGGGCCGGTCAGGTGCAGAGGTCAAAGAGGTGCCCAAAACACATTGGCTTCAATGGAGAACAGGGGTGCCCCGGTTCCAGTCTGCCAGCAGGTAAGTACCCGCGTCCTCGGAGGGCAGACCAGAGGGGTTTTGTAGGGCACGGGGGGAAGGACACAAGCAGGCACAGAAAGTACACCCTCAGCGGCACGGGGCGGCCGGGTGCAGAGTGCAAACAGGCGTCGGGTTTAGTGTAGAAAGCAATGGGGAGACCCGGGGTCTCTTCAACGATGCAGGCAGGCACAGGGGGGCCCTGTGGGGGGGGGGGGAGCACATCCCTAATCCTATTGGGGGAATCCTCCATCCACAGGATGGAAGATTTCTAAAAGTAAGGGTCACCTCAGCTCAGGACACCTTAGGGGCTGTCCTGACTGGTGGGTGACTCCTTGTTTTCCCAATTATCTCCTCCAGCCTTGCCGCCAAAAGTGGGGGCAGTGGCCGGAGGGGCAGGCATCTCCACTAGTTGGGATGCCCTGTGGCGCTGTAACAAAGGGGGTGAGCCTTTGAGGCTCACCACCAGGTGTTACAGTTCCTGCAGTGGGAGGTGAGAAGCACCTCCACCCAGTACAGGCTTTGTTCCTGGCCACAGAGTGACAAAGGCACTCTCCCCATGTGGCCAGCAATATCTCTGGTGTGCGGCAGGCTGGCAAAAACTAGTCAGCCTACACTGGAAGTCGGGTATGTTTTCCGGGGGCATCTCTAAGATGCCCTCTGGGTGTATTTTACAATAAATTGCACACTGGCATCAGTGTGCATTTATTGTGCTGAGAAGTTTGATACCAATGTAGCCATTATGGTGCTGTGGAGTTCGTGTTTGACAAACTCCCAGACCCTATACTCTTATGGCTACCCTGCACTTACAATGTCTAAGGTTTTGCTTAGACACTGTAGGGGCATGGTGCTCATGCACTTATGCCCTCACCTGTGGTATAGTGCACCCTGCCTTAGGGCTGTAAGGGCTGCTAGAGGGGTGACTTACCTATGCCACAGGCAGTGTGAGGTTGGCATGGCACTCTGAGGGGAGTGCCATGTCGACTTAGTCTTTTTCTCCCCACCAGCACACAAAAGCTGTGAAGCAGTGTGAATGTGCTGAGTGAGGGGTCTCTAGGGTGGAATAAGATATGCTGCAGCCCTTAGCGACCTTCCCTGGCATCAGGGCCCTTGGTACCAGGGGTACCAGTTACAAGGACTTACCTAGGTGCCAGGGTTGTGCCAAATGTGGAGACAAAGGTACAGTTTAGGGAAAGAACACTGGTGCTGGGGCCTGGTTAGCAGGGTCCCAGCACACTTTCAAGTCATAGGCAAAAAGTCAGGGGGTAACCATGCCAAGGAGGCATTTCCTTACAGGGACTAACGGCCTGATTTAGAGTTTAGCAACAGGGACTTCATCGCTGCAAACTCAAAATAAGCACTCAAGTCAATACCAGCGCTGCGTCATGCTTACATACCCTGAAGATGCTGAGGAAGATTTTCAAATGGGTTCCAATCAGCACCCAGAAAACAGTCATGCACACTTAAGTCACAATCAAGCTGGACTAGGGGAACACACTTTATGCCGGAAACAACAACAAAACTCACCAAAAGGCTGTAGACCTTTCTGTCGACGGCCAGAATCACTCCCAACCTCCCACGATGCACTCACATCATACCACATTTGAAGAAGCTCCACTGGCTCCCCATACACCAATGAGCACAATTCAAACTCCTCACCCACACTTTCAAACAACTACATAACACTGGCCCAGCATACCTCCACAATCACATTTGGTTTCACAAACTTTTCAGACACCTCAGCTCATCTAGATTCCTATTTGCACACATCCCTCACATACGGAAACCTAGATCTAGCAGTCGAGCCATTCCCTTCATCACTACTAACGCATGGAATGACCTGCCGCTACACATGACAGCCTCCTTCTTACTTACTGAATTCTGCAAGAAGCTGAAGTCCTGACTTTTTGAGTAGTCCTACTAGGCCATAGGTGGGGCTAGTCTCACACCTGCTCAATGCCAAGCTACACGCCCTGGTGATAGTGCATTCTACAAATCTGCATAACATAGCACTGGTGTCTTAAGTAGAGAGAAAACCGTGCATTGCTTTCTTATTTGTTTAATCAATAACTTTTCTTGTAATTATGGCCACAAGATTTCTGTCTGAGACTAGTTTGGTTTCTTGATGTAAGAACTGGATGCCCAAGCACAGTGAAATTAACACTGTTGCTCATATATGTCTTCAAGACTATTAATTATTGTTCCTAACTGGGGCGTGGCTTGGCCAGGCAGCAAGATGGCCGCCATATTGTGAGGCTCTGCTGGGCACTGGGCCTTTATCCTTCTTTTATCCTACTGGGGCAGCGTGTAAGTGCCGAATTTCTGCTTCGGGGGCCCCTCGGAAACTAGAGAGCTGGTGGGAGCCGTTGGCGGCTGTGATTGTTCGTGTGCACCGCGGCTGACTGCTTTGGCTCGCCAGGGGCGGGCCTCTGTTTGGGCGCAGCCTGCGGCTGTTGGGTGCGTCTTCGGGGCCCTCTCAGAATCTCCGGGGGGCCTCTGGGGGCGCGGCGCTGCTGTGGCTGCACTGTCTGGAGTCCGGGGGGAGCGTGGTGCTCTCCACTCTTGGGGCCGGATCAGTGGCTGCATCGGGCCGCAGCCCCTTTAATTGCCGGCGCGCAGGGAGCTCCCACGGTTTTTGCCCGCCGGGCTGCTGGGGCTGGGCCCCGCGCTGAACTTCGGAGGAATATTGGTGCAGTGAGGACGGCGGGGCCGGCCATGTCGCGAGCGGGGCCGGCCTGGTCACCTTGAGGTGCGGTGACAGCTGGACACTTTCCGGTGCGGAGGGAGGAGAAGGTGAGCAGCGGGTGGGCCGCCCTTGGGGGCCCGAGGTTCAGCGGGCTGGTGGCCACGTGGGCTGTCCCTAGGGCCGGATTACTGATGTGACTTTCGCCGGCTGGTCGAGCCGGGGGGACGGACTGCGGCATAAGAAGACAGCGCAACCTGACTACTGTATTTTTCCCCTGGCGGCTGTTATTTAGCAGGAGACCGCTTGGCCACACTGTGCAGGTGTTCGCCCTGTCTCTGAGGCTGGGGGCCTAGCGGAGTGAGTCCGCTACTGGATCTCTCTGTGCTGCTGGGACGGTGTGCAGCTGGTGGGAGGGCAAAGTCGTCGGGCAGAGGTGTCTGGTGGTCCTGAGGTGGACCTGGAGACCTAGCTGGTGGAACTATATTGCCTATAGAGTGTGTGGAGCAGTCTTAGAGGTGCCCTCCCCCTGGCTTGTTGCTTTTTGCATGTGCGATGGAACTGGTGACTCCCTTACGTTCTGTCGGTGGTTCTAATATGGGCAAGATGGAGCAAAAACAGGCCAAACTCACCTTTGAAGGTGGGAAAAAGAGGGGTGGCGCCTCTGCCCCTCAAATTGGAGAAATGCCTGCTGATGACGCGCTGCAGAGGCCTCGATCAAGGCTATGTTCCTTGATCTTAAAGGTAGCCTTGCAGGCATTGACGCTAAACTGGATCATCTGACGGCGCAGCTAGACAGAATTAAAGCCAGGGTGGACGATCACGATGCTCGGTTTGACCATATAGAAACGCGCACCTCTGAGCTAGAGGATCAACGTGCTGGAGATCGGGTGCAACTGCTTCAAATGGAACGGGTGCTTGAAGTTATACGGAATAAGAATGAGGACCTGGAAGCTCGGTCGCGCCGCAATAATATGCGCATAGTGGGTCTTCTGGAATCCACAGATATGGGTCGAATGGAAGACTTTGTGGAGACTATGCTGACGGAGCTCTTCCCTGGAGAACTTTCCCAGATGCTGGTGGTGGAGCAGGCGCATAGGTCCTTGGGTCCTCAGCCCCCGCCTGCACCCCGCCGCGTCCCATTAATGTCCATCTGTTGAATTACCGGGACAGAGACACTATTCTTAGACTGGCCAGGGAGCGGAAGCCCGTGATCTATAAGAACACTGAGTTGAATATTTTTCCGGACTACACTCCTACTGTGCAGGCCACGCGCCGAGCGTTCCTGGCAGTTAAGCGCACCCTGAGCCAAACTGCAGCTAAATTCTCCCTCATATACCTGGGCAAATTGAAGGTGCACCACAGTGGTAAACTGCTCTTTTTCACGGATCTAAAGCTTGCAGCTAAGTTTGCCAGAACGGTGCCTAAGAGGTCGGCGGCGGCGGTTCCGGATGCTCCTGGGACTGAAAATGCAGTCTTAAGTGACACTGACTAGATGGGAAAGGGCGACGTTTCCTGGGGCTGTCCCCCTTTCTTGATAACTGCTGGGTGACACTGCTTAGTGGTGATGCCCTACTGCTGCCCCAATGTTTGTTTGGCTTTTTGATGGCCTTTTGCCCCCCTCCCCCTGTCCCGATTGGGGTAGCGGGTTGGACGGCTTTCACCTCGCCCCTTGGATGAGTCCTGTTTTGCTGATGTATGTTAAAAAGAGGGGTACTGATGTTCAGGGGGTGGGCTATATGCTTTGACCCGGTTAGGGGGTCTGTTTTTTTTCTAATTTCCTGTTTTCTACCTTTTCTCCTCTTCTCTCATCTGGGGCTGACTGGCGGGGTGGGACGCAGAGGTTGTGTCACGCTTTGGTGGGATTGAGCTAATGGTGCTGGGGGGTGAGAACTTGATCAGATGTATGACTTGGAATGTGCGTGGCTTGAATGATGGACGCAAGGTGCGCCTCATGTCATCTTACGTTAAGCGCCAGGCAATAGATATCTGTATGTTGCAGGAAACTCATTTAGTAGCTGACACGCGGCATTGGCTGAAGGCTGCCTGGATTGGTGAATGTCATTGTGCGGTGTTCTCGAACTACACCCGAGGAGTGGCAGTTTTGATCCGTAGAGGCTTACAGTGGCATACTCAGAAAGTCATCATTGATCCAAATGGCCGTTATGTCTTGATGCTCGGTATGTTGCTGGATAAAGCCTGCAGACTCGTCTCTGTTTACGCCCCGAATACAGACGACCCTGAATTCTTCCGTGAGGTGTGGCGTTTGGTTGATTCGCTGGGCAGCGGCGCAGTAATCTGGGGTGGTGATTTCAATGTTGTTCTGGATTCTGCGATGGATCGGGAGAGTCAGGCCAGGATGCAACATGTCTCTGCGGCTAGGGCCCTGGCGTCGGTTATGATGGAGGGAGCTTTGGTGGATATATGGAGGGCTAAGCATGAGACTATTCGGGAAGGCACGTGCGTTAACTATGCTCATAACAGTTGGTCCTGCATTGACTGTTGGCTCGGCTTGAGGGATGTGGAGCTCTGGACGCGGTCGTTGGAGCATATGGCGCGAACCTTGTTGGATCACTCGCCGGTCAAGTTGGTGCTGGCAGTGCCGGGTGGACCTAGTCGTGCGGGTCTGTGTCGCCTTCCTCACGGGGCCCTAAGGGACGATGCATTTCGTGCGGAGCTTCGAGAGGCCATTATTCACTATTTCACTGAGAATTGCGGCTCTGTGAGCTCGGCAGGTACATTGTGGGAAGCCTTTAAGGTGGTGATCCGTGGTGTCTGTCTTGCGAAATAACATGGTGTGCTAAAAATGTTGCGGCGGGAATTGGCTGACCTGGAAGACCAGATTACGGAGCTTGAGTGAGGCCTAATGGCGGATTGGTCAGGTGCTACGTTGGCTGCTTTGCGGGAGGCTGTGTTGCAATACGAGGAGGCCTCAAATTGGGAAGTCTGCTTCTTGGGGAAATACGCCAGGGCGCGAAGATATGGCAAAGGTGAGAGAGCCGGGCGCACGCTGGCATGTGTGTTGCACAGGCCTTGGGCTAGCAATTATATCACTGAGATTGACAGTGCGGAGGGTGAGCGGGTGGTGGGGACAGATGGAGTGATGCGGGTTTTCACCAGATTCTTCGAGGATCTCTATGCTGAGCCTTTGGGGCTGGATATCAATGCGGCTCGGGATTATTTTTCTGAGATCTCCTTACTCTGGTTTGATGACGCGCACAGGTCTTATTTTGACGCCCCCTTCTCCGTCGAAGAGGTTCTGGCGGCGATACGCGGTTTACCCGGCGATAAGGCCCCTGGGTTAGACGGTCTGGTGCCGGCGTTTTATAAGGAGTACGCTGACATTTTGGCTCCTTATCTTCTGGAGGTTTATGCCGAGGCTATGGAGACTGGGGTTCTCCCCGCATCTCTGTGTGAGGCCCTGACTGTTACGATTTTAAAGCCGGGAAAGGATCCACATTGCTGTGACTTATATCGCCTGCTTTCCATGATCAATATTGATGATAAAATCCTGGTTAAGATGATCGCGACCTGAATGCACCCGCTGCTTCCGAAGTTGGTACTGCCGGACCAGTCTGGGTTTGTGCCTGGTAGATCCACGTCTCATAATTTGTGCACGTACTTTGCGATTGCGAGTACGATTGATGCTGAGGAGGATGCGGCGGCGGTGTTTTTGGATGCCACCAAGGCTTTTGATTCGTTAGCATGGGAGTATATGTTTGCGTTGCTCGCAAGAGTGGGTATGAGTGCGTGTTTTGTGCAATTGATCTGACTGCTGAACTCAGAGCCCACTGCTAGACAGCGGCTTAACGGAAATGTTTCTGACCCCTTCAGGATTGCGCGGGGGACCCGACAGGGGTGCCCTCTCTCCCCACTGCTATTTGTGGTTGCAGTGGAGCCTCTTGCGGCATATCTGAGGCAGCATCACAATATGAGGGGGTTGCCGTTTCGGCAGCGGCCTGTCCTGTTATCCTTGTAAGCTGATGATATTGCGTTGTATGTGCGCGAGCTGCGGAAAAACCTGGATGTGCTTCTAGATGAGATTGTACGGTTTGGCACCTTCTCCGGTATCACGTCAGTGGTAATGCCCCTCTCTGTGGGGATGGTGGAATTTTCCTCCCAGTATCCGATAGGCTGGACTGATGGTCCGGTGCGCTATCTGGGAATTTGGGTTAGCCGTGATGTGGAGACTCTTTGGATGGCTAATTATGGCAAGGCGATTGCATAGTTGGAGGACAGGGTTGAGGCTTGGCACTCGTTGCCGCTTTCACTCTGGGCGTATTGCAGTTGCGAAAATGGTGGTGCTGACAAAATTCTTGTACCTGTTTGTGAATCTCCCCCTTATTCTCACTGCGAGCTTTTTGCGGCGCCTTCGGTCTGCTCTGATCCAGCTGGTCTGGGCGGGAGGGCAGCCAAGGATTTCCTGGGAGACACTGACGCTACCATTTGAGCTGGGCGGCCTTGCTGCTCCTGACTTGGATCTTTACTATTATTGCGCTCAGGCCCATTTTGCGTACTACTGGTTGCACCCTATTCGGTACTTACCACATCTGGCCCCAAAAGCGATGCGGTGTGGCCCGACTGCTTGTCCAGGGTACTTGGGGCTCTCCCCCGTCGTAGGGTGTGCAGTGTTAGCACGGTGCAGTGTACTATTAAGGCGTGGATTGCGATGCTGAGACAGTCTGGCGTGGACGTGCCGTTTGCTCCCTCAATGTCGGTGCTGGATGTCGCAGATGAAAGGAATGCTCAGTGATGTGAGACTACGGGAATTTCTTCAGGATTCTGATCTTGTTGAGCTGGGGGACTGGTTTGAGGACGGGCGGTTGGTTTCTCCGGAGACTGTGCTGGGGGAGGGTCGTGATACCGCGCTACATCGGCTGTATGTGTTGCGTGTTTGCGCGAAGCTGCATGCGCGCTTCACGGGTCCTCTGGAGACTCCACCGGTATGTCAAGCTCTGGAGATGCTGTGTCGGGCACAGACGCCGCGTAGGCTCATTACCAAATTATATAATTGCTTGCAGGAACGGCAGGGCGGCGCAGGGTCGGCAGCTAGGGCTCGCTGGGAGGCAGATGTGGGTAAGATTATTACAGAGGAAATGTGGCGGAAGTGCTGTGCGCATATGAGGGCCTTGTCCCCTAATTATAGGCTGCGACTTATCCATTTCAAATTTTTCCATCGCATGTATTACACCCCCAAGGGCCTTTATGCAATGGGCCTGCGGGCGGACGTGAGCTCACGAGCGGTGCTGCGACCCGGACGCTGACTTTCTGCATTTTGGGTGGACCTGTGGGAATGTTCAAGCCTGTTGGAAGGAGGTGGTGAATGTGAATGAGGAGATGACTGGTCTGTGACTGCCCTTCTCCCCTAAGCTTGCGCTGCTTGGCTATGTTGAGGAGGTGCCGCTGACCCACAGGCGATTGGTGGGACTTTTGCTGCTGCTTGCGAAGCACAGAGTTGCGATGTGCTGGGGGCGTGGCCGGGCTTCCCGCGGATCTGATTGGCTGCATGATGCCTCATTCTGTCATGAGCAATTGACGACTTTTTGGGAGCTGGTCCCTGGGGGCACCCGGCCGCAGGATATCTGGGAGCCTCTGCGTGCTTATCTGGAATCTCTGGAGTAGTGCCACTTGGATGCGAGTTGGTGGGGCAAGCGTGTGGGGTTTCGGTTAATGCTAACTTCACATGCACCATGGCTGTTAAGTGTGATTAGGTCGCCGCCCTGTCCCTCCCTCCTTCTCTCCCCTGTTATTATCTATCTTTATATGTAGTTTGTTATGGATGTTATTGGCCTACGAGCGTGCAGTATTGTTCTCCTTGTATCTGAACCTTAGATCCCTCACTTCTTCTTATTTTAAGGGGAAGGTCCTGACCGAGCCAACTGGATGGCAATGGACTTGTATACCTACCTAAAACAACTTGGGTGCTGATGGCACGGTTTGGACCTCTTACATATTGATGTGGGGCTTTGCACTGACGCCAATTAGTACTCACTGTTCGAAGGGCTTTTTTGTTGTTTGTCACTTGCTTGTTGAAAATAATAAATAAATATATATTTTTTAAAAATTAAAAAAATATTGTTCCTAACTGAATGTAGTAAATCGTCTTTGGTGGCAAGATAAGAGAAGACCTTTTACAATATTTAGGAAAACAAAGTCCACTTTTGGCAGCGTCTTCGAGTGTTACATTACATGTTTCAAAAGGCAAGGATCACGAAATGTACTGCTTAGGAGCAATTACATAATGTGGAACATATTGTTCAGTGTTTGTTTTCTTAAGATCACATTCTATACCCTAATGTGAAGACTGGTAGTATTACAATTGCTTTGATGCCAATATTGGTTACACAAAACAGCGTTGCCCATTATTCTCTTAGAATTTGCTCCATGTTTGTTCGTATTGTAAAACTTGTTTCATTGGGCTCATTCTACTTTTGTTGCAAGTGCATTTCAAAGGATCAAAAGTTGAAGTTATATCATATATCCTTGGTGGTTGTAGTGCAAACCTTTTAATGTGAACTTGCATTACTTGTTTAATAGGATTAAAGGCTTGATTGACTAAAGAGTTTGGCCCTTAGTCTGATGGAACATTGGTATCTTCATCCTGGCCTGTCTAACTTGGGGTAAACGGTCTTTATTTTAAGTGTTTTGGATCTCACTCATTTTGTTGACCCCATCTTCCACTGAGTGCTGCCTCAATATCACTCTTGTGTTTGTTCTCAAGACGCTGTGTTCTATGTTGATTTACCCACGTGTCAAACTGTCTCCAATACGGTCCACATTAGTTAAGATCTTTTGTGTCCCTGCTCAACAAAATGTCCCACAAATGGTGTTGTTGGAGTCGGATTCTTGACTTGTATTGGATACCTGTCAACTTCATGAGTTGCTTTTCCCACATATACAAGAGCATATGGACACATTATTATAGCATAAAGTACATACCTGGTAATAAAGTTTACATTATGTGTTATTTTACCATTCTTAGATTTGAAAACAGTCCCTGGTAATGTCTGTTCAGATACTGAACAATTAAAACGTTTAAAATAATATTTTATTGATTTTCAAACACAATAAACAGCATTGTTATTAAATATTCCAGCCTATTGTGCACCCTTAACACAACCACCTTTATCTATGATTTTGTTCGATGTGTTTCTCATTTCCAAAACCCATGTCAATTTATAACAAATACCAAATTTGTGCTGTCCTTTCATTGGTAGAAATATCACCATACTGCTAAAATAGTGATGTGAATGTTATATTCTTATTCCACAGCGAAAGGACATCAAAAAAGCCTGCCAGATTTCTCCATGTGTCTAGAAACGGCAAAATAGATACTTGAAGGTTCAAGAGTTTACATACTATCTTGCCCAAGTAGGACTATTTTGTGCTCATACAAGTTCCTGTATTGGGACCACTTCCTCACTTTTAAGTTTAGGGATTGATAGGTAGAACACATCCCCACTAAGTATATTTCAATAAAGAAATTGGTGTCCTTGGACTAGTATCTTAAAGACTGAGCACATTCCATTAAACGAGATGTGGTGTCCCAAAGGTAAAAACGAATTTGTTGTAGGATCCTACAGTTATCACTAAAGCACACAGTGTCCACACGCATTGCACTAGTACATTAGTGTTATCAGGCCCAGAAATTCCTCAGTATAGACCACTTGGCATTTATAAATATTGTCCTTCTTTACTTATTTGTTATCAGAGTTACCTGAGATACAACTTCCCATATACTGTGCTCCATCCCCAAGATACTATCCCAAGGACACCAACTAGGATGACTTCTAATCATTTCCAAGTTCTAACCAGACAATCAGGCTCCAGGCACAGAAGAGGATAGAACCAGTTTAGTCCCTGTACAATGGGAGAAGAGCCCCCCCCACCCTCCAAATAAGGGAATGGGTAAGGAGCTGAAAAGGGCCAGTCAGTTACAGATGGGTTCTGCTATCTTGAAACAGGGGCTCTTTGGTAACTTTACAGTGAGGTAAAGAGGACATGCTGTAGAAGAAGGTGGGGGACAGCAACAAAATATGATTGGGTAGTAGAATTTCTTCAGTCACTGGGTACTACACAGAATAGATCTGGCACTGTAACAACCACCACCACCTTAGAACAGCCTTGAGCTTGGGAAGACCACATCTGAAGACAAAGGTGCTACTGGAGGAAAGCTCTCCACTCCTCCTGGAAAAAGGGACCCACTTCAGAATGTCTGAATCCTGCTGGCAACCTGGTTCTGGACCTGCTCTCCAAGAGTCAAATGGGTAGCTTCCTGTTTGTCAGCTTCAAGGATACAAAAAGTGCCTCCTGACTCCAAGTGGGCCTATCGGTCCCCATAGAAATAGACCCAGCAGGTGAGCTGGCCTGTGAGTGACCTGGTTCTTTGAAGCCTACCATTAGGAGCTAGGAGCTGTAAGATCGACCAGGAGGAAATGTTCCAGCACTGTGAATAAAGTGGAACTGTGTTAATTTTGTCCACCTCTGGAGGACTGAGACAAGCTTAAAAAATAGCCACAATTCTTGTCAGGGTGGTTATCCCCTGGTAGCTATGACACAGAATAGACAGGCTTAAATTAGAGGCAATGAGTAATGTATGTAGTACCAAAACAGTAATAAAGTCCAAACATAACAAAACAAAACAAAACAATTTAGAAAAATAAAGTACATTTTGTTAAATAAAATGACACCAAACAAAACAAACAATAAGGGGAACAGAGTATATGATTTTTTAAAGTTTTAAATAATAATAGCTCCAAAAAAGTGTTAAGCACCACCTGCAGGCAACTGATCATGGTAGACAGGAGCCAAGGTGCAATTTGAGGCAGACCACAATCAAGTTCAGGTTGGATACAGAAACTAGGTTCCAGCAGTCAAATGATTTACCTTGGTGCTTTAGACTCAAAAATGAAAATCCCAAAATTTCAACTAAGCAAGGCAGCATGTTATGGCCGAAGAGAGTCAGATAGCTGTTTCGAAAGGACCAAGTGAAGCCTTTTTTTCTGAGTTTTTTTTCCATGAAAGCTATGTGCATGAACAAATACTTTTGGCACCTTCTGCAGGTTAAGATTTTTTCCTTCTCACACAGAGACTTTTTTGGAACTCGGATTGCTCCAGCAGGGCAAGGCTGCAGACTGTAGCTGAAGAGGACTCCATAGGTTAGATACATTCTGCCTGATGTCCTGCTGAATCAGATTTGCTGCTCCAAGTGGAAAAAACGTGGATCGTCAGCTCAACTGCAATATACCTTAGTCTGATCGGCTTGGCTGGTGTTTTCCCAGTCCTCCTGTTGTATTTGAAGCCAAAATGTCCAGGGTTTCTCAGGATGTTAGGAGCAGTACATTCTGACACCGCCCAGAGTTTCTGGACCTCAGGAATAGAACTTAGGGGTTCAGGGCTTATTCCAGCAGGTGCCAACAGCAGGGTCCAGTGGAGATCTAGTTGGAGCTGGTCAGCTGAAAGAAAGGTATCTTGCAGCTTGTTGCGTCACTGTAGCTTGAACAGGAGGTCAGAATTATGACCCTTGGAGTCTACCTTTTTGCCCTGTGTACAAGACAGAGAGTAGGTCTAGTCCTTCAGGTCACTTCTCAGGTCCCAGAAAGCAGGTTCGGTCCTCCTCTAATCTTTCTTTGGTCCAGTACTGTTCTGAGGAGAGTACTGGTGATATATTTATGCCTGGAACTAGCGTATGAGTGGCGGTGATCCTGGCTCCTCCCTAATCAGTGGGGTAAAAGTTCCCGTGGGTTACTCTACCCACTTTTGCAGCATTTTGTGTTCCCTACTGAAACAGTCCCAAAATGCCTCTCTCTGCCTAAGTCTAAGATGGAGAAACCCTTGTCCCCTTGTACTGAACACGTGTACCCAACCCAGAGTTGCAGCCAAGGAAACAAGCTATCCCTCCTTTGTGGTCACTTCAAACCAATTCTAGGGGAAGTTCTCTCCCCACTGTGATTAAAGCCTGGCTGAGTGTGGGGAAGAAGAAGGGGGTCTGTGCTGATGTCACATGGCATCTGTCTGTGATTATGAAGGCCCATTTGAAGTTAATTAAGTATCTGGACACTGTCCAAAAGATCATCCTGCCATAAGAGCAGAAACAACTCTCTACACCCAAGACTGCCTCTGCTCTGGGCACAGCTTTTTACACCTCATGCAAGGGTGAGCTCTCAGAAGGCTGTTGCTGGAGGCTAATGCAAATTAGCCTTCAGATGTTTTAGGCAGGGAAAAGATAACTTTCTAAACATACTTTTTTTTTTTTTAAGTCTGACTTCACCGATGCATTGGGCTTTTAATAAATATTGCAGAGTCCAAGAATGAAATCTCTAGCTATTTCCTTGTCGAAGATAGCATTATTACATTTTAATATTGCATCCCACTGTTTCTCTATGGAACAGCCAGCCTTGCCACAGTGAAAATAGCTTTTAGGTGCCAGTCACTGTAAAGACATGTTCAATATTAAGGGGGTCATTCTGACCCTGGCGGCCGGTGGCCGCCAGGGCCACCGACCACGGGAGCACCGCCAACAGGCTGGCGGTGCTCCAACGAGCATTCTGACCGCGGCGGTTCAGCCGCGGTCAGAAGCGGAAAGTCAGCGGTCTCCCGCTGACTTTCCGCTGCTCGTTTGAATCCTCCATGGCTGCGGAGCGCGCTCCGCAGCCATGAGGATTCTGACCCCCCCACCGCCATCCTGTTCATGGCGGGAAAGCCGCCATGAACAGGATGGCGGTAGGGGGCGTCGCGGGGCCCCTGGGGGCCCCTGCCGTGCCCAAGCCAATGGCATGGGCACGGCAGGGGCCCCCGTAAGAGGGCCCCGCAAAGTATTTCAGTGTCTGCCTTGCAGACACTGAAATACGCGACGGGTGCCACTGCACCCGTCGCACCTTCCCACTCCGCCGGCTCGATTACGAGCCGGCATCCTCGTGGGAAGGGAGTTTTTCCCTGGGCTGACGGGCGGTCTTTTGGAGACCGCCCGCCAGCCCAGGGAAAAACTCATAATACCCTCCGCGGTCTTCTGACCGCGGAGCGGTATAATGGGGGCGGAATTCTGGCGGGCGGCCTCCGCCGCCCGCCAGAATCAGAATCACCCCCTAAATGTCTACATGTCCTACTTTTAAACACCATGCATACTTCCTTGTGGGCCATAATGCCTACTTAGGGATTACAAATCAATACTTAGAAAAAATGGCTAGGCCTATTAAACTAGTCGATTTTGAAATGTGGAATTGCAGTTTAAAAACTACTTTAGTCAGAATACAGTGGCAGGACTAAAACTGTGTTTACTCTGCCACTGTAGTGGATGCCCCAATAAGTGCTGAGATCCATTAGTGGCATTTAATTTACAGGCTGTGGGTACATGTTGCACCATACCCTAGGGACTTATAGCTAAGTTAAATATGTTAATTAGGCTTATGCTAATTGAACCATGTTGAAAAGGGGAAGACAGGCACTTTACTACTGGTTTGCTGGGGTAAAGTGCACAGAGTTCTATAGTTGCCGAAAAGAGATAGTGCAAAAACCTGGAGGTAAACCACACACAAGATGGTTATTTCCTACAGCAGACATGAAATGCAGGGTTTTGCCCGCACAGAACTTTTTTCCACACTGAAAAATGATTCAGCAGGATCCTGTGGCAACGGTATCTTAGAGCATTGCATGGCTACTACTTCCAGTCTTGCCATGCTGGCATAAATCCTTGGATCAAGGTGAGGTGGCATTCTATCCTACTCACAAATCAACCTCAATGGCTAAGAAATTGACAGGTTTGTACCTCTCTGAGCTTTTGGGACCAAAACCAACAGTTTAAGCAGGAGCTTGCTGACGATATATCCGACTTTGAGGGACACATGACTGCTACAGCTTTTGAAATTGCCCCGCTGGAAGATTTTGACTTTCATTTCAAGGACTGAGGGCCCTATTTTGAGTTTAGCGGATGGGAAAGCCTGTCCGCCAAACTCCCCGCTGGTATTATTAAGAGTTTCCCTCTAGGTCAGCGGGCGGAAACCTGAGTTTCTGCCCCCGGGCCTAGCAGGAAAGAGGCTACAGCATTGTCTCCGGCTCGTAATCAAGCCGTCAGCAATGCTGTAGCCTGCAGGGTGCACCAGCACCCTCACAATGTTCACTGTCTGAACATTGCGAGGGTGCAGGCCAATGGGCCCCCCGCACCCATTCTCCGCCAGCCTTTTCATGGTGGTGCTCTTGCCATGAAACCGCTGGCAAACAAGGGGGTCGTAATCCCCATGGCAGTGCCGCTTGCAGCGCTGCCCTGGCTGATTAGGACTGCCAACAATCTCCATGAGCACCGGGATCTATGATCCCAGGGTTGCAATGTGGCAGTCGGAGCGCTGCATTGGTGGTGGTTCGACCACCACCATGAGTCTGACTGTCTAGTGACCGTCAGACTCGTAATGAGGCCCTAAGTCTGAAGGTCAAAACTCTGACCAGATGATTCACTTGGTGTATGTGAAGTCTGCTCCATTACAGTCAGTCTGAAATCATGCCTAGGTTCCAGTGAACTGCAAACAGTTGTGTGGTGGTTTTTGCATTAAGTCTTCAAAAATGTATATTTGTGGTTTCCATTTACCTATTTAGTGATCTGTGCATTAATTTTCTCATTAAATGTTTTATTGTTTCTTCTAAATTGTTTTGAGAAATATATTGTGATGTATTCTTTACTTTGAAATTATTGCCATTGCTTAAACTTGACCTGCATTTCACTGGGGACTAACTACAACTTGTTACGTAGCTTCCAGGGTGGAGCACAGATTCTCTTAGAATTGTGTTTTGATCTAACTAGAAAGGATTTATTACGTAAGTAGCAGTACTTCATCACATGTTAATAACTCAGTTCCTGACTCAAAGCATCTACTGCCAGGTCACAGTCTTAATGAGGTCCCAGGTAGGGTATTATCTGAAATGACAAGTGGATGTCTTGGCCAGTGAAAGAAAGGAAAAGTGCCTGTTTCAATACTACTCCTGTCTATTTGCTGGTCTGGAACTAAGTGGTCAATCTGGCCATCAACAAGTTCTATTTTACTATAATTACAGATGGCTTTACATGGGAGCCAAACAATGGAAACAGAGTGACTGGAACCACTTGTGCCACAACTGACTGGACTACTGGATTGTCAGCCATTGATCACAAGGAAAGCATGGACAAGGCAGGGGCCCATTCGATTTAGCGAGTAACAGTTTGGCAAACTATGCTATCTAATCTTATCGGAACCAGGAATTCCTCTAATCTATGTGATGGTTTTTGGGAGATCTTATGAATTTTCACTGCATATGTTGGGGCATCCTACATAGAACCCTTTCTGCAGGAGTCTCTAATAACTGTAAGGTCTACATCATAGTAGACTGAATGTAATGGCCAAAACTGAAGGCAAAGAGGGTGAAAGGCCAAACCAGGGTACAATTGTTGAGGTTGAGAGTACAGTTTTAGAGTGCCAAAAAATGCTCAAAGTCACAGTTCTCCCTAACAGGGCTACTGGTGTCTGGTAATATGAGCCACTAGACACATTTTATCAGGAGAATGGTAGATACTCAGAGTGGTCTCCAAAGTAACTAAAGAGCTGGGGTGGGGCTACCAGCATTGTAAATTGGCTACCAACAATCCCAGAGGCACTGAACCTTAGAGATCTGTATTTCAATAATAGATGGTCAGGGAAAAATGTCGATGTCAAGGGACTCATGGGAATAAAGCTCACACTTTATATAATTGAAAGACTGGGATTTAGGGTTAGGGTCCACTCAAGTGGGCCAGTATTTATCTCTTGATGTTTGTTGCAATAACATGAATAGATCTATCTTGGTTCTTGACAGAAGCAGCAGAATTATATAAGGTGATAGCAATACGGTTACTCCTCTCTTTCAGGGTCGCATAACTACAAGACATGAAATATAGACACCCTGTTAATCCCTTTGCCTGACTGATATGTGAAGCAGAAAGGTCATAGATACTTCGGGGAACATTTAGCATTTCAGAGGTATTTCATATCAAGTATTACTGGAAGGTTGGACGCCAAATTCAAACCTTAGTTGAAATCAAAATAGATGGTTTTTTGTGGTTGTTCAGAAGTCCATAACTTTCAGGAGAGACATAGGGGGTCGTTACAACATTGGCGGTAAAAGCCGCTTACCGCCGTGCAGAAGACCGCCAACACACTGCGGCGGCAGCGGAATTCCACCACGGTCATTATGACCCACTGCTCGGAATCCGCCAAAAGTGAGACACCCACACAAGTACGCCACACCAAAGGTCAGTGATAAACTGGTGAAAACAAAACCTCCACCGTCACGCCAACAGGAATATGCCCACACCATCACGACCCATGAATCCACGTGGCGGTCTTTCAACCGCGGCATTCCATTGGTGGTACACACCGCCGCGCTCAAAATACACACACATTTACAAAACACAACCACATTGGACAATTCAAAATACACACACCTGAAACACATACACACACCACTCCCACACACCCAATACAATATAAAACACACACACATCACCCACAAACCCCTTAAGACCACAATTGCGACAGAAGGCCAGAGAGAGACACCACAATCTACAAACGAGCATCCACAGGCACACAACACCATCACTCGCACTCGCACAACATCCACGCACCTCACACAACACACCACTAAATATCACCCCACACATCACAACACACACCACCCCACACATCACCCACACCACCCCGTGGCACGGCAAAGACACCCCAGGTTCTCTGAGGAGGAGCTCAGGGTCATGGTGGAGGAAATCATCCGGGTAGAGCCACAGCTATTCGGATCACAGGTGCAGCACACCTCCATAGCTAGGAAGATGGAGCTATGGCGAAGAATAGTGGACAGGGTCAACGCAGTGGGACAACACCCAAGAAATAGAGATGACATCAGGAAGAGGTGGAACGACCTACAGGGGAAGGTGCTTTCCATGGTCTCAAGACACCACCTTGCGGTTCAGAGGACTGGCGGCGGACCCCCACCTCCTCCCTCACAACTAACAACATGGGAGGAGCACATCTTGGCTATTGTGCATCCTGAGGGCCTCGCAGGAGTAGCTGGAGGAATGGACTCTGGCAAGTCAAATCTTAACTATTACATCCCCCACCCTACCTGCATACTATCACATACCCCCACCCTCACCCTCACCCCCATCACTCCAACTCCCCACAAATGTCCCAATATCACAAACCACCCATCCCAACACCAAGCCCTGCATGCAACACCAAAGCATGGACACCCATCACCAATGCATGGCCACTGCACATACCCATACACCCCCCTAAACCATTATCACACAAGGTCCTACACAGGAATGCAAGCACTGGGGTACACGGTCACCCACCCATTGCACACCATGGCACACACAGATGCAATAATCATGCTTTTACACCCCTGCAGGACCCCTACCCAACGTCACCGGACAGGAGGATCCAGACATGTCCACTCCATCAACAGAAGAGACCCACAGTGATGACAGCAGCTCTGTTCAACTGGATCTAGATGACCAGCACGACCCATCTGGGCCCTCGGGACAGTCGGTTCCCCTCACACAGTCACAGGCCACTACAGAGCTTCCCGCCTCTGGAAACACCAGCACAGCACCCACCCAGCGGGCCCATACCTCTGTCCCCAGGACACGTCAATCAGCAGTGTGTCCACCACTACAGGGAACCCAGGATAACCCACCACCCCAACAACAGGGACCTGGGGGCAGTGGCAGTGGGCACACCGTTCAGGGGACAGAGGCCCAGGGAAACTGGGGAACTGGGAGGGCTGCTGTGCGACAGTGGGAGGACAGGCCCAGGGAACCCACTCTCCACAAGGCCCTCTCCAACATCATGGGAGCCTTCCACCATTCCCAGGAGACGATGGCAACGGTACTGGCCAAGTTTCAGGAGGAACAGTATTTGGGCTTCAGGGAGGAACTCAGATCCATCTGTTCCACCCTGGGCACCATTGTAGGGGTGCTGAAGGAAGTCCTCAAAACCAGGAGGGGCACTGTGGCACAACAAGGGGCCCCTGACACTAGCCTGGATGATGAACTGCCCACCACCTCCGCCGGCGCTAGTGGACAGGTGGCACCACCACAGGACCACCACACCAGCACCCCACCCCCTGCAGATGGAGAACCACCCCACAAACGGTCCCTGAGATCTAGGACAAAGACAGAGAATGATGCCAAGACCCCCTCCAATAAATGAGACCACCCTGATTGTCATCCTTCTGTCCCACTTTGTCACCCTGTCCATACTTAAACTGCCCTAGCTCCAATTCCTATGCCCCTTTGGACAATGCACCTGTGAGACTAATAGCTTGGACTCTGCCATGGACATTCCTCCACCACCACCCCTCACCATTTAACAACCCCCTTCAATATTGAGCACTTAAATAAACACCCTTAAAGCACAAAACAAACTGGAGTCAGTCTGTGATTTCAAATTAGTGTATTAGCAATTACAGTGAAAAACTTATCTTTCAATGGTAATGTCAACATACCTATGTCACACAGCTCTAGTCCATGAGGAAACAAAGCAGATGTCACACAGTGGGACCCACATCTGTGAAATCGTAAGAGAAAGTGACAACTCAGTGACCATACACTGGGTGAAAAGTACAGACAGCAGAGAGGTAGTAGTGTTAAAGTACATGTAGCAGGCAGGTTTGTCTTCTTACCTGTGTCTCATTGGAATTATTGCAGGATCACAGAGTTCCTGTTGTCGATGTCCTCTTCTTCTGCTTCCTCGTCTTCACTGTCCACAGGCTCCACAGCTGCCACAACACCTCCATCTGGACCATCCTCCTGCAGAAAAGGCACCTGTCGTCGCAAAGCCAAGTTGTGAAGCATACAGCAGGCCCCGATTATCTGGCACACCTTCTTTGGTGAGTAGAATAGGGAACCACCTGTCATATGGAGGCACGGAACCTGGCCTTCAGGAGGCCGAAGGTCCGCTCTATAATCCTCCTAGTTCGCCCATGGGCATCATTGTAGTGTTCCTCTGCCCTTGTCCTGGGATTCCTCACTGGGGTCAGTAGCCACGACAGGTTGGGGTAACGAGAGTCACCTGCAAATGGCGAGGGACAACTGTTAGACACACACTGACTCTTAGGGATATCCCCAGACCCAGACAACTATTCCCACTGAATTGGTTCCAGGTGCTCACCTAGTAGCCACACTCGGTGCCTCTGGAGTTGGCCCATCACATAAGGGATGCTGCTATTCCGCAGGATGTAAGCGTCATGCACTGAGCCAGGGAATTTGGCATTAACATGGGAGATGTACTGGTCTGCCAAACACACCATCTGCACATTCATCGAATGGTAACTCTTCCTGTTTCTGTACACCTGTTCACTCCTGCGGGTGGGCGGGACCAAGGCCACATGTGTCCCATCAATGGCACCTATGATGTTGGAGATATGTCCCAGGGCATAGAAGTCACCTTTCACTGTAGCAAATCCTCCACCTGAGGGAAAACGATGTAGCTCCGCATGTGTTTCAGCAGGGCAGACAACACTCTGGACAACACGTTGGAAAACATAGGCTGGGACATCCCTGGTGCTATGGCCACTGTAGTTTGAAATGACCCACTTGCAAGGAAATGGAGTACTGACAGCACCTGCACTTGAGGGGGGATCCCTGTGGGATGGCAGATAGCTGACATCAGGTCTGGCTCCAACTGGGCACACAGTTCCAGGATTGTGGCACGATCAAGCCTGTAGGTGATGATTACATGTCTTTCCTCCATTGTCGACAGGTCCACCAGCGTTCTGTACACCGGAGGATGCCGCCATCTCCTCACATGTCCCAGCGGACGGTGCCTATGGAGGACAACAGCGAGCACAGAATCAACCAACTCAGAGGTACGTAAAAACAGCTTACTCAGAAAACTATTCATAACCCGAAATTTGCCTGTATGAGTGTTGAGCCAAGGCCTAGGTATGTGTGACGCAGTTAAAAATAAAGCAATGTGGACCCCTGAAATGGCGGCTGCCTGACCTGTAAAGTGGGACAATGGGATATGAGGTAACTGCGCTGGCGTTGTACACCGTTGCTGTAGGCGGTCGAAGACCGCGGCGCAATTCTGCATTGGTTAACATTGGACCCTATGGGTCCCAGGAGCCAATGACGATGTACGCCGGCGGTGACGGTTCGCACCGCTGCGGACGTGACCGCCATTTTCTATCTGTTCAATCACTCGATACCTGATCTTCGAAAGGAGAGGACCTACACTGCAAGTGCTGCTGTGACCTCAGTCTGGAAGAGACAATGGCTCGTGCGTCTGGGGAAAGGGCCCCTGCCTTCAGCACGGAGGAGTTGGAGAAACTCGTGGATGGGGTCCTCCCCCAGTACACCCTACTCTACGGTCCTCCAAACAAACAGGTAAGTACACTGGGAGCATGCTGTATGGGCAATGCCTGTGTGGAGTGGTGTGGATGAAAGATA
Source organism: Pleurodeles waltl (assembly GCF_031143425.1). Lineage (NCBI taxonomy): Eukaryota > Metazoa > Chordata > Amphibia > Caudata > Salamandridae > Pleurodeles > Pleurodeles waltl. The sequence goes on along the minus strand of NC_090447.1, from coordinate 832,882,216 downwards.
GGGGGGGGGGGAGAATGAGGAGTGCATGAAACGACGGTGAGTGCATGTGCCACATGGCAAGGGTAGGGATGCGGGCCAATGACTGTGACGGTGCAGTTGGTAATAACTTTTCTTTTTCCCCTGTACAATTCCTGTAGGTCAGCGCCCACCAGAAGAAGGATGTTTGGCGTGCCATCGCCAAGGACGTCCGGACCCTGGGGTCTACCACAGACGGAGCACCCACTGCCAGAAAAGATGAGAGGACATTCGCCGCTGGAGCAAGAAGATGGCAGAGGCCCAGCTGGGGATGGCCTCCCAACGTGGGAGGGGTGCCCGTCGCACCATGACCCCCCTGATGTTCAGGATCCTGGCGGTGGCATATCCGGAGTTGGATGGGCGCTTGAGGGCATCACAGCAGCAACAAAGGGGTGAGTGCACTCTCATTCTGCTGATTCAGCGCGCAGTGGAGGTGTCTGGATGGGGGAGGTGGGCTGTGGGTTCCCCTAGGCCAGGTCGAGTGTGCTAGTTAAGACCCCTTTTTCAGGCAGACCCTGTGGCCCCCCACCGCACCTGGGTACAGTGCCAACCTCACCTGGTCAGGCTCCGGTGATATCCATTGTAGGAAAGTACCATCTTGCCTGGCATGTTACCCCCATTTTTCACTGTATATATGTTGTTTTAGTTGTATGTGTCACTGGGACCCTGGTAACCCAGGGCCCCAGTGCTCATAAGTGTGCCTGAATGTGTTACCTGTGTAGTGACTAACTGTCTCACTGAGGCTCTGCTAATCAGAACCTCAGTGGTTATGCTCTCTCATTTCTTTCCAAATTGTCACTGACAGGCTAGTGACCATTTTTACCAATTTACATTGGCTTACTGGAACACCCTTATAATTCCCTAGTATATGGTACTGAGGTACCCAGGGTATTGGGGTTCCAGGAGATCCCTATGGGCTGCAGCATTTCTTTTGCCACCCATAGGGAGCTCTGACAATTCTTACACAGGCCTGCCACTGCAGCCTGAGTGAAATAACGTCCACGTTATTTCACAGCCATTTTACACTGCACTTAAGTAACTTATAAGTCACCTATATGTCTAACCTTTACCTGGTAAAGGTTAGGTGCAAAGTTACTTAGTGTGAGGGCACCCTGGCACTAGCCAAGGTGCCCCCACATTGTTCAGAGCCAATTCACTGAACTTTGTGAGTGCGGGGACACCATTACACGCGTGCACTACATATAGGTCACTACCTATATGTAGCTTCACCATGGTAACTCCGAATATGGCCATGTAACATGTCTATGATCATGGAATTGCCCCCTCTATGCCATCCTGGCATTGTTGGTACAATTCCATGATCCCAGTGGTCTGTAGCACAGACCCTGGTACTGCCAGTCTGCCCTTCCTGGGGTTTCACTGCAGCTGCTGCTGCTGCCAACCCCTCAGACAGGCAGCTGCCCTCCTGGGGTCCAGCCAGGCCTGGCCCAGGATGGCAGAACAAAGAACTTCCTCTGAGAGAGGGTGTGACACCCTCTCCCTTTGGAAAATGGTGTGAAGGCAGGGGAGGAGTAGCCTCCCCCAGCCTCTGGAAATGCTTTGTTGGGCACAGATGTGCCCAATTCTGCATAAGCCAGTCTACACCAGTTCAGGGACCCCTTAGCCCCTGCTCTGGCGCGAAACTGGACAAAGGAAAGGGGAGTGACCACTCCCCTGACCTGCACCTCCCCTGGGAGGTGTCCAGAGCTCCTCCAGTGTGCTCCAGACCTCTGCCATCTTGGAAACAGAGGTGCTGCTGGCACACTGGACTGCTCTGAGTGGCCAGTGCCACCAGGTGACGTCAGAGACTCCTGCTGATAGGCTCCTTCAGGTGTTAGTAGCCTTTCCTCTCTCCTAGGTAGCCAAACCCTCTTTTCTGGCTATTTAGGGTCTCTGTCTCTGGGGAAACTTTAGATAACGAATGCATGAGCTCAGCCGAGTTCCTCTGCATCTCCCTCTTCACCTTCTGATAAGGAATCGACTGCTGACCGCGCTGGAAGCCTGCAAACCTGCAACATAGTAGCAAAGACGACTACTGCAACTCTGTAACGCTGATCCTGCCGCCTTCTCGACTGTTTTCCTGCTTGTGCATGCTGTGGGGGTAGTCTGCCTCCTCTCTGCACCAGAAGCTCCGAAGAAATCTCCCGTGGGTCGACGGAATCTTCCCCCTGCAACCGCAGGCACCAAAAAGCTGCATTACCGGTCCCTTGGGTCTCCTCTCAGCACGACGAGCGAGGTCCCTCGAATCCAGCGACGCTGTCCAAGTGACCCCCACAGTCCAGTGACTCTTCAGCCCAAGTTTGGTGGAGGTAAGTCCTTGCCTCACCTCGCTGGGCTGCATTGCTGGGAACCGTGACTTTGCAGCTACTCCGGCCCCTGTGCACTTCCGGCGGAAATCCTTTGTGCACAGCCAAGCCTGGGTCCACGGCACTCTAACCTGCATTGCACGACTTTCTAAGTTGGTCTCCGGCGACGTGGGACTCCTTTGTGCAACTTCGGCGAGCACCGTTTCACGCATCCTCGTAGTGCCTGTTTCTGGCACTTCTCCGGGTGCTACCTGCTTCATTGAGGGCTCTTTGTCTTGCTCGACGTCCCCTCTCTCTGCAGGTCCAATTTGCGACCTCCTGGTCCCTCCTGGGCCCCAGCAGCGTCCAAAAACGCTAAACGCACGATTTGCGTGTAGCAAGGCTTGTTGGCGTCCTTCCGGCAGGAAGACACTTCTGCACGACTCTCCAAGGCGAGAGGGATCCGTCCACCAAAGGGGAAGTCTCTAGCCCTTTTCGTTCCTGCAGAAACCTCAGCTTCTTCTGTCCAGTCGAAGCTTCTTTGCACCCGCAGCTGGCATTTCCTGGGCATCTGCCCATCTCCGACTTGCTTGTGACTTTTGGACTTGGTCCCCTTGTTCCACAGGTACCCTAGATTGGAAATCCACAGTTGTTGCATTGCTGGTTTGTGTCTTTCCTGCATTATTCCTCTAACACGACTCTTTTGTCCTTAGGGGAACTTTAGTGCACTTTGCACTCACTTTTCAGGGTCTTGGGGAGGGTTATTTTGCTAACTCTCACTATTTTCTAATAGTCCCAGCGACCCTCTACAAGGTCACATAGGTTTGGGGTCCATTCGTGGTTCGCATTCCACTTTTGGAGTATATGGTTTGTGTTGCCCCTATCCCTATGTTTCCCCATTGCATCCTATTGTAACTATACATTGTTTGCACTGTTTTCTAAGACTATACTGCATCTTTTTGCTATTGTGTATATATATCTTGTGTATATTTCCTATCCTCTCACTGAGGGTACACTCTAAGATACTTTGGCATATTGTCATAAAAATAAAGTACCTTTATTTTTAGTATAACTGTGTATTGTGTTTTCTTATGATATTGTGCATATGACACTAAGTGGTACTGTAGTAGCTTCACACGTCTCCTAGTTCAGCCTAAGCTGCTCTGCTAAGCTACCATTATCTATCAGCCTAAGCTGCTAGACACCCTATACACTAATAAGGGATAACTGGGCCTGGTGCAAGGTGCAAGTACCCCTTGGTACTCACTACAAGCCAGTCCAGCCTCCTACATCCATGTGTGCAGATATCGCCCATAGCCTTGTAGGCCATGTCCCAGGGATTGAATAGTGGACCCCAAGTGCGCAGCGTAGTGCAGGGGGCTTCTGTGTCTGTCGTGTCCGCCAACGGTAGCGGTAATGCATGCACTCAACATGTCTTTCTTCTGTCTCCCCCCCCCTTTTTGTGGTGTCCCTGTACTTTTGTGCATTAGCATCATCAGGCAGAGGAGCAGTGGCACTGGAGCAGGAGGGAGCTGCATCCCACATGGCCCTCGAGGGCGAGACTACGGACTCCGATTTCACCAGTGGGACGGAGGGCGAGGGGAGCTCCACGGCAGGGACAGGAGCTAACACCAGTGATACGGACTCGTCCTCTGATGGGAGCTCCCCTGCGGTGGCGGGCCCATCTGTGCCCCCCGCATCTACAGGTACAGCCGCCACCACCCCCTTCAGTACCGTCCTCCCAGCAGCCCCTCAGCCTTTGCCCTGTGCCCGCTCACCCAGGAAGGTGGGCATCACCTTTGCCCCAGGCACCTCAGCACCTGCCCCAGTCACCCCTGCTGCCCTCAGTGAGGAGGCCATTGACCTCCTCAGGTCCCTCACTGTTGGGCAGTCTACCATTTTGAATGCCATCCAGGGTGTAGAGAGGCGGTTGCAACAAACCAATGCATTCCTGGAGGGCATTCATTCTGGTCAGGCAGCCCTTCAGCGAGCTTTTCAGACTCTGGCCTCAGCACTGATGGCAGCCATTGTCCCTGTCTCTAGCCTCCCCCCTCCAACTTCCTCCACCCAGACCCACACCCCTGTACCTCAGCCTATCCCGAGCACACCATCAGACCAGCATGCACACACCTCAACACACAAAGGAAGCTCAGGCAAACATAAGCACCACACATCCCACAGGCACTCACGCAAACATCACACACATGCAGACATACCAACATCCACTGCCTCCACTGTGTCCCCCTCCTCCTCGTCTCCCTCGTCCCTCCCAGTCTCGCCACCACTCACACCTGCATGCACTACATCTTCAGCCACTACGCCCATCACCAGCACACCCACCACCACACCCCGCTCACGTGCAGTCACCACCCCCACTACCATTCACACATCCCCTGTGTCCTCTCCCAGTGTGTCTGTGAGCCCACCTCCCAAGGTACACAAACGCAGCCACACACACACCCAACAGCCATCCACCTCACAACAGCCTCCAGCCCATGCACCTTCACCCAAAGTCACCAAACGTACACCTCCTACGACCACTACCTCTTCCTCCACTCCCAAACCCCCTCCATCTACCCGTCCCAGTGTTCCTAAGAAACTTTTCCTGTCCACCCTTGACCTCTTTCCCTCACCTCCCCCACCCCGTCAGTCTCCTAGGGCCCGACTCTCCAGGTCCCAACCTAGCACCTCAGCCACAACATCGGCGGGACCAGTGGTGGCAGTAGTCACCGGATTATGGAGTGCACCAGGCAGCAGGGCAGGCAGTGTGGCATGGAGCCACAGCACGGACAGTCCCCCACCTGTCAAGCATCAAAAGTTGGCCAGTGCCTGGCGGGAGAGGGGGAAGACACCAGCCACCAAAGCCGCTCCCAGGGGTACAGGTGGGAGAGTGGAGTCAGCTGCGACACCTTCCAAGGTGGGGAAGGGGCACAAGAAAACCGGCAAGTCTGGGAAGATCAGCACTGCGGAGAACACCGCCATCAGCCCCGCTGCCCAGGAGCCGACCGCCATCAGCCCCACTGCCCAAGACAGGACCGCCAGCAGCAGCCCCGCTGCCAAAGAGCCGCCCGCCATCAGCTCCACTGGCCCAGACAGGACCGCCAGCAGCAGCCCCGCTGCCAAGTAGCTGGCCAGCAGCAGCCCCGCTGCCCCAGACAGGACCACCAGCAGCAGCCCCGCTGCCAAGGAGCCGACCGCCATCAGCCCCACTGGCCCAGACAGGACCGCCAGCAGCAGCCCCACTGCCAAGGAGCCGGCCAGCAGCAGCCCACTGCCCCAGACAGGACCGCCAGCAGCTGAACCGCTGCCAAAGACACTGCCGCTACAAGCACCGCTGCCAAGGACACCGCTGCCAAGGACACCGCTGCCTCAAGCACCGCTGCCAAGGACACCGTCGCCACAAGCACCGCTGCCAAGGACACCGCCGCCACATGCACCGCTGCCAAAGACACTGCCGCCACAAGCACCGCTGCCAAAGACACCGCTGCCACAAGCACCGCTGCCAAGGACACCGCCGCCACAAGCACCGCTGCCAAAGACACCGCCGCCACAAGCACCGCCGCCACAAGCACCGCTGCCAAGGACACCGCCGCCACAAGCACCGCTGCCAAGGACACCGCCGCAACAAGCACCGAAGGCCCATGAGTGCCAAAAGCTCTGACGCTACTGAGGCCGCCACGAGGAGGATGAAGCACTCTGGGCACAAGGCCCCCTCCAGAACCAGTGGAGAAAGACATCCACTACCTCAGTCCTTGGCAGGATGAAGCACTCTGGGCACAAGGCCCCCTCCAGAACCAGTGGAAAGTTACATCCACTACCTCAGTCCTTGGCAGGATGAAGCACTCTGGAAACAAGGCCCCCTCCAGAACCAGTGGAGATTTACATCCACTTCCTCAGACCTTGGCAGGATGAATCACTCTGGGCACAAGGCCCCCTCCAGAACCAGTGGAGAGTCACATCCACTACCTCAGTCCTTAGCAGGATGAAGCACTCTGGGCACAAGGCACCCTCAAGAACCAGTGGAGATTTACATCCACTACCTCAGTCCTTGGCAGGATGAAGCACTCTGGGCACAAGGCCCCCTCCAGAACCAGTGGCGAGTTACATCCACTACCTCAGTCCTTGGCAGGATGAAGCACTCTGGGCACAAGGCCCCCTCCAGAGCTCGTGGAGAAAGACATCCACTACCTCAGTCCTTGGCAGGATGAAGCACTCTGGGCACAAGGCCCCCTCCAGAATCAGTGGAGAATGTTATCCACTTGAGACACTGTGGCTTTGCACTCCCCAGGATGAAGCAGTGGGCAACCCACACACTGTAGAGACTTGAGAGACTGTGGCTTTGCACTCCCCAGGATTGAACAGTGGGCAAACCACCCACTGTAGAGACTTGAGAGACTGTGGCTTTGCACTCCCCAGGATTGAACAGTGGGCATGGGGCCCCCTCGTGGATTTGGCGTTGTCCACTCAACCGGCTGAGGTGCCACCCTTTTCCCTTCCCCCTGAGGTGCCTGTTTTATTTTGTATCTGATGCCCCTGCAGTGTTCTCTCCGTCTTGTTCGGGTATCTTGTGTGGGCCTCGCCCATGCATTTGGGGCCCAGTGGTCCACGGACTTTAATCGTGGAACACCTTGGACTAATATTATTGGTGTATATATTTGTAAATAGTGTATGTATATTTTTTGAATACTGAATTTGATTATATTACAATCGTTCACCTCATTTCCTTTTGTCTTTGCATTCTTCCGGGGGGTTGGGGGTTGTAACTGTAATGTATCATGCTGTATTAGTGTGTGTGTTGCCGTTGGTGAGGGTGGGGGTGGGGGTGTTGCGTGCTGCGTGTGTGTGTCACTGTTTTTTCCCTCCCCCCTCCCCTGTGTCGTAGGTGCAGTACTCACCGTGGTCTTCGCCGCCGGCGTTCGTGCTCCTGGTAGAGGAGCAAGAAGATAAGGGCTGGAAAATGTGGAGCTCTGGTTCCATGGCATCCTGGTTCCTCGTGGGGTGTGCAGAGGTGAGCGTTTTCCCTTCGAAGTCCTATTTCCGGAAAAGGTGGCGGATTGGTAGGTTGTAATTCTGTGGGCGGTACATTGTCCTCTGCCTGTCTGTTGGCGTGACCGCCGCTCTATTTGTTTGTACTGCAGTGGAGGTCGGAGTGTTAAAGTGGCTGTCTATGTTGGCGGTTTCCGCCACAGTCGTAATTCCATTTTTTTTACCGCCAGCCTGTTGGCGGTCTTACGGCCGCTTTAACACCGACCACCAGGGTTGTAATGACCACCATAGTCTTTACAACACAGTCTTTAACACGCATGGCCATTACTAATGCATCTTTACCATGATGGTAAGTTCCACATGGGTAAGTACATATTACAGGTTTTAAAGTTTACCACAAATCCATTACCATGCTGTACTTGGCCCTCATAGGTTGGTATTATTTTTAATAACATAATGTTTTAATGTTGTTTATAAAACATGGGTAGAAGTGGGGGTAGAATTAAGGGTGGTTTTAGGGTTTAGTGGTGGGCAGAGGTGAAGAGGTTAGGGTCATTTTAGGGTTTAGAGATGAGAAGAGTTAGAGGGATTTAAGGGTGAATTAAGGGTTTAGGGATGGTAGATGTAAAGGTAGATAAGGCTGATTTTGAGGTTTTGGGCTGGTTGAGGCTTAGGGAAGTAAGGATAAATTTTGGGCTTAGGGGTTGATAGAGGTAAAGGGATGTAAGGGTAATTTTAGGGTTTGAAAATGTGCGTTTGGCAACCCAAAAAATAGATTTTTTAAATTTTGGCCCAAGGGGCCTCAGAGGGGCTGGGGGTTAGGGTCTCACTACCCTGCCCCCTTACTTCCTTTTTTTCTTTATTCTTCATGTCTCAGGCACCGAGTCCCTGAGTCCTATAATGGAGGCTGCAACATTGCTTCTCATGTTGGGGCCAGCCATACAGTGTGCTCTGTCCTGTCAGTTTTGGTACAATGGGACTAAGATGGCCAGTGGGAAAAAAAACCCCTTGGCTAATTAGAATGCTTTACTTTTGAATTCTAGTAGCAGGGGACTCCCTTGGGAGGCTTGCAGCACTAGCTAGTGCTCATTTTATAACCTTTGTTTTTAAAGAAAATGGTTGAATGGAATAACACCCAATCATGAAACTAACATTTTCTGAGTAAAAATCTAGCTTTCTGATAAATTTTGTGTAAATCGTTTCGGCCATTTTTTCAGTAATATTGTCAAATATTCCCTAGGTAAATGGCATCATGAAAAAAGTGTTTTGAACACCCACCTCTTTTTCTCGATCACTATGTGACAGATCACACTGAAACTTTTCAAGAAGGAGTTGGGGTGACTGAACTTTCTTTTGGAAAGATTTGTGAAGATTCACCCAATAGTACCAAAGTTACTAGTAAAATGAAAAAACATTCCTCCTATTGAAACTGTGACATTTAACTACACAATGGCAACTGACACTATAGTAAATACCACAAAAATAAGTGGTAAAGGGCCATGATGTAATGCTGCACATTATAATGGTCAATACGTGGTACTTCTTGAGTGATAATGGCATGCATGGTAATTTCTTTCCATCAGCTATGGGTGTTTGTTCACCAGAGATTCTAGTCAACGGGGTCCAGCAGCTGTAACCATATGAAGCTGCAAGTCGTCCCCTGTATTATTAAAAAAATCCACATGGGAGATTTTTTCTAACCTTTTGGCATACAGGACACACTTGAGTTAGAGGAGTTCTTCTTCAGAATGCATTGTTATCCATTTTAATTTCTAGTTATAATGAGTGGTTATATGGCCCATAAGTAGACGCCCCACTGTAAGAAATTAGGTTAATAGTTGCGAAGAATGGGAATCCTTCACAAGTAATAATAGGTCACACGTAATAGGTTCTCAGTTGTCCTATTACTGAGAACCAAGTACCCCAGTGTAGCAAAGCATAGCTGCCCAATGTCTACTAAGACAAGGTGGTGTGTGATTGGAAACACAATCCACTGGCATGCAACAAAATGATTGAAATTACTGTCCAGTCAGTGCCTTTTTAAAAAAATAAAAAAAATAAAATTACTTATATTATGCACACACGCAGGCACTCCTCTAAATACTATCCATTAAATTATCTTTGGTGACACAGCCATATCACATTGCATCCCTGGTGGGACCTGAACCCCATAATTACAATACCCACTACCAACACCAGATGCAGCATTACAATTTAAGGAGGTGTCACTTTAAATAAGGCAGGCCTATTGGCTTTGTCAAGGGGTCACCACATTAATAAAAAATAACCATAGATTATAATTGATCAACTGTAATATATAAATGCCAGACTACTTGCTTTGTGAAGGGTTTAGCGCAATAATAAAAAAATAACCACAGGTTATACTTTATCAACTGTACTATATAAAAGGCAGGCCAGCTGGCTTTGTCAGGATGTCACCAGATTAATAAAATCAGTCACATGTCGTAACTTGACCTTGCATCATCATTTAAATCAATGGAATTAATGCTAATATGAATTCATTATAATGCAAAGGTTCATTGGTTTATCACCATTTTGTCAATGAAGCATTTGAATTCAAAACATGTGTCTTAGTCTTTCCTCACAGATTACAAAATGTATGAATAGGACCAACCACAAGGTGTCCCCTCACTCCAGAGCCAAAGAGCAAAAGTGCCAAGTCTGGGAGTGCTAACTCAATGAAAAACTCACCTTTTTGCAAGGTCCCATGAAGCTTGTGATTAGTGGTATAAATAGATCATATGGGGGCTGCTGCACTCCTGCAGCCCCATCAAACATTCCAAAGCAAACATTGACAGTGCCCAGGCCCCTTTTTTGGGCCACCACAAGTAAAGAAACATGGAAATAAAGTATTTGTGGGGCATTATGGGATGTGACTATTTTATGTGCAGAATTAGGGGGTCATTCTGACCTCGGCGGTAAAAGGCGCTTACCGCCGGTCAGAAGACTGCCATAACACCACCGCGGTCGCGGTAAACCGCCACGGTCATTCTGACCCGCAACTGGCAAACCGCCAAAAACCTGACAACAACAAAAGTCCGCCACACCAACGGCCAGGGAAAAACTGGCGATGACCAAACCTCCACCGTCACGCCAGCAGAAATACGCCCATGCCATTCCGACCCACAAATCCCCGCAGCGGTCTTTCAACCGCGGTATTCCATTGGCGGTACACACCGCCGCGCTCAAAATACACACACCTTTACAAAACACAGCCACATTGGACAATTCAAAATACACACACCTGATACACATACACACACCACTCCCACACACCCATTACAATATAAAACACACACCCACATCACCCACAAACCCTTACGACCACAATTGCGACTGAAGGCCAGAGAGAGACAGCACAGAATAGAGTACACCATCACACAGAGGCAAATCCCAACATCACCCACACAATATCCACAAACAAAACACCACACACCACCACACTCTACAACACATATACCACCCCACACCTCATCCACACCACCCCATGGCACCCCAAAGACACCCCAGGTTTTCTGACGCAGAACTCAGGGTCATGGTGGAGGAAATAGTTTGGGTAGAGCCCCAGCTCTTCGGGACACAGGTGCAGCACACCACCATTGCCAGGAAGATGGAGCTATGGCAAAGAATAGTGGACAGGGTCAACGCTGTGGGACAGCATCCACGAAATCGGGACGATATCAGGAAGCGGTGGAACGACCTATGGGGGAAGGTGCGTTCCATGGTATCAAGGCACAACATCGCGGTGCAGAAGACTGGCGGCAGACCCCCACCTACTCCCCCAGAATTTACAGCATGGGAGGAGCAAGTCTTGCACATCCTGCATCCTGAGGGCCTCGCAGGAGTAGCTGGAGGAATGGACTCTGGTAAGTCAAATCTTCACTACTTCATTCCCCCCACCCCACCTGCATGCCAAATCATACCCCCACCCTCACCCCCACCCCCATCACACCAACTCCTTGCAAATGGCTCACCATCACAACCCACCCATCCCAACACTTAGCCCTGCATGCGTCCACAAAGCATGGACACCCATCACCAAAGCATGCCCACTGCACATACCCATCTCCCCCACAAGCCACCGTCACAGCAGCCCCCACAAGGGAATGCCAGCACTGGGGTACACGGCCACCCACCCATTGCACACTATGGCACACACAGAAGCAATAACCATACTCTTATACCCCTGCAGGACCCGAACGCCACCACACCGCCCAGGAGTGTCCAGAAATGTCCATCCCACTCCCAGAAGAGGCCCCCAGTGATGACAGCAGCTCTGTCTCCCTGGACCCAGATGACCAGCCCGGCCCATCGGGGACCTCGGGACAGTCGGTTCCCCTCACACAGCCACAGGCCACAGCAGACCTACCCCCCTCTGGGAACACCAGCACAGCTCCCACCCAGCGGGCCCATGCCTCTGTCTCCAGGACACGTCAATCAGCGGTGTGTCCACCATTACAGGGCACCCAGGTTGACCCACCACCCCAACAACAGCAGGGACCTGGGGGCAGTGGTAGTGGGCACACGGTCCAGGGGACAGAGGCCCAGGGAAACAGGGGAACTGGGAGGGCTGCTGTGCGACAGGGGGGGGGACAGGCCCAGGGAACCCACTCTCCACGAGGCCCTCTCCTCCATCATGGGAGCATACCACCACTCCCAGGAGACGATGGCTACGGTACTGGCCAGGTTCCAGGAGATCCAGGTACTGCAGGAGGAACAGTACATGGGGTTCAGGGAAGAACTCCGAAACATTAGTTCCACAATGGGGACCATCGTCGTGGCTCTTAACCAGATTGTCACCACATTGCAGGACCATGTGGCACCACAAAGGGCCCCTGTCACTAGCATGGGCCAAGAACAGGCTACCACCTCCGCCGGCGCTAGTGGACAGGAGGCCCCCACACAACAACAGGCCACCAGAACCCCACCTCCTGCAGAAGAAGAACCACCCCGCAAGCGGGGCCTGAGATCTCGGAAGAAGACAGAGTAGGATGGCAAGACCCCCGCCAGCAAAGGATACCCCCTGATGTCATCCCACTGTCCCACATTGTCACCCTGTCCAACCTTAAACTGCCCCTGCTCCATCCTTCAACAGGCATATGGACAATGCACCTGAGAGACTGAAAATCTGGACTCTGCCATGGACATTACTCCACCATCACCGATTTTCAACCATGTCCCTAAATTTAGCACTTAAATAAAATCACTTATTGCACTAAAATTATCTGGAGTCTGCTTGTATTTTGAACAAATGTATTAGACATAACGGTGCCAAAATGTTAAGTTACATTGTGATGACAACATACCACTGTCACACAGCTGTAGTCCATGGGCAAACAAAGCAGAGGTCACGCAGTGGGGCCCACATCTCTGAAAACGGAAGGGAAAGTCACAACTCAGTTAACATAAACTGGGGGGAAACTCAGACAGTAGAGAGGCAGGAGACTGTAAGTACATGTAAAATGGCGGTTTGGATTCGTACCTGTGTGTTATTGAAAATACTGTTGTATCACTGTGTCCCTGTTGTCTGTGTCGTCCCCATCGTCTTCCTCCTCTTCACTCTCCACAGGCTCCACAGCTGCCACAACACCACCGTCTGGACCATCCTCCTGCAGGAAAGGCACCTGGCGTCGCAAAGCCAGGTTGTGAAGCATACAGCAGGCCACGATGATCTGGCACACCTTCTTCGGTGAGTACATTAGGGATCCACCTGTCATATGCATGCACCTAAACCTGGCCTTCAGGAGGCCGAAGGTCCGCTCGATCACCCTCCTAGTCCGCCCATGGGCCTCATTGTACCGTTCCTCTGCCCTGGTCCGGGGATTCCTCACTGGGGTCAGTAGCCACGACAGGTTGGGGTAACCAGAGTCACCAATTAGCCACACACGGTGTCTCTGTAGCTGTTCCATCACATAAGGGATGCTGCTATTTCGCATGATGTACGCGTCATGCACTGACCCAGGGAACTTGGCATTTACATGGGAGATGTACTGGTCAGCCAAACAGACCACCTGGACATTCATGGAATGATAACTTTTTCTGTTCCTGTACACCTGTTCACTTTCACTGGGGGGAACCAAAGCCACATGGGTCCCATCAATGGCACCAATGATGTTGGGAATATGTCCAAGGGCATAGAAATCACCCTTCACTGTAGCCAAATCGCCCACCTCAGGGAAAACAATGTAGCTCTGCATGTATTTCATCAGGGCAGACAACACTCTGGACAAAACCTTAGAAAACATAGGCTGAGACATCCCTGATGAAATGGCCACTGTAGTTTGGAATGATCCACTTGCCAAAAAATGGAGTACTGACAGAACCTGCACCAGAGGGGGAATCCCTGTGGGTTGGCGAATGGGTGACATCAGGTCTGGCTCCAGCTGGGCACACAGTTCCTGTATAGTGGCTCGGTCAAGTCTGTATGTCAGTATGACATGTCTTTCTTCCATTGTCGACAGGTCCACCAGCGGTCTGTACACGGGAACATTCCTCCATCTCCTCGCAAGTCCCAGCGGACGGTGCCTAGGAAGAACAACATGGAGCACAGAGTCAAGCAAACCACAGGTACGTTCCCACAGCTTGCACAGTACACGATTTGCTATGCATTGAATGGCTTGTATGAGTGGCAATGCAAGGCCTAGGCCTGTGTGACGCAGTAGAAATTAAGCCATGTGGGCCCTTGAAATGGCGGCTGCCTGACCTATGAAGTGTGACAATGGGATGTGAGGTCAATGCGCTGCCGTGGCACGCCGTGGCAGTAGGCGGTCGAAGACCGCGGTGCAAAGCCGCATTGGTTAACATAGAACCCTATGGGTTTCAGGAGCCAATGACGAAGTGCGCCGGCGGTCGCGGTACGCACCGCCGCGGTACGCACCGCCGCGGGCGTGACCGCCATTTTCTATCAGCTTAATCACTCGAGACCTGATCATCCACAGGAGAGGACCTATACTGCAAGTGCTGCTGTGACCTCTGTCTGGAAGAGACAATGGCTGCTGCGACTGGGGAAAGGGCCCCTGCCTTCACTTCTGAAGAATTGGAGAAACTCGTGGATGGGGTCCTCCCCCAGTATGCGCTACTCTACGGTCCTCCAGACCAACAGGTTAGTACACTGGGACCATGCTTTGTGGGCAATGCCTGGGTTGAGTGGGGTGAATGAACGATAGTGCGGAGGGGAGCGTATGAGGCATGCATCAAACGACAGATGAGAGCATGTGCCACATGGCAAGGGTGGGGATGGGGGGACACTCACATCGAGCATGCAGAAAATGATGATTGATGGAAAATGGGTTATTGGTATGGGCAGGTAAGTACCTACACCTAGCAACAAGCCACTAACCTCCACCTAGGTCCAGTTAGGTCTCAGTAAATTAACCCCAGCTCAACCCTTGGTAGCTTGGCAACGAGCGTCAAGGCTTAACTTAGGAGACAGAGTGTAAAGCATTCAAATACCACAAAACAGTAATTAAATAAAACACAGGAAACAGTTTAAAAATCCAAAACCAATTTATAAAAATAGTTCATATTTTTATCTTTAAAATGACACCAAAACGAATAAAATCGGATAAGGGGAACCGGAGATATGAATTTTTAAAGAATTATTATTTTTCTAGCGCTTAGAAACAAAAAGCGCCAATCGGGTCATCTGGTTGCACCTCGACCGGGGCAAAGTCAAAGTTTCAGGCTGACCGCGATGGAGCCCTGCTCGGCTACAGGTCGCGGGAGGCCTCGGTTAAAAAGTTACCTTCTGACTTAGTCTTTATTTTGAAGATTTTCTTCAGCGGGACGAACCTGCCAGTCCAATCCGACCTCCTGGAGCCCTTCTCCGGATACGCGATGCTGGATTCCTCGGTGGAGATTTTTACCTTCGGACTTAGTCGTTTTTTCGAGGTGAAAATCCTTCGACCGTGGTAAACCTGGATCTTGATCCGACGTCCATGGAGCCCTTCTCGGATACGATGGCTGGGAGGTCCCGGTCAACTTTTTACCTTCGGACTTAGTCTCTTTTTCGGAGATTTTTCTTCACCGGGACGAACCACCAAATCAGGCCGGGTCGCGGTTGAGGCAAGCCGGCTAGAATTGCCTCAGCGGGTCGGTCCCTCTATGGAGCTTTTTTACAAAAATTCTCAAATCTTCTCCAAACTTCTGGGGCTTCACCCAGATGTCCTTTTAAGGTTCTTTTGGGGTCCACAGCTCACCCCAAGGGTCCAGAAGTTCTGTGATGGTCCTTGGGGGGTGCGGACTACAACTCCCAGAATGCTCCTGGCGCAAACTCCTTTTTGGCCACTGAACAGTGGTCAGCTCGTCACTTTCTTCAGGAGTTGGTGCAGGGGACTCTGGATAGCAATTTTTCACCTGTAGCAAACAGGGAGTCCCTCCTTGAACCAGTTGAAGCCAGGCAAAGTCCTTCTTGTGGTGAAGCCCAAGTGTGCAGCTGGTGTAGTCCTTCTGAGTGCAGGTTCCAGGTGCAGGCCAGGGGTCCAGCAGGGCAGTCCTTCTTCTCCTTTAGTTCTTCCTTGTTGTAATCTGATGGGGATCTGAGGTGTGGGTGCAGGTCTGCCAGTTTTATCCTTGCTCCTGGGTGAAAAGCAGGGGGATCCTGGTTCTCCAATCAGGGGCAGGGTCCTTCCCCCTGCGATGACCACTTCCTGGGAAGTGTGGCAAAAATTCATCCCAGAGGGCAACATTCTCTAAAAATCCAACATGGCTGAATCTGATTTTTGGAGGTTACATCTGGCTGAGCCCACCCACTTGTGTGGCTAAAAATCATAAACACACCCCTCTCCTGCCCTCTCCTAATCTAATCAAGGGGGCACCTAGTTGTCTGGGGTTGCAGGATGTGGGGGTGTTGCTGGTTGCTCCAAATGTCCTTCTCTGCCTTTGAAGACCAGTTTGGCAGCCCTCCCCCTTCCTGCCTCACCATCTGCTGAGGGGAGATTCTCTCCCACAGGCACATTCCTTTGTGTGAAGCCAGGCCACTTCACACCTCATCAAGGCAGCTTGGCTAAGCTGCTTCAGGCTGGCCAATCAGAGCACAGCAGCAAAAACAATGCAGGGCTGAAATTGGCAACTTTTTAGGTAAAGTCTAAAACTTTTTACCTGAACAAGTTATATTAAATCCAACAACTGGAAGTTGTGGGATGTATTACAACAATTAATTTGATACCAAATTCTTGGTATGCAACATTTAAGGAGACTTTAAAATTTAAAATAAAGTCTCCCCATTCTAGCCTATGAAGGCCATTTACTTCAATGAGGGAAAAACGAATTTGGCTGCTTTTACCTCACCAGGGCTTATAAATCTATTTTTATAAAGTCCCTGCTTATAGTTACATGGCACCCAGCCCTAGGGGCACATAGGGCACACCTTAGGGGTGACTTATATGTAAAAATAAGGTAGTTTAAGACTTTGGAACTACTTTTAATTCCAAAGTCGAATTTGCATATAACTTTAATTTAAAAGCAGCCAGCAAGGCAGGCCTGCCTTTAAAATGACCCTGGGCACTTCAGCAGTGCACCTATGTGTGCACCACCTATGCTGTGGTCCCTAAACCTACATGCCCTACCATATACTAGGGACTTATAGGTAGGTTAACTTAGCCAATTATAATTAGCCTAATTTGCATATTGATTTTACACAGAGCACAGGCCCTGGGACTGGTTAGCAGTACCCAGGGCACCATCAGAGTCAGGAAAACACCAGCACAAAGTGGAAAATGGGGGCAAAAAGTTAGGGGGCCTCTGCAATCAGCCCTGTTTTCTCACACAAGCCCCCCCCAGCCCACACACCCAGGAGACTCAGCTCAACCCTGGGAGAGTCTTCCTGGCTTGTTAGGCAAGGAAGACAGTGAAGAAAACTGTCAGTCCCTTTGCAGGGCCTACTCTGCCTTACATCCTCCTGTCAGGGTCACTCCCTCTGGGTAGTGAACCCACCCCAACAGTGAAAGGACCCATCTCAAACTGAAACTTCCCTCTAGGGGGGTCATCCTCCTCTCTCTCTGCCAACTTGGGTAGTGAGGTGCCCACCTCCCCTACTCCTAACTTTGCTAGGGCAACACCTAGCTTACCCAAAGAGGTCACCCAACACTTGAGCAACCCCACCATGACCAACAGGGTCAGGGGGCCTACTTTGCTATTGGCCCTGGGGTCTGCCTCCCAGGCCAAGTGCAGTGCTGCCAGGAAGGCTAGCACCCAGCAGAGGCTACTGACAGCTGTCAGTACCCAGAACCACACCCTAAGCTCTCCACTGACAGGTGGCTGAGCTGCTTTAGGGGCAACTTTGGGGTCCTGGCACCCCTCTTGCTGTCTAGAGTGGGGGGCTACCACCTCCTGTGGCAGACACCCTCCTTCCACTCTCCCTTCTGTCAATGCAGGGGCAGCACCCTGCATCTGGACAGCTGCCTGACTACTCAGGACTTCCTTAGGGTCAGGGGAGGCCTCACCAGTGCCAACTCTGGGCTCCCCCCCTACTGGGGCAGAAGGCCTTTGGCTCCCTGGAACTCTCTTTAAGAGTGGCCTACCCTTACTTTTCTTCTTTCCTTTTCTTGGGGACCCCTGTCTCCTAACTGTAGGGACTGACTCCCCAGGACTTTGGGTTGGGGGGGCGCCCTGGGCGACCGCCCTATCTGGGACCAGACTCACCTCTGGGAGGTCATTGCCCAGGATACAATCTAGGGGGAGGTCAGCACTGACTACCACCCTAAACCAGTCAAGGATACCCTCCCTCTCTAGGGGCACTATGGCTACAGGTTTGGAGGTGACCTCCCCTGTGGCTATCCTGACTTTCCTTGTCTCTCCTGGGACATACATGTCTGGGGCCACTAACCGGTCACTCACTATAGTGTGACTGGCACAGGTGTCTCTCAGGCCAGTGGTAGGGATCCCATTCACTTGAATGTGGTGGAAGTGCCTACTCCCACCCTCAGGGATCACCAGCTTACCATCTGGTCCTGTCTCCCAGCTCAATGCTAGGAGGACTTCATCATCTGAGGAGTCCTCCTCCATGGCTACACTGGACAGCCCAGTGCTAACCACCTTCTTTGGACAGGCTGCATCTCCTCTGAAGTGACCTGTCTGCTGACAGTCAAAGCAAGCCCTACTGTCCACAGCTTTCTTAACCCTGGGTCTCCCTGTCTCTGCTTGTCAGAGTGGGAGTGGGATTTACTCTCCTCCTTCTTAGGGTTCTGGGGTACAGAGGGAGTCTCTGTGGTGGGCTTACCACCTCCCTCCTTAGGTTTTTGGGGACCTGACCCCCCCTTCTTGGAGTCTCCCCCCTGGGACTTGACAACCACCCTGGTTCTCAACCACTCATCAGCTGCCTCCCCTAGCTCTCTAGGGTTGGTCTGCTTAGAGTCCACTAGATGCTGGCGTAACCTTTCTTGGGTACAATTGGTCAAGATGTGCTCTCTCATGATCAGATTGTATAACCCCTCATAAGTATTTACTTTGTTACCAATAATCCAGCCCTCTAGTGCCTTAAGTGAGGTGTCTGCAAAGTCAACCCAAGACTGGGTACTGACCTTCTGGGTGTCCCTGAACTTCATTCTATACTGCTCTGGGGTCAGACCAAACTTCTTGGCTAAGCACCTCTTCATACTAGGGTACGAATCTGCCTCCTCCCCCCTTAAGGTCAGAAGCCTATCCCTCCCTGAGTTGGGGACCAACTCCCACAAAAGGGAACCCCAGTATTGAGGCCTAACCCTTCTCATTTGGAGTGCCCTCTCAAAGGCCTCCAACCACTTGTCTATATCATCCCCCTCTACATAAGCAGGAACCACCCCCTTGGGTAATCTAGGGGAATAACCCCCACCCAGGGACACCTCAGCTTCTTTGTCGCTGCCACCATCTCTTTTCTCTTTGTTTGCCCACTTTTTATTTTCTAGGGCCAGCTTCTCTGCTTCCAAAGCTATATATGCAAGCTGGGCCTCCAGCTCTCTTTCTCTGATGGACGGGTTCTCTCCTCCTGAAGGGACCCCCTTCCCATCACTAGCTTTGGGTCTGCCCCTAGTGACTGTATGTACTGAGGACCGGTCTTACCCATCCTCACTTAGGCTCAGATGCCCTCCCTCCCCTGAGTGGTTAGAGCTAGCATCCTCCCCTCCTTCTTCCTCCTCTGGAGCTTCCTCTGGGCCTACCTCTTGGGCCTCAGCCCATGCTGTCAGGGATTTGATCAGGACTTGCTTCCTGAGGTCAGTGGTTGCAGGCAACCCTCTTTCAGTACACAACCCCCTAAGCTGGACTACTGTCAGTGTGGGTAGGCTAGCCAGATCAAGCTCCATGGTTCCCTAGTTTTGTGTCAACAAAAACTTTTTGCAAAAATTGGAAACAATAATTTAGAAAAATTACAAAAATTCAATAATAGAAATTAATCCAAATAAAAAATTAATTAAAAAAATAATAATAATAATAATAATTTTTGCACTAGGACAATTTAAAGGATTTTTAATTTGTTTTACTTAAAACTGTAACGTGATACTGAACACAAGTACAGCATCCCACCGCTGCCACCAAAAATGTTGGAAAATGGGTTATTGGTAAGGGCAGGTAGGTACCTACACCTAGCAACAAGCCACTAACCTCCACCTAGGTCCAGTTAGGTCTCAGTAAATTAACCCCAGCTCAACCCTTGGTAGCTTGGCAACGAGCGTCAAGGCTTAACTTAGGAGACAGAGTGTAAAGCATTCAAATACCACAAAACATTAATTAAATAAAACACAGGAAACAGTTTAAAAATCCGAAACCAATTTATAAAAATAGTTTATATTTTTATATTTAAAATGACACCAAAACAAATAAAATCGGATAAGGGGAACCGGAGATATGAATTTTTAAAGAATTATTATTTTTCTAGCGCTTAGAAACAAAAAGCGCCAATCGGGTCATCTGGTTGCACCTCGACCAGGGCAAAGTCAAAGTTTCAGGCCGACCGCGATGGAGCCCTGCTCGGCTACAGGTCGCGGGAGGCCTCGGTTAAAAAGTTACCTTCTGACTTAGTCTTTATTTTGAAGATTTTCTTCAGCGGGACGAACCTGCCAGTCCAATCCGACCTTCTGGAGCCATTCTCCGGATACGCGATGCTGGATTCCTCGGTGGAGATTTTTACCTTCGGACTTAGTCGTTTTTTCGAGGTGAAAATCCTTCGACCGGGGTAAACCTGGATCTTGATCCGACGTCCATGGAGCCCTTCTCGGATACGATGGCTGGGAGGTCCCGGTCAACTTTTTACCTTCAGACTTAGTCTCCTTTTCGGAGATTTTTCTTTACCGGGACGAACCACCAAATCAAGCCGGGTCGCGGTTGAGGCAAGCCGGCTAGAATTGCCTCGGCGGGTCGGTCCCTCTATGGAGCTTTTTTACAAAAATTCTCAACTCTTCTCCAAACTTCTGGGGCTTCACCCAGATGTCCTTTTAAGGTTCTTTTGGGGTCCACAGCTCACCCCAAGGGTCCAGAAGTTCTGTGATGGTCCTTGGGGGGTGCGGACTACAACTCCCAGAATGCTCCTGGCGCAAACTCCTTTTTGGCCACTGGACAGTGGTCAGTTGGTCACTTTCTTCAGGAGTTGGTGCAGGGGACTCTGGATAGCAATTTTTCACCTGTAGCAAACAGGGAGTCCCTCCTTGAACCAGTTGAAGCCAGGCAAAGTCCTTCTTGTGGTGAAGCCCAAGTGTGCAGCTGGTGCAGTCCTTCTGAGTGCAGGTTCCAGGTGCAGGCCAGGGGTCCAGCAGGGCAGTCCTTCTTCTCCTTCAGTTCTTCCTTGTTGTAATCTGATGGGGATCTGAGGTGTGGGTGCAGGTCTGCCAGTTTTATCCTTGCTCCTGGGTGAAAAGCAGGGGGGTCCTGGTTCTCCAATCAGGGGCAGGGTCCTTCCCCCTGCGATGACCACTTCCTGGGAAGTGTGGAAAAAATCCATCCCAGAGGGCAACATTCTCTAAAAATCCAACATGGCTGAATCTGATTTTTGGAGGTTACATCTGGCTGAGCCCACCCACTGGTGTGGCTAAAAATCATAAACACACCCCTCTCCTGCCCTCTCCTAATCTAATCAAGGGGGCACCTAGTTGTCTGGGGTTGCAGGATGTGGGGGTGTTGCTGGTTGCTCCAAATGTCCTACTCTGCCTTTGAAGACCAGTTTGGCAGCCCTCCCCCTTCCTGCCTCACCATCTGCTGAGGGGAGATTCTCTCCCACAGGCACATTCCTTTGTGTGAAGCCAGGCCACTTAACACCTCATCAAGGCAGCTTGGCTAAGCTGCTTCAGGCTGGCCAATCAGAGCACAGCAGCAAAAACAATGCAGGGCTGAAATTAGCAACTTTTTAGGTAAAGTCTCAAACTTTTTACCTGAACAAGTTATATTAAATCCAACAACTGGAAGTTGTGGGATTTATTACAACAATTAATTTGATACCAAATTCTTGGTGTGCAACATTTAAGGAGACTTTAAAATTTAAAATAAAGTCTCCCCATTCTAGCCTATGAAGGCCATTTACTTCAATGAGGGAAAAACGAATTTGGCTGTTTTTACTTCACCAGGGCTTATAAATCTATTTTTATAAAGTCCCTGCTTATAGTTACATGGCACCCAGCCCTAGGGGCACATAGGGCACACCTTAGGGGTGACTTATATGTAAAAATAAGGTCGTTTAAGACTTTGGAACTACTTTTAATTCCAAAGTCGAATTTGCATATAACTTTAATTTAAAAGCAGCCAGCAAGGCAGGCCTGCCTTTAAAATGACCCTGGGCACCTCAGCAGTGCACCTATGTGTGCACCACCTATGCTGTGGTCCCTAAACCTACATGCCCTACCATATACTAGGGACTTATAGGTAGGTTAACTTAGCCAATTATAATTAGCCTAATTTGCATATTAATTTTACACAGAGCACAGGCCCTGGGACTGGTTAGCAGTACCCAGGGCACCATCAGAGTCAGGAAAACACCAGCAAAAAGTGGAAAATGGGGGCAAAAAGTTAGGGGGCCTCTGCAATCAGCCCTGTTTTCTCACAATGATATTTTATTTTCTCTCCCTGTACGTGTCACATAGGTCAGCGCCCATCAGAAAGTCGACATTTGGCGTGCCATCGCCCAGGACGTCCGGACCCTGGGGGTCCACAACAGACGGGGCACCCACTGCCGCAAGAGGTGGGAGGACATCCGCCGCGGGAGCAGAAAGACCACAGAGGCTCTGCTGGGGATGGCCTCCCAACGTAGGAGGGGTGCCACTCGTCAATTGACCCCCCTGATGTCTCGGATCCTGGCGGTGGCCTACCCAGATTTGGATGGGCGCGTGAGGACATCACAGCAGACACAAGGGGGTGAGTACAAGCACATTCTGCTATCTTAGCGCGCAGTGGAGGTGTCTGGGTGGGGGAGGAGGGATGTGGGTATCCCTAGGCCTGGGCGATTTCTGTAGGCTAGTCCCCTCCGTAAGGCATGGCCCTGTGCCCCCGTCCTCCACCTCTGTAGGGTGCCAAGTACAGCTATCCATGGCCTTGTGTCACCTATGTGTGCAGATGTCGTCCATTGGCTTGTAGGCCAAGTCTCACTGATTGAGTAGTGTACCCCAAGTGCGCGGCGTAGTGCAGGGGGCTTTGTGTCCGTCCTCTCCGCCAACTGTGTTGCCAGTGCATGCACTCAACATGTCTTTATTTCTCCCCCCCCCTTTTTATGTCTGCTCTTCCTTTTCATGTGTGCATTAGCATCATCTGGCGGAGGAGAAGTGGCATTGGAGCACGAGGGAGCTGCATCTCACATGGCCCCGGAGGGCCATGCAACGGACTCTGATTTCACTAGTGAGACGGAGGGCGAGGGGGGCTCCACAACGGGGACACGTGGAGACATCAGCGACACCGACACGTCCTCGGAAGGGAGCTCCCTTGTGGTGGCGGCAACATCCGTGCCCACCGCAACAACAGGTACAGCCGCCACCCAGCGCACCAGCTCCGCCCTCCAAGCAGCCCCTCAGCATTCGTCCCGTGCCCACTCGCACACCAAGGCGGGCATCTCCTTCGCCCCAGGCACCTCAGGCCCTGCCTCAGTTACCCCTGCTGCCCTCAGTGAGGAGGTCATTGACCTCCTCCGGACGCTCATTGTTGGGCAGTCTACCCTTTTGAATGCCATCCAGGGGGTGGAAAGGGAGGTGCATCGGAGCAATGCATACCTGGAGGGCATTCATTCGGGTCAGGCTGCCCATCAGCGATCGTTCAACGCTCTGGCCTCAGCACTGACGGCAGCCATTGTCCCTGTCTCCTGCCTCCCTCCTCCAACTCCCTCCACCCAGTCCCACTCCCCTGTTCCTCTGCCTATCCCAGACACACCTACAGACCAGCCTGCACACACCTCAACACCCAAGGTCAGCTCATCCAAACATAAGCACCACACATCCCACAAGCATTCACACAAGCAACATCCACATGCAGACATGCCAACAGCCACTGCCTCCTCTGTGTCCCCCTCCTCCTCGTCTCCCTCCTCCCTCCCTGTGACGTCTCCACTCACACTTGCATGCACCACTTCATCAGCCACTACGTCCATCACCAGCACACCCACCAGAACACTCCGCACACGTGCAGTCAGCACCCCCACTGCCATTTACACGTCCCCTGTGTCCTCTCCCAGTGTGTCTGTCACCCCCTCTTCCAAACCACACAAACGCAGGCAGCCACCCAGGCAACAGCCATCCACCTCACGACAGCCTCCACCCAAAGACAGCACACTTGACTCTCCTACAACCACATCCTCTTCCTCCACTCCCATACCCACTGCACCTACCCTTCCCATTGCTCCTAAAAAGTTTTTCCTCTCCAAAATGAATCTCTTTCCATCACCTGACCCACCCCCTCCATCTCGTAAAAGTCCAATCAGCACCTCAGCCACCACAACCCCTGGACCTTCAAGGACCATAGTCCAGGGATATTGGAGTCCACCACCTTCGAGGGCAGCTACATCGGCCAGCAGCAAAGGGACAGCCAGCCCACCCCCTGGGAAAAAATCCAAAAAAGGCAAGGGCCGGCGCGAGAGGACAGAGACGGCAGCCTCCACAGGCACCACCCTGGCACCGTCAGGAAGTGGGGTGCCACCTGGCACATCTCCAAAGGGAGGCAAGGGCCACAGAGGATCAGGCAAGGATGGCAAGGGCAGCACGGCCGACGAGTCCGGCAGCAGGCGAGCTGCCCAGGAGGGCCCCACCTGCCCCATTCTGGGGGTGAAGGAGTACACCCACGAGCACGGGACACCAGCACAGGAGGGCCCCGCCAGCGAGAAGTCGGATGGCGAGTGAACACCATATATTGGCCGGATCTGGTGCCCTGGAGACACATGTGAAGAACCGCTGAACAGGGCCCTTCAAGACAAGCACCGCTGAACAGGGCCCTTCAAGACAAGCACCGCTGAACAGGGCACCGCCGTCTCAAGAACCGCTGAACAGGGCCCTTCAAGACAAGCACCGCTGAACAGGGCACCGCCGTCTCAAGCACCGCTGAACAGGGCCCTTCAAGACAAGCAGCGCTGAACAGGGCCCTTCAAGACAAGCACCGCTGAACAGGGCACCGCCGTCTCAAGAACCGCTGAACAGGGCCCTGCAAGACAAGCACCGCTGAACAGGGCACCGCCGTCTCAAGCACCACTGAACAGGGCCCTTCAAGACAAGCACCGCTGAACAGGGCCCTTCAAGACAAGCACCGCTGAACAGGGCCCTTCAAGACAAGCACCGCTCCGCTGGGCCCTTCCTCTCAAGCACCGCTCCGCTGGGTCCTTCAACTCTAGCACCGCTCCGCTGGGCCCTTCAACTCTAGCACCGCTCCGCTGGGCCCTTCCTCTCAAGCACCGCTCCGCTGGGCCCTTCCTCTCAAGCACCGCTCCGCTGGGCACCGCCGTCTCTGCACCGCTCCGCTGGGCCCTTCAACTCAAGCACCACTCCGCTGGGCACTTCCTCTCAAGCACCGTTCCACTGGGCCCTTCAAATCTAGCACCGCTCCGCTGGGCACTTCCTCTCAAGCACCGCTCCGCTGGGCACCGCCGTCTCTGCACCGCTCCGCTGGGCCATTCCTCTCAAGCACCGCTCCGCTGGGCACCGCCGTCTCTGCACCGCTCCGCTGGGCCCTTCAACTCTAGCACCGCTCCGCCCGGCCCTTCAACTCTAGCACCGCTCAGCTGGGCCCTTCCTCTCAAGCACCGCTCCGCTGGGCACCGCCGTCTCTGCACCGCTCCGCTGGGCCCTTCAACTCAAGCACCGCTCCGCTGGGCACTTCCTCTCAAGCATCGCTCCGCTGGGCCCTTCAACTCTAGCACCGCTCCGCTGGGCACTTCCTCTCAAGCACCGCTCCGCTGGGCACCGCCGTCTCTGCACCACTCCGCTGGGCCCTTCAACTCTAGCACCGCTCCGCTGGGCCCTTCATCTCAAGCACCGCTCCACTGGGCACTGCCGTCTCTGCACCGCTCCGCTGGGCCCTTCAACTCAAGCACCGCTCCGCTGGGCACTTCCTCTCAAGCACCGCTCCGCTGGGCCCTTCAACTCTAGCACCGCTCCGCTGGGCCCTTCCTCTCAAGCACCGCTCCGCTGGGCCCTTCCTCTCAAGCACCGCTCCGCTGGGCCCTTCAACTCAAGCACCGCTGACACATTGGCAGAAAGGGCAGGCCGGGATCAGTGTCGGACAGGGCTTCACGATACACTCTGGGCACCAAGACTCCCCCAGTACCGCTGGAGTCTGTCATCCACTTGAGAGACTGTGGCTTTGCACTCCCCAGGATGGCACAGTGGGCAATCCACCCACTGTAGGGACTTGTGAGACTGTTGCTTTGCACTCCCCAGGATGGCACAGTGGGCAAGCCACCCACTGTAGGGACTTGTGAGACTGTGGCTTTGCACTCCCCAGGATGGCACAGTGGGCAAGCCACCCACTGTAGGGACTTGTGAGACTGTGGCTTTGCACTCCCCAGGATGGCACAGTGGGCAAGCCACCCACTGTAGGGACTTGTGAGACTGTGGCTTTGCACTCCCCAGGATGGCACAGTGTGCAAGCCACCCACTGTAGGGACTTGTGAGACTGTGGCTTTGCACTCCCCAGGATTGAACAGTGGCCATGGAGGCCCCTCGTGGATCTGGCATCGTGGACTCATGTGGCTGAGGTGCCCCCCCTTCCCTTCCCCCTGAGGTGCCTGTAGTTTTCCTATCTTATGCCCCTGCAGTGTTCTCTCCAATGGATTCGGGTCTCATGTGTGGGCTTTGCCCAAGTGTTGAGGACCATTGGCCCACGTACAATGACAGAAAGCCAATTTTGACGGGACAATTTACATATGTGTATATAGTTATGGGATGTTTGACTTACTTATTTACTTAGCCTTACAATATATTTGAATTCCAATAACATATTATTTTGTGTTTGCATTCTTCTGGAGGGTTTGGGGGGTGTCACTCTGAGTTGTTGCTCTGCATTGGTGTGTAGGTAGTTGGGTGGGGGGGGGTCGCGTATGTGTGTGCCCGTATTCTTTTCTCCTCCCCCCTCCCCTGTGTCGTAGGTGCAGTAATCACTGTTGTCTTCTGCGCCGGCGTTCGTGCTCCTGGTAGAGGAGCAGGTAGACAATTGCTGGTAGGATGTGTAGTTCTGGTTCCATGCTGTCCAGATTCCTCGTGGAGTGTGTAGGGTGAGCATTTTCCCGTTCGTAGTCTGTTTCCACCGTGTTTTTATCGGCGGGGCTCCCGCCCCGGAAAAGGTGGCAGATTGGTGAGTTGTGATAGGGTGGGCGGTACATTGTCTGCCGCCTGTCTGTTGGCGGTGACCGCCGCGCTGTTTGTTTGTCCCGCCGTGGCGGTCGGAGTGTTAAAGTGGCGGTCTGTGTTGGCGGTTCCCGCCAGGGTCAGAATTCCATTTTTTGGGCCGCCTGCCTGTTTGCGGGTTGGCCGCCGCTTTAACACCGACCGCCAGGGTTGGAATGACCCCCTTAGTGTTCTGTTCTGCGGCTGGGCATTGCGCATCTTCTGTTTCTCTTTTGTGCTTCTGTTTATTATGTGTGTCCCAGCTCCACTGGGGGCACCCAGATGCTTTTGGTGAGACTGGCAGCCTCCCCACATGCCTTCCAGGATAGGTGCTGAAGCCGGCAGCAGTTTCCTCTGCTTCTGCCTGGGGCAGCAGCCACCAGGGTTCTTTCTCATCCCTACCAGTAGGTAGGAGCAGCTCTGCTTCTCTCTCTTGGCAGGAGGGCGTATGCTGATGTGTCCCACCACCTCCCAAGACATGGGCAAGGGAGGCAGGCAATGCACCCAGCACCTTCTTCTTTGTATCCTGAGGGATGGTGATCCCCTGGGACATTAGTCATTGTGGCAGGCCTTGAGAGATCAGGCCCTAAGGCCATAAGTTGGCTTAGGGAGGGTGGCAAGCATGCTCTTCTGCCCTGGGAATGATTAAATCACAATCCACCAACCCTCAGGCACTGGCCCACATCAGGGGTAATTACCTTAGAGTGCGCTGGAGAGCCACATGCTAGTTTTCTCGTTCTGTTCTTTAAAGGCACATACTTAAAAGAGCATATCTCTGGCCCCAAATTCCTTCCATCTTGGGCTTATTTCACTCCTGGTGGCCAGTCTTAGCCCTGTGGAGCATTATCATCACGCCTAGGCTCCTAGTGCCCCTCTCCTGCTAGTGGGAGCATATTGCACAGCCCTTCTGCAACCAGCCGGCAGAACACCCCCTGGCCAGCAAATCCCAAGCCCCAGAGAATCCTTTCATATAAAAGAGTATAGCACCACTGGCCCTGCAGAGATTCATCCTAATCCTGGGTGTCAGATGTAGTCAAAGTCCTTAGTCCATCCTTGTAGGGCATTAGGCGGCTTGTCCTTCCAGCTAGCATCATTTTTGCACCCATCGCCTCCCAGGTCAAGTGTCTTCTTAACTCTCTCTTCCTTGTGCAAGGATATCAAAGTGTGTGTGGATAGTTTTAGGGGCCAGGCACCCCTGCTCAAATAAATAATGACACATCCCTACCTGTGCCCCAACCCTCCTGCACAGCATTCTAAAACAATCCAAAATAGTGACTTCATGTTTTTTCTGGTAAGAGCTATCCTGAGGGCCTCTGCTCCACCCCAGCT
This sequence comes from Pleurodeles waltl, assembly GCF_031143425.1. Classification (NCBI taxonomy): domain Eukaryota; kingdom Metazoa; phylum Chordata; class Amphibia; order Caudata; family Salamandridae; genus Pleurodeles; species Pleurodeles waltl. Next base: position 832,853,829 of record NC_090447.1, on the reverse strand, counting down.
GACACAGCACCCAATTCCTTCCCACAAAATCTTCAAAGGCAAGCCCCTCTTGTTTTGTTCCAGAGGTCTGGACTTCTTACTTTGTTCTAGTGGGTATGAACAGCCCAGGTGCAGTGCGACCAGCTAATTATCAGATGCAGGTTTCTCCCACACCCCTTACCTTTCCTACGAAGTTGGTCAATCATTTTTGATTGCTTCTTTTGGGTTGAAGAGGACTTTTTCCATCTGCTGGGAAGCAGAATAGTCAAACTGGCCAAGTAAGATGTGGATGTGGGTTAGAGAGAACAGTAAATTCAAATTTGGCATTCATATTTGACCGCAGTTTAATACCTTGCTGGACCCTGTAAGCCTAAGTGGAGTGTAAATGTATTTGAAGTAAGTTTTGCCTATATGTATAATTTAGTGAAAACACACCAATTTTCCAGTAAGCTCTACAGACCTACACTATGAATGCTCACTCATACGGCCTACCCCAGGTTAGTATTAATCCTTATAGTCCCTTCTGCGACAGGCTACCTGTGTTAAGTTACTGTGCTGTGTGTGACAGCAGTGTCATGTGTGCAGATTACACATGTGTGTGCATGTGCTTGCCTATAACCAGTCCCATGCCTCTTATGCTAGCTGTGCAACAGCAGCCTTATCTTAACTGACAAACACTGGAGGTTAGCATGCTCAGTCCGATTACTGTGAATTTTGAATGAAGAAGACTCAAATAGTGAGACTCACTCACAGTAAAAATAACAAAAATGGGTAGGCATTTATTTTTAAAAAATCCTGGTGGACTAAATGGGTGGAACTCATTAGCTACTCACCTACTTGATAGATTTTCTACATCAATCCACCACTCCAAACTAACCACCACTGATGAGGCAGTCTACTATGATAATAAAACAACTTTCTTGATGCAAGACTGTTCTCACTGACTCCAATAAAACACTGAGGAAGGACCTGAATGAACTTAGTTTGAAATAGTGAACGGATGCTGTTACTTTAATATAGTTTGGATGTAAATGTAATTGTATTTATATAGTGCATACTAGTGTAGGTTCGTTTGTGTATATGCTTGGTGATTTTATTCCAGATTAAAAGTGAGCCTGTTCCATGTATTGCTTTGTGGGTGATACAAAGAAGCTTGAAGGTGGATCTTCTGGTCCCCAATGTAGGGCTCTCAATCCAGGGGAGATGTGGTCTTGTGGCTTTACATATAGGAGTAGTCTAGCAGCAGAGTTCTGAATTTGATGTAGTATTTTCATAGTTGAAAAAGAAGATCTGTAGTAGAGGTCGATTCCATGATCAAGTTTAGATAGTACACCAGAGATAATAGCTTTGCTCTTGTGTGGAAATCCTAGATAGGGGAAGAAGTGTTACAGAGCTTTCACAGTAATGAAGCTTGTTCTTGCTAACTTATCCACTTGGGCATTCATTGATAGCTTGGAATCCGTGTTAATTCCAAGGTTTCTTACTTTCTTGGATACTTTAGGAGGTGGTTCCAAATCGTCAGGCCAGGAGCAGAGTGGGTCATACAATCGCCACATGTGAGTATTTCAGTTTTGGAGGAATTCAATTTGAGATAGCTCCATGTCATCCACTGATCAACAGCACCCAGGCAACTTGAGATTTTTTAGTTTGCAATGTCATTGGGGCTTTCCAGTTTAAGACGGATTTGTGTGTATTCCTCATAGTTATAGCATGTGGACTGAAATTTGTTAATTATTGTCGATAAAGACTTCATGTAGATGTTGAAAAGCATGGATGAGATGACAGAGCTTTGAAGGACCCCTGCTTTTGTGAAGTACAGTTTGAGTGAGAAAGGGGGATTATGGAAGACATTTATTCAGTTTTGAAGGTAGGATGTGATCCAATTGAGAGGGTTTTAAACTTTGGAATGTATTCTTTAATTACACTTATTCATGGGCAGTGTTTCACAAATGGACGTTGTTTAGTAACAGAACCAACACTTGGTAAAGTCATACTGATATTCCCCTAAACTATGACCAGAGCCTTAACCATGGTATGACTAAAACGATTTACCAAGTTGTCTCAAACCAGGAAAAGAGCGAAGAAGAAGGTGGTGACTTAATATAATTTGCTCAGGCTTTAATATGAATATTGTGTACTTAAATTGTGTAGGGAATGGATAACATGATACCTATTTCATTGTTATTTTATTTCAATCACTTCATCTGAGCAATTTTAGAAATATTGGTGGTCATTCTGACCTCGGCGGTAAAAGGCGCCTACCGCCGGTCAGAAATCCTCCATAATTCCGCCGCGGTCGCGGTAATCCGCCACGGTCATTCTGACCCGCAGCAGCCAAACCTCAGAAAATCCGACAGCCACAACAGACCGCCAGACCAGCGGTCGGCGGAAAAGTGGAGGTGACCAAACCTCCACCGTCACGCCAACAGAAATACGCCCATGCCATTACGACCCACGAATCCACGCGGCGGTCTTTCAAACGCGGTTTTCCATTGGCGGTACACCCCGCCGCGGTCAGAATACACCCAAACGAACAAAACTCAGCCACATTGGACGATTTGAATTCCACACACCTGATACACATACACACACCACTCCCACACACACAATACAATATAAAACACACACCCACATCACCCACAAACCCCTTCGACCAAAATCCAAAAAGAAGCACTGAGAGACACAGCAGCGATCACAGAACACCATCACACAGAGGCACACTACACCATCACCCACACAATATCCACACACAAAACAACACACACCACCACACTCAACACACTTAACTACACATACTCCACCCCACACATCATACACACCACTCCATGGCACCCCAAAGACACCCCCGCTTCTCAGACGAAGAACTCAGGGTCATGGTGGAGGAAATCGTCCGGGTAGAGCCCCAGCTCTTCGGCACACAGGTCCAATACACCAGCATTGCCCGGAGGACGGAGCTATGGCAGAGGATTGTCGACAGGGTCAACGCTGTGGGACAGCACCCCAGAAATCGGGAAGACATCAGGAAGCGATGGAACGACCTACGGGGGCAGGTGCGTTCCATGGTATCCAGGCACAAGACTGCCGGAGGACCCCCACCTCAACCCCCACAATTTACAACATGGGAGGAGGAAGTCTTGAACATCCTGCATCCTGACGGCCTCGCAGGAGTCGGCGGAGGAATGGATTCTGGTAAGTTGAAGCTTCAATACTGCTTCCCCCCCACCTGCATGCCAAATCATACCCCAACCCTCACCCCCATCCTCGAACCCCACCCTCACCCCCACCCCATCCTCACCCCCACCCTCACCCCCACCACCATCCTCACCCCCACCACCATCCTCACCCCCACCCCCAGCACACCTATTCCCTGCCAATGTCTCACCATCACAACCCACACATCCCAAAACCTAGGCCTGCATGCGTCCACTAAGCATGGACACCCATCACCAAAGCATGCCCAATGCAAATACACATCCCCCCCACAAGCCACCCTCACCAAAGCCCCCACACACGAATGCCAGCACTTGGGGACACAGGAACCCACAGATACACCCATATGGCACACATTGAAACTATAACCATACCTCTATACCCCTGCAGGACCCGACCGCCAACACACCGCCACGGAGGGCCCAGAATTCTCCACACCCCCCACCCAAGAGGCCGTCAGCGATGACAGCAGCTCTGTCGACCTGGACACTGATGACCAGCCCGGACCATCGGGGACCTCTGGACAGTCGGTTCCCCTCAGACAGCCACAGGCCACTACAGACCCAAACCCCTCCGGGAACACCAGCACAGCTCCCACCCAGCGGGCCCATGCCTCTGTCTCCAGGGCGCGTCAAGCAGCGGTGTGTCTACCACTACAGGGCACCCAGGATAACCCACCACCCCAACAACAACAGGGACCTGGGGGCAGTGGTAGTGGGCACACCGGCCAGGGGGCAGAGGCCCAGGGAAACAGGGGAACTGGGAGGGCAGCTGTGCGACAGGGGGGGGACGGGCCCAGGGAACCCACTCTCCACGAGGCCCTCACCACCATCATGGGAGCATACAACCGCTCCCAAGAGACGATGGCGACGGTACTGGCCAGGTTCCAGGAGATCCAGGTACTGCAGGAGGAACACTATCGGGGGTACAGGGAGGACATCAGAGCCCTCACCTCCACCCTGGTTACCATGGTAGGGCTGCTGCAGGAACTCATCAACACCAGGATGGACACTCAACAACAACAAAGGGCCCCGGCCACTAGCCTGGACCAAGAACAGCCAACCACCTCCGCCGGCGCTAGTGGACAGGAGGCCCCCGCACAACAGCAGCCCACCAGACCCCCACCTCCTGCCGGAGAAGAACCACCCCGCAAGAGGGCCCTGAGATCTCGCAAGAAGACAGAGTAGGATGTCAAGACCCCCGCCAGCAAAGGATACCACCTGATGTCATCCCACTGTCCCACATTGTCACCCTGTCCATCCTTGAACTGCCCATGCTCCATCTCTCCACAGGCCTATGGACAATGCACCTGTGTGACTGTTACTCTGGACTCTGCCATGGACATTCCTTCACCATAGCCCCCACCCACTTGAAACCACCCATCCCATTTTGAGCACTGAAATAAACACCTATTTTGCACAAAACTATCTGGAGTCTGGCTGTGATTTCAAAATATTGTAATTGACATGACAGTGCAAATATGTCCTTGTACATAGTCAAGTCAACAAACAGCTGCCACAAAGCTGTAGTCCATGGGGAAACGAAGCACAGGACTCGCAGTGGGGACCCCAGATCTGAAATAGGGAGGGAAAAGCCACAACTCAGTCATCATACACTGGGGCAAATAGACAGGCAGCAGAGATGCAGGAGAGTAGTTCACATTTACTAAATTATGTTTGAATTGTTACCTGTGTCCTATTGGAAGTACTGTTCAATGATTCTGTCCCTGTTGTCTGTTTCAGCCCCGTCGTCTTCCTCCTCGTCACTCTCCACAGGTTCCACAGCTGCCACAACACCACCGTCTCGACCATCCTCCTGCAGGAAAGGCACCTGGCGGCGCAAAGCCAGGTTGTGAAGCATGCAGCAGGCCACGATGATGTGACACACCTTCTTAGGTGAGTACATTAGGGATCCACCTGTCATATGCAGGCACCGAAACCTGGCCTTTAGGAGGCCGAAGGTGCGTTCGATCACCCTCCTAGTACGCCCATGGGCCTCATTGTACCGTTCCTCTGCCCTGGTCCGGGGATTCCTTACTGGGGTCAGTAGCCACAACAGGTTGGGGTACCCAGAGTCCCCCAATAGCCATACACGGTGTCTCTCTAGCTGTTCCATCACGTAAGGGATGCTGCTATTCCTTAGGATGTAGGCGTCATGCACTGACCCAGGGAATTTGGCATTTACATGCGAGATGTACTGGTCAGCCAAACACACCACCTGGATGTTCATGGAATGGTAACTTTTTCTGTTCCTGTACACCTGCTCCCTGTCTCTTGGGGTAACCAAAGCCACATGGGTCCCATCAATGGCACCAATGACGTTGGGAATATGTCCAAGGGCATAGAAATCACCCTTCACTGTAGCCAATTCGCCCACCTCAGGGAAAAGGATGTAGCTCCTCATGTATTTCATCAGGGCAGACAACACTCTGGATAACACCTTCGAAAACATGGGCTGAGACATCCCAGAAGCAATTCCCACTGTTGTCTGAAATGACCCACTTGCCAAGAAATGGAGTACTGACAGGACCTGCACCAGAGGGGGAATCCCTGTGGGTTGGCGGATGGGGGACATCAGGTCGGGCTCCAGCTGGGCACACAGTTCATGTATAGTGGCACGGTCAAGACCCCCATTGTCTTTTAATACCAAATGTGCATTGGCATTGCATTTTTACACCTATTCGGTACTATTTGTATTGATATTTTTGTCCTTAAAATGAAAAAACCTTTTGTCTAGCATACATATAGCATTTTGCTCCGGAAAAGTGTAATTATATTAGAAACTTGGAGGGGAGTATTATGCACATCTCTATTTGCTTTTCAAAATATCAGCTTCTCAGTAATCAGAGAAAAACACAAAAACCAAAGTAACAAGGTCTAAAACTACAAAACATGTGACCTCAACAACGAATCACAACTGGCTCAAATTAATATAATATTTAACAGCACAGCGATCTCACCGTTTTCTTAGTATGAAACGCTTCACCCTCACAGTCATGTTCTTTCGTTATTTCTGTTTGTTGTCAACTCTTGTGAATAAAACATATCTTTCAATCCATCCGTTTATCAGACCTTACATATTACCTACATTAGTTTAGCATGAATGGCCCCCATAGTATCAGCAGACAATAGGAGATTTGCGGCTCTGACTTACAATCGATACAGACCTGCAGATGTCTGGAGTTGTAGTCTGATCTTATGGGGTAAACAATCTGCCATCACCAACAAACTGGATTCTTAGCAGAAATGTTGTAACTATTTCTCCAGGTCCATTACAATCCTGGATTTTGTTTCTCTAACCAGCTGATGTAATGTTCAGCAGATATATTGGGGGCTAGTCACAAAGGTAACTTACACTTGTAAGTTATTCACATGTTTAACTTTACTATTACACTTTTGAGTAATTTTCTATATTTAGCTATTAGCCCTCCCTAAAAAATATATAATGATACACAATGGGAGCATTGTGGGGTTCAGCACCTAAATAGCCACCCACATTTATAAAATAAATTCCCTTATTTCAACAGTACTGACCTGTCAGATCCAACAGCCTTCTATTATTTACATAAAAAAGAAAGACCTCAAAGGAACCCAATTACTAAACACAAACTGATTAATTCCCAAAGACTTGATGAAAATTTTACTGTGTAAGGCTAGGGGTATTGCAGTGAAAATGTTGAAGAGAAAAGTATTTGAGGAACAATGTTTCGGCAAATTCAGGGTGAAGAAGGTTTATTCACACCATGCACACTTCCCAAATAAATGATTTTCCTGAACACAACCGTACAGCAGACCATATGTCTGGGATTTAGATCCACTAGAGACTCAAAGAATCCTTCAAATCCAAAAGTCAACTTGACACAGTATCTACATTGGCAAAGAAAATACAATATTAGAGAATCAGAACTAAATGGCATAATGCAGAATGGTATGTACTATTGGAACATATTATACCCTGAAGGGGTAGCTTTGTGGTCATCTGATATTGATGTATACATGCACAGATTTCTTTCCAACACTCCTGGTCCTTTAGCTATTCAGCTATTCATCTAGGCCCCAAGCATAATAAATATACACCTGTAACTGTCACAACATAAAGTGTGGATAAGCTGTGCCAAAGAAGGTCAGCAATTCAAGCTTTATGGCTCTGACGCAGCTCCTGAACACAATAGTTAAAATATGGGTTTCAATGTATTCCTCCTGGATCCACACTCAGCTAAAGTTAAATGCTTCCTATTTGCAACAGTGTATGCAATTTATAATGAAATGCAAAGATATTTAGAGAAAGAGGCTGCTGAAAGAATTCAAGAGGAAATTGACAGATAAATTAGGCAGCCTAAAGTTATTGACAATGTCATGCTAACAATCTCTAAACAAGTGTATTCCATAAGCATTATAATAACGGGCCACTGGAATTATGTCATTGTGTGGCTGCATGTTTCTCACATAGTTATGGATTTGCAGCTTTTGCCACACAATCCAGCATTTGTTGCATGAACTGCAGACTTTAACAAAAAAAGGAGGACATCATCCCCTCCCAGACCAGGGAGATGGTATCACCTAAGTTTAGGATATAATATTCTTACGTCCAGATAGGATTCACTTGGGGTTCTTGGTTTCACTATGTTTCCCTCATTGGCGAATAGGCTAGTTCAGTGGTTCCCAACCTGTGGTCCAGGGACCCCTGGGGGTCCGCAAGCCTCCTCAGGGAGTCCGCCACTGCTTTGAAAATTAAATAATATATCCAGATTAATAACGTGTATATAAATTAAGTGGATAAATGTACAATTGAAATGTTTACTGACTCATGGGGGATCCCCAGATTCCTATAATAATTAATTGGGGGTCCCAGGGTTCCAGTAAAGTGGAGGTCCACCGAAGTGAAAAGGTTGGGAACTGCTGGGCTAGTCCACAAGGGATCCTTAGCCCTGAAGAATGCCCATTGACCTCAATAGGCTAGCGATAGAGGCATGGACTGAGCCTTTGCCCTTGCTTGCCATCTCATTACTGTTTTTAGGTTTACCAGAGGTCCACAACATTAAAGGTGATACACCTGAGTACCCAAAGGTAGTTTTAACACATCTGGATCCCACTATCTGTCCAGTTGTACTGTAACTAAGAACGCCCTCCTTCTTCTGAATCCATCAGGAGGTAGAGCCCCCCCGACGGCACTGTCCTACCAGGGTGGGAAGAGGTCGTCTATGATAAAGAATGCCACAAACTGTGGGTGAGGCTTCCTCTTCCAAAATATTGGTCTTCCCATGTGATCTGACAGAATTCCTGTGATGTCCAAATAGGCTTTGACTTTACTTTCCGAAATAGAAGTCCCTTTCTTGCTTTAGATACCATACCGTTTCATGTTAGAGTGTATTATCCAGGGAGGATGTAGTGGCATTAACTCCCCCTCTCCATCTATGTATTTAGGGTATAATATCCTTTGCCCTGGACCTTCTAAATGAATATTTCAATCTTCTACAACATTAACAGGATTAGTTGAAAGCTATTACACAGCTAAATTGGCCACCACAAGTATTAAAATCTGATAAAGTGCCTTGGCAGCTCATTAACGAGAGTGCCATATTTGAACCATATAATTTGACTTCTAACCAAGGAATCATGACCAAAAAAAAAGAACCCACTAGTATCCTATTAAGTATAGAAGGAATGTAAGATGCCCATTTTTGCATAGCAGAATACCCGCATATTACGTAGCTCCTGTATGGAGCAATCTCATTGCCTGTTTTCACCTTTCATGTTCAGGAGTGGCAGAAATATAAGCCATTGGGCTGGTATGAAAAGATATTCAACACCTTCCTTACTTTTTCACAAGTAGGAGTTGCTGTTTGAATGTTTCTGTTACACGTGAGACAATCCCACATTTGTAACTACAGCTGGATATTCTAAATCTCTATGTCACTCACTTCTCTGTGATTCCATCATTCTTCATGGAGCTTGTAACCCTTTGAAGCCAGAGTTAAGCTGTAAATTGGTAGCTGCAACTGTGTAATTCATCACAGCCTGTCACACACTTCTGAAAATTGTTTTTTATTTAATGACCAACAATGAAACATGTTGCATGGCCTAAAGCTAACTGTATTTGTTAACCGTATCAGAAATCATACAATGCTGTAGTATACCCTTGTACCCCCTCTCAAAAGACAGTTCGAAAATGTCCATTGGCCCACAATAGATATGAATACTATGTGCCTTGATAATCTGAACAAACTTGATATGTGCCTTGATAATTTAGACAAACTTGTTGCAAAATGAATGCAAAAGAGGTATCCTTAACCTTCTTGACAGAAACCTTTGACTTACCGGCAGCCCATTCTGCATCAAAGATTTAAAAAACTCTTGCAAACCCAATTTCCTACTCATTTTGCAGATTTTGTGCACACCATTTTTAATTCATTCAACACAACTGGCATAGTGCATTTCACCAAAAATATTGTATGTTGTTTGCTGACTGGTGTTAAGACTGGTATGGACTAATTCCTTCATTTTTCATTCATTGTTTTCTAGTCTATTTGGCAGATTTCCAACAATCACTACTGATCATCGGCTCTGGCATTTTCATCTTCCTTCTGAATAAGAAATAAAACCAGTCCAACCTCCAATATAAAGTTTGAATATAAATTGTGAATAGCATATGGTCCTGAGAAGCAGTGCCAAGAGACCCCAGCGTTTTATCTTGAGTATGAATGACTGCCTTAAGCGAGCGATGGACTCTTTTCATGAACTGGATGCTTCACAAGTGAAACCAGTCTTTTAGTGCACAACATGTTTGCAAAAACTGTTATGGAAGTTCAATTGGAACAGCCGCCAATGGAGTTGATCAACATGGAAAAACGTATGACCACTGAAGCTGCACACCTATTGCTGAGCACTGTGATTGCCAATTGTGAAATATGTGCATATTTTTATTTTGTACCCAGCCACATTGAACATAGACAAGATGCTTTGCCTTTTTGATTTATCAATATGCATAGGATGATGTTTTCTAATGCATTATTTTATGTGTTAACTCATATGTTAGTGCTATAAATGTACTATGTTATCAAGAGGTCATAAAAATTGTTTAAATGCTGTTATCTCAATTATTAATTCAGGGATATTGTGAACCCTGGCCTGAGGCCCGTTTAGACCTCTTCTATTTTATCATGTGCTTGTTTGCAGCTTCTTGTATCTCTTTTTATTAGAATGTGTGAAGTTTTAGACGTGTGCAGAAGCGTTTGTATCATGCCTGCCTCCTATCTACACTGACATATTTTAATTATTTTTTTTATGGGTGCTGTCATAACATTGTGGAAGCTTACAGTAGAAGCTGATATGCTTTTATTGTTTTCGTTTAAGGAGCATATTATCCATATGTAAATCGAGATGACTCATGGATCATCATATTTGTTTAGTCTTGTTGATGCTTCAGTGCCTGCAAGCACTGTTTTATTTTATAAATGAAAGGTAAAATTGGCAATCCAGTACTATGAAAACCCAAGTATTTCACCATTAACTGGAGGGGCTTTGCACTAGAGGCAGAGGTTGAGCTTTCATTTTCCGAAGTCCTTGTGGTTTTCCAACTTGTCATCTGTAGAGTTGATGAGATCTAGTAAACGTTTCAAGTATATGTCAAAAAGTAAAACTGAGATGTTAAATCCTTGTAGACTCTCGTTTTATGCAGTATGTATTGGAAGAAAAACCACTGGCAAAGGCGACAGGTCTAGGTAAGAGAAAATCAAAGTATGAATGATACAGTCTATGCTGACTTCTTTGAGCCTAACAATTAAGGTATTATGAAATACTGTATCAAAAGCTGCATAACGGTCAAGAGTAATAATGCAGCTTCACCACTTTTGACAACTGTGTTTTTGGGTCATCCCACACAATAGACTTATGCATGGTTTCTTCAATACCTTTTAGATAATTCATTTGTTTGAAAAGTTATAGATAGTATTTTTGAGCGGGATAGTTTCAGGCGTTGAGAGAAGAATTTTGTTTTTTAATTTGTGGACAACAGTGGGCTGAGGAAGGTGTGAGATGCTGGAGTTTACCAGGTATTCAAACTCAGAGGTTGTAAGTTCTTGAAAGGATAATATAGTTGAAGACTGTTTTTCTGCTGTGATTGCATATTAGGGGAGCATTTGTTTATGTTGATCGTTAGTCAATAATCCGTTGGGTCTGTTCTACGTAAATACAGTGTAGCTGCACTGGAACGGTTCGCAGAATGGGATCTACTGGGCATCTCCTAGGTAGGAGATATATGGAAAGGAGAAGCTATGAAATCATTTCAAGACCTACAGATAGATTTCCAACTAACCCAGACACAGTTCTTCAGGTATCTCCAGCTTAGGCATGCCTTGAGGGTCCATTTGCCTGCCGCAAGCCCCCTGCCAGAATTTAGCCCACTTGAGGCCAAACTACTTATGGGAAATCTGGGGGGGAAAGGTGTCTCCCAAATCTATAAAACGCTTATTAACTATGCTCCCAGGACCTGGGCTCCGTTAGAACCAAATGGGAGTCATGGGTTGGGGCCATGGAGGAGACGGAATGGAGGGAAGCTCTGATGGCACCCAGGGTATTGGCGGTGTCGGCTAGACTCCGTACAGTGCAATTCTATTACTTACACAGAGCGTATCTGACACTGTCCAGGCTACACCAAGCAGGTCTGCGCCCCTCCGCCCAGTGCCCGCGATGCTCAAGCGAGCCGGCTAATTTCTTCCATGTGGTTTGGACCTGTCACATGATACAGACATATTGGGACAGAGTGATCCGGGAGGTGGGAAAGGCACTGGGACAGGAGGTACAGAGGTCTGCGAACTTGGTTCTGCTAGGGGTGATGGAGGAGATGGGGAGATCACAGGCGAAGCGAGCCCTGGCTGCCACAGCCATGCTGGTCGCCAAAAGAGACATCACCGCTGCTTGGAACTCCCCCGAAGGCCCGTCACTCCGAAAGTGGAAAAGGGGTGTTGACTGGTGCACAAACCAAGAAAAAGTGGTACATGAATCCAGAGGTTGCCCGCGGAAATTTGAGAAAATATGGGGAAGATGGCTGGACATGATGTCATAGAATGGGATGGGAACATGACCACGGTTGTTGTAACAGGGTTTATATAGTGGCTCATCTTTTGGTCCATACTACCGCCCAAATATTATTGTCAATGGTGGACTGTCGCTGGAACATACTGCTATGTAAATGTCATCTGCTCTGTGCTTTATTTATTTATTTATTTTATTTTTTATTTTACTTTATTTCATTTTATTTCTCCTCCTCCCCCTACCCTTAAAACAATAAAAATGTGTTTATCAAAAAGTAAATACAGTGTAGCTAGTTTATTACAGATGTTTTATGAAGTGGACCTTTCTGGATTTCAACATTTTGATTTCTGAGTTTGTATGGAATTCCTGAGCTGGGCAATTGGTTGAGTAGGTGACTTTTTTGGACCTCTTTATATACAAATTGTACATGCTATTGTCTATGCGTAGTCACATTTTGCCAAATGCAGTACTTAGACTACTGAGTATCCATGCCATTGCTGCTTAACATTGTTGAGGCCAGGATCAGCTGATGTAACAGGCCATCACTCAGAAGCAAGCACATCAGCAATTATCATCTATTACTAAACTGGGCATCTTTTTTATCTAATTGCATCTTTCAAAAGAGGCGTGACAGTACCTACCAAAATTATTATTCATTTTACAGCTCAAGCTACTTAGCTTCTTTCTTGAATTGTAATTAAGATAGTCTGAAAAATAACGCATATAGACAATGTTGAACTGCCTATGGTGAGAAACACAGTACGCGATACAGAAGTACCAAACATGTATCTTCTGTAACAAAACCTTCAGTATGTCTCAGAGACAAAGGACAAAGGAACTCCACATTTGAGTGTGCAGCTAGTCGAATGCTTGGCCATTAACCAATCTTATATGAGGCACAAGGCTCTGTTTACAAAGCAGTATAGACAGTATTATCAAACATTCATCTAATTAATAAAGGGTTTGAGTGGAACCTAAAGACACCTAGGCCCAAATGTCAATAGAGAAACCGTGCTAGACAGAAGGAAAAGGCCAGCAAAGCCTACTGCAAAGTATTTCTACAAGACATGACATAAACATATGGCACACAGTCACCCCACTAGAGCACTTCAGAAAGTACATGTCTCACACATTCAATGAAGCCCATATATACCATATAGTAAGTTATTACGGGACTCTCACATCACTTCCATCAATAGACACCACACATAAACGTATATCAGAATACAGACATGACACCTCTAGTACATTACACATAGCTCAGATATGCCATGTTGTTTACTATTAGCACCTGTCGCTAATTGACCTCTAATTGTCTAAAAGTGATTAGTACATACAGTGATTTGTTTTGATAAATATGGAGGCCAGAAGCTTCACTATATATTTGGAGCATCTCAAGCAGATGAAACAGCAAGGATTGGGGCTTCTGAACATAGACCAGGAGGTTTTTCCACATATGAAGAGACATGGTCTTAGTCACCTGATCTCTATCTCATGCCCCACAGGCCCTGGTCTTGTGGGACCTTTTCTGCTAGTGGCTCAATGACAAGCCCAAAGAGGAGGGGGCAACCATATGTTGTGGCCCTTTCTACCGGGAACAATTGGAATAATGCACCATTGATAAGCATGCGTGCCCAAGGAGCCCGAATTAGAGTTCGGACACAGCTGAGGAACTGTGAACCAAAGTTCATGCACTCTAGGATCTAGGACATGAAAGGCAGGTCAAATTAAGGCTTTTTGAAAGTCCACAAGGAATACTCCAGCTGCCTCATTCAAATTAGTTGCTTCAGCCAGATGCATCCCCAGATGTGTCATAAAGGCATTCTGGACATAATGGATTCAGAAAGTACTACTCGTGTAAGTTGTGTCACCAAAATTCGGCCCTGGATTTTGGCCTCTTTTTTAATGAGTGACCTGGGCTCATTCGAGGAACAGTCCTCTGGGTCCTTTCCTTGCTTTAGGATTATGGTGAACACAGCATTCTGATGTTGCTAGGTAGTTGGCCTACTTCTAAAGCTTCTTTATAAAGTAGTAATAAGTGAGGGGCTAGTAAGGCCGATTCTTTTTTTAAGCATTCCACAGGATACCCATTGGGACCAGGAGTCTTACCACTGTTCAAACCCATGACTGTTTCCTGGAATTCCTCTAGTGTCTGCAGGGCTCTGACAGTCTGCCTTGGAAAAGGGTCTATAGAACACACCATAAGATCACATGCTAGCGTGTTTGACTGTTCACTAGCGGAAGGTGTCTGTGCCATACAGAGGAAGGCTTAATCCTCAAATGCTGCTTCAATTGTCACTGGATCTGTGACCACGATACCATCTTTCCACCAAATCTGAGGTACTGTAGAGAGTGAGGTCACGGGTTGCAACCAGTGAAGTATAATTTACCTGATTTGTCACCCTATTCATAGGCTTAATGCTGTGTCTCAGCCAGATTAGTTTTGCCTCCCCCAGTCTGAGCTGTTGTTATTCTTTTACTATTGAGTTAAGCAGCCTGATGTTCCAATCCTCTCTGTAATGACTCACTTTGAGCTCAGTTCTTGCACATAGCATTCCAAATTGCTAATGGCCTTGACCGCATGTCATTTTTCTCTAATTATTAATGATTTCAAATGACCACAAGTGACAGCTTTAAATGCTTCCCAAATGTAAGCAGCAAGCTAACCAATTCTACACTGGCCTTGAAATAATCTGCTTTTCACTCCCTAAGCATATCTACGGACTGTCCATTCTTAAGCTACCAAATCTTGAGGTCCATCCATCCGTGATTCCACCCGAGGACTCGCCCTATTAATCACTTCCAATGGCGCATGCTCTGATAATCCATGAGGAAGGAAATAAATTCCCTGCAACTCATTATATCAGTGCCAGGCAAAATAGTAGAGGGATCAGGAAAAGGGGAGATATGAATTATAGAATAAAGGGCACTGTCTGTCAGTCCAGTGCCATCTTAGCCACGCATCATAGAGGCCCATGCTTTGGGCCCCGTTGCCAGGGTAATCACCCTAGAACTGAAGGAGTCAAGTGCAGCGTTCAAGACAGCAATGAAGTTGCCATTCACAAACAGTTGGCCAGCTGTCAGCGAAGTCAGCCTGAGTTTAACAAATTGGTGGGTACATATACACTGGCAAACAATCAAGCATGGACCTCCAGTGTGGCAGTGTCTGTCACATGAGATCTCAACCTGTCAGCCTGTGGGCTGGTGACAATCAGAGGAAAGGCACATCGAAGAATAGCTACCCTTCTTACCCCCCTCAGCATATCCAGCATGATAGATGTGGGAGTAATCATATGTATTAATTATTTTGAAGTTGTTACCCAGCACATGGTCACTTGAACTATTAGGACATCTGGGCTCAGTGTCTTTAAATAATTGAGGACCGCTGCTCTGCTATATTTATCATTGAGTCCACAGATATTCCAGGAGAGAAAGTGATAATTTTATCTATCTGAGCCTGTGTCATGTATCAGTAGGAGACTGAGTAGGGAGGACTGACAAATGGATGTGTACAGTGCTGCCTAACCATAACTTTGTGATCAACCAACAGAATAAAAACAATAGCGAACCCTGTCCAACAACCCCCCTTCCTACAGTCAGGAATTTAAGTATCCATCACCCTCAAATGTGTGCTTCCACAAGAAGGCACCCTATTAATATAACAAAAATAACCAACATATAAAATGGAAGCAAAAGAAAGTGAGAAAAATTAAAATTGAAAACAGCCGCCTCACCAATCTATAAGATCTGTAGTTAGCTATCCCCACTTCCCAGGTTCCCACTGTGCCCCATAGTCACTCATAACAGTAGCTGCAGTAAAATATTAGCTATCATGTTTGTTAGTCCTTTGTGGTATAGGATTCAAGGATTGGTCGATTCGCCATCTGCTGATTAACATGAAGAAGGTGGGGGGGCATGGCCAAGATGGCGACCAGAGCGCCTGCTTAATTCGGAGCTCCGCTCTCGGCTGGCTAAATATCCTGCTTCGAGATGGCTAGTGGATCACTTCAGCCGCTCGTAACCAACCCAGCCCTCCCTGACCAGCTGGAGACCTGGAAGGTCACTACGGAGGGCACCACGGAGTGAGGGCAGAGGCGTGTGAACGTCGACGGTTTAGCTGGGCCCAGGGAATCCCTTTCGGCGGTGCTCAGCGGCCCGCGTTTGGCCCACCCAGTTTTCCATGGCCAGCTCGGACCCGGCGGATGAGTCATGTGGAGCTGCTCTGCCCTGAGCAAGTACAGACTGATCCTGGTAATGCCACCTCGGTAGTGGTATTGGTGTGGGCAAGTTGAACAGCACCAACAGCCCAGGGGTCAAGTGGAGGTCATCACCCACTACCTAAGAAGAGGTATGTCCGAGCCAGCCTGGTGCCACCAACCCACCTCTTTGAGCAGCGAGGCGGGGTGACCGACGGCAGGGCTGCGGGTCCTCTTGATGCTGGTGCAGTAGCTGAGCAGGCCGCGCTCTCCTGAGGGTAGACTCTATTATACGCCCTGAGGATACTTATTCTAGTCTGTCAGTCTGTGAGTCGTCTGCTACGGGGACCCCAATAACACGAGGCCAAATGGACAAACTGAAAACTTCCAGAGCGCCCGCTGCGTTGATGACTACTCCAAAAACTCTGTCTGCAGTGTTGGACGGGATATCTTATGCACCGCAACAGATGGACGCCACCCTTCATTATCTAACTTCTCAATTTGAAAAAGTTTTACAAGCCATCTTAGACACTAAACTTTCCCTAGAAACAAAAATTGATGCTGTAACACAGGATGTTAACTTACTATGTGCGGACCACCGCAAATTGACCGAAAAAGTTTGTGAAACAGAAGCTGATGTAGCGGCAATTTGCCCAACAATCCAGGAACTGCAGGATCACATGAGACAAATGAGTACGGAGGTGACCTCACTACAGCGAAGAGCAGAGGATGCAGAAGGGAGAGCAAGGCACAACAATATCTGTTTGGTGGGGTTTCCAGAACGAGTGGAAGGTCCCAACGTGGAAATGTTTTTGGAAAAGTGCCTCACTGAAACAGTCCTGCTGGACAGGGTGCCAAAATTCTTTTCAGTAGAGCGGGCTCATAGAGGGCCGGGCAGACTGCCTCCACCAGAGGCTCACCCAAGACCTTTGATTGCTCGCCTTCTTAATTATCGGGACAGAGACCTGGTGCTCCAACTCTTTTGCACACATGGGCCATGGAAATTCAAAGATGCCTCACTGAAACAGTCCTGCTGGACAGGGTGCCGAAATTCTTTTCAGTAGTGCGGGCTCATAGAGTGGCCGGCAGACTGCCTCCACTAGGGGCTCACCCAAGACCTTTGATTGCTAGCCTTCTTAATTATGGGGACAGAGACCTGGTGCTCCAACTCTTCCGCACACATGGGCCATGGAAATTCGAAGATGCAAACATTACTGCCTATCCAGACTTCACGGCGAATGTTCAAAAAAAGTGCAGCTCCTTCTTTCTGGCGAAACGTCTTTGTGAACATAACCTCAAGTATGCTCTACTGTATCTGGCAAAATTGCGAGTGCAGGATGGTGCGAAATCTCATATATTCACGTCACCTGAGGACACTTGGACCTGGCTCCATGCCAAGGGCTTGGCCCGTCCGCCACACGAGGTGGACACTGAGGAGCAATGGTCGACCCCTAAGAAGAAACACAAACATCGTACAGGGCTGGGGGCTAAACCCACGCCAGCACAAGTTGTGGAGGAACGATCCCGGGCACTGCTCGAGGCTACGCAGTTCACGTGCAATCCATTTGCAACACTTCAGGAGTCCCCGGACTCAGATCCTGAATGGGGAGATCGCAGTGATTCAGAGAATTCTAACCATGGTTCGTCACTTACTCCTCGCTCAGCTGATGACATACGATGCCAAAATCCCTCGTTAAAAAGTTCAATGATCATTGGAGACTACCTGTTCCGCCTCAGGGATGAAAAGTCTATACTACATGGAAACCTAGGGTGCCTGCACAGAAACAGCTTCTAAAGGAACATCGGTCCCCCCCACAGGTTGATGGACATCTGCATTTGTATGCCTACTTTAACATCCACACTATCATATAGTGGCAGCCCAATAGACTGCATTGTGTTTTTTGTGGTCTGCATGTGGAAACTGGGTTCTGTAAAAAAGCATGGAGTGGCTGGAGGGTCTATTATCTGGAGAGCCGAGCGCAGGAGCCAACACACAAGGCACTCACCCCCGCAAACTATTCCATATGGATCAGTTGACCCCCATGCCTGATCACAGGTTACATTGTTATAGCTTAGTGTTGTTCGTAAAGTGTTGCCTTGTCCCCTGTAAGGTCAAATTTTGTCCTCATTTCAGTATGTTATTTTATTTGATTTATTATTGCCACCATTCAATGCTTGTGAGTTGAGAGCGTGGTGGAATAGAGGTTGCATGAGTAGAGGCAACAAATCATGCAGGGTGAAAATAAACCTTATCAGAATAGAAAAAGCGGGGTCAGAGTGAACCTAGGGCAGTTTTGGACCTTTATATGTATGGCTACACAAACGCAATCTTTTATAACACGCTATAATGTAATTACATGGAATGTGCAGGGTATGGCAACACCACTCAAGAGACATCGTATCCATGCATACTTGAAGTGCCATCAGGTACGTATAACTATGATACAGGAAACACACATGTCAGAGGCCACCCTTGGGAAGCTGCACTCCAGCTGGAAGGGGCAAGTATTCAGTACCACAACATCATCCTTTGCGTGAGGTGTGGTAAGATGGGTGGCACCTGGAGTGCCCTACGTGGCAGACCACACACAAATAGACCCTAATGGTTGGTATGTTGTAACTGAAGGCCATCTAGATGGTACACCTTTGACACTTGTAGGAATATATGCACCCAATACTAACCAGGGGAGCTTCTTCAACACATTGACACCCAGTTTGTTTCGGGACCCAGCTGGGAACAGTTTGTTGGGTGGTGATTTTAATTGTTCACCTGATGTTTTACTAGATCGATCCCTTCCCCTGCTGCCGAGCGCGCCATGTAGGCATACCTTCCATGAGTTCGCAGCCTGGAGATCAGAAAGCAGATTATACGACTTATGGCGGCAGAGGCACCCAGAAGAGCGCGAATACTCCTTTTATTCTCTGGTCCACGACCTGCTGTTGGCACCAGCGCCCATGATCCAAAAAGTGCACAGTTCTGCATACCTGATTAGAACCATGTCTGATCACTGCCCCTTAAGGGTGGTTATGTGGTGGGGCCGAACAATCACGAAAATACCGACTTGGCACCTGCGAGTAGAAACATTATCAGAACCCTCTTTTCGTGAGGAGCTAACTGTATGTATAGCCAAATATTTTGCACAGAACAATAACACAACATCTCAAGGTGCCACTGAATCTGATGCACACAAAGGAGTGGTACGCGGCCATTGCATGGCTGCTTCTCTGGGTGTCCGACAGGTACTGCTCCGGGAGGTGGCTACAACAGAGGCTAAAATGTGAGATGCGGAGGTGGCTGTAGCCAGTGGGAAGAATCACCCTGAGATTCTTTGTGCAATACGAACTAACGATAGGTAAGCCAATGGTAGGCTAGGCAAATATGACTACAGGCACTACATGGCAAGATAGTATGCGGAGGGTGACAGATTGGGCCGCTTGTTGGCATGGCTGGTCAGGGACACCCCACAGCGTTCCACAATTGGGGCAATCAGACTAGACCCAGCAACAGCAGTTAATACACAGGGGGCTATAAACACTGCCTTTTACTCCTACTAACAATCATTGTACGCGGCCACCCCCGCACCCACACCTGGGTGAACGGCAGCCTTTCTGGATACACTACCTCTTCAGCGCCTACAGCCGTATCAAACAACTGCACTAGATGGTTCCATTAGTATAGAGGAGATCTGCACTGCTTTAACCCAAGTGGCCCTTAATAAGGCTCTGGGCAAGGACGGTCTACCCGTCAAATACTATGCAACACATGCAAGCCACCTTTTGCAGCCCATGCTTACCATGTTCAATGAGGCACATACATCTGGGCAACTACCGGAGTCACTACGAGACGCCCTCGTAGAAGTCTTTCCTAAGGCTGGCCACGATCCCCTAGACGTACACTCCTATCGCCCACTCTCCCTACTATACACAGACTGCAAAATCCTGGGGAAAATATTGGCTAACAAACTCCTCCCTGTCATTCCTCACTTGATACATGAGGACCAGTCTGGATTTATCCCTGGACGGAGCACCTTCCTGAATATCAGGAGACTACTATGTCTTCTCCACAGCACCACAGAGTTGAATCACCGCAGTGTGGCCATTTCCCTGGATATCGAAAAAGCGTTTGATACCCTAAATTGGGACTTTCTTACCACAACCTTATGCAAAATGGGCTTTGGACCAGGATATATATCCTGGGTCACCACTTTATACTCTAACCTGACGGATCGAGTGAAGACAGGGCAAAATATTTCAGACAGACTCTCCATACACCGGGGCACCAGAGAGGGATGTCCGCTCTCCATTTTATTGTTTGCAATGGCAATGGAGCCCCTGGCAGCCAGATTGCGTCAGAATGCACATCTGTAGGGGATATCAGAACTTCATAAGCATCACATCATTTCCTTATACGCGGACGATGTCTAATATATTTACGAGACCACACCACCTCCGTACCAGAGGTTATGTCCTTATTGGACTCCTTTGCCGAAATCTCAAGGTTGTGTGTCAATTGGACCAAGTCTTGTATATTCCCATTATCACCTGTTCCCCTGGATATTCAGCCAGCCCTCCCGAGCTATTATCTACCATGGTGCCACACCACCTTTACATACTTAGGGATACAAGTGTATCACTCCATTAAAGACCTGAATGAGCGAAACATTGATCGGGCTATCTGCCCCCAGCCGAGAATCGCTTCCATTCTGGGTCTCACTCCCATTACCACCCATGGGCAGAGTGGGCATAGCTAAAATGCTGATTCACCCTAGATTATTATATTTCTATGCGGTGTTGCCAATTACTCTCCCTTGATCGTTCTTTAAATCACTGCAGTTTCTTAACTGATTTGCTGTGGGGGAAGAACAGACGCCGCGTGGCACTGACCACAACGCAATGCTCAAAGGACACTGGAGGCCTCAGTATGACTAATCTTGAACTCTCTTATCCTGCTGCACAATTGCAATGGCCACTCTGCTAGATGGGGGAACATCGTAAAGCGGAACAAATTGTAATATCCAATTCTCTGACTCCAAATAGACGCATGGTTGTCTGATAGGACATGGCCCCCTCTTCGAGGCAACATCCTGATGGATGCGGCCAAAACATGCTGGTCAAGATACATTCACGGCAAACAGCCCAACATACCATCCTCACCACTGATACCAATCTCACAATTACCTAAGGCTCATGTTATGCTTGAACACCACAATATGGCTCCGTGGTGGGTGGCAGATCTTGTGAGGGTGGGAGATTTTTCTTCAGCGAACACGCTATTAACGTTTGATCAATTGAGGGATAATACAGGCCTACACGCGGGCGCTTTTCTGACCTACTGTACAATAAGACACCTACTACAGGATACTTGGAATAGGGGAGACGAGGAACCACTGACATCCCAGATACTCACACTGATGCTATCAATAACTGACACCAAAAAAATTATATCTAGGCTCTATAATACCCTGTTAGTTAAGGCTTGCCTAAGCTTGAAGGCCGTTCGCTGGGGCGAAGTACTCACTACCCCCTTATCGCAGAAGTCCTGGGCAGCAGTGCTTTCTACTGTTAAACGCGTCTCATGCAACCCTAGGTTTTGCTACACCCAATTCAATTATTTACATCAATCCTATCTCTCTCCGTCTCAAATTAAGCGCATGTTTCCCATGATGGAACCTGCATGTCCTCGATGTGCAGCACCAGAAGCAAATTTTTACCACATGGTATGGGACTGCCCACCGTTAACAATAGCCTGGCGACAATTTATTGAGTCTACGGCAAACATAACTAGCTACACTCTAGTACTCAATCCAGAGTCCTGTTTATTAGGTTTACGCCAGCGAGCTAAAGACGACAAACAGCTCCACAGATTTATTGATCTTGTATTTATAACATTCAGACGCCTTATAGCTACACATTGGGAGGTGCCATACACTCCAAGCCACGTCAACTGGCTACAGGACTTATTACAGTGGTCTCATGCGGAAGCACAGACACTACGCCTACTGCAGGCCAGGGGCTTAGCGGGAGGTGGCTGCGAAGTGTGGGACACGTTTATTGTAAATATAGAAGCAAAAAATGAGACACAACCCCCATGAACACATAAGCGCATCTAAATAACCTCCTGGAAACGGCATGTCACCCGGGCTGGCCAGGCACTCATACGCCCCTGTCTGGAGTTCCCCCATTACTAATAGTGCATACCACTGAAAAGGACCCATATTAACATGATGTTGGTAGAATCGTCCCCTAGGAATAATTAGTAATACAGCGCAGCCCCCCTGCCTCACCCCTGCCAATGTATGGGGACCCCGCGGCTCACGGTATGCAGTTGATGTATACCTTACCCTCTTTCTGGATGTGTGGTCATGTATACTCGTGACAGCTTACTGTTCCCGATACCCCCTCTTAGTGCAGTATTATCGGCATAGGGGCACAGTTTAAGTGTTTTGATCTCTGTATACTTTATCTCATTATTGTATCTCAATGCATGGTTGAACTAAACCTAATAAAGAGATTAAAACAAAAAACATGAAGAAGGCAGGGGAACCATATACAACTCTGCGCCGGGATACTTGTCTGTCTGATCGGACAGTTGTATGGATACAATTTTGTCAGGTCACTGCGGGCC
Organism: Pleurodeles waltl; assembly: GCF_031143425.1. Classification (NCBI taxonomy): domain Eukaryota; kingdom Metazoa; phylum Chordata; class Amphibia; order Caudata; family Salamandridae; genus Pleurodeles; species Pleurodeles waltl. The sequence goes on along the minus strand of NC_090447.1, from coordinate 832,830,787 downwards.
AAGATCTTTAGCATGAGGTGCACTCCTAGAGACCCATTGTAGGTCCTCAGATGCCAAGGCTTCATTTCTTTGTTCAGAGCATGTTTCCTACCCAGAGCTGATTTATCCCATCCCTTTCTCAGCCAATCTTTTGATCTGGGAGAAAGGAGGTCCATCAGAGGGTGGTTGGGGAGCCACCCATTTCTTGTGGCCATTGGACTTCTACGAGTTGTGAAGTCAATGTGGTCTCTCTTCTATCCATTCTCAGGCTTCTTCTGCCACGCCGAAAAAGTACATCTTGCCTTGGTGAATAGCCTGAGCTGTTCTGGAAAAATGAGTATGTAATTGATCTGCATCACTCTCATCTTGGTTTTGACTCCAGTAAAAGTCTTCTGCTGTTTTTGAACTCTGATAGTGTAATCAGGGCAAATCATAGATCTGGTCCCCTGTAAGAGAACATTGTGCTGGGCATGAGGGGCTGGGAGAATGACATCTCTGTCTAAATAATTTAACAGTCACAGTACAATGGAAAGGGACAGGGGCACTAGCAACGTTTTACAGGTAAGGGCCCGGTGAGCTCTCTGAGTAGCAAAACATGAGGACAAGACTTACGTAGAGACTCTGGATTTTAAACTGTCCATAAAAAAAAGATTTGTGCATGCTGCCTCCATGCATTTCAGGACCCCCACCACACATAGATTAGTACACAGTGAGAAAGCATAATTATAGAACATAGGGACTGAACAATTGTTTTTCCATTCTGTAGTGCCTCTGCCGTTTCATACTGCATGTTATTCTCCTGTTTTGCTAAAATGCCTAAAACCTCGGAGTTCACAAAGTTCATGTATGCAGAAGTGCGATAAGGGATATTCTAGTGACTGTTACGCAGGTGTCAGAAAAGAAAAGTTGTGACAACTGTTATGTTTCGAAAGATGGGTGGAAACTGACTCATAAGAAAGGAGCATCCAGACCAACCGGAGCACGTGAAGCATGTGTCTTAGTGGCACAAGGGTCACTGAATTTACATTTATCTTATCTAGTTTATGTGTGAGTAGATGTTAACTGTGGAATTTATGGTGGTTTCTTGTTTGCATTTACTTGATGATTCAGCTTATTCCAAACAATACAATGGGAACCACCCTGTATAAATATTTGGGTGCTGATTGCATTCACCAGAGGTGTTCTATGTAGTGAATGGCTTCACACTCCTCCAGTTCGGACTTGCGACTGTGAATACCTATCTATCTCCTTTATTGACAGTACCTGATTTGTGCTTTCACAATCTAGGGGCTTGTTCGGGATCTTTCATCCAGACGGACCACAACAGTCGCTGTTGAGGGACCGGTTGAAGAACTGACTGACTCTGAAGTACGTACCAACAGAGGTGTTTGTGTTTCCTGCAGTAGCAGTCTGAAGTAATCGCAGGTATCATTAGATACAAGGTTTAATGGGCTGGATCCTCTAGAACTTGAGACACAGAGTCATCGACACCTGGTGAGATGTATGATGTCGAGTATGTATGATGAATGAATGTCCTGATGAATGTCTCTTACAGTAAAATATAATATGACTGCGTGTCTCACTGGATAAAAAATTGATCAGTGGTATCATTGTTATACTGTAGTGTAGTTAGTTTTACGTATACTTTGCGCATTAGCTTCAGGCTTTAGGCCTTTGTGCACTTTGCCCTGAATGTATTTTATTCATTTGCTGACAGCTTAGAGCCTCTGTGCACTTTGCTCTAAATGCTTTTTATTAGGCTTCGTACTGTTATTTTTCAAATAGCCAGTTCTACGGTGTTGTTTTTTATTCATATCACACTGTTTTGCCTACTTCAGCACTGGAGTTCTTCATAACATATTCACTCTGTGCTTCAGTCAAGGATACAGTCTGGTACATTGCCGATAGACGTGGTAGGAGTTTAGATTTGGCATTCCTGCGTAGGGACATTTTGTGATCACGATGACATGTTAGTTATAAAATCACTTCCTTGTCCCAATACATGCAAGAGGGAGATTCCGACCAGAGACCCACAACTAGACGCTGACTGCCTCGTTGCAGATGCTGAACCAGATCACAGGCTTTTGCTCGGGTATGAGGGCTAATGTCTCCCCAGTGATTCAGAAAGGCAAGCTAGAAGCTTAACATGCTGTGCTCTAAATAGAACAAGCAGAGGGAGAGTAGAAACTGTTAGGCAATATGATAGCTTTGTTCTTATGTTTTACTCTCCTGGTGACTATTTCAATCCTACTATGTTGTATTGTTCTGGTCATTGCGGCTCACGCCTTATTATCTAAAATACAGTCGTTTTATTAAAACATTATATAAAACTTATACTGTCTTTGTCATTTGTATATGAGACCATATTGTAAATGAGAGAGTTGGTTTGGATCTGAGTGACCACGACTTCCCTGAGAAGTTCCAAAGATGTCATGCGCTCGGCTGCCCAATCATCTCTTCCCCGTGGGAGAAATGAGGCACTGCTAGTTAGCCGGAGCAAAAAACGGATTTAGGGTGACAGAGTTCTTTACAAGTGGGTCAGACTCAGTCCCCCACACCGTTATCGATCCTGCTGCCTAGAAATCCAGTAGTCTCATTTAGGATAATGAGAGCCCACGCGACATGGCGCCGCCAACGATTGGTCTGGCTCTAATGTTTAGGTCCGACTGACTCTCTCGGTCTTATATATATTTTGACTCCTCGGTTCCGTACGCGGAGACGTCCATGGGGCTGAGGGTTTCCACCACCATGGGATAGGTACGTCCTATTGCTTAGTGGTTAGTTGTTCAAGCTTGAACTTCGAAAGGAAAAACCCCGATATTGGTGTGCCTTCTCTGACCTAGAGCTATTTTTTGCAAATGGCGAATCCTAATGTAGTGAATATAGCAATCAATATGCGTCACCCGCTCACAGGACATTTGATAGCACATGGACTGACAGTCCAGGGGGGTCCAGTCACTTTTGTGGTGGACGCCCATGCAGCCTGTAGGACAGAACTTTTTTATTCTTGGGTCGTATTTCCAGCAGCTGATGGGGGTACAAATACTTTTCACGAATACACTGTTGCGAATTTCCCTGGACAATACAGGGCTTACACTTACTTAGAGATACCTCTATCTTATCAAGAACACCATAATTGGCTTGATGGCGCCCTCCCACATCCAGTAGCACAAGTGAGGTTAGGTCCGTTGAGTAATGATGGTCCGACCTGGCCTTTATTGGCTACTTACACACCATATCCTGCGGTTGCAAATTTGGCAGTGGCTGATGTGCGTCGTTTATATATAGACTTAGCAACAACATACAGAAGACTGGTTCAGTTTGTAATGCAGGCATTAAATACTAATGCAGCGCGTGCTGCTCCGGCGCACCCACAAGCAGTGGTTCCGGGAATCAATCCGGCCACTGTACACTCAGTTATGGGTAAGGTGCCGGCTAAACGTGAGGAAACTCCATTTTGGCTGGCGCAAAAAATTAATACACTGGAAGCAGTATTTCCCCATACGGGACCTCAGGATAAACATATAATTTTGACGATGTGTTTGCCGTATGGGATGGTTCCTCCGGTGGACCTTTGTAATACCTGGGGCACGGTTATTGCCGCGCTCTACACTTCAGCACACGGTACGCCGACTTTAGCTAATTTACCGGAAGTGCTTAAACAAATTCAAGATGAATATGGGGCTGCCCCTGCCTTAGATTTGGGCATGCAGTTAATGGGCAATTTTGCCGCGGTTTCTTCTATTATTTTGAGTAATCTCAAGGGAGAGGCAGTAGCACTAGCAGTCCGAATGCATCATCGTGATGTTCCGCAGATTGATCAAGAGCGGGAACTTCCGAGAATAATAGCTGAGACATATTCAAGTATTGGTCGCGATAGCCTAGGGGCTAGACCGCAGAAACCCCAATTGCAGGGTAAAAATAATAAAGATAATGCTAAGCAACAGCAACCTGAGGGTACAAAAAAGCGCTGGGAAAAGAAACAGCAAACACCTAAAAAAGATGGGGGACAGTCTCCGCAACCGGAGACCCCGCAGAATAGGTATAATCTCAGGAATAGGGATAATTTGAAGACGCCTGATAGATATCAATATACTGATACACGCCAATCTCGTTCCTTTCAGGACTCCTCAGAGAAGAGAAGTGAGAGAGGTGGGCAGTCAGAGCGGAGGACAGAGTACGTGAAACCGAGACAGGATTCACAACGCTCAGCGGAGGTTTCTGTTAAACAAGAAGAGAAACCGCTGCAACAAAAACAGCAACTTAAAAAGAAGAAAGTGGCAGCAGTCTCGGTTAGACATGCCGCTCAAGAAGAGAGTTCTCTTGACGAACAAGACATGGGCGTTAGCACTGTTAGACAGCGCGGCAGAGGTCACAATAGTTCGCCGGAGTCTTCTAGAGCATCTGGAGGTGAAAGCAACTGATGACTTCATACAAGTCGAAACGGCGGATATGCGAGTCTCTGATCCTGATAGAGTATATCAAGTGACTCTACGATTAGAAGGGGACATTGACCGCATTGTACACGCCATCTTTTGGGACCATGTGGTAAAATCATATGATGTTCTGTTGGCCGAAGAGGATTGGCCACCTGACTTTGTTCGTGACTGTCCGGTTGGGGAGGATGTTATAGTACCTTCCTTCTCACCACTTGTTCCGAGAGAGCTAGCGGAGTCCTATGGTAAAACATGGGCTCTAGCACAGGCTCCCGCCCTATATAGAAATAATGTGGGGTGGGATAGACAATCACCTTATCATGTAATTCCAATAAAGGGCACACCTCAGCCACAGCCGCAGTATCCTATTAAATTTGAGGCAAGGGCATCGGTTCGGAAAATTCTTACACAATTGGAGTACCAGGGTGTAATTGAGCCCTGTGTCTCACCGATGAATAATCCCTTATTTCCGGTTGCTAAACCGGACCATTCATATAGGATAGTGGTGGATTACAGACATTTGAATAGTCACACACGCACATATGCAATACAGAATTCACATAGCGCAGCGCTTATGAACAATATAGTGCGTAAGAAATACAAGACAACGTTGGATATCTCGAATGGATTTTTCTGCCAAAATATAGCGCCCGAAAGTCGGGACTATACCAGTTTCAGTGCGTTTGGCTCTCAGAATTTTTTTTGTCGTTTGCCTCAGGGGTATAAGAATAGCCCAGGACTGTTTTCGGCTTGTGTGACTGAAATGCTGCACGAGTTGGACCCTGAAGCATTATCATATGTTGATGACATATATTTGACAGACGATGAGATTCTGCAACATCTTAGGCGCGTATCGCGCATTGTTGTGGGATTTGCTGATATTGGCTATAAGTTTAATTTTAAGAAATCAAAGATTGCCTTCCTCAGCGTCATTTTCCTGGGATATGAGTTATCGAGTGAGGGCAAGAGCCTAGCGCCACATTTTTTGGAGGAATGTGCTTTATTGCAGCCTCCTAATACGGTTCGGAAGCTCCAGTCATTATTGGGGTTTCTGAATTTTGGCAGAACTTACATTCCTGACTATGCTACGCGTATAAAACCCTTATACGAACTGATTTGCCTGAATTTTTCGAGTAGATTTTGGACGATTGAGCATACGCACATACTGCGAGAGTTACAGACTGATCTCTTAGCAGTTAAACACTTACACACACGGGACAATAAGACACATTTAGTCATCAGGGTGATACCTGGGGCTGTTGGGTTTACGTATGTCACCTTTAATGAGGGTGAGACAGTCCTGATTGCATACAAGTCCCACTTGTATTCTGCTGCAGAACAACGATTTGCACAGACTGAGAAAATACTCACTGCAGTACAGATGGCTGTGATTAAAGAGAGACCGCTTGCCCAGGGCCAACGCATCGTTGTCGTTTCCCCGATTCCGGCCTTAGAGGCTGTTACAAAAGCGAGTGTTCCTAATTCGAAAGCTTTACACCCGTGATGGATACAATGGGCTACGTCTTTGACAGCCACTGATGTAGATTACATATTTGACCCTAAACTGCAGACTCAGGAATTTCTTCAATATGAAATAGAGTACCCAGTTCCTGCTGGCACATTGCCTATTGACCAATATCAAGTGGTCATGTATACCGATGGCTCTGCGCAACCAGCGGTTGGGACTAAACAACAGTATTCTGCTGCATGTGCGGTGGTGAGCGGCACTATGGAGGGGGAAGTGTTCTGCCCCCGACATACTTATACTAAAACCTTGGGAGATTGCACGGCACAAGCTGGCTGAGCTCAAAGCTCTATTGTTAGCGTTGGAGCACACGGATCCGGTGATTTTGACCTTGCTGGTCTGTGACTCCTACTACTGTGTTCAGTCTTTCAATGAATATCTGCACTATTGGAAGTTGAATGGGTTCAGAGATTCTAAAGGCAACACCATTAAACATAAATTGTTGTGGGGTAAGGTTGCGGATCTAAAAGAAACGCTTCCTAAGGTCCATGTTGTGCATACACTTGGACACCAGCGCGTTGGAATACACGTTGCTGGGAATACTTTGGCTGATGAAGCCGCAAAGTCGGCAGTGGCTGTCGCCACTGTGGCCGCAGTGACTCGTTCGAGTTCCAAACCAGACACAGAGATTTCGGCTGCCATAAAAGCTACGGCTGATGGCACGCCATTTCCTAGAGGATTTCCTTCTAAATATAGTTACTGCTTGAGTAGTGCGCTGAATGCTGTTGTTAATATTCCAGGCATTGGTGTACGTGAACTACCCAATAAAATTGAGAGACCTCGATTAATTTCTGCAGCACATGAGGGGGTGACGTCTGCACATTCTGGTGTGGCTGCCACGATTTCACTTTTACAGGCTCGTTACTGGTGGCCTGGTCTCTATAAAGAGACTAAGCAATATGTCCTTTGTTGTGACGTTTGTCAACAGATTAAAGCTTCGTCGGCTAGACGCCCGCAGCAGACGCCCCTTCTGGTTTCAAATAAACCTTTACAGTGTGTGTACTTGGATCATTTTGGTCCGCTGACACCAGATAGTGCATACAAATATATATTGGTTGCTGTAGATTCGTGCTCCAGATTTGTGTGGGTATGGCCACAACGCTCGGCTGACGCTCGGACTGTTATTAAAGATTTGCGCATCTTTGTCGATACATTTGCAGTTGCGGCTTTTCATTCGGACCAGGGCCCTGCTTTCGCCTCTAAGGCATTCAGGGACACCATGGCTTCATTGGGGGTCCAACTCCAATTCTCGTCTCCATTTCATCCCAAGGGAAATTCTGTCGTGGAGCGTTTAAATCGTGATTTAAAGCAATCCTTAACGGCCAGAGTTATAAGTACGGGTCGTGGTTGGCTAGCCCACCTACATGGAGTACAGAGAACACTTAATAACTTGCCTAGACGGTCACTGGGGGGTCGTACTTCATATGAGTGCCTGTTTGGAACACAAATGTATGTTCCTGATCTAGATGGTCCTGGTGTGGAGGCGGCAGTTACGCCCTTTGACATAAATGATTGTGTCACTGTTTTGCAGGATTTACAACAATTCCGTGAAGATAACTCTTCTGCAAGTGCTGCCTCCTCAGGAATTAAGGATGAGCCAGTAACACCAACTGGTTGGATACCCAGGATTGGGGATCTAGTGCGTGAAAAGGTCGCAGTAAAGAAAGAATTTGGTCCTTCTTATCGAGCACCTGTCCCTGTGTTAGGGGTGAGCGGCACGAGAACTGTGATTTTACCGCCTCTGCAAGGGGCCAAAGGAAATCGCTTTGTTTCCATTGATAATGTCAAGTTACAACATGAGGCCGATTCTGCACAGCAGACCAAGAGGGACACCCAGTAGTTCCGGCATCCCTCTCACTACTGGGGAAGAAGTCCCGCTGCAGGTGATTTACACCGACGCTGTTTCCTCTCCGAGCTTGGGGATGGTGGAAGATGATCTTGCGATTGTTCCACAGACAACGATTAATATGGAATCTTTTGATTAAGTTGCTGTACGTTCTACTGATGTTTCTGAACATGTGGTTTATAGCGTGCCTAGGAGAGAGCCTCCATCTGCTTCTTTGTTCACAATTGCACCTTTTGCAAGAACTGCCTCTGGCTGCTTCAACGACGCTGATGAAGCAGTGTCCAGCTCTTCGTCATCGATGTCTTCTGTCCGAGGTCCACGTAAGCTGCTGAGTTGGCTTAAACGCACATATTTTGTTTTTCCTTGGAACTATTTGTGGCTTTTTATGGCTGGAATGACTCTTTTTTTATGGTTGGGATTTGTAATTACTTTTTTTCTAGTAATACATGGTCATTTTCTTCCTGATCGATCAGACATTGAGCACGTGGAGACTGTGTTGAGACCACATTTTTCGTCTCATATGGTTCGAAGAGACTTGTCCAATGTGAAAATTTCTGCAATACCGATTCCGGATGGGATTGTGTGGGATAAAGTAATGTTTGATATATATGGTCCCACTGAATTGATTCAAATACCGTATGTCCTCAAGTTATCAGTGAATGATATTGTTATACCAGGCATTGTTTCTGATGATTGGGATGTGAAGACAGTAGATTCTATGCTAACGGATTTGAAATATTATACTGTCTATGACGATGAAGATGCTTACCAATTTAGAGATAATCATGGTGACATGTTTTGCTACAACTATTATGGACACCACTTTATTCATAAAGCTAGTAGCCCTAAGTCCATATTTAATTATGTGCAATGGGAACATTGCTCGACTCCTCCACAAGGAAGTTCGAAAACGTATTATGATAAATTTGCATATTTTTCTGGGCATGATCAGCGGAATGCTAAGTCTTACTATTTTAAAGTTGCACCGTATTCTAATAAGCAAATTTTATTGACCGATACTAAATTACTATATTCAAATTTGTTTGTATCTAAACTTTCGGTCGAGGGGTATGAATACTGGTTAAAGACTGTTGACTTGAAAAGTGTTTGGGGTACGAAAAATTGGCAGATGCAAGGCAGGGATACATTATTTAGAGCATGTATTATCCCTGTGCAGATGATTTTCCTAAATGACACGGTACAACAGACTAGCTGTTTGGGCTTGGCGACAATTAGAGAGTTGAATTTGCCTAGTATACCTGTCCCTTCCAAATTAAACAACTGGTAGCACTATGTGAATGCTACTTTTAGTGAATTTACACATTGGGTCCAGAATGGTACGCTTAACACTTCATCGTTACATCCGGGCGGGTGGTTATTATGGCCCATAGACACTAATGAGTGTCATCAACGTTTTGTCTCCTCTTCAGGGGGGTTTCAGGACTAGTAGGGCAGACCCTCGTTACATTTCACCAGAACATGCTGATATTATAACTACGTACAGCGTGGGGAAGCTTTGTCAACAATGGTTGAAGTCATCCACGCTGGATGCAGTTAAGTCACATCTCAAGTTACTGTCTAATGGTACTGATTTACAAGATTTTTTGTCAGGTCCCAAGGTACCACGGAAGAAAAGGTTTTTATACGAAGTTTATAATGAGATTTGGAAACTTTCACAACAGGAGGCTGCAGCCCGGTTGAGGCAGATTGATCAGGAAAATCTGCTGCAGACTTTGTCAGTTGTTGATATTGGCATGCATACCCTTTCTGACCGTGTTTACACGATTGACAGTATTGTTTCCTCTGCTATTGACATTATTAAATCGGACATGTCTTCTTTATATCATGGACAGAGTCAGACACAGTCCATCATGCAGCTGGGTTGGACTCTTCAAACCTTGAAAGCGGGTCGCGTTCCATGGCAGCACATTCGTGCCAGAGAGATCTTTATCTCCTTTAATTTGACTCGTCAACAACAGTTGATGGCTAAAAAGGAAGCGACATATGTTATGTTAAATATTGAGAAATTGGAGAAACTGCCTTTCACAGTGGCTGAGATTCCGTCAGCTGAGTGGTTGATTCATGGGGTTATTAATTTGCCTGTCTCCACTCTGCAATTTACTTCTTGTTTGAAGCACATTCCGGTGGGTAGATATGAACTATTGGGAGACAGTTACATCCACGAGGTGTGGGAGCTTCCCTTTCAATACAGATGTGTTAATGGTTTGAGGGAGGTTTTTCTTAGCGGTAGCGAATGCGAAGCTTCTGTCAGCCATTCCATGGTTTGTAAACAGCTGTCCTTGCACGGAGCGTGTAACGCTTCGATTGCTAACTTAGCTTGTTATTTGAAGGGTGTTCCAGTCCCGGTTATTAAAAACACTTTCCAGGTGCTTTCTAACGGCAGTTACATTGTTCTTAACAGCGAACGCTGCTGTGGAATGCGTGCCGGAATAGTTTACGTTGTCGTTGTCAACAAGGCCGTTACGTGCTGCGGGAATGTGTTGTTTCCCCACGCTCAAATTAGGGAGGTAGCGGACATCTGGCCTCATATTGCTACTTCCATGGTTGATTTCGACAAGTTGAGTCGGCTGAAAGCTTTATTGTTTCAAAAGCATGTGGCCCTTACATCTGCTAGCGAGACCTACACACTTCAGGTGGCAAGGTCATCGGCGGAGATACAGTCCCTTTTGAATACTAACTTTCCAAGTCACGTCGGTGAACTTGTGGGACGTATATTTAATGCATCCAGCACTGCTGGTATTGCTCATTTTTTCAAAGCCGTTGGTGTTGGTTTCGCTCACACCTTCTCTTCCATATTCGGTTTGATACCTTCGGCTATACACTCTATTTTCGGAAGCATTTTTGGGGGTTTCCCGATTACTTTGGCTTTGTTGGCTGGAGTCTTGCTATTGTTGCTATTTTTTCGCAATGGCTGTCCCGCCACGACGAAATCCTATATTGCTGCTCCCGTCAGCGCAGCTGTGTCGTGAACGCATGATGCAGCATTTTGGAGCTACACTCCTGGGCCATTTGGAGTGTGACTGGTCTCTGTCATTCAGACCGGTTTTGGATTGTGTGCAACCCTTGTTTCGGTGCCTTTGGTGCTCATTTGAACATGCACTGGCTTTCTGTCTCTCACTGCAGCGCCCTCCAGTGGTCGATCCTGATCTGTTGATGTTCCCGATTAGGGCTCATTCCCAGACTTGTGCACTACTGTTGCGTTTGCTTCATAAGGCGGTTTATGAGATTCCCTTCCTGGAGGAAGATGGTATTGTCTCTTTCATTGGCCCTGCACGGGGTGCCGCCCTGAATGGTTTTGGGGCTTTGGAACACACCTGCTCCATGGTACTTTGTGGCGTGGATCTTCCAATATTAACGTATATCGAAGTGGAGGAGCTCCTACGTTCTATTGCTTCTGTCTGACAATTGGATTTTTTTCTTCGGCAAAATTGACACTATATTGAATTTGGCTTTATTGTCACGTTTCCTAAATTTATGACTTTGTTGTCTTCTTACCTTGTCGAAATATATTGTTTATATTTGGGGCATGCTTTTATGTTATTGGAACCACTTGCTACCGACAAGGGGAGGGTGTAGTTGTCAAAGCCCAGCTCACCTGAGTCCTTGTTCAGTTCTGATGGAGGTTGAAGACAATCCGACCACACCCTGAAACTGCTTGTTCCAGCACACTAGTTTTTAAAACAGTGCACTAAGAACAGAAGCTCAAGGGAAGGGGGGAAGTGGATAAAATAAAATAAAGAGACAACACCGTTCTTGCGTTTCCACTGTTGAAGTGCTGCACAAATCTGCGGCCCTCTCTGACTTCTGTAGAAACTAGTGCCTAATGAAACATAAACAAAGAACAGATAAGTACAACCTATTCCTAACTGGGTTCCTGACTATCCCTTTATTTATTAAAATTTTTCTTCTAAAAGTACCTCTTGGATCCTGGTCTCTAGTTTCCAGGTTTGGAATGTGTTACTGCTCTGGTGCTTTCTATTACTCTAAAGCTTCTAAAACATTAAACAAATACCGTTATCAGAATTACCAATATCAAACATTCATCTTAATATAACTAAAGCCTAAATTCCCAATAGCAGACTCACTTTTCCCATATTTCCAGAATCTTTTATAAAACAAATACTGTACTTTTACGTCAAAATACAGCATGTAATTTGTGCAAGTCCTTGATTTACTGTTTGCCTCACAAAGTTCCGCAAAGTATTCTTGTAACAAAGAGTTTGAATCACAATGTTCGTGGAAGGTATCTTGTTTCAAATTGTCTATACATGAATCCAGAAATTGTTGCCAAAGTTCTTTCAGGTAATAAAAGTTTTGCACTTACTTGTTGCTGGCAAGAGATACTGATCAGTCTAACCTTGTCTTCTTTCTCTTTTGCAGGTTGCTTGTAGGAGAGAGGCTGAGGCAAGGAGGAACCGGAAACCGGAAGAAGGAAGAGCCCGCAGCTGCGCCCATTGAAGCCAATGAAAGTCTGTAGAGAGCAGGAGTGCCAGCGCCGAGGGATCTGTCCTCAGGTAAGCGGGAGGTAGACGAGCACAAGCACCGGGTGAGGCTCGGGGCTGCCTTTTATAGACAGGGCTGGGTGTGGTCCTCACATGCTGCACATGTTCTTGAAAGGTGTGCAGAGCTGGGTGTGGTTTGAAGAGCTGGGTGTGGTCCTCACATGCTGCACATGTTCTTGAAAGGTGTGCAGAGTTTCAGTTATTATGCAAATGAGTTAAATTAACACATGGCCTAGAGCGGAGTGTTTTAAAGAAGCCTTGGTAAAAGCAAGGCCCAATGTGTAAACAAAACAGCACATTAAACAACATACACAGAAGCCTGGGGGGGGAAGGTGAGATAACAAGAAAGGCTTTCAATAGTAAGTTTAAAAGGGAGCTATTACAGAACCCACTAGTGCAGTGAGAGGGGACATGCTCTTTGCTGTGCACAAACCCTAACAGTAGTGTGGTTAGTTTTACATATACTTTGCGCATTAGCTTCAGGCTTTAGGCCTTTGTGCACTTTGCCCTGAATGTATTTTATTCATTTGCTGACAGCTTAGAGCCTCTGTGCACTTTGCTCTAAATGCTTTTTATTAGGCTTCGTACTGTTATTTTTCAAATAGCCAGTTCTACGGTGTTGTTTTTTATTCATATCACACTGTTTTGCCTACTTCAGCACTGGAGTTCTTCATAACATATTCACTCTGTGCTTCAGTCAAGGATACAGTCTGGTACATTGCCGATAGACGTGATAGGAGTTTAGATTTGGCATTCCTGCGTAGGGACATTTTGTGATCATGATGACATGTTAGTTATAAAATCACTTCCTTGTCCCAATACATGCAAGAGGGAGATTCCGACCAGAGACCCACAACTAGACGCTGACTGCCTCGTTGCAGATGCTGAACCAGATCACAGACTTTTGCTCAGGTATGAGGGCTTATGTCTCCCCAGTGATTCAGAAAGGCAAGCTAGAAGCTTAACATGCCGTGCTCTAAATAGAACAAGCAGAGGGAGAGTAGAAACTGTTAGGCAATATGATAGCTTTGTTCTTATGTTTTACTCTCCTGGTGACTATTTCAATCCTACTATGTTGTATTGTTCTGGTTATTGCGGCTCATGCCTTATTATCTAAAATACAGTCGTTTTATTAAAACATTATATAAAACTTATACTGTCTTTGTCATTTGTATATGAGACCATATTGTAAATGAGAGAGTTGGTTTGGATCTGAGTGACCACGACTTCCCTGAGAAGTTCCAAAGATGTCATGCGCTCGGCTGCCCAATCATCTCTTCCCCATGGGAGAAATGAGGCACTGCTAGTTAGCCGGAGCAAAAACCGGATTTAGGGTGAAAGAGTTCTTTACAAGTGGGTCAGACTCAGTCCCCCACACCGTTATCGATCCTGCTGCCTAGAAATCCAGTAGTCTCATTTAGGATAATGAGAGCCCACGCGACAATACTAGGACATTTTCTACCTCACTACCATACCTATCTCCCATACTTTAAACAGTAACATAATAGGTAATTCCACATATGAGGGCATAATAAAGCACAACCAAGTCCAAGAAGAGACACCCCTGCATGGGAAATGATGATAAAACAAGGAATGTGACATGTCTGTATTTATAGCAGTGGAATGAGTACACAAAGAAGGATGCAACATTACAGTTCTCGGTAGATGGAATCTTTGATTTTGACAAACTGAAGAATTTGCATGACTGCCTGTGAATTGGGCAGAAAGAAAAATAGATCGTTACAATTTGATGTACTAAATAAGTGTGAAAAATATGCTAGACAGAGAGAGATAAAGGAAGGCTGGACGACAGATAAAAGGAAGTTGAAAGATTCTAATGATCAGAAGAGGAAGGAAATGCTACGGGAAATAAATAGAATAGTTAGTGTGACCCAAAAAAAGATGTTCCCCAGTGCCACTGCCCCACTGGTAGAAGAAGACAGGCAGACAAGGCAGGAGGAGGCAGACAAGGATGAGAAGAGGAAAGCGTAAGGTGTTTTTACAAAAATTGCCAAGGGTAGAGAGGGTAGAAGTCAACAGAGGGAACACAGAGGAAGTGGTAGGGTACACTCGGCCCCTCCTAGTTGCCGGCAAGGGGGACAAATTGATATTAGATCCCATCATTGTAAGGCATGGACCATTGGGCACGGGAATGTCCCCTCTTGCAGAATACTAATAGAAGCAGACCTCCTCCAAGGGGACGTTCATTTGCTAGAGTAACACAGTCAATAATACACAGTCTAGACCATACCAACAGTATCAAAATGCTGATTTTTCTAATGATGATTTCCAGTACAAGGGAAATTATTCTGATAACAAACGAATGGTGACAGTCCCCTTGCCAGACTTTGATTTTGTAGATTAGGGAGGCTCAAGAGAGAATGGGGGAAATGGTGGCCATCCTAGTAGACTCACAGGGTCCCTATATTGAGGTAACAGTAGATGGAAAAAGGTGAAGTTTTAGGTAGACACTGGCGCCACCAACTCCTCCATTTCAAAACACAAGAACCCCTCTTGGGTAGACAGATCTATGGGATTTACCAGCGTGACAGTTAAGAGTCCCTATTTCTGCCCCAGTGACTTATTCCATTGGTCCCATCACGGATAAACATTCATTTGTTCTCAAAGATAAATGTCCCATAAACCTGTTAGGAATAGACTTTTTGACAAAGGTGCATGCTACAATCAGATGTACCCACGATATATTTCTCGATTGCACCTATAATACACCATTTCTTACTTGATTTTTTCTTAGTACCACTACTCTCCCTGATGACCTCATGAATACTACAAATTAAAATGTATGGGCAAAGGATGATAACGATGTGGTTCACATGAATATTCCCCCTGTGACCATTACCTTTGAGAAGGCTGAAGTCCTACCCAGAACACCACAATGTAGTATACCCAAAGAGGGAGAAGAAGCACTACAACAAGTAATTGCTAATCTATTGACTTGGGGTGGTTATAAGAGAGACACCAGGTTCACCATGTATTAGCCCTATACTTCGGGTATTAAAAAGGGGGATGGGTTTGCCCAAAATAAATGACGGTTTGTTATTGACCTGCGAGAGAAAAACAACATTGTGCAACTACAATTCACCACCATGTCTAACACCTCCAAAGTATGTGCAAGCATCCCCGCCAATGATACCCGCTTTTCTGTTATTGACTTGAAGAATGCATTCTTTTCTATACCATTACAAAAAGATTCAGAATATTTATTTTCCTTTCACTTTGGTAATAGACCGTACTGTTTCCAGAAAAAGCCCCAAGGCTAAAGATAGAGTCCTTCCATTTATTCCCAAGCTTTAAAACAGAATTAGGTAAACTACAATTATCCTCAATTTCTGTTTTAATACAATACTTTGATTGTAAGTACGGATGAACAAGCATGTCAACAAGACATCATTTCACTTTAAAACTTTTTAGCAGATAATGGACATAAGGTATCTCACTCCAAACTGCAATTTGTACACAGGAGTTTGCCTATTTAGGACAACTCCTCTTTCCAAACCACTGTTGACCCTCATATTTAAAGACACCTGTACAGCTTGCCATGGACAGACAAATGTCATAACAGTTTTGTGCAAATTAAACAAGCTTTGTGTAACGCTCCTGCTTTGGGAATGCAAGACTATGTTAACAATTTTCACCCATTTGTTCACAAACGTAAGGATCTGCATTGGGCATTATGATGCAATATCAAGGAGACAAGAAACGATAATGTGCCAATTGTTTTTATTAATATTTGATACAGTAGCAAATGGCCTCCCAAATTGCCTTAGATCTGTAGCCGCTGCATCAGCCATCTTGAAACAGTCTGAAACACTTATATTGAGACACACCACACATTTATATTTGCTGCACTCTGTAGATGTATTATTATAGAATAAAACACTGACTAACGCATGGTTTACACAATATGAATTATGCCTATTCATTCCTCATGTGAAAATACATAGATGTACTACTAACAACCCTGCTACTTTATTGGTGATTGAACAGAATGACACTGATACTGATTCAGTCCATGATTGTATTTTGACCACAGAAGAAGAGAAAAGTGGCATAAAGATCTACAAGACACCCCACAGAGGGAACAAGATGGAGACCTATGGGAAGATGGTTCATGTTTTAACTTGAAAGAGGGCTCAACGTTGGCTGCTTGTGCTGTAACAACATTGCATACTGTGGTAGAGACACGTAAATTGACAGAAATGTCTGTCCAAGTGACAGAACTTATAGCATTGACTAGGGCTGGTGAATTGAATGCGGGACTAGCAGTCAATATTAACACTAATAGTCAGTATGCATTTAGGGTAGCCCACAATTTGGGAATGTTATGGGCAGAACGGGTTTCCCTACATCCCAGGATACAAAAATACCACTTGGTAGACAGATTACCAGATTATTAAATGCTCTAACCCTCCCAAAGAAACTAGCCATTGTGAAGTGCAGTGCCTACAAGAAAGTAACAGATTTTGTAGGGAAAGTTAGTGCATTTGCTTATATGACTGCCAAAGAAACTGCTCAAGGACAATTTACTCTGACTTACATAACAAAAAGTCAAGAAACTGAGAAATTAGATCTCACTGAGAAAGGCACTGAGGAATTTTAACAGCAGGCAACAGAGGAGGAGTGGGAAAAATTGCACCAGCCAGCATTTTAGTGAATGGCTGTTAGAAAAGAGGGCAGGGTATGTGGTTTATGCTTCCTGATGCGGTGCTACATCCTATGGTACTGATGATACATGACCCAACCCATGTGGGCCGGGATAGAATAATAAACATTGAGTAAATACTGAGAGAATAGTAAATTGAGGAAAGTAGCTGAACAGGGAACTGCACATGACCAGTGGCCGGGTGAGTGGGTTATGGTGAAAAGTTTCCAACAGAATAAATGTTTGCAGCAACATTGGAAAGGCCCTGTGCAGATCCTTTCGACCACAACTACTGGAGTAAAGTACACCGGCTACAAGAACTGGATCCATACTTCGCATGTGAAGAGGGCACCACTGCCAGCACCACATATCGATACATGCAACAACAACACTGAGCAGAAGGATATTTTGCAGCCCCTTCCACAGCCTCTAAAGGAAGAAGAACCCCTCTACAACCTTCGCCCCAGGAGACAGTAAGCCCATCTTCTGTGCCCAACCAATGACAGATTTTCTACTGGACTCAGAGCCGCCGTGTACTGGTGACCTCTCACAGCCTTGTGATGATGATGGACATGATGAAGAAAATGTCCATATCCATGTTAGTGGTGCAAGCAGCCCTGCTTTTGTTGTGATGCCTGCCAGGAGGAAAAGCAAACATTTTTCAAATAGCACATGAATGCTTCTTCGAGAAAGGAATAGGTAGGAGTGTACGTATACACTCAACAAACGCACTGTGGAATGTCTATAGTAAACTGGACATGTCAAACCACCATATTTAAAAAAGATATAAGATAGATTTAGTTTTGCTTATGCAGGCTGCTGTCTTTACAATGAGATACCCCAAGGATGAGGATATGTAGCTTGTGACCCAGATACACATTGTGATTCTATATATTTTGGTAAGTAGAATGTGATTTTAACAAGGACATACACGGGGCAGATAAAAGTAACAAAAGAAGCAGGATAATATGTAACTTGTCTGATAGTAACAATAAATACAACATATTTGATTTACTGAAACATTGCGCTCTATGTTAGGAACAACAGTAGATAATATAACTGTAAATAATGCGTATATGTCAGTAAATTATAGAGGGGTTGGGCCACTATACGCCAAACCACGATTTTTCTTCCTGCCTACTGGGACTTATTCAAATTTCGGCAATAGCACTGATGAAGTAGCATTAGAGATGGTCCTGCCCCTTGGAGCACCTTGTACAGACCTTCACCCTCACGTTAAGTGGTGTAAAAGGACGCTGACAGCAGAGTTTTGCGACGGAGTAACAGACCTAGAGGTAACCAATTACAATAGTGGGAAGACATTTGGATATATTTTTGCATCTGTATTTACCCTAGGGGGAGTAGCTGCAGCTAGAAGTGAAAAGAGCCTGACAATATTTTGGATGCAAGCTACAGATACAGTTCAACTTCATCACAGCAGCCCACCAGAGTATCACCCTGGAAGTAAAGAGCATGCAAACATATTCAGAACAAAATAGACATGATATAGATCTCCTCCTACCACATAAAGGAGGCGTGTGTGCTATCATAAAAGATAAGTGCATGATGGGGATACGTAATGAGGAACGTAAAATAACTGCACATATACAAGACTTTTTTTTATAATTTGGAAAATGTAATTGGGGTCTGTCCCTAAAAGGCTGGTGCTGGCTAGTAAAGGATATGTATTAGTAACAGTGGGTCTAGTACTATGATGTATCCTCATACAGGCCTTTCCAGCTGTCAATTGTGTATTCTAGTACACCACCCATCAAATCCTCATGATGCTAATGCTTTTTAATGCAGAAGTCCTATTTTCAAGAACTATGTGCAAATGATATTTCTGATTCAAGTAATGTGAGTAAACGTAACGTCCCTGTTCCTGAGAGCGATGATATAGTCCCTGGCAACTTATGCAAATGTAATGACTCTGTCCAGGTCTATGACAACACTGCCCTTGAGGGTTAACTGGTACCTTAAGGAGGTGTTAGGAGGTAACAAACCGTTGAACAGATGTTCGAAGGGCAGTTTGAGAGAGCATAAGTATAGAACATGGGGACTGAACAATTGTTCTTCCATTTTGCAGTGCCTCTGCCATTTCAGAGTGCAAATGTTATTCTCCTGTTTTCCTAAAATGCTTAAGCTTCAGAGTTCACAAACTCCATGTATGCAGAAGTGCGATGAGGGAAGTTCCAGTGACCGTTACGCAGGTGTCAGAAAAGAGAAGTTGTGACAACTGTTGTGTTTCGAAAGGTGAGTATGGGTCGAAACCGACTCATTAGCTAGGAGCATCTGGACCAACCGGAGCAAATGAAGCAGGTGTCTTACTGGTACAAGGCTCACCGAATGTACATTTATCTTATCCAGTTTGTGTGTAAGAGTCAACTGTGGAATTTATTGTGGTTACTTGTTTACACATACTTGATGATTCAGCTTGTTCCATGCAATGCAATGGGAACTACTCTCTATAAATATTTGAATGCTGATTGCATTCAGCAGAGGTGTTGTATGAAGTGTTTGGCTTCACACCCCTCTAGTTCGAACTTGCAAAATAAACTGTCTCCACGACTGTGGCTACTTATCTGTCTCCTTTTTTGACAGTGCCTGCTTTATGTGTTCACAGCAGAGATCTCCCCTCGGCATCCTCTGCTTGTCTTTCTAGTTGTCGTGCTACACCCCTAAGTATGAGGAAGTCTCATTTAAGAAGATAGAGGTCACCTTCTGTCAAGAAAACTCGATTTCTGACTTCTTTTGTGCATTCCGCGACCTTGTGAAAGTCTTGCTGTAGTAGAGAGGGCTCTGTGCCAACTCCCTCCAATCGGCCTTCCAGGGCCTTGCTAGATTCCCGAATTACCAACGGTACTTCTGCCATGGAAATAGATCCTTTCTCAGTGGGGAGCATGTCCATGGTCTGTCCACCGTCCGGGTTGTCGAATGAGTTCTCCCAGGTCTGGTGAATAGGATGATCTTTCCCGGGGGTCCCGGTTACTCCGCCGCCCCTCACCATCTAAAGATAGCCTTGAGGAAAACCTAAAGGGCCACTTGCTCTGTCCTGATCTGTGAGGGACAGGGGGGATAGAGGATGGGGGCCCTTGGAGATTGATCAGGAGGCCCACAGCCAGTAAGCAGTAATGATTGCCTCAGAAAGTACTGAGGGCCCCAGCTGACCACTCCAGGGGCCTCTAGCTAGCTGGCAACACCCTTTTCGCTAATTGTCATTGCATGAGGCGCATTCCTCCCAGAATGACTTCAGGGGTGCATGTTCTCCATCTCTGACAACTCTGCTCAGTCTGCCTCACCTCTATTCCCGAGTAGCATGAAAAGTAGAAAATACTTGTTTATAGAGTGGCACAAGAAGCCGGGATGTCCAAGGGTGGAGCCTCTTGAAACAATCCCCACTGTTGATGGGATTTACTAGGTTTTCCCTGACCACTCAGGCCAACAGATGCAGGACCCCTTGGTGCCCTGATTTGGCAGGATGCCCCAATTTGGCAGGGCCACAGAGCCCTGGAAACAGGTGCAGTGAGAAGGCCAATTTTAGCAGGGAGGCCCAACCCCACCGCTGGCATTCTAAGAGTCGACACTGTCACCCATGATTTGTCGCAAAGGATCCAGTTCACCTGTGGCAATGTGGGGAAACAGAGGATAGCACAGACCCTGTCACCTCCAGGCACCACTCCACATCAGTCCGAGGCCCTGGCAGACTCCACCCAGCAGGCACAGAACTGTACTTGGAGCTGCTGCAGAGCTGGTGGCATCAAAAAACTGCTCAGTCAGCTCATCGACTCTTTCGGGACCGGGGAGGATAGGGTGGTGTCTGATAGTTTCAGGCAGGGCCTGGGGTCACCTCCTTTGGGCCTACTCTCCACCAGTCAGAGCCACAGGGGAAGCCAGAGTGCCACTCATGGCTGCTCCATGGCCTGAGGCATCTTCACAGTCTTCTCTGTTCTGGCGACAGCATGTGGGACACCCTCAACAGGCCTTAGATCGTCTGTAATTCTTGCATTTGATCCCATAACAGCAGGCAAGCCAGGGACAGGATCCAGATGGCATCTGGGATGAGGGATGCTGCATGATTAGTCAAGGTACATGAGGCTCTGTGGCATGTTCTGGAATGTATGCCAGCCATTTTAGGTAGCTTGGCCACGCCCCGGAAAAAAAACCCTTGAGGGTTCTCAGGGCCAAGAGTTTTTGGTAATATTTTCAGTCTATGTAGGCACATCTTTTAGGGAAGTCCCACATAAGAGAGAGAAGGTTTCTCACTTCGCAAGGAATAGTTCTGTGGGCATAAAAGATTTTTGCACTTTTTCTTTAAACGTTGTGGATTCAGACTGATATGACGTTGATCAAGGCACTGATATACATCCACAAGAGAAAAATACTCCTGCCAAAGTTATCAATGCAGTAATCTTGGATGTTCTGGGGTAATTTTTATAACACTATTTCCACTGCGGATGCAACATCTGGGAAGTGAACCCCTGCTCCTAGAGTTTCTGAAAGTATATAGCACTGGATTAGATCCCCTGTGGAGCAATCCACCAGAAAAAAACTACATTCAGATTGTCCTCAATCAAGTTTACTGCATACACAGTCTTCAAATCCAAATATTGATTTGGCTATAGTGTTTTTTCTAAAAAGTGAAACCACCCTAAGATAAGGTACATAAATCCTGTCAAGATAAGTTACTAGGCATCCTAGGTCCCGTGTCTCAGGTTGTGTGTTGGATAATTTGCCCTTTTGCTGGGTCAGCCCATATTTGTGCTGGCTATAGAACTCTGTATCCTTTGTCTCTGCTAACCAGTGGTAAAGTGCTTGTACCCCTCCTTTCAACATGATGAAATTGGTATACGCCTTACTGGTTTGTTTAATTAGCCTGTAAGTCCCTAAAATATGGTGGTATATGCAGCCGAGGCTGGTAAATTAAATGATACCACTAGACTGTAGCACTCATTGTGAGATCCACTGCAGTGGCAATGTAAAGCATGTCTCCAGACTAGCCACTGAGGCCTGCCTGTACAGTTTTAAAATACAATTTCAACCTGTCAAACAGGCCCCTATTTGACAGGCCTAAACCCTTTTTGCGAGGTCTAGGTCGTTTTTGACAGGCCTAAACCCTGTCAAAATCCTTTTTGACAGGCCTAAAACCCTCTTTTTTGAATAATTATGTCACCTCTAAGTAAGCCTTTTTGCCCACCAAGGCAGGGTGCATGTATTTAGAAGTAGGACATGTAAAGGTTTAGGTTAAACATCCTTAAAGTGACTAGAACCTCAAAGCTATTTGCAGTGTAGCAGGGTTAATTCCACAGGAAAGCACTGAGATACAATATTAAGTTTAATAAATGTTATCTTCACCTAGGAAACAGATAAAAACGTAACATAAATTAATTTTATGACTTTTTGAAACATTCATTACAAGCCCAATTCACTAGTGATGTTGGATTCTTTGCTAACATATTTCTTTTAGTTTTATTTTGCAAACAAAAAACACTATGCAGGATATCAAATGGAAAGTGTTGGAGGGTATAGAAGAACCGAGGAAGGATCATTATCTTAAATGAGGCTACTCTCCCCATCACACTGAGCAGAAGCTGGTCCCACTTCCGAAAGTCACGCTCCATGCTTCTAACAAGGGTGATGGACTCTTGGCTGTCCACTGTAAGGTGGTCCCTGTGAATTGGAACCAGGAGGGACTTATTCCAGTTTACTCAGAGTCAAGAGGATAGCTCGTTGAGGGTCAGAATTTCCAGCGCACGGGGTCCTGACAGATGAAGCTTGGTGAGAAAGAGAGGGATACCATCCGTGTACAGTGTGATTTTGTCCTCACATTGGTCAGCCCACTGCCATCCCTGTATCCACGCATCAACGCAAATTAGGTGCACCAGGGTATAAATGGTGATTGCAAAAAGAAATGGAGAAAAGGGGCATCCTTGCCTAGTGCCTCTGCATATTGGGTACGTGTTGGAGAGTAGTCAGTTAACCTGCACCTGCTCCATTGGGGCAATGTAGAGCAAATGTGCAAAGGACCTGAATCTGGTGCCAAAGCCCATTCGTTTGAGGACTGATTTACTGAGTCAAAGGCCTGTTCGAAATCAACAAAGAAAAGAGCATGTGAGTCAAACTGGCCTGCAGCGCAGGCTAGTACTACTTGGACTTGATGGATGCAGTGTCGGGCCACATGGTTAGGCATGAATCTGCAGTGATCAGAATGATTTAGGGCTTGTAGGGCCCGTAACAGCCAGGTAGCAAGTATGCTGGAGTAAATCTTGGGTTCCGCATTAATTTGGGAGATCGGCCGATTATACAGGCTGCTTTCTGCCTTTAAGAATGTCCACTATTGTGAAAGTGTCTAACTCTGCTGAGAAGCGCCCGTTGGCAAACGCATCTCTGCGTACATGTCAAGGAGAAACAGATTGAGAACTTCACTGTATTTCCAATAGCATTCCAATGGGAACCCACTGGGCACTGGAATTTTCCCAGATTTTATAGCAGCCACTGCAATAGCAGTTTCATCTTGCTTTTGGGGCTCATCCAGGTCCAAGCCGACTATAGGTAAGGGCCGCGGCAGGGAGATTCCGCCACCGATTGGGTGATCACGCTCGATCTGCTGCGGTGGGTGTTGGATGTGGAGTTGCAGATAGTAGGCTGCAAACGCTGACACAATTTCCATTGCAGTTCACTGGTGAAGACCAGCTGAGTTCACTATTTCAGGTACAATTCTAGAGCTCAGATGACAGGTGGCCAGCCAGAAGAGCAGCTAGCCACTCTTGCCCCACTCATGAACCTGCTGCACTGAAGCCCTCTAGCACAGCTGTGCCTCTTGGAGTGAGATTTTGTGCAGGAAAGCCTGGGCTAACTGCAACTGGTGCACCAAAATCACAGATGGGTTATGCAGGAGTTGCAGTTTCGTGCCCAATATGTGGGGCTCGAGCTCAGTAATCTGGGTCAACTTTTTAGGTTCTGGGACCTGAGAATACTTTGAGCCTGACCCCTGATAGTAGCTTTACCTGCCTCCCAGAGCATCCCATGCTCTTATTACTATCAAATTAGGTCCAAGCAACAGGCATCCACCAGGCACCCTGTGTTAAGTCGCCACACTGGGCGCTGTGTGTGGTCTGGGCGCTTTAACTGGATAGAGAAAAAAGAGAGATCGGAAATACCTCTAGGAAGGATGGCTGCGCCTGCTATATTGAGGAAAAAGTTGCCTGGAAGGAGAAGCAAGTCCATGCGAGAGATTATCTTGTGGGTGGCTGTGGTGTGAGTGTAATCCTGGTCCTTGTGGTACCACACACACCAGGAATCACAAAGCTCCCAGGAATCCATCCATGAGGAGAGCTGCCACATGCGGGATAGCCTTTGTGTCGGAGGCACGCCAGAGCAGTCAAGGAGTGGATCGTGTGAGCATTAAAGTGCCCACCAAGAATAGTTACCTCCGATGGGAAAGCTAGAAGCAGTCCCTTAAGTGCTGCAAAAGCCTGGTCTGGGGACTGGGGCAGTCTACATATACTGAGAAAGCTGTAAGGCTTCTCCTCCAAGTGACCCTCCACTCCCACAAAACGGCCCTGGGAATCAGAAATAGTAGAGGTCACTATCAGTGGGAAGTACCTGTGGAGGAGCAGTGCTATCCCTCTGGACCTTTTAGTGAATCCAGCATGATAGACTCTGTCATACCCAAAGTGCTTCAGGAAGGGGCAGTGAAAGCCCAGAAGGTGGGTATCGTGTAACATTAAGACGGAGGGCCTGGAGCACCCAAAGTATTGGAGAACGGCGGTTTGCTTAATGTGGCCTAGGAGACCATTCACATTCCAGGACTTGATTTTAAAGTGTGACACTGGAATCAGGGACAATTGTAGCAAAAACAGAGGCGACGGAGCCCAGGCAGGCCCCAAAAGGAAGGAGATAAGACCACCATTTCCATCCAATCAGTTTTTAGTGTGGTGTACTTCTGAGTGAAACGGTCAGGAACATAAGCAGAAATAAAAATTAATGCAATGAAAACAACCTTGCCCCCAGCTTCCCCCCTCCTCTTACTTCTCCCTCTTGAAACATCTGATGCCCTCAAACCTCCAAAAAAACAAACCAACAACAGAATCTTGGGCAAAACATTAACATGGGACTTCCTCCAATGCAGACTAAAGCATGTCTCTTTAGCGTCTAGGATTATAGGTATGTTTGCATATTGCGCCATGCGTGAGCCCACTACTAGGCTCAAAGTCAGTTGTTCATGGCTAGAGGCAGCTCGCTCAGGGTTCAGGCATGCAGGAGGAATCAGTCCAGTGGTCTGGGGCAAAAGGTATCCAATGCTAGTCTATAGTGTGAGAGTGGGTGCTGGGGACCCAGACAGGCTGCATGCATCCTGCCTCTCCCTGCATGATCTTGTCCTCTGGTGGGATCTGGGCTCTGAGCAGCGGTTACGATGATCTACGTGCTGCTGATGCGACTTGCTGCAAAGGATCAGTCGTTTGGATGCCCATTCCCAGGCCTCCTCCTGGGTATCAAACAAGAGGGTCCTAGATAAATCACTTTGAGTCTTGTGGAGAATATGAGTATATATTATCCTTCTGTGACCCGCAGTTTCTGCTTGACCTCATCATAGGATTTCCTTCGCTGTTGAACAGCCTTGGTGTAATCAGGGAAAATCATAATGCGGCTGGAGGTGTGGGTCAGATCTCCTGCTTGTCGGGCTCCATGGAGGATCACATCTCTGTAATTAAAGACATGTGCTAGGAAAAGACAAGAGGTAGCCCTGGGGATGGGGGCATTGGGCCAAGAAGTAGGGTGTCCTCTCGACAACAATTTAGGGCAGTTGTGCCTCTAGCACCCAGGATGTGAGCCAGGTCTCAAGGAATTTCTCAGGGTGTGGACGTTCAGCACTCTCAGGGAAGCCAACAAACCAAACGTTATTGTGCCTAGATCTGTTTTCGGCTTCTTCTACACAAGATTCCAAGGTGACAGTGGTGGTAGTCAGTTCATATATGTGTCAGGGCTACATTTCCACAGGGTCTGTATGAAGCTCAACAGGGCCCACCTCCAGATACCCTCCAAATCTGAATGCTCTTATAGGGCAGATTTTTGGAGTGATCTGATGAGGGGAAGTTTGTGGGATGGGATCAGCAGGGAAGGAGATCTGAGAAAACAAAAAGGTCACAGGAAAACAATACAAAGCACGTTAACAATTCTGAGTTACATTATGGAAAGATGATTGTGAAAATGAAAGGCACCAGGACTTACAGCAGTGGGTTTTGTCGAGCCTTTCCCTAATAAACATGCAATTGGTTGTCTAATGATACCTTCTTTAATGTAATATATATGCCACAACATTCACCCACTTGTGCTATGCTTGCATCATGAAGATCGTAAGTCAGCAATAAAACTCTTCAACTTGTAATCCTATTTATCATGTTTATAAAACTCTTGACTTCAGAGTTAGTTGCAGGCTAAACAATATTTTCAAAAGAATTCAGTGCACTTTTAATTGTATGAAAACATTCTGCCTGGAAGATGCTGAACTCTGAGTGACTCCGTAATAAATCAAAACAGACTTCAGGACACAAAACTCAAATAACTTGAAAGCTACATCGAACCCAGATGCACTTTCTTAGAAATAATAATCTTACCTTCAGAGCATGGCCTGCTCTGGAAATGCACTCTGCTAAAGGCTCACACGAAGATCAAAGAGCGAGATGACTGCAGCTGATAACAGGAGAGACTACGCACGAAAGCTGTAACAGGAGCGACTCCGCACGAAAGCTGCGATGACAGCTGCCTGACTGGGTTGAGGAAAATACCCTTAGGAATGTCTTCACCGAGATGAGAGCAAACCTGATTGCCACCAGGGAGCCCCAGAGCAATAGTGAGCATCCTTTGCTGGACGGGGCCAGTTTTATATTAGGTGCCACGCCCAAGATGGTGGCTGTACAGCCTGCTGGGAATTGTAGTCTCTTTCAGACTTCTACAATGAAGCAGCACAACTCTAGCAAACAGCTATATGGAGGAACAAACATTTGTTTAACATTCAAGACATGCCATATAATACCATAAAATATCTCATGGGGTAATAGCACAGTTTAATAAGAAAATGAACAACGAGACCACCAGTTAGCTTTGCAGGCCACCTTGTGAGCTTTCCCACAAGATGGTTTGGCACACAATGGTAACAATGAGCGCACAGGTAACTTAGCTGGGGCGGGCCCTAGATCGCACACCAGCCATGTTCTCACAATATGGATCGTCTTAGTGCAGCCACTTCATCCTGCAGTGTGAAGACCCTGCCTTCTGCCTGGAAGACCGTGCCAACCACATTACGTAAATCCTGGCAAAACAGCACTACATTGATCCCCAAATCCTAAATCTTGGCTTCTACTGCCTCTCTAGATGATTGTATTGCTTGTAGGGTGATGTTCAAGTCTGCAAACACAGGCTGTGTAGACAATGAGAGAGCATCAGGTCCCTGAGGGCCTTGTATTGTGAACTTGTCGCTCTTCGTCTGGGCTTGGGCACTGTGGTCCTTGCCCATGATACAAGGTTCCTAGAGGTCCCATAGGTGTAGGGCCTGTGGTCCAGGGAGGATGAGAGGATCCAGTTGGGAGGGTATGGAGGGAAGTGTTCTAAGGGTCTTCCAGATGTCCCTGCAGGGCGGCCCACTCATGTCCTCTCCTGCTCCCTCCACCCCTTGTATTCCCAGGGCCATGAGGCTAGCGTTGACTCTGTGTCCAGTGAGGCTTCTGCTTATGCACAGCAGGGAACAAGGCGAGAAATCACCAGGACGAAGGTGACTCCAGGTCACCCAAATATTCTGCTCCTCTAAGGCTCTCCAGGCCCTGATGCAGGCATAGCTTGTCTGTGGGGGAGGTGGAGGCAAGAAGAGAAAAGGGGGGGCCATCCCATGCACTACAAGAGCCTATAAGGACATCCAGGAGCTCTGCCAAGTTAGAGTCCACAGGTCAAGCAATCCGGGTTTAGATGTCGGGCAGTTCCCATCTCCAGTCTGAGGGCCTCCAACCCGCAGCCCACTTGCTTCCGCGCCACGGGAGGCCAGGGTAGCACAAGCCGCGAACCTTGTCCAGCAGGGCTACATAGCGCAGGGATTCAGCAAGGGCCAGACAGGGCTATCAGCAGTATGCGGCCTTCACCTGCTGGCAGCGGCTTCCGATGAAGACACTGTGCAGCGCAGCATCAGGTTCACCATGGCTCCATCTAAGGGGTAGGGCCCTCTCTCCACCCCCATGGAGACTCACAAATTTGTCCAGTAGCCCATCACTGAGAAGGCCAAGCGAGGGGCTGCCCTAGTATCGAGCAGGTCACTTCAGCTTCCAGGCCTATTGAGCTGTCATTTTTCTTCCAGGCCACTCGGGAGTGATGCAATCCACGCTCCGTGATTGGAGCAGTTAGGCAGGCCCATGGGCACGGAAGGCCCCATATCAAAGCAACTGCTGCAAGTGGAAAGTGACCCCTCAGCCAGCAAAATTACAGAGGATGTAGGTGGTGGTCCTGGAGCTCACCTATGATGCATCTTCCATCTTGGCCTGCTTTGCCACACACTCTGGTGATGTCGGATTTTTAATGAATATTTTGGAAAGATGACTATTTAAAAAGTCACCTTAGCCCTGTCTCAAGCCCCTGGAAGCAAAATCTGCGTTTTGCTCTCTCTATTATACCAGGCAGTAATTTGCATTTCAATAGGCATAAATAAGGTGTGAACTTGATCCCAGGACAGAGACAAAAGGCCATTGATGGGGAGAGCTGTTGTTGTGCCTTTGAGAGGATGGCAAGTGGGCTGGGCCAAAGGACTTGATTAACTTCAAAGAGGTCTACTCTGTCGTAAGCAGATGTAGCCAACACTCGGTTCTGTACCCTTGAATTTTCCCCCCCAAGCCAGGCTGGCCTCTATCACAGGAGCTTCTTGCTGACATCACAGTGCCAGATCTGCTTGAAAGTCAGGATCTGCTTGACAGGGCTGCTGTGGTTTTTCATATGACATTTGGAGTGCACTTCAAAGGAAGTAAATAAAATGTCAAAACCATTTGTGATTATCTACTGTTTGGCTGCAGCAAGCTCCGCTTTGTCCTACCAGACTTCTGTCTCTGAGTTTATTGGGGTTACAGGGACTACCTACAATTAATTTTATACTTATATGTGGGAGAATAACTGTATTATTGTAATACACTCCCAACATACACCCCCAGCCCTCAGAGCCCAACTTCAATGTGGCTGAGGTCTTTGGCTATCTTGAAAATGATCAAAGTAGGGAGGATTTGCTTTGGGAGCCTTACCCCATGGGTTACGGGGTACCCAGGAGTGAATCCCTGCCTCTTTCTCATGCCAAGCATAGATGTAGCATCTCCAGGAACCAACTTCAGAATACCCCAGGACCAGTGGAAGATCAGAAGACTGAACCTGCTCTCTGAGACCTGAGAATAGCCTAGAACATTGGATCTTCTCTCCCTCTCCCTTGTGTACCCAGGGCAAAGAGGTAGACTCCAGTCATAAGGCTGATCTAAAGGGAAACAACAGGCTACAAGATGCCTTTTCTTGCAACTACCCAGCTTACCAGTAGCAACTGGATCTGGACCAGTATCTGGCATCACCCTTCTACCCTCTGAGTCTCTAAATGCCTTTCTTGAGTTCTTGGGGGCTTCAGAAGCATACTTCAGTGGTGGATAGGAACATTAAGGTCTAAAGTCAGAAGTTAAAGTCTTTGACAAGGACAAACCTGGCATAGGAATGTGCACCCCAGGGGACACTGTCCTCAACACATACCAGGGACACCCAGTGCCCTTGCACATGTGGTATGAGCCATTTAAAGGCCATTGGTGATGCAAAAACTACTCATGGAAAACTCTAACGAAATTACCTCGAGAGTTGCAGCTCCTGTGAACCCGACAGCCATTTTGGGTATGACAAGCCTATATATGGCCAAGCCCTGGGCGTCACCCTTACTTGTTGTCTGGAGCTTCTGCTCCCACTTCAGGCTGTAGAACATAGCACAACACCCTACAGAATCTGATTAGTATCTATGTTCTGCTGTTTTCTTCCTCCAGGCACCATCACTTCTTCCAGAGATGAACACAGTGCTGTGGTAGACCTGTAACGAGAAGAAAAGGACATATGAGCCAGAGAACATCCTAAAAGGACTTAAGGTAAGGCACAGGCACCTAGACTTAACAAAGAAACTTACCTGATCACCACTCCTGAGAGGAGACACCCCAACTCCTAAAGGTGAGCAAAGAAGATCTACAAAGTTGTAAATCAAAATGTGCACACTGAGCAACATAAAAATCCAACAAAGTATCTATGCAGAAAAAACAGAAGCTGTGCATTTAATTTGGTTTGTACTGAAAGTATGCAAGAAGGAGAAGCTCATTTATTTTTTGTTACAACAAAGTTATGTTTTAGATTTAAGGAACAATAGTGTTATAGTTAAAAAGAACTTCCAGAAGAGAATAACAAACTGGGCGTAGAGCTAAAACACTGCAGTTCAACACAAAAGAGAACCAGTAACTAGACAAAATCCCTCAACAACCCAAAGAGCAGAACAGTTAATCTTGGGAGGGAAGATCGCAGAAGGCAAATTAAAAGACAAGCTGATGGTCGGCTGAGACAAGAATTCTACAGGGTATAAAACAGGGACGAGGGAATTATTAAGTAGGTTAAGGGTGAGGTGGGGAAGGTTAACACTCAGTGAGCCAACGCATATACACAGAGATAATAGTTTGCACCTTTCTCCCACAGCATCAGGAGATTGCCCATTATCCAAAAGCTATGTGGTTTCAAGTAAAGGAGCAGAGGACCCCATTCCACAATGAACAGCCTGTGGTGCCCTGTACTCTGCATTTATCTTTAAGCGGCGGCTGCTGCAGATATCAAGGGGAGGGGTGGGGGAATAAATTAAATTACAAAACAAAAATATAGTTCATCGCCACTGCCGCCCTCTCCTGCCGCCTTGCTTGTCCTCCTTTCCTGTTCTAGTGTCCCAGCATTCGCTGGAACACCAGAAGAGGCTCCCCAGCTTCCTGGTGCTGCTTACATGCTAATCATAGCATGTAAACAACATCAGGATTGGTCTGAGCAACAGTGACTCCCGCTCAGACACAACCCTGGGGCCTGTGCAGTTTCTACAGTCCAGCTGTGTACACAGTCGGGCTGGAGAACCCTAAGCGCACGTGTGTTTGGACGCCCTTCTTAGGCCGTCCAAACACACGCACAATTAGTGCACAAAATTCCTCATCTCCCTCCCATCTCAAGTGGTCCAGCCCCGCCTCTCCCTCTACCTGCTGCACCTTTCTGCTGCTGGCTCTTAGCCAGTGGGGAAACGCTCTTCTGCCATTGTGGAGGAGCCGCCCCTGCTATCTTCTCTTCCAAACCCACTTCCACTGCATACCTGGTACTGGCCTTTGAATTTGCACTCATGGGAGGGTCCAGCGAAGTAGTGGACAGGAAGCCAAGTAGCTCCGTGGATGTGTGTCACTCCTTCAGGAGAAAAAACACAGGTTAGTGCTCTCAGACCTGATACCTGGTTACTGTATCTGACATGCGGTCCATTGCGGTCAGAGTCAAATTGCTCCTATGTCTTGTCTACCATCACCACTGACTACCATTGACACTTTGTGCTTCTTGGCACTATTTACAATTAAAACTTTCAAGATTCACATCTCTGGTGCTTCTTATTGGATTTTTGTCATCTTAGTTATTAAATTGTACGCCTTTTCTAATTTGTTTTGCGATTTTTCAAGTTTTGCATTTCAACTTTATTAGTGTTATAGTACTGCATAAACACTTCACATATTGTCAAGCCTGTCTTCTCTGTGCATAGCACCCAGTAGGTTGAGTTCATGATTATTTAGTGATTTTAGCGATTCACCCTGACAAGTATTGTGATTATTATTTGAGTTGAGAAATTAACCCCTCAACAACAAGCCAATTTCTTAAATTATGGGGTGGACAGAAGATGCAGCAGCCTGTGACGCTCCAACGATTCAACTAGCCTTCCAGTGACAATGTCTCATTATCAGCAGAACATTATTTGAAGGTGACAGTAGATCTAAAGGATGCATTCCTTTCAGTCTAAATACATCATTCTTGCAGACATTTCTTTCATTTCAGTACACAATCTTTCTATTCCGTCTGTCACTGGCACTGTGGTGCTTCACAAAACTACTAAAGCCTACAGTGGCATTACTGAGGTCCTATGACATTTGTTTAGTTGTGCAGCAAGACAAGATGTGTTGCACCAAGGTGGTGTTGAAGGTTTAGATAAATGTAACTGTGTGCCTGTTGCAGACATTGGGTTTTGTGATAAAGCAAAAGAGTCAGTATAAGCCTCAACTTAAGAGAATTCAGTTTCTAGGCTTTATCATATATTTTGCATGGGCATTCTTTTTCTCCCAAGTGTAAAAATTAAGATAATAAAAAGTGATATTCAGTCAGTCTTGAAGGTGAGCAGGTTCTCGCTGCACAGATTAGCCAGAATTGTAAGTCTTTTGTCTGCATCCATTCAGGCAATCCTTCCAGCCCCTTTGCATTACCATGGTCTGTATCGCCTCAAAGCACTTCATCTCAAGAAAAGCCTCCCTTACTCAGCCTTAGTATCCCTCTCAGTATATGCAAAGCAGTATGTTGGGTTGATGGGTCTCGCAAATGGAAGCCTGGAATGGAAAATCTATTTTGTCTTGGTGCCAGATATTATGTCAAGATCAGATGCTAGCCGGCTAGTATGGGGAGCATGCTCCAGAGAAATCTTAAGAGGATGAAAACGGTCCACAGACGAAACACAGCATCATAAATTACTTAGAGGTGCATGCAGGTTTGTTTGCAGTAAAGAGTTTTGCCCGAGACAAGGCAAACTATTGTGTCTTACTGCGCATAGACAATATTTTAGTGGTAAAGAAGTTCAAAAGTTAGGAAGTGCCCGCTCCATGGGGTTAGCCGACCTAGCCAGGGAGGGCTTTGTGGCATTATTGCCTAGATCATGAAATTAAGTGGTACATGCTTTCCTACTAACACAGGGCCTGATTCAGATCTTGGTGGTATTACCACTGCTCTGCGGTGGTGGAGGATCCGAGAATTCCGTCAAGCTGACGGAGTGCCAACTGCCCTATTTAAACTTATTGCGGCTGAACCGCAGACCGCCACGTCAAAGTGCTCTTCATAGCCGTCAGGCTGGAGGACTCCCGCCGACCACATTTAGATGTTACAGATCTACAGGAGGTGTACTGGCGGCGAACTGCTGATGGAGGGAGCTTGTCACAGGAGTCAGTGTACAATGGCGGTGGGTATGGAATAGAGGTAAGTTACACACACACACACACTGTACCTTAGTGATATGTGTCCACCTCCACAACAGACATTATACACACTATTATCCATTGCCATTCCACCACAACATGTACATGCAGCAAACACACATTATTAGCATATATCTATAACACAACATACAAACACTACTGATACTACACCCACACACAACACAACCACAACAACCAACACAACTACACACTCATCAACACAAAGACAGTCACAGAGCACAAGTATAATAATCACAAAAACGACCACCACACAACAACACTCACCTGAATACAGCACACAGCAATACAATACACAACCAAACACACACAACAAACATCAGACCCAAATTCATGTGGCACATATACTGACACACCCACATCTCCCACTCCAGCTCCCTCTACCTCAACCGGCCAATCCACTCTCACACTCATACATGCACGGACTTGCATGCACAACTGGAAGCACAACATTACAAGTACAGGTCCCATTGCATTTTGCACATGTGGCCATTGTTGACAAGTGTGATGTTATGCTTTTGGTGCAGGCATTCATTTGGTAATGAATACTTACACCAAAATAACAATTGTATATGTGATCGATTTGTGTCACACACCAGTGTGTTCCCATCAATGTCTGCCACAGACATATGCATGTCAAAGTATTTTTTTAAGAATTAGTGTGACATGTATATGTCTATAGTGGTCCTGCGCTCATGTGCAATGACCAAACAACATACACACGTAACGGGGAATTATTACTTTCAAGTCCAGCGATGGCATGGTCATGTGTCCTCCATGGTCCAGTGGCAGCAGAGAATGCAGGTCTTGTCCACTCGTGTCCAGTATAAAACAAAAGTGGGAACAGGGAAAAGGGTAGGT
Source organism: Pleurodeles waltl (assembly GCF_031143425.1). Taxonomy (NCBI): domain Eukaryota; kingdom Metazoa; phylum Chordata; class Amphibia; order Caudata; family Salamandridae; genus Pleurodeles; species Pleurodeles waltl. Next base: position 832,796,656 of record NC_090447.1, on the reverse strand, counting down.
TTTTACCTCATTTTCATTTCAATATGCCAACTCAGGTGTGGAGGTAACATCGCCACAGTTGCCTTGGCGGGAAGGTACTATGTAATCTACTAGGTGGGAAGTGTGGCTGCAGTCACTCCACCAGTCACTATTCCCAGTGGTGCCATCAACACAGGTGAGGATTCTTAGCAGAGACTGCAGAACTCGGTTTGTCTTTCACCTATGGTCCCGCCAACATCTAATTCGGGCGGAAGACCGCCAAGTGGCAGACGGGTTTTCCAACAGAAAACCAACAGCAGGACCATTACCAACAAGATCTAAATCAGGCCCATAGTCATCTCTCTGGTAGTGTGTGTTTTCCTCTCTTTGTACGATTCTAAGAACTTTATCCCAGTTAAGGAAGGAATTAGTTGTGTTGGTGATAGTGACTCATTTTTGGCCAGCTCAAATGCATATAGCACCTGCAATTCTTGGAACTATCTGTGGATCTCCCAATGCTATTCCCTCAGTTTCCCAAGCTTCTTTCCAATCCCATGTTGAACATTCACATGCTTGACTTGCAGGGTCATCTGAAGCGCAGGAGGATTTCAGATGGTCCTGATATGTTCTACGACTTTCACAAGTGTCTTTCCCAGTCATCAATGACTATATTATTATCTGGTATTTAGAGTACAGCTGGTGATGCCATATGATTGACTGTGATGTTACAGCTCTGGAAAGCATTATGTGTTCCTGAATTTGTCTTTTCTTCTATTTTTTTTGCTGCTACAATTTTCAATAAAGAAGTGAAGTCATCCTCTTCGCCTCTGTTTCTTTAATAGAAACTAAACCTTCTGTTGCATTGATAGGGGAATTTTATTTTACATGCTAGGGGAATTTTATTTTACATGCAAAGGCACTCCAGGTAACACTATGAGGCCATATGTCTCAGCACGGTATGAACTCTCTCTGTATGTATATATATATATATATATATATATATATATATATATATATATATATATATATATAAAAATCTAGAACATTACACAGCAAGTAAGTGACACTTAAAGCCCTTTCTTTCCATAAAACAAGGAATGTGCTTAGTGTTAAACTGAGTGAATGCCTGTGAGGAAATCAATGTACTGTATTAACAGACGGTTGAATGTTTAGAGCATAGCCAACATCATTTCAGTTTAGATGGGTAGATGCATGTGATACACACAACCATATGAAACTGAATAATGTGTCTGCTGTTAGGATGGCCTTGCTGTGGTATATTTAAAGGCTACAAGCATCTGCAAATCTTCCAAAATATACCACACTGAATTGGTACTTCACAGATCTGCAAGCAACCTTCTACTGCAAAGCTAAGATCTGCAAGTAAAACCAGGCTAGTTTCTGCTCTGCTACAAGTGCCCTCATAGGACTCTGAATCGCTGGACCGTTTAGGCCAATGGTCCTGACTCAGAGGGTTCTCTCAGGTGACAAGGCATTGGTCCAATATAGAAACGTTACCCCAGTAAGGAAGTGATACTCTAAGCACACATTGGTTTCTAGTTTTAGTTCCATTCATGCTCATACTTAAATGACAACTAATGATGTAATGTAGAGATAAATTCTGCGATCTAACGGTGTGGGAATGAGGCAGGTGGGCTTTGTATGATTGGGGTGGACCATATTCCCAAACACAAATACAGCATATCTTGCAAATCTATGCATTTTACTGCATCTAACATACAGGGGGTCATTCTGACCCTGGCGGCCGGTGACCGCCAGGGTCACCGACCACGGGAGCACCGCCAACAGGCTGGCGGTGCTCCCAAGGGCATTCTGACCGCGGCGGTTCAGCCGCGGTCAGAAAGGGTAAACCGGCGGTCTCCCGCCGGTTTACCGCTGCCCCATTGAATCCTCCATGGCGGCGGAGCGCGCTCCGCCGCCATGGGGATTCAGACACCCCCTACCGCCATCCTGTTCATGGCGGGAAACCCGCCATGAACAGGATGGCGGTAGGGGGTGCCGCGGGGCCCCTGGGGGCCCCTGCAGTGCCCATGCCAATGGCATGGGCACTGCAGGGGCCCCCGTAAGAGGGCCCCACAAAGTATTTCAGTGTCTGCTTTGCAGACACTGAAATACGCGACGGGTGCAACTGCACCCGTCGCACCCCTGCAACTACGCCGGCTCAATTCTGAGCCGGCGTCCTCGTTGCAGGGGCATTTCCGCTGGGCCGGCGGGCGCTCTTTTGGAGAGCGCCCGCCGGCCCAGCGGAAATGTTTGAATGGCCGCCGCGGTCTTTTGACCGCGGTGCGGTCATTTGTCGGCGGAACCTTGGCGGACGGCCTCCGCCGTCCGCCAAGGTCTGAATGACCCCCACAGTCTCTTGAACAGAGTCATGACATTCGTCCTTTTTACACATTGTTATTTTAATGATTACATCCAGGTTTGGCTTTCTTCTTCACTTCTGTTTTAAAAACACACAAAGTATATGTGTATATCTTTCAAATGCTATCCACAACTCCTTTCCTACCCCCTTCTTGCATCCTGTCTTCCTTTCCACCATCCAACTATACCAGTGGATTTTAACAGAGGGATCCCTGGGGGTAATGTGGTACAGCTACAGGTCGATCAGAGAAGCAGAGGCTGGAAACCTCCAGCCTCCACATCTCTGATCAACCTGTAGATGTACCATACACAGGAGGCAGGGCCAAAGTCACAGAGCAGCAGTAGCGGATGCTCGCCACAAATTCATCACAGCTGCTGTCTGTTCTCCTTTCCCTCCTGCAGAGCCCCTGGTTGACTCTGGGGTCAAGAGGACCATTGGGGCTGAGGGCCTTCTGGTGGCGTAAGGCATGGCGATTACAGCCAGCCCGCCCGCCTGCAGATTTCTCACTCATCCACCCGCCAGCCCAGCCCACATGCCCAACTGATCAGTGTCTTTGTCGGCTCACCCTTTAGGTGCAAAAAAAAAATGAAAAAGAAAAAGATCGCCGTAAGATTGCTGCAGCAAATGTGGAAGGGGCAGGGCAGGACAGGACACCAAGAGGGGGCCAGAGAAGGCTGGAGCCAGGATAAGTCAGTCAGACCGAAGGAGGCAGCAGAATTCACACAGCAGAGAGGGCAGTGAGTGCAGCTTGTGCTAGCTGTGGGTCCTGCGCCCGCACTGCTGGCAACCTCCATTATCCAGTATGCATATCTCTTGATTTACGGGACCCCGGTGGCCCACAGCTTGCGACCCAGGTTGTTCTCCTCAGCTTCATACCTAGGTCGAAACTGTTATCCCTAGCCCTTAAGCTAAGTCTTGACCTGTGTCAGAGCCTAGAGAGCAAACAGGGAAGGAAGTAATTATCAGTCATCATCACTGCAAACCATTGTTAAAACTACACAAAGCCAAAGGCTCAGGGCCCCAAGAAGCGGGCCTGGACATCATCACCTCCCTCAACATCTCTTCTACTAACAGAGAAGATGAGCACTCGTAGCTCATTCCTACTCCAGGCACAGGCTCATCATCGGCTGGAGAAATCAGGAAAAAGGTAAAAATACAAACAGATACATTAGAGTAAGTGGGGTGTTGCACAAACTCAGAGAACACCAGACACAAAATCCAGCAACATTCTGGGATCCTGCATGGAAAGAATCCCCCAATGTAAGGAAAAGCTCAACAACGGAAATGTTTCTACTTTGGGCAATCAAAAGAACAACATAAGGGGGTACTTCCTTGTGTGTGTTAAAGATAACGTAAGCTTGCTACCTTGTGTAGAGCAGAAGGCGCACATGGGCAGATCTGACTGTTGTGCTTGGAATGAGAGAGAAATTCCCCTTCTGCATTGAGTCCTATAACTGTAAGCCATCTTGGCAGTAGAGGAAGTTTATCCAGTAAAAATCCACAGTTAGACATCAATCAATCATTAGGGTGAGAGAGTGCAGAAGCGATGGAAGCCATTGAGAAAAGGATCTATAATCTGAACGTCAACATGATCCCCATTAGCCTGAGGATAATTATAGTGGGCACAGGAATGTCTACTCCTCAGGAAGCTTTAAGGACATTTCCAGCATATTGAGGCCCACAACAACAACAGCTATAGGAGACAATAAGGCAATATATCATCCTCCTCCAATGTCTTCCCCGCACATGCCCTCATAGCCTCCAACGGGAATGGTGAATCAAGCAGAGGAGGAAGAGTGCAGCAAGGCCCCCATGGCTACTAATGTACAAGTTGTATCGAGAGGGCACTCTCCACAGAAGAGGAAAGATCTGGTATTTACAAGGGAACCTGATCCTGCAGAGCAGCAGGTCAAATGAAGTATAGCCCAGAGTAACTTAAGCCCATGAGTTACTAAACAGCAGCAACAATGGAACTCGAGTCTAGACCCCCGAGGAGCTGTATGAACGACAACCATATGCAGGGGCAGTATTAGGCACACAAACAATGGAAACAGCAATTGTGATGCAGATTGTCCAGTCCCAAGCAAATAACCTGGGAAAAAATAATAAAATACTTGACACCATGGCTGACGCTGTAGCACTGCACGCCGACAAACTGGAGGTACAGGTTTCCATTTTACAGACACTAGCCATCCTAATCACAATAATTGATGGGAAATTGGATCGGCTGAACAATCTAATCATAAGAGCACAGGAATCAGCATAGGTCGTTGAAGAGTACCTGAGATAATGTCAGAGAAAGTGCCAGAGATAATGCCAGAGATAAGCTTATCAGAGACAAGCCTACCAGAGATTATGGATGTCCTGATAGAAGACCTGAAAAGGGAGTCGATCAAGGAAAGCATTTTAAGTGGCCACAACCAAGGCCAAGGCCAAGGCCAAAATAAGGAAGTATCCCAAGCAGTGGGAGCGGTGAGAATTCCTACCCCACTGGCAGCTCCTAACACAGGGCGTGTGAACCCAGAGATAAGGGGGGCCGTCAGCCCACTAACATGTCCTAGGCCCCCCAAGCTGACTGATAAAGGCATATTATGATGCCACCCCACTGTGGATCCAAAGATTCAAAATTAGGCCTCCGCAAAATACGAGTTCCAGAAAGTGGACACCAGCACGCCCAAGGCTCCAGCAGGGGAAACAAAAGCTCAGTCCAATCAGAGCAATGCAGTCGCCAAGTGAGCTGCCAAGTTAAACCTGCAGGAACCTTCCGGGGAGGCGATAATCCACTGCAAGTGGAGTTCAAAATAAAGGATCAGAGACAGCTTTCAAATTACCCCCAGACAGAATCATCATCCCCGATGGTACTTGCAAGAGAAATTTCCAACTTGGAAGCCAATGAGGCTGCCAAGTTATATCCGCAGGATCCTCCCGGGGGAGATGACAATGTCATTGCAAGTGGAGTTCAAAATAAAGGATAACAGACAGCGCGCACATCAGCCCCACAGACAGAATCATCATCCCCAATGATTCTTGCAAGACAAATTTCCCAAAAAATACCTTAATAACAATATGTAAATCGACAGTTGGGATTCAAACTAGCCCATGTTCCCTAGGGTCCCAAAATCCACCCTTGAGTCCAACCATCATCACCCATATTTGAGTCCCACACAACTAAATGGTGTCCCTAACGGGCTCTTAAAAAAAATAATTAATTCCAACCCCCAAACCTGAATTCAAAAAAGCATAAATTTCGTGTTCCTGCAATCAAAAAGCTAGGATAGTGTCAACAACAATTACCCTTCTGATTTGGAGGATCCTTTGCAAACTACAAAAGAACCTAAGCACAGAAGTACCTCCAGCTCAGACACCAGCATGTGCAATACCCAAAATAACGGTATTTCTAAAAAGGAAGGCATAAACAGTAAAATTGTTCTTTACCCTGAATACATCTCCAGCGGCTACTGGGATGCCCACTCTTGAGCAACGCTCCATAATGAGTCCTTGGCATAAACCAGTAGGGCAGTGAAGATATTCAGACTCTACTCTCTCTTGAATCTGCTGACTCTTTGACTCCCCTCTCTGACTGATATCCTGACTTGAGTATTGACAGTGGGCTTAAACCTAAGTCTACCTTTCTTCCACCTACACAAGGTGACAATCCCACAAATACTTTTTACAAACTAGTAACCAATGATCTTTACTCATACAATGACTCTGTCTTATCACACGACAACCACCAAGCTGACAATCTAACCCACAAAGAGAAAATAGCCCTCAAACAACTACCTTCGGCCCCTGACATTATAATTAAAAAGGCAGACAAGTAAGGACTACATTAAAGAGATTGACTGACAGCTTTCTGACACTACTGCTTATGAAAAATTGGACGTCAACCCACTGGAAAATATAATCAATCTCTTGGAGGTCCAGCTTAAGGGTTGGAGAGACCTCTGCCTTATTACACACCTGGAGTTTAAATATATATTCAACTCCAACCCTAAGGTACCCTGCACTTATATCTTGCCCAAAATACATAAACAGGGGGCCTTCCCTCTGGGCAGACCAATCATATCTGGCATTGGATCCCCTACGGAACGCCTTTCTGAATAAACTAATACACTGATACTTTTCTCCAACCTTTTGTTTGTAAACTGCCTTCATTTATTCGAGATACTAAGAATATCCTTAACCAACTCATGGACTTCACATGGATTGATAAATGTTGTGGCACTGGACATTATAGCACTGTACACTTCCATCCCCAAATCGGAGTGTCTGATGGCAATACAGCATTTCTTGTCCTCAAGGGATGCGACCCTTCTGGAACACACTGACAAGCTCATTAATATGAATTCCCTGATACTTGACAACAATGTTTTTTTACACAATGGTACTTGGTTCCGGCAATGCCAAGGGGTGGCCATGGGTGCCAAATTTTCTCCCTCGTTTTCTAATCTCTACATGGGTTGGATTGACAAGACATTTATTTGGCCCATATATCCACCTCACTTCAGCAAACACGTGTTCTTCTGGGGGCATTACATTGATGACATCCTTGTAATTAGGACAGGAAATGGGACCTTGCTGTCTGAATTTGTTCATTCTCTCAAAAGCAACCCACACAACATTTCCTCTACATACCATCATCACCAGGACCACATTGCCTATTTAGGCCTGACCCTCTATAAGAAGGAAGACAAAATTCTCTCAACCATATTAAGAAAACCTATGGCGTGTAACTCGATTTTATATGCCACCAGTTCACACCCCAAGCCGTAGATACATGCGATATTCTATGGGGAAATGCAGAGACTCAGACACAACTGCAGTGAGGACATTGACTTCCAGTCCGAACTGCATACCCTTTGAGGGAGGTTCCTCTCTAGGGGCTACTCTGCCTTGGTCATTAGGAACTCTAGGCAGAGAATACTTACGGTTAAACGTCAGGCTCTTCCCACAAACAAAATTATGGCCCACAAAAATGCTCCTAAACTAGGTCATATCACTACATATCACTACTTGAGTCACATCCTTTTCAAAATCCTGTCTCGCCACTAGCACATACTCAGTTTAGACACCATCTTATGTGAACACATTTCCAAAAGGCCGCAGATCATCTATAGCGGGGTAAAAACTTGCCCATATACTGTGTACTAGTTTCCTTGCCAAAGACACCATATGAATTCCCACTAATTGGCTTAATAAATTAGCCCAGGGCTTTTACAAATGCTGAAATTGCAACATGTATCCATTTTCCCTAGATAGTTTTTTCTGTTACAATACCTCCACCACATACAAAATCAAGTCTTTCTGTAATTGCAATAACAAAGTCGTGTTTTACTGCATTCTTTGTGTTTGTCAGCTCATTTACATAGAGAGCACAATTAGACCTCTCAAGGAGAGGATGCAAGAACATATTCATGCCATTCGAATGGGCAATGAGAATTACCCCCTTGCCCTACACTTTGGAGCTCAACACAGAATTGGCAAACTCTCACATCTAAGGTGCCATGCTATTGGCGGGGTGCATGAACATCCAAGAGGAGGTGACAGTCCAAATGCTTAGAAAATTGGAAACGAGTTGGATCACAAAACTTAGAGCTGTGGACTGTGGCCTCAATCTGAACCAGGAACTACATATATTTTTTAAGGACTCTTAATTATCTTTGGAACTCTATAGGCTCTATGATGCCTTAGGACTACAACTTCCATTGGAATATGGCAGTTACACTGGTTTTGTCACCTATTGTTTCTATGTATTGTTTTTACATTCTATATTACATACTATGTACCCTGTGTGAATTGTTACATACTAGATTTGGGGTGTCCACCCTCCTTCCCTACATCGTACTCATTATAACAGTTTGCATTGGTAACGTATTTCATAGTCCTCTGAACAATAAATATTGGACTATCCATTTTGATTCAATCTGGAATATGCAACTTATTGATATTATTATTGGCTTGTTGCATTTAACAAAAAAAAAAACAAAGGCACTGCTACTTTCTTCACTGACTTTCAAACACACACAAGGCGCCTGGGGGCTTATCATGGCCCCTTTTATGTCCCAGTGACACCTTGGTTTCCACTACGATTCAATTATGACCCAGCTCTCGCACTACAGCCTCTCCGCTTCTGAGAGCTTTCTTTCTATTACTACAGGTTTCTTGGGCATAATATGGCCTCTCCTGTGATTCTTTGCACACAATTTCTCTAGCTCGCACTACGACCTTTTGGGAGGCTGTTTACTCCCCAATTATTGACATTGGATTACTTGTTAAAACTGGTGTATCTTTGCTCCTGATAATTTCTATTATATTACATGTGTATTTGTGTGGGTGCCTTATAACTCTGCTCCCAAGATCTCTTATCCTTTTTTGCATACCCTAGACTAAATCAATCTCCAGATCCCATTCTTCAATAACGCTAGTAATTTACTGAGATAACAGAATACGTGGTAGTGTGCTTTAAGACTATAAATTCCTTCAGGCTCACAAACATGGGTTGTCCTTTAACTATGATCTTGCTGATCATGCCTTCTGTTTTCAAGTGAACTCTTCACATCTCTAGGGTCCACACAAAGTTTAGACCTAAACTGTTCTTTCCCCACATATGATTCTATATCATTTTCTACCAGTGTCTGATATAGGGTGACTTCTTCACATTTCATTTCCTCTCCAAAATTCCACCCTCTAGTTGATATTCCAACAACTGAATCTAAACCTTGATCTGCACTTGGCACTAGGTCATATATGCCCTGAGCATCTACTACTCTTGTTGGTGTCCTAACTGCAAACATTCCTCCCACCTTTGTTCTATCATCAGCAGAGCCACAAGAGCTGGCAACAAGGCTCCCAACAGCCCCAAAATCCAGGATGCTACTAAAGAAAACTACCCATTAAGCCAATTACCTGGGGAACCTCCTTCATCTATGATTTTCTTCTGTAAATTATGCACAGTTTGTATGGTCTGTGGCAAACTTCCATTGTCTGCATCATTTGCTGGGACAAACGTACAACAAGCAGTCCCAATTTTTTCACATATCCCTTTTTCCAAGGCATAACATCAAGTATATAAGTGTGTTGCCTTACCATCATCCTCATGGCCCGCAACTCTTTTCTTGTAGCGTTGAATCCATCTTTTATAGCGTGCATTGTATTGTAATAGTATTTATATAGAGCTTACTACCCCTGACGAGGCATCAAATCGTTTTTCGGCGAGTAGCACGCTACTCCGGAACCCAAGAGGAATTAGTGGTGGATTAGTATAGAGAAATATGAGTTCAGTTTTAATATTATTATGAGTTAATTTGAGCAGAGGATATGTGAGTTTGTTAGTTGGATTGACTACAGTAATAGAGGAATAGAAGAGGGAAGAATCCAGAAGTGCTGATTGGGAGTTTATAGTAATAGGATGAGGCTTGGGATGAGTAAAGGAGAGAAGAGTCTGTGGAAAGGGTTAGGGACATCATAGTAGAAGGAGGGGGTTTGGATGAGTCGAAGGTGAGATAAGTGAGGGAGAATTTCGAAGGGTTGCTTGGGAGATCACTGTAGTAAACACATTCATATACATATTTAACCGTGAGTAAATATACATTTGTTGAACAGGTTTAAAGAATATGTGCGTAATTTATTGTTATGACATAGTAGCAATACATATTTCCTAAAGAACTATACATTTCTGGAATATACACATAATCAGATGAAAAATATTTATCAACACAGGTATAGTCCATTGCTGTTTGAATAGGGTGGTTATGAAGGAAAGAGCCAACTCTTGAGTAGTCTTCTGAAGACAAGATAGTTATCCGTGGATCTTATATTTGGAGGTAATAAATTCCATAGTTTGGCTGCTTGAACGGAGAAGGATGTACCACCTATAGTCTTTTTCTTGTATGGTGATGTTCTAAGGCGGGGTGCCAATCTTGAGTGGAGGTTTCTTTGTTGAATGTATTTGGTTATTTTGTTTCTGATAAAAAGCGGTCCTGTTCCATGTATAGCTTTGTGGGTGATACAAAGCAGCTTGAAGGTGGATCTTCTGGCAGCGTGTAACCAGTGTAGTGCTCCCAAGGCAGGGGAGATTTGGGCTTGTGGCTTTACATGTAATAGCAGCATGGCAACGGAGTTCTGAATAAGTTGTAGTTTTTTCATAGTAGATAGAGATGATCCATGGCAGAGGCCATTGGCATAATCGAGTTTGGATAGTACAAGAGCGATGGTAGTCTGCACCTTGTGTGGAAATCCGAAGTGGGGAAAGATGCGTTGCAGAGTCTTGAAGGTGATGAAACTTGTTTGTGCTAATTTGTCCACTTGGGCATTCACTGTTAACTTGGAGTCCATGGTAATTCCAAGGAGGTGGTCTGAGATCGTCAGGCCAGATGCACAGTGGGTCATAATTTTTCCAGTCACCACATATGAGTATTTCCGTCTTGGAGGCATTTAGTTTGAGATGGCTCCAAGTCATTCACTGATCAACGGCTCTGAGGCAACTGAAGGTCTGTGAGTTTTCAATGTCTATGGGGCATTCTTATTCAAGTAGTATTTGTGTGTCATCTGCATAGTTGTAGCATGTGAGTTGAAAATCATTGATCAGTTCTGGTAATTATGGCATGTAGATGTTGAAAAGCAAAGGTGAGATGATTGATCCTTGAGGGACCCCTGCTTTTGTGAGGTACGGTTTGGACGAGTAGGGGAGAGAATAGATAATATTAGCTCTGTTTTGATGGGAGGATGTAATCCAGTCAAGAGCAGTCCCTTCTATGCCGGCTTCGTGGAGTCTTTGAATTAGGGTGTCATGGTCAGCAGTATCAAAGGCAGCCAAGAGGTCCAAGTGAAGTAGTGCAGCAACTCCGTTGTGGTTGACTGTGTTTTTAAAATCATCCCAGATTGCTATGAGTGCCGATTCAGTGCCTCTTCTTGGGCGGAATCCAGTTTAGTAGTCTGAAAGTATGGAATTGTCTTCAATGAATTGTGACATGTGGGCAAATAATGCTCTTTCTATCAGTTTGCCCAGAAAAGCTCAATTTGTGATTGGTCTGTGGTTGTTGGGGTCCTGCAGGTCTAGGTTTATTTTCTTTAATAATGGACGTATGTATGCCTTTTCCAGGTCTTCAGGAAAAGTTCCTGTAGTTAAAGAGTTGTTGATGATTCTTCTTACAGGTGTGGCAGCAGAAGTAGATAAAAGAATGTTCTTTAAGATGTGTGCTGGACAGGGTCAGAAGGGCAACCGGAAGGCCAGCTTGCTTTGACCAAATCCATAAAATTCACCTTGTGATATTTGTTTGAAGAACTGTAGGGGCTGGGTTGGTTTATTCTTAGAGAGGATTTTCGGAAAGGGGTTGGTGCTGATGGTTTTCTTCTGTTTTAGATAGGAGCCCAATGTGTCTGCCTTGGTTGTGTAATGAGTTGCCAGTTTGTTTCTGAAATCTTGAGTAGTGGGATGACTTCCTTCCATGCATTTAGATTTTCCAAATTCATTGAGAATTTTATAAAATTCTTTGGTTACAGATTTAGCATTTTGAATTCTGTCTGAGTAGTACCTTTTTTTAGCTTTTTTGATTGATGGTTTGTATATTCTGTTAAGCTTGTGTAGCTGCAGTTTGTTTTGAATGTTGTTTGTTGTGAGCCAGGTCTGCTGCAACCTTCTGATTTGTTGCTTTATCTTTTTAAGTTCTGTTTCTCCAAGGTGTTGGTTTTCTTTTGTCCTGTTTAGTTATTCTGAGTGGTGTTAGGATATCAAAAGCTTCATGTCACCTCTCATAAAGTTTTGGAACAGAATTAATTGTATCTAGATCTGTGTTGGCTGTTAGTTGTGTTTCTAAGCCATCAAAAATGAGTTTGCTCCATGGTCAATAGGTGCATGTATGATTTGTCGTGTTTTATGTCAGAAAGTTATCAAATGGTGGTCTGGCAATGTGATTGGCGTGATGCTATGAATGATAACTAGTTCAGGCTTTGCAAAAATTACATATAGGATGTGTCAGCGATGTGTGTGGGATTGTGTACAATCTGAGGTAGGTTCAATGCGACTAGGCCAGTGGTGATAGCTTTTGGATGGGGCATTTTGGGTTTGTCAAACCAAATATTTAGGTTCCCAGGAATGCATAGATTTGAGTATAATTAAATAAGGTTTGAGACTGTATCTGGAAAAGCGACTGGGAATGTTGAGTGGAGGTATGTAAAGAAGGAGAAAGTTACAGGAGGGAGTTGCAGTAGGGTGACATCTGGTGAGGAGGACTTCACAACCTTGTATGGAAATGTTGTCTGTTTTACTGAGATTTATTGCTTGTTTGAATATAATAGCTAGTCCACCTCCTCTCTTGCCTATACGGTTTTGTGTGATGGTTTGATAGCCCAAAGGAACAGCTTCATGCAACACTGGGGCTATGTCATCTCCCAACTATGATTCTGTTATGAATAGTAAGTCAGGTTGTGTGTCTGTGAGCGGGTCGTAGATGTGGTGCTTGTTTTTTGACAGTGATCGAGCATTTATGAGCTGGCAGTTTAGAAAATGTGTGTTAGTGGCAATTTTGTTTTGTTTAGGAGAAGGGTGAGCATTATATTTTGAGCTTGCAGCAGGTGTGTTGTTAGTTGTGAAACCTGCGTGAGGCTCAAAATTGTCCTGTTTTTCAACATAGTGTTCCTCTTCCAGCAGGCTTAGGAGGCATTTTGTTGGGTCTGTGTGTGTCGGTGGTGGACTTGATGGCTGAGAGAGAGAGACAAGAAGAGCTTACTTTTTTTGTAGGGTAGCCTTATTATGTATAGACAAGGAGATGCAAAGTTGTTAAAAGTGGCATGTTGTTTATTTTGCTAGCATCTGTTTAGTGTGGAAGGAGTATAGGTTAGTGGTGGTGGAGGAGCATGTGGATCATAATGTAAGGCTCTAAATTATGCAATGGATGAGAGGCAGCTGAATGAATGTTGCTGTGTAGGGGTGCTTGTGGTAGATGTTTGTGAAGGGTGAGAATGTAGGGGTAAAGATTGGTCGGGATTTGTATTCTTTGTGTAGTCATGAGGGTGGGAGTGGGTGTGACGGAAAGTATAATGAAAGTGTGTGTTATTTTGATGATGCAGATGTATGTGGTCTGTATTGTGTTTGTGGACCCAACCCTTATCACCAATCATACCCCTAACCCTGACAACCAATCTCAAACCCAACCCTAAAACCAGAAATCAATAGGAATCTCAACCTAGTAGCAATCACACCCCAACCCTAAAAACCAGTAACCAATAGGAATCTCAACCCTAGTACCAATCACAAACCCACCCCTAAAAACCAGGAACCAATAGGAATCTAAACCCTAGTACCAAACACAAACCCAACTCTAATCGCTAAGCCAATAGAAAGACCAACCCCAACAACCTATGACAACACCATATGCAAAAACCAATAGAAATATAAGGGCCACGTTAACTGAAGCCCCAGCCCCTCTGGGAAGGGAGGAGGGAGCTGCTCTCAGAATCTCCTTGGATACAGACAGGCTGAATCCATACATCCGGGCTAGTGGAGTCTACTTTCCAGGTAAGGGAGAGATTGTAAAAAACACTAACATACTGTTTGTCACGCACTCGCAAATTTGGAAATAAGATTTTCTAGAAAGGTCTGGGGCTCCTTACGAGGTCTCCTATGAATCCTTAATCACTCGGCTGTATTAGGTCTCAAGGAAAAAGCTGGGCTCACAAAATAGAGATGGCTGTCTTGGAGTTCCCTCCACAAACTTTAAGGGGCCAGGGCAGGTGTGGGAGGAAGGCTCAGGTTGCCGGGGACTCAGAGAGCCATTCAGCAAGCTCGAGCCCCTGTGGGAAGGGAGGAGAGAGCTGCTGCTCTATTCAGAAACTCCTTGGATACAGGCAGGCTGAATCCATACTTCCAAGCTAGTGGAGTCTACTTTCCAGGACATACTGTTTGTCGTGCACTCGGAAATTTTGCTTTTTCAGGGCAAAAAGAGGTGATACAGACAGTTTCTAAACACAATTTATATCACAGAAACAGCTTAAGCAGTTTCCTAAATACACTCTGGTTAGCCACTGAGGTGTAAGTAGCCTTTTTACTTAAAGCAGACGGGGGGCTTTATGCAGTCTTTTGCCACACACTAAGAGGAAAATGTCAAACAGTCACGGCTAAAAAACAGCACTTTAAAAAGGCCAAGCTGTCTGAAACACAGAGAGTCTACAGTAAACAGGCATGGGTAGCAGTAGAAAACACTGTTAAATAAATAATAGGATTTTCCAAAAAGGTCTGGGGCGCCTTACCCAGGTCTCCTATGAATCCTTAATCACTGGGCGATATTAGGGCGCAGGGAACAAGCTGGGCTCACAAAATAGAGGTGGATGTCTTGGGTTTCCCTCCACAAACCTTAAGGGGCCAGGGCAGGTGTGGGAGGAGGGCTCAGGTTGCCTGGGACTCAGAGAGCCATTCAGCAAGCTCTAGCCCCTTATGGACTTTGTAAGTTACCATCAAGTTATTTGTAACCATCAAGAAGTTGCCTTTGCCTGAGCAAACAGCAGTATGCTTCTAAAGAACAACTGTGCATCATTAAACAACCAGTACTCTTGAATAACATAATTCCAAGTGGTAGTGCCATAATACTCTGCAGTTCCTCTCCTTCTGTGATGATGTAAGAAAATAATTGGACGGCTCACTGGGTGTACATGAAGCATTGATAAATTGACTGCAGGAATTACCAAAACAGGGGTGTGCAAAGTGACCATGGCACAAAGGCCATTTCACTTTGGTGGTGGCTGGACTTACAGTAGTTCTTCACACTGCCAATAATAGTCCGTGAAGCAGGAGATGCCCCCTTGCATGTTGGCGTTATCTGTTGTGGCATTGCAGTTGATATTTCTGCCTAAATTAATGGTGCAGTTTCCTTTGTAACATAAAGACACAGACATTAATTTCATGACTGAGGACTTACTGTACTATCTATCCAAGTGTAACGCACAACATTTTGGTTCTAGATATTCGCACATTATTTTACTGCATTCTGGCTAATATCAGTTCCGTTCCATAAAGACATGACCCTACAGGCAAATTCGATAACAGGATGCTACTGATCATGGACAAAAGCTGATCAAGTAATTCTAAATTCAGGCCTATGAACACAATCTGCGGGTAAAGTATTTACTAAATAACTTGTACACTGAGTGGGCGGGCATGTCACTCCTAAATATCCTACACCTAAGACTGTTTGTATCCATTCTGCAGTGCTAGGATGACCTGTTTTCCTCATCTGTGCTATTTCATCCTTGATGTCCTATTTGTAAGGATGTATAAAACGTCTGCTGAAGAGTTCTATTTTGTGGCATTAACTAACAACTGTACTACCCTAACATGTGTTGGCTGTAATCCTAAACAGGTAGAGATGTAAAAAACATAGAGCTGTGCTTGGAGGTACTTCCTTATTTAAATGCAACCTTTCTGATCGTGTGGCATGAGGAATTAAAGAGCAAACAAAACATGGTTTATTAGTATTTTCTGAACCTACATCTGAAGTGCTGATACCACATATTATCTAATAATCTAATGTGAATATTATGGGACACATTACCATATGTAGAGAGTTCTCTTTGCCAGTGGGTGGTGTAACTAGTAGAGCTACAATATACCTTACTATGAAACAGCAACAGTAGAAGTGATAGTAATAAGAGACCAAAAAGGAAAAAGAAAACAAAAATACATAACTTTTGTTTTGCTGGTTCAAAAACACTGTCCAAAAAGCAGAAATGGAGGGGTATAACTACAATCAGAATCTTCTTATCCCCTCTTGTTCCATCTACATTGTTGGTGGTACTTGGCGTGATGCAGGGTTCATCCGAATGTCTGATAGATGGATCCATGGCTTCCTGATGTTGATTTTGACTGCTTGTGGGAGTAGTCATTGCTACAAAAAAAAAAAGTTTGTCGAACCAAGACATAGTTAAGAATGTAAACTTGTTGGATAGTCGTCATGGGGTGGACCTCCTGGACATAGTTGGGTACCTTTCTCCAGAACACCTGTTTAGGGAAGGATTTAGCAGCCTTTGTTAGCCCAAAGAAATATGCTGTACTGTTTGCATCAATGGTACTTCATCTACAAAGGCATTTTTGGTACTTGTATCTAGGGCGTTAGAGAAATTTGTGAGAGATAGATTATATTATATATATATATATATATATATATATATATATATATATATATATATATATATATCCAAAACACCACTTCGCCTTCACCCCAGCCACTTACTTTGCAGTGGATCTCAGCAGGGCGGCGTCCCCTCATATATTCCAACAGACGTTGTCAGGACCTCACTGAGACAGATGTCCCACGAAGACAAACAACGAGCCGTGATCCCAAGCAAAAACGTGTAGTTTATTAGAAGAAAAATATAAATATATATATATAAATAAATATATAAATAAACACATAGTTTGTGCCCGCCCTCCTACTGGGTAAGGACAAAAAAAGCACACCTTTCAGATTCATGAACAAGGATATGAAAATGTTAGTATACTTAGATAGACCCCCAAGTGGGGGATCCACACAGGGCTTGATGAAATGCAAGAAAGCTGGTTTCATGATCTGATGTTCACAACAGTAGATCAGGTGTGTCCTGGCAGGTGAGAGTCAACCATTTTTTGTCAATAAGAGACATTTGGGACCCCGATAAATTGTTTTCATGTGCTCTAAATTCAATTATATCCGCCCTTTCAAAAAGAGGAAACCATACACTATTATTGAACAGTGGCCATATCAGTACTGTTAAAGTCAATTACTTTCCCTTCAATGTCCTTTCTAACCAGATCTTCATGGCCAGGATGGCCATTGTTCCAGGTCGGGGCGGCGCAAGGGTGGGTGGCTCAATAAACACATATTTACCCTTCCTCGCCATTACTAATCCATTGGGTCTTCTGGAGGATTTGCAACAAACTCCTCTATTCTAGTGGTACCAAAGTTACATTCGGCTACCCGTTTTAAGAACTCCTCTATCCCAAATGTATCAATGTCCTGCTCAACACCACCCTCAAGATAGTTATCTATATCCCTGCCTATGCTGTTCAATAATTCTTCCTTGATTGGTGTGTTTTGTGGTATTAATACTTTTATCCCCCGAATCCTGAGGAGGCACAGCTAGGTTGATGTATGTTGTCCGGAGACCTAACGGTAATGTACAGTCAATACCTAGAAGTTCAAGGATTTCTCCCATTTATGTATTATAAGATAGTGCTGGTTTTGGTGCTCTGCTGGGTTCAGCGCTATTGAAGAGGGCGGCAATCTGATCATTATAAAGATGGATAAATAATTCAGGGATCTGCTGAGACTGATCACCTGCCGACTGTTGAGACATTTACCTTGCTCAGTCAATCTTTAGTTGCTTTGTCTAAATAAGAACAATGGTACCTTTACCAGACCCAAAGATATCAAAGAGACCTTTTCAAAAGTTCCTCTTCAGTCCTTAAGAGGTTCTAATGTCTCCATTATGTTGGTGTTTAATAGTGATACCTCTGTGGATGGTGGTATTCTCCTCAGATGGGATGCTTATATCCGATCCTGATGGTAGGTGCATCTGATACCTGTAAGTGTAGTGAGCGGAATTAGCTCTGGCCCCTTCTACCTTGAATAAAACACATCCAAAAAGTATTTTGTGTAGTATCATTAGAAGTATTTTAATTTGGCAGAACCAATTCCGCGTCTTGCTATTATTGTTTCTAATTTAACCAATACCATGGTCACTGTTTAAGTTTTCTCTGGAACCCTTAAATTTGAGTAGAGAAATTACTCTAGGTATTGCATCAATATTCTTTACTACATGAATTGATCTTCCAGCTCCTGGAGCTGAATATTCAGATCCTTCTATATAGTTTTCTCTTTCTCTACAACCCTTCTAACAAGTTTTTATACTGTGGTGTTTTTGCACTGGGCAACATTCTGTTTGACACTTAGACTTACTGGGGCAATATGCATTTTGACTACATTGTTTTAGTGTTTGACCCATACTCTGCCATCTATCATAACCCTCACTACTCCCCTGGAGAATCCTTATGTGTCCATTGAACTATTAGATATTGGACAGTATCCCTCTCTAATACAAGATTGGGTCGAACCTGTGTGTATGAGAAATGCATACCTCTTTTCATTGATAGCTACCATCACAGTTGGTTCCTCAACTGGCCTGTGCATCAATGACAATCTTGAACACATGGAACTATTCTGTGGGCACTTTAATTGTGTGTCCTCCCACATATATTGTCTGGAAAGGATTTCCACGCTGAGGTGGAGTTGCCATTGGGGGTGCTTGGTAACTTTGCTGTGGTGATATTTGTTGAACCTGACGCATTGCTGGTTGCTGCCATTTGACTATGGCTGCACTGCTGTATTCCTGGCTGATTGTAAACACCTGTCCTTCCATTTTGTTCATCCCATCTCTTAAACCTGCAATCTCTAATGAAATGTCCATATCTGTGACAGTAATGGCCCGTTTGATCCATCCTTTGAGGACCGATCCTGCCTTCTCCTCTTCTTCTTTGTCCTCCTCTCCTACTTCCTTGTGCACTTACATTATTCTGTTGTTGTGGGTACTGTTGTTGGGGGGTCTCTGGGACTGATCCCACAGACAATGCAGTCATCTGAGTGGTGGCTGCTAATACAGCTCCTTCCATTGTTCCTTTCATTGCCAATTTTTGCTGCTGCTTTCTCTGTCCCCTCCTGCTTGGCTCTCTTGCTTCTTTTTGCAAAAATGGATTATATGTGCCTTTATTTCTGTGTAGGGCTTGGCTTCCACTGCCACTATACTATCAAGGTTGTCCTGTATATCAGGGGGTAAACTCTTTTTCGCTACAATGTACAACAACAAAGCATTTCCCCCTGTCACTTCCCATCCCTGAGCTACTTCTTGAGTCCACTTTTCTTTTCATCCTACTGAAAAACTGAGCGGGATTCTCATTTGGCTGCACTGATTGAGCCATGAGGGACCCAGTGTTTGGTCTTTGAGGATACATTTTCCTCAGCTGATCCCAAATGACTGTCCGAACTAACGTGAATGGGGAATCATCATACCTAATATCAGTGAGAGTACCATTTCTCACTTTAGCTTTCTGGAAAACAGTATCTGTCCCAACACCTATAGGAAAGCTAAGTAAACTCTTTAGGTCACCTACTGCCAGGGTGATGCCTGCAGTTTGGTTTTCAAAAAAGCTCATCCATTTCCATGCTCCCTCTCTAAGTGGAGGTAACAACATTTTAAGATTCTCCTTGTCCATTTGTCGCAAAGGAACATAATGAAGTTTCTCAGGTCCCTTGCATATCAGGGGCATCTGATATGTGAGAGTGACAGAATATTTGGGGTTGTGCTGTCTGGCATATTTTTGCCACATGCACAAACATTTTCGAATGTAGGATTAATCCCAGTCTAGATCTCCCTCACCAAAAAGAATACCATCCTCAGCATTTGCCATGTCACAGGGTTAAAATGACCCTTATCATGGCCATGGGCTCATCTGTGGGACTAAGCCTTCAGTTCACCCTGCCAAATTATCCACATAAGGTACAATATACTATCAACCATTTTCTCCTTCAGCAACTATCTCACTAAGAGTGAGATCAGTGCTGTGCAAAACTGACTGAACACGCACCTGCTGCAATGGTTTATCATGTAGTGTCAATCCTCTCATACCTTCACAAGATATCATCCTGGGGTCTGGCGGGCCATGCATTCCCCAAAACCTCAACCAATCAAGCTCAGTCACTCTGGGTTCCCTAGCTCTATATAACATGTCCTGCTTTCTTTCTCTAGTATCAGTGCGATTTGCCAACTCCATCGCTCCCTTTGCGTGGTCAAGATCAGTAAAGGGCCTTTCCTGAGTACTAATATCATAAATAGAGTGCCTAGTCTTGGAAATTAAAGTATTTCACCTATATTATCTGCATGCTTATGTATTGCCTCTACTATACAGGGAGTGCAGAATTATTAGGCAAATTAGTATTTTGACCACATCATCCTCTTTATGCATGTTGTCTTACTCCAAGCTGTATAGGCTCGAAAGCCTACTACCAATTAAGCATATTAGGTGATGTGCATCTCTGTAATGAGAAGGGGTGTGGTCTAATGAGATCAACACCCTATATCAGGTGTGCATAATTATTAGGCAACTTCCTTTCCTTTGGCAAAATGGGTCAAAAGAAGGACTTGACAGGCTCAGAAAAGTCCAAAATAGTGAGATATCTTGCAGAGGGATGCAGCACTCTTAAAATTGCAAAGCTTCTGAAGCGTGATCATCGAACAATCAAGCGTTTCATTCAAAATAGTCAACAGGGTCGCAAGAAGCGTGTGGAAAAACCAAGGCGCAAAATAACTGCCCATGAACTGAGAAAAGTCAAGCGTGCAGCTGCCACGATGCCACTTGCCACCAGTTTGGCCATATTTCAGAGCTGCAACATCACTGGAGTGCCCAAAAGCACAAGGTGTGCAATACTCAGAGACATGGCCAAGGTAAGAAAGGCTGAAAGACGACCACAACTGAACAAGACACACAAGCTGAAACGTCAAGACTGGGCCAAGAAATATCTCAAGACTGATTTTTCTAAGGTTTTATGGACTGATGAAATGAGAGTGAGTCTTGATGGGCCAGATGGATGGGCCCGTGGCTGGAATGGTAAAGGGCAGAGAGCTCCAGTCCGACTCAGATGCCAGCAAGGTGGAGGTGGAGTACTGGTTTGGGCTGGTATCATCAAAGATGAGCTTGTGGGGCCTTTTCGGGTTGAGGATGGAGTCAAGCTCAACTCCCAGTCCTACTGCCAGTTCCTGGAAGACACCTTCTTCAAGCAGTGGTACAGGAAGAAGTCTGCATCCTTCAAGAAAAACATGATTTTCATGCAGGACAATGCTCCATCACACGCGTCCAAGTACTCCACAGCGTGGCTGGCAAGAAAGGGTATAAAAGAAGGAAATCTAATGACATGGCCTCCTTGTTCACCTGATCTGAACCCCATTGAGAACCTGTGGTCCATCATCAAATGTGAGATTTACAAGGAGGGAAAACAGTACACCTCTCTGAACAGTGTCTGGGAGGCTGTGGTTGCTGCTGCACGCAATGTTGATGGTGAACAGATCAAAACACTGACAGAATCCATGGATGGCAGGCTTTTGAGTGTCATTGCAAAGAAAGGTGGCTATATTGGTCACTGATTTGTTTTTGTTTTGTTTTTGAATGTCAGAAATGTATATTTGTGAATGTTGAGATGTTATATTGGTTTCACTGGTAATAATAAATAATTGAAATGGGTATATATATTTTTTTGTTAAGTTGCCTAATAATTATGCACAGTAATAGTCACCTGCACACACAGATATCCCCCTAACATAGCTAAAACTAAAAACAAACTACAAACTACTTCCAAAAATATTCAGCTTTGATATTAATTCGTTTTTGGGGTTCATTGAGAACATGGTTGTTGTTCAATAATAAAATTAATCCTCAAAAATACTACTTGCCTAATAATTCTGCACTCCCTGTATTTGCCATCCTACCAAAACTTCCCTGAAAGATCAAAATATCCTTCTTTCCTTATTTCTCTTGTACCCCTTATATCCTCACTGCGTGATAGCCATTCCTGAACACTTTCTGGCAAAACTATTACATTCCCCTTCTCCTTCCGTTAAGGTGATAGATTATCTTTAGTACTCCTAAAATCCTCATCTCTTTCTTGAGATATTGGCCATCAAGCCATATTAACAACCCCATCTGCATAATTATTCCTTCTAACATCATCTGCATATCTCAGTTGCCTAAACACCCTTCTTGTTACATCCCTCTTTTGTAATAAGTGCAATGTTGCTGATGAAACATGCAACTGATTGTCACTATCTCCTGGACTTTGCTCTTCGCCTCCCCCTCCTAGGGAGAAGCCCAATCTAAATGTAGTGGAAACTGTGCCTCTAATTGTACTGCAAACTGAAAACCACCTGCCCCTACTGGGAATACTCATATGTCTTGGCTTGACATCTGTGGGGCAACATTAGGGGATTCCTGTAGGGATTGTGAAAGGGTCTCAACTTCAGGATTCTCAAATCCCACTGCAGATTCCTATAGCTGTGTCAGTGGATAAATACCAGATGTCTTAGGGTAAATTCTTGAGTCATAGGAATGTCAAAGCCCAGCTCACCTGAGTCCTTGTTCAGTTCTGATGGAGGTTGAAGACAATCCGACCCCACCCTGAAACTGCTTGTTCCAGCACACTAGTTTTTAAAACAGTGCACTTAGAACAGAAGCTCAAGGGAAGCGGGGAAGTGGATAAAATAAAAGAAAGAGACAACACGTTCTTGCGTTTCCACTGTTGAAGTGCTGCACAAATCTGCGGCCCTCTCTGACTTCTGTAGAAACTGGTGCCTAATGAAACATAAACAAAGAACAGATAAGTACATCCTATTTCTAACTGGGTTCCTGACTATCCCTTTATTTATTAGAAATGTTCTTCTAAAAGTACCTCTTGGATCCTGGTCTCTAGTTTCCAGGGTTGGAATGTGTTACTGCTCTGGGATGTGCTTTCTATTACTCTAAAGCTTCTAAAACATTAAACAAATACCGTTATCAGAATTACCAATATCAAACATTCATCTTAATATAACTAAAGCCTAAATTGCCAATAGCAGACTCACTTTTCCCATATTTCCAGAATCTTTTATAAAACAAATACTGTACTTTTATGTCAAAATACAGCATGTAATTCGTGCAAGTCCTTGATTTACTGTTTGCCTTGCTGTTAATGGTTTCCACGGTTCGATTCTTAAAAGTTCCATAAAAAAATGTTTGCTTCACAAAGTTCCGCAAAGTATTCTTGTAACAAAGAGTTTGAATCACAATGTTCGTGGAAGGTATCTTGTTTCAAATTGTCTATACACGAATCCAGAAATTGTTGTCAAAGTTCTTTCAGGTAATAAAAGTTTTGCACTTACTTGTTGCTGGCAAGAGATACTGATCAGTCTAACCTTGTCTTCTTTCTCTTTTGCAGGTTGCTTGTAGGAGAGAGGCTGAGGCAAGGAGGAACCGGAAACCGGAAGAAGGAAGAGCCAGCAGCTGCGCCCATTGAAGCCAATGAAAGTCTGTAGAGAGCAGGAGTGCCAGCGCCGAGGGATCTGTCCTCAGGTAAGCGGGAGGTAGACGAGCACAAGCACTGGGTGAGGCTCGGGGGCTGCCTTTTATAGACAGGGCTGGGTGTGGTCCTCACATGCTGCACATGTTCTTGAAAGGTGTGCAGAGCTGGGTGTGGTTTGAAGAGCTGGGTGTGGTCCTCACATGCTGCACATGTTCTTGAAAGGTGTGCAGAGTTTCAGTTATTATGCAAATGAGTTAAATTAACACATGGCCTAGAGAGGAGTGTTTTAAAGAAGCCTTGGTAAAAGCAAGGCCCAATGTGTAAACAAAACAGCACATTAAACAACATACACAGAAGCCTAGGGGGGGGGGAAGGTGAGATAACAAGAAAGGCTTTCAATAGTAAGTTTAAAAGGGAGTTATTACAGAACCCACTAGTGCAGTGAGAGGGGACATGCTCTTTGCTGTGCACAAACCCTAACAGTTGCCCCCCTCAAAGGCCCTCCTACAGGACGGGGTTTTCCTGGATTTTTTAAATAAAACCGTCTAATCAGCTGTGGGGCATGTACATATGATGCTGGTTCCCATGAATTCTCAGATTCATCATATCCTTTCCATTCTACTAAATAAAACAGACGTCCACTAATTATTTTTGAGTCTTTTATGCTTTTCACTTCATATTCTAGATTTCCCTTAATTGGTATGGGTGGAGGTGGTGGTTCAGGTCGGGTTTTTGGATTGTACGGCTTAAGCAAGGACACATGGAATGTAGTATGTACTGGATATTCTTTTGGTAAATCTAATTTTTCTGTTACCGGGTTTACTATGGCAGTTATACTAAAGGGTCCAATGAAACGTGGTTGCAGCTTTCGGGATCCCTCTATGTTTAGGTTCTTTGTGGAGAGCCATACCTTGTCACCGATTTTATACATTGGGGCCTCAGATCTGTGTTTGTCTGCTTGTCTTTTCATGCTTTCCTTGTACTTTAATAAATGTTTCCTGGCTTTGTCTTGTATGTCACCTAACCTTGTTAGTCTATGCGTTACTGTAGGTAACAGAGAATCTTCTAACAAAATGGGTATAGCTCTTGGATGATACCCCTGCAAGAAATAGAATGGTGAGCAAAGTAGAGCTGAATGCTCAGTATTATTATAAACAAACTCCGCTACAGGGAGAGCTTCCAACCATTCACTAGAATAATCAGCCAATAAACAACGTAGCGTTTGAAGTAAGGTTTGGTTCAGTCGTTCAGTCTGTCCATCTGTCTCTGGGTGGAAAGCAGTGGATAATGCCACATCTATTTTCAGTTTTTTACATAATTTTTTCCAAAATTTAGAGTTGAACTGGCTCCCTCGGTCTGACACCACTTTGCTTGGCAAACCATGTAAACGCACAATTTCCCTTATAAAAATATCGGCAAATTCTGCCGCCGTGGGTAATTTCCGTAATGGTACAAAATGTGCCATTTTAGATAAAAAATCCACTATAACCAACACTGTTGTGAAAGATTTAACAGGTGGTAAACCTACAATAAAGTCTACGCTCACAGTGTGCCAAGGTTGCTTGGGTGTTGGCATTGGTATTAACAAACCGTCAGGGGCCTTATGAGAAGATTTATGTCTTGCACAAATTGGACAGGTAGTGACAAATTGCTTAACGTCCTTTCTTATAGTGTCCCACCAAAAGTGTTTTTGCATATTTTCCAGGGTTTTTACCCAACCAGGATGACCTGCCAACGGTGAGGCGTGATGCCAAATTATCACCTGTGTTTGTAATTCAGAGGTGGGCACTAACAGCATGTTGTCGTGATACAATAAACCTCGTTGTATTGTGTTATGGGAATCCTTTAACCAATCCTGAGGTGCTATTTGCATGTGTGCATTATATAGATCTGTGATGAAATCCTTCTGTTGTACTGGTGCCAAAATCTTTTGGGGAGGAATAATGGGTTCTCCTATTTTATCTTGTTTCATGTCTGAAGTATGTCCGTATCTAGATAACACATCAGATTGAATTTGTTGTGCACCTGGTCTATAGGTTATTACAAAGTCAAATGTGCTAAAAAAAATTAACCAGCGCATCTGACGTGGTGTTAGTGCTTTAAGTGATCCAAAAAACTGTAGGTTCCTATGGTCAGAAAAGATTGTAACTGGGTACTTGGCTCCCATTAAATGGTGCCTCCATTCGGAAAAGGCTACTTTGTTAGCTAGTAGTTCCCTTTCAGCCACAGTGTAATTTTGTTCAGCTGGTAATAACTTTTTGGAATAGAAGGCTATAGGATGTAACTGGCCATCTACTGCATCTCGTTGAGAGAGAACTCCTCCTAAAGCTACTTGTGAAGCATCCGCTTCAACAAAAAAAGGCAAGTCAGGATCAGGATTTTTCAGAATTGGGGCTGAAGTGAACTTTTGTTTTAGGAGTTGAAAGGCGTGTGCCGCCTCATCAGTCCAAAGAAATCGTTGCCCTTTCCGCAACAAGGTAGTTATTGGGGCCGCAATGTCTGCAAAATGTGCAATAAACCTCCTATAAAAATTGGCGAAACCCAGAAATTTCTGAATATCTTTTACAGAGGATGGTTCTGGCCAATCAGCAATAGCACTGATTTTCTTTACATCCATAGTTATTCCTTGAGGTGACAGGCAGTATCCTAAAAAGTCCACCGTGCTGACATTAAAAGTACACTTTTCTAACTTAGCAAAAAGATGATTTTCTTTTAACTTTGATAATACTGCACGAACATGTTGGGTATGTTCTTCTGAGTTCTTAGAGTAAATGAGGATGTCGTCTATGTATACTATGACACAAACGTCCAGGAATTCGTGTAGGACCTCATTTATAAAGAACTGAAAGGCCTCAGGGGCATTACATAACCCAAAGGGCATTACTGTGTACTCAAATAAACCAAACTTTGTCTTGAAAGCTGTCTTCCACTCATCCCCCTCTTTTACTCGGACCAGGTGGTAAGCTCCCCGCAGATCTAGTTTAGTGTATACAGTAGAATGTCTTAATTGATCCAACAACACAGGTATTAGAGGAAGAGGATATTTATTCTTTATTGTAGCCTTATTTAGTCCTCTATAATCGATACACGCGCGCAGGGATTTATCCGGCTTCGGGATAAAAAAGAGTGGAGATGACACCGGAGATGTGGAATGACGGATGAACCCAGACTGTAGTAGGTAATCTAGGTAGGTTCTTAAGTATTTGGTTTCTTCGTCAGTCAAAGCATATACTCTGTTATTAGGTAAAGGGGCCCCTGGGATAAGATCTATACGACAGTCATAAGACCTATGTGGGGGCAGCACACTAGCCTTTACTGGATCAAAGACGTCTTTTAACTCGTCTCTCAAACCTTTATAGAAAAGGGAGACACGCTTTTCTTCTGGCCAGTGTGTCTCGGTGAGTAAACGATTAAAACTAGTGAGATAGGTCAATAAATCCTTGTTACCTTGTTTAAGATTTAAAAGCTCATTATCACTTGCCTGCATGAAAGTGTGTTTTGCAAAAAGGCTGGTCATGGTACGTTTAAATTGATTCCAATTATGGAGGATGGGATCATCTCTCTCCACGAAAGGAATTGACCAATTGGCTGCTGTGCCACCCAAATAAGACAAGACGAATGCCACTTTCGTAGCATCAGTAGGGAACTGTTGTGGCTTACAAACGAAGTGTAATTGACATTGATTGATAAAAACATGGAATTTGTTACTATCTCCATGAAAACGTTCAGGTGCTGCTAAGGGCACAGCATTAGGAACATTAACAGTGACCTCAACTGGGGGAGGCAAAGTTGTATGTTTTGATGGCGCCCCTGTCTCTGAGGAGGTTTTAAACAAAGGCGTAAAAGCTGTGTTCCACTGAGATAACCTAAATTTATACCTGCTTAAATCCTGTTTTAAAGAGGTATTCTCCATCTTTAATCTCTCTATTTCCTCTTGCATATGTTGCAAGATGCCAGACACTGATTCATTATGAGCCAAGTCCTCATTTAGGGCCTGCGCCATATCCGTGACGTCAATGCCCTCTATGTCTTCCCCGATATTCATCGTCCACCAGAACTGAATTTTTTTATTTTTATTTATTTAAGGCTTGTGCTTCTGTCAAAGCCCAGCTCACCTGAGTCCTTGTTCAGTTCTGATGGAGGATGAAGACAATCCGACCCCACCCTGAAACTGCTTGTTTCAGCACACTAGTTTTTAAAACAGTGCACTTAGAACAGAAGCTCAAGGGAAGGGGGGAAGTGGATAAAATAAAAGAAAGAGACAACACCGTTCTTGCGTTTCCACTGTTGAAGTGCTGCACAAATCTGCGGCCCTCTCTGACTTCTGTAGAAACTGGTGCCTAATGAAACATAAACAAAGAACAGATAAGTACATCCTATTCCTAACTGGGTTCCTGACTATCCCTTTATTTATTAGAAATTTTCTTCTAAAAGTACCTCTTGGATCCTGGTCTCTAGTTTCCAGGTTTGGAATGTGTTACTGCTCTGGGATGTGCTTTCTATTACTCTAAAGCTTCTAAAACATTAAACAAATACCGTTATCAGAATTACCAATATCAAACATTCATCTTAATATAACTAAAGCCTAAATTGCCAATAGCAGACTCACTTTTCCCATATTTCCAGAATCTTTTATAAAACAAATACTGTACTTTTATGTCAAAATACAGCATGTAATTTGTGCAAGTCCTTGATTTACTGTTTGCCTTGCTGTTAATGGTTTCCACGGTTCGATTCTTAAAAGTTCCATAAAAAAATGTTTGCTTCACAAAGTTCCGCAAAGTATTCTTGTAACAAAGAGTTTGAATCACAATGTTCGTGGAAGGTATCTTGTTTCAAATTGTCTATACACGAATCCAGAAATTGTTGTCAAAGTTCTTTCAGGTAATAAAAGTTTTGCACTTACTTGTTGCTGGCAAGAGATACTGATCAGTCTAACCTTGTCTTCTTTCTCTTTTGCAGGTTGCTTGTAGGAGAGAGGCTGAGGCAAGGAGGAACCGGAAACCGGAAGAAGGAAGAGCCAGCAGCTGCGCCCATTGAAGCCATTGAAAGTCTGTAAAGAGCAGGAGTGCCAGCGCCGAGGGATCTGTCCTCAGGTAAGCGGGAGGTAGACAAGCACAAGCACTGGGTGAGGCTCGGGGGCTGCCTTTTATAGACAGGGCTGGGTGTGGTCCTCACATGCTGCACATGTTCTTGAAAGGTGTGCAGAGCTGGGTGTGGTTTGAAGAGCTGGGTGTGGTCCTCACATGCTGCACATGTTCTTGAAAGGTGTGCAGAGTTTCAGTTATTATGCAAATGAGTTAAATTAACACATGGCCTAGAGAGTAGTGTTTTAAAGAAGCCTTGGTAAAAGCAAGGCCCAATGTGTAAACTAAACAGCACATTAAACAACATACACAGAAGCCTGGGGGGGGGGGGGAGGTGAGATAACAAGAAAGGCTTTCAATAGTAAGTTTAAAAGGGAGCTATTACAGAACCCACTAGTGCAGTGAGAGGGGACATGCTCTTTGCTGTGCACAAACCCTAACAAGGAAGGGGGGAGCAGAAAGGATACTAGGGGTATCAACATTTGAGGAGTTCTTAAGTGTTTCACAAAAAACTTGCCATAGAGGTAAAATGTTTTCTTGCTTCTGCAATTTCGCTCTTACATATTTGCTCTTAAGGTGTGTCACAATGTGTTTCAATATTTTGTCATCAAACGCCTTTTCCTTTGGTCAGGGATACGTATGCTTCTGAGTAGCCTTAAACCACTCCTGACAACATTTCTATAATTTTTTCTGGTCACCTGGAAAGGTCTTTTGAATATGACCTAACGGAGTCTCCATAATCCCTCTGTATTTCTAACAACTTTTGCAATTGAACTTTTATCTGTCTACTCAATATCTCTCCTTTTAAAATGTTTACACTAGTATTTACAAACAAGAAATACACCAATTTGTCTTCTTAGTCAAATATTAAACATTATTTATCATAATAACACAATGCAATATTAACAAAATCACTCAGTGGCCACATTTCTATTTACACGCATACACACGCACTCATCATAATTTTAAAAATATGAACACTTCAACTGCTGCTAAATGTGAATCACAATTGTTTTAGCGCTAAACGGTAAATATTGTTGGTAGCAACTGGTCACTTCCCTCCGTGCTCCAGGAGAGGATAACCCTCAAACCATGCGTCTTATAGACCATGGAGTGACTTCTGGACATTAGGTCCAGGACGGTAATTTAAATGTTCAGATCGTATTTGGAAGTAAAGTTTAGCAACATCAGCTTTTCAGCAATCCCTCTATGTCAAATATTCAAACACATATTGGAAACCCAACTTCAAATCACCCACATTCACCACTTCCATTTTATTAGATTGGGAGAAACACTCTACCGACTATGCAGCGTCTGACCTAAATATTGTACAACACGTACAGAATCGCAATACTCTTATTGCGTTATATCTATATTACATCTTTGTTTACCATTGCCAGGGACAAGACATACAATATATACAAAACATAGAACGATGTCCGCTTCTGGCCTCACCTTAAAACATGGCAATCATTGGGTCCTTATCCACCCCGTGAATGGGCAGAGCTTTACAGAGAACGTGATGTCTGCTTACCTCATCAGAGATGCGTAGGGGTAGGTGGTATTCCAGTGACAGCGGTCTGCTGAGGGCACAAAGGAACTCATGGCTGCCTCTCCAAAGGTTGTATGGAAACGTAGGATAAAGAAAGACAGGACTCCTCTTGGCAAGGTAAAACATAGCTTTTTACTGTCGCAGCAGGGAGAGTAGCTATCCCCACACAGGTAGACAGTTGGTCTCAATTCGCTGCTTCACAGTCAGACACGTATATAGCAGTACTAACAATTACAAAAGATAATCAGTAAGTTTAGCAATTATAAACTTGTTGGAAAATCACATCACCTGTGACCCTTTAAACCTTTAACATGTTTCTTACACATTCTTTATTGCAATTCTAACAATGCTTAACAAACTAACTTATTACTCTTGAATGCAAGTGTATTTGTGTATGTGCCTCATCACTCTGATCCCAAGATCTCTTATCAGTTTTTAAATACCCTAGGCTAATTCAATCTCCTGCTCTCATTCTTTATTCACCCTTGTAATTTATTGAGACAACAAAATACATGGTAGTGTGCTTTAAGCAATATATTCCTTGAGTCTCACAAACTGGGTTTTCCTTTAACTTTGACACTGCAGATAATGCATTCTGATTTCAAGTGAACTCTTCACCTCACTGAGGTCATCACAAAGTTTGGGCCTACACTGCTCTTTCACACATATGTTTTTATATTGTTTTCTACCAGTGTCTTCTGTAGCGCAACTTCTTCACATTTAATTGCCTCTCCAACAACTCAAAACAGTAACACAGTGAAAACACCACAAAAAGACTCCACAGCAGGTTAGAAAA
This sequence comes from Pleurodeles waltl, assembly GCF_031143425.1. Classification (NCBI taxonomy): domain Eukaryota; kingdom Metazoa; phylum Chordata; class Amphibia; order Caudata; family Salamandridae; genus Pleurodeles; species Pleurodeles waltl. Next base: position 832,765,809 of record NC_090447.1, on the reverse strand, counting down.
ATAGATGATAGTTTTATGGGTAAAACAATACAAAACAACAAAAATCCAATAAGTAGAAGTCGAGATATGAATTTGTAAAGAATATCTGCAAATACAGTGCTTAGAAGCTTAAAGTGCCAGTCTGGGCTATCTGGTTACACTGGACCAGGGTAAATCCAAACGTTCAGGCCAACATCGATAGAGCGCGGGCCAGCTACAGGGACCAACATTGTGCCGCTGAAATAGGACCATGTATGGACACTTGTGTCGATGTTAAAGATCTGATGCAAGTGCAGAGGGGTCGATGTGAAAGCATTGAGTCTGTTCTGATCAGCGCAGTTGGGGATGTGCTGTCATCAATGCAATATCCCCGAGGTGAGGGGTTGAACTCTTTGCAATGAAGGCGATGCGTCGTCGAGCTATGCAGCCTGTGATATGAAGGTGATGCATCACAGCTAAGGGCAGGCTGCTGGTTCTGAGCCACACGACTGGTGCAGCAATGTCTTTGCCCTCAGCAGTGATGCGTCAGCGTCAAGAGATGTGGCGGTTCTGGTTGGCGCAGCAATGACGATGCATGGATTTCTAAAGAAAACAGCTGCATAATCCACTTCCAAGGAACCAGGACTGGACTGGCACCTCTTGGTATGGTAGGACTCAAAGTTGACAGAGTCCAGAAGCTGTAGCAGAGCTGAATGAAGATTTTGATGTCCCTGAGACTTCAGAACAGGAGGCAAACCAGTAAGCCCTTGGAGTCACTTTGGTTCTGGAAATGTAGTGGAGGTCCAGACCTCACTCCCAGGCAAGGAGGGCAGTAGGGCAGACAAAGCAAAGTAGGAGTCCAGCAGAGTTTTAGTAGAGTGGCCGCCCCTTCAGGAGTACAGCAGCCCTTTTTCCTGGCAGAATGTCCTCAGGTCCAGAAGTGTACTGATTTGGTAGGGTCACAAGTCTGGTTCTTTTACCCAGTGGTGCCATTGAAGTGGGGGAGGTTTCAAAGACAGGCCTCTGAAGTGTATAAAGTCCATGCCTTTCCTTCAGACACACTATAGGGGGTTAAGCAGCCCTTTTGGAGGGTTCAGAACCCAGCCCATCCAAGTGTGTCAGCTCCTCCCTCCCATCCTGCCCAGATGGGTCATCAACATACAGATGGCCACTCAGTCATGCCTAAGCTCTTTTTGTGCAGGAGCCCAGCTGTCACCCACCCAGACATATATTTAGAGGCAGGCAGGAGGCACTAGGTGCTTGGAAGTAAGAAAACGACAACTTTTTAAAAGTAGCAGTTTCAGGATTACAATTTTAAATCCAACTTCACCATAAGTTGTGATTTTAAATTGTGATTCCAGAGACACCAAACTTGGGGGTTCAATCTCTTCCCAATTGGAAATTACACTTAAAAATGTAATACGGCAATCCCAATGTAAAACATATGGGAGAGATGGGCCTTGCAATAGCAAAAAAGAATTTAAGTTTTTCATTACCAGGATATATAATACTAAAAGGTAGATGTCCTGTCTTTTATTTTCACAGAGCCCAGCCTTTAGGCTACCTAGGGCCTGCCTTAGGGGAGGCTTATATGTGTTAACATGTGTGTTTAAGGCTTGGCAAGGGGTTTTAAAGGCCAAATGGACATTGCAGTGGGACACTGCATTCAGGCTGCAATGGCAGGCCTGGGAGATGTTTTAAAGTGCTAATTAAGTTGGTGGCACATGCAATAGTGCAGGCCCACTAGTAGCATTTAATCTACAGGCCCTGGGCCTAAGTAGTGCACTTTACTAGGGACTTATAAGTAAAGTAAATTTGACAATTGTGGATAAGGCAATGTTACCATGTTTTAAGCAGAGAGCACATACACTTTAGCACTGGTTAGCAATGCTAAAGTGCCCAGAGTCCTAAAGCCAACAAAAACCAATTCAGCAAAAAGTGGAGGGAAATTGCAAAAAGGCTGGGATGACCCTGCAGAAAGGGCCAGGTCCAACAGTTATATATTCCCGGAAACTTACAAAAAGGGGGAGCCTAGTTTATCCAGGGCAGTGCAACTGAAACCATTGACTCCTACAAATACCGAGGGGTATGGTTGGACTGTAGGGGATGCATGACTCCACAAATCCAGGCCCAGCAGGTGGCAGCAAATTCTCTGACTGACATGGGCCTCTCAAAAGCTACAAAAATCAATTTTGAATCCAGACTCTCATCCCCTCCTAAAGGTGACAGACTGCAACCTCCTACCCACTATCTCAAATGGTGCAATGATATTTAGAGAGAAGCTGGCAAACTGGCTAGACAGGGCACAATCCACCTGTTATAGACGTATCTTCTCCCTACCAGACTGTACCCCGCATGAGGAAATTTGGTTAGAATTCTGCCTGTTCTCTGAGCAACTGATGCTGAAGGCTAACTTTATAGCCTCAAATCCATCAAGCCAAGAATGACACATTAAAGCATGCATTCTGGAAAGTAATAAACACACCTTGGACAAGCTAGCATAGTTATTTGAACACTGCACTGAATGCTTTGGAGGCGCACAAGACCTGGACATGTAATCTTCCTGAGTCTATAGTATCAAATCTACTGATCAAACAAGCAAAATTAATTTTGAGGGAACAGGATGTGTAGGCGCTGAAGAAAAAGGCTCATGGAAGTTGGGCAGTAATGTTGCATGAACCAGGTGTTCTTCCATCCTATCTCTCTCAACCCCTCATAAACAACATGAGAAAACAGTTGATAAGACTGAGATTCGGTCTAATCCCCCTAAAAACCTATTGGTATGGCTGATGGGATCTTGGTGAGGACAACAAGCGATGCAGATTTTGCTCAAAGGGAGCGGAATCTTTGTCTCACATCCTCTGTGAAAAGCAGTTCCCTCTAAGAATTTTCTGGATGCAAGTATTAAACATCAGGACTTACCAAGGCGCTGTACAGGCTTGCTTGAAAGGAGAATCGAGGCATCTAGTGGCTCGATTATTGAAACGTCTTAAAGGCACCCTGCAGCAGTCCTGGCCATCCCTAGAGGGCAAACAGTAGCATTTCCACAAGTATAATGGAACAAGGTACGATATCGCCCCTAAATGTCACTGGTGGTCAGCCAGCAACATTATTGTTTAACTTTAGTTGGGCGTCAGAGTTCAAATTTATATCAGAGGCCATGCTCGCACTTTAAGGACTTGGGGAAGAGGGCTTTTTCAAACACACTTTTTTCTCAATTCTTTTTATCTATTATCAGAGGCTATATTTTGCACTTTAAGCACTTGCGTTAGTAGGCCTTTTTAAAAAGCACTCGCCTCTCATATTCATATTAATTTATCCAAATACTTAAAACATCAAGCCTCTCCTCCCTCTTCCTAACTATCCTTACCATATGCAGATATCTACTGACTCCATATATCAAGGATTTGGACAATTCAGATTGCAAAATCCTTGGCGCATCTGCATATCTTCTAAAACCAAATTACGGCTTAGTGGTCGTATCCATTTTCCCCTGGGAACAGTATAGGCAGGACAAAAAAACATAACGTGCAATGTTCTCAATAACATTACAGGAACAAAGTGTAATTAATGCAGTTTGCACTGCCTTCAGGGGCACCACCCCTTCCCCCATTTTGATGTGAACAAGTTAATAAAGTGCAGAAACAGAACCTCATGTACAAGGTTTGGCAAGTTGTGGATCTACGTCATTATAGATACGGTTCGAAACAGGCAATAGGTTTAATAGACAGAAATCGCTCTGACAATTTCCCTACTACTGAGTTTTGGTGGAGCCATACAATTTAATGGTTCCAATATGTCTGCTTAAGCAAAGCCTTAGAATGAGCAGTCAACAAACCTGGTTCATCCCAAAAGGAACTCAGGCCTAACTTGTTGAACCAGTTTTTAACATATGCATCCAGAACAGAGAGGGAGAATTGTCCATTTTTAGCACTTCCAACAGACCCTCTCTTTAGTAAGCCAGATGTTGCATCACCCAAGATCACCCATTATCCTAATCCAAAAAAAGTAAGGGTCTTAGGTAGGCTAAACCCTCAACGCTCCTGATCGCCAGGTCTTGAAAAACTGGAATCAGAGTACTTTTAGGAAGATGAAACAGAGACAACATGCACTTGTTTTCGTCACTTTTCAACATACCCAGTCTATTGGTCCCCAACACTTCTACTCCATACAGGGCTGTCTGAGCTTTACATTTGTATATCTCAAAGGCAGGCAAGATTACCTTACACATTGACGGCCCTAGAGTTCTGGGTGAGTACTAACTTGGATTGATTTATTTGCAGGGCCCAAGACATCTGGGAATTCAAGGTTGACCAAGGTAGTTAAATTGTCAACAAAATCCAACTTGTGGCCATTTGCGTTAAAGTTTCGTTTGAAGCCCCTGTGCCATATACTTAGTTTTCAATATATTATTTTTCAGACCTTTGCTTTCACAATAACCACTGAATGTATTTAAGAGGTTCTGAAGTCCCCTTGGTGTCTGGGATATTAAAATAGTATCACCAGCGAAGAGTAATGCCGACATAGAGGAGCTACATAGCCTAGAAGAATCATAGGTGCACTTCATGAGGTAATCTACCACATCATTCACATAAAGTGAAAATAACATGGAGGCCAGCACGCACCCCTTCCTTACCCCTCTTCTAAGTAGCATGGGATTGGTTACTTCACCCTCGGGACCTCATCGTACTCTGGCATAGTTGCCCTGATGTAATCTAATAATTTGTAATAAAAGGTCTTCAGGTACACTCAATTCTTTTAGGAAAGCTCACAGCAAGCCCCTTGGTACCAAATCAAACACTGTTTTAACATTGACGAACGCAATGTATAAAAGCCCCAACCTTAGCTTGACATACTTCCTCACCATAAACAAAAAACTAAACACTTGGTTGATCGCGCTCACATGCATCCTGCACCCTGCCTGATATGGAGTGCGTATTCTATTTTCGTACATTCAGGAACCCAATCTACTTAAAATCTGTTTGGCATGCACCTTCTGTACAACATCTATTAAACTTATCCGCATGTAGTAGGCAGGATCCTGTTTATTACCATTTTTATAGATTGGAACTATTTCTGCTTCTCTCCACGTATCTAGGAATGGAGCACCTGAAGCGACTGCATTACAAAGGAGATTCACATATGGCACCCATACTTCTTTGGCATGTTTTAACAGGTAGCCTGGGATCTTATCAGGGCCAGGTGCTTTATTAGATTTGATTGCCTCTATTGCCAGTGCTGTTTCTTCCAGGGTCAAAGGGGCCAAGCCTAAAAACCCCTTCTCCTCTCAACCTTCGTTTTTAACCATGCAGTCTTCCTGATTAGCTTCTAGTGTCACCAAACAATCACCTGTTTTATGCTGATCATGGTGTGGTTATTTTTGTTAAATTGTTCTTTATGTCCTCTGTTAGGAGATGGTGGAAGATCATGATCAGGACTCTAGAAAGTATCCAACCTACATAAGGGGATAGCATATCTGCAAAAGCTGTGTAGATCCTGGCCAAGGTGTCTGGACTTCACAATATAGAGGGCCATCTGATCGATCTATGGTTATTCCCAATCAGTGGCTGTCCTTGCTTCACTCCTACATCTAAGGGCCAGGAATCGAAAAGGCTATCACTCAATTTTAGGAAGAGGGGATGCTGATCACTATCCTGTTTTCTACTGCAAAATGCCTAGCCATTTCCCAATGCCCCATACTAAGCAATATATATTCTAAGAGTGGGCAGCCCCCTTTTTATATGTAAATGCACTAGGACAATCTGGTTTCACCCTGCCATTGCACGCACAAAGGCCATCCTCTATTGTCAATTGAAATAGCTGCATAGCAGCTACAGTATATGGTACAGCAGGGATTGCAACAAGGGAAGGGATACTTCTAATCCCATCTTCCTCTTCCAATATTGATTCTAACCCCCGGATTGGCTCATATTTACAATTAAAATCTCCCCCTACAATGATGGTGGCCTTGGGATTCAAGGCACTAAGAGCTCTAGCAAGCTCTGTGGCCACTGGTGATTCGACATTGGACGTTCTCTGCCTGATATAGACATTAAACAGACACGCTTTCCCATCCATTTTACATCTTTACTCGGATTCCCAATATGTCCATAGAAATTATTTAATAAATTCTATTCTGCCAGAGAGATTTTAAGCCATACCACAACCCCCCTGAGGGCCTACCTTTTGAAAAGGGGCCAGCGTTGAATTAGAAAGTCTTTAACCCTTGTTTATATAATGGCTCTAATAGCCATGTCTCCTAAAAGAGGCACAATAGGAATCGGTCTATAGATCCCCGCCAATCCATTGTTTTGCCTTTTAGGCTTGCTATGTTCCAAGAAGTCAAAGATACATAATTAGATTGGGTTTCTTTTGGTTCAATGTGTGTAGGCTGCCTTCAGTCACTACCCGACCCTCCACTATCTCCCAAGTTTACTTGGTTTTCTTGAGTTAAGGTAAGGTCTGCCATCTCAGATGGTGACTTGGAATCAGAGCGTCCTCTGTTGCCATAGCTACAATACACTATTGGCAGGCTGCTTATTCAATTTGCAAGTTGAGGGTTTGTCAAGGAATTAATTATTAACTGGTGGGCTGCCGGAACTTGGTAGAGCTCCTTCTCTTTGGGATGAGTCCTCAATTTAGTTTTTTAGTTTGAATCTAATTGCCTGGTCTGAAGTCACAGTAGTTCTCAGGTCCATGGCAATTAGTCCTTCTACCATTGCCCTAATTTTCATCGTCATGGCTGTCCTATCAGGTTTTTCAGTATTTAATGATAACTGCTCAGCTAAAATTATATCTGATTGAATGACCGATAGGCACTATTTCTTGTGTCTGATCCATTGGATCACCTTATTTTTCAGTGCCTCCTCATCCAGTGTTTAGCAGTAGTTTGGGGACACATGTTATAAACAGCCTAGAACCTCTGTAGTTATATATATATCTCTACTAGAAACCTGTTGACTACTGATATCAGGGATCAACCCACTGAGATAAGGATTTAATCACGATCTCCCACTTCGAGCTAAAAGCTCTTCCATTTCACAGTCATTCAAGTGGTGCAAGACTGGGGGAGGCCTCCCTTTATCCCTGCCCTTCTCACAGGGGCTTGTGAATCCATGCATCCAACTTGATGATTATTGGGGTGGTGGGGGTGGGGGTGGGGGGGGGGGGGATAGCTCTACTTTGTGGGCTTGGGGAACCTGTCATCCTTCCCAGGGAGGGTATGTTGTTTCTTACCCTGCCTATCAAAAAACTTTTTTGGAACCATCCTCATTGGGGCCTGTCTATTCAAACATGCCCCCACAGCTTGGGCATAAGTCTGTTCACCTGGCTTACAAGGACGCTCCGGCTTATCTGAGCGCAAGGCCCATTCACTCTATTAACTCTTAGGCGAAAGACTTCTCACTAGTTTCTTTAGGGACATCACCCCTCTTGTTAAGACATCAATTTGCACCTGTAAAAGTGATGCAATTGTCTATCAACAATTACACTGGATTACCTCCACCCTAATTAAGCTGGATCGATGTACATACTTCATGTCACTAGGGCCCAGATCACCCAGCTAGGATGAGGCCATATTGGTTTCCAACATTCCCACCTGCGCTGTGGGGGCATATCTATTGGAACATATAATAGTTGGGTAGACATAGAAGATGATTAGGTGGAGGTATCTGTCATTCCATTGATGTGCTGCACATTTGGGACTTAGGGCCTGATAATGACCTTGGCGGATGGGATACTCCGTCAAAAACGTGACAGATATTCTGCCCGACATTTTACATGTTCCATAGGATATAATGGAACTTGTAATACAGTGGATGGGATATCCGTCACGTTTGTGATGGAGTATCCCATCCACCAAGGTCGTAATCAGGCCCTTAGTCGGTTTCCCTGATTTTTCTCACTATTCTAAGAACCTTAATGGCAATTGACTTATATGTGCTTTAATTGATACAATGAGATTGCTGTTGCATTTTTCTACTGTTCAGTATTGCACTTTAAATTTTAACAAAGCTTTATGGTTCTCCCTATATTCTGGTCTTGAACTCCCTTTTTGAGTCAGTCCTTTCCTATTGTCTGAATTTTAACATTGTTTTGAATCTTGTCCTTTTTTTGCAGTTTTATATCGTGCAAACTCATATAGATTAAATGATTTGTCCAGAATCACAGGATGGTGAGCCACAGACTTGAAACTGGTTCCCCAGTTCCAAAATCAGCAGCTCTGGTCCTTACACCACATTGTCTCCGACTCTAGGGACACAGTACCTCATAGTCCTTGAGATTAGCACCATTCCTGACCCCCACAAATGTGGGTGCGCTTAAGGGTGACCACCCATCCGTAATTTTCACGGACTGTCCGTGAAATAACCCTAAAGTCTGTTGTTTGTGATAAAGATTTCAACGGATGGCATTTGCCCATAATTTTAGTCTTTGTGCTAAAAGACCCAAGTTATAGTTAAATACCTACGGTGAAGTGAAAGGTCTTCTGTGCTGTACTTCCGAGGGACGGGCAGACAAATACAAGAAACAAGCCTACTCACCAGAATGCTGGCTGCCTGAAAAGAAATGTAGATCAGTGAAGTTGGTTAATGTGCAAATGAAAAGGATGCTTAGGAGCCGGCAGAGGTGGTGCTAATTGATGGAGACACTTTAAGCTTCCTAAAGACAAAGATTTACTCTTGAGAGGTACTGTAGGTGGTGTTTCAAGCTGAGTTGGGGGAGTGCCTGCTTTTAATGGACAGTTGTAAAACTGCTTGCACTAGGTGCAATAGCTATATTACTAAAATGTACACTTTGAAAACACTTTAATTTTAACCTAATTTGATGTCCATAGTTTGTAGTAGCCTAATGTGTGTAATGCAAATTAGAAAAGATTACTTACACATCTGCAATGATTTCTGTGACAGGCAGGGACCTCCTAGCACTAAAAATACACAAGTCGCTATTTGATGCTGAACTAAACAGAATTCAGTCATATGGGCTTCTGGTTGCACACACATACATCTGCAGTAATCACATTAACTAACAGAGGTTTCATAACATAAAATATTGTATTTCCCATTCATTGTTAGGTTGAGAATAGCAGCGCACAAGCACTGCTTTTCTGTTGTGTTGGTATGTATCTGGACTTTAAACCACGCCCATCACTATCACTTGTTCATGATCTTGCCTTTCAAAAATCCTTTGTTATCATTGGTAAATGCTTTACGTTTGTCCCTCCTTGGGGCGATTTTGTTACCGCTTTGGTCATCGACCCTGTTACATGGATAATAGCACTTCTGCCGATAACTTGACTGCAAGTGAACTTCTTTTTCCTTTTGTGTCTCTCCTTCGTGTCACGCTCATGGCAGCTGTGGCGCTTTAAATCAGCTTGCTTATGTCAACTGTTTTACTTTTTATTTTCAGTTTGTGTGGCAAGAAAAGTCAATTTAGGAAATTACAACGCTAATGGATCTAACTCGAGCAAATGTGAGACCCATTGCATTGCAAATGCTTGATTTGAACTTGAACTTACTTTTCGTTTAAGGTGTGCATTATTTCACATGCAGATATCCAGATAGTGAAAGATCAAAAAATAGTCACAGGATATTTTGTTATTTAAAGCTATGCCTTTGGTTCTGCCAACACGCTCACTGACCACTTTCCTATTGCCCCCAGGATCACAGTCCCCATACTTTTGTAATGCCCTTCGATCACTAAGAAATCCTGTGATGCTAGCATATGTTTGATCACAGTCCCTTATCTCCACTAAATACCTTTTTTTTTTTTTTTTTAGACATTGTGTCAAATTAACCTGTGATTTGTATTTACTTAACAGTGTACTATTCATCTGACAGAACTGTATAAAACAGTGCCTTTGGTGCTAAAGGGGGAATCGAGAAAAAGAAAGTAATTTAGTCAGTTGCTTAATTGCACTTTGTGTGACCAGAAAACTTGGGTTCAAATCCCAGCTCATCCACATGACAAAATTGTGTGATTAAAGTAAAATCAAGTTAATTAATGTATCTAGTTTATTTGATGGTGACATTTGAGAACACATTCAAGTAATTCAGTTCAAGATGGATCCTGTGTGAAACCTTACTTGTATATGCTTCAATAGCCTATAATGTTTCTTTATCCATAAAAATAATATTGCCCATGACATAAGAGTCACCTGACAATTAGTAGACTTTGTTCACTAATGGCTTTTTCACAAGGGAGAGTTAATAAATAGTTTTAAGTTTATGTTTAGAAACTTCCAATTCAAATGAATGCAATGCTGTGATCCAATATACTAAATTGAAACACTTCCATGTTTAAAGAAACACGTTATACATACTAAAGTCTTTATCATGCCCTTATATTTTTTTTGTTGTGTAATTGGTATCCAAAATATTTTTAAGGTTCTGCATAGTCTTTGGCACTTAGGGATGAGCTAGACCACTGGTTCAGGCTTGGCTTGACTGCAGAGCCATTTTTAGACACAGACAGAGTGGGCAATTGCCTAACATTCCAGGAGGCCGGCCTTTACACGCCCTTCACAAGCACTACCATATAGACCATTGCACCAGCAGAGTTTGCTAGGGTGGGAGGGTGCTTCTTATTCAACCGCTTCACAGTGCCTCTTCTGTTTCTGGCTTCTCTGCTGAGACTACTCTCCAGCTATGGAGGGCCTATATGATCTTAGAAATTATCCTGCCTTAGTCTTCTTTCTTATTTATCAGGTTCTTCGCAATAACCCTTTAAATCAGTTTCTGGGTATCTCCCATCTGATGTTGACTTCATCCTGCTCTTTAATTCTCTGTCTAGTGGCTGGGGTCCCAGTTCAAAGATGAGTAACTCACAATGTAATGCAGCGGTCGGGCCTTCTTGGTGCAGTGAGACTACAGACCAGTTGTGGATACCTCACATCCTGACAATTGGTGTGAGACTGTCACCCACACCATCTGATCTGCCTCATTATTTTTTTTTTTCAGGTTTGACCTCTAGTGGAGGGTCCGGTGAACCAGATGTATCTGCTCAACTTACCTAAGCTAGCAGAAAGTGAAAAAGTCACTTACCTTAACGTTTCCCAAACTATTTGCCATGCGTTTTGAAATATTTAGAAACATAATAAAAATGTTGCTGTTGTTTTCTCCCCAAGAAAGACTGGGTATATCTGGGTACAATTAATGGCCTTGACACCCTGCTCAAGGGCATCAATTTACTATTGAACAAGCACATAATACAACAGCTGAATGAAGCTTACTTAGAGGCAATCTCATTTACAGTAGAGCACACTGAATACATAGAGCAATATATATAAAAAAAAAAAAAAACAGTAAATAAATGCATTCCTAAACTAGTGGGGTATGGCAGCTCCTCCTTTTGTCCAGAAGTTTTGTCTTGAATTTGTTCTGAATTTTGACCCTTTGTCCTGATTTTTTTTTTTTTTAACAGTCCCATCCTGGATTTGCCTCCATGCCAGGTGGTCACCCTGGTGCGTCTCCGCCATGCAGATTATAGAAGCAATAGCGAGCCCACATACATACATTCCAACAGACCTGATTCAGGTGGAAGAAACATTTTGTAAAGGCAAGAATGGCTTTATTTTAAGTGTCTCTTACCTAAAACTGAAATTGTCTTTGCTATTGTCAGACAATGGGGGAAAAATAATTTCCCCCAAATATTTTTCACTAATTCCATCTTTCCTGCTTTGAAATGTTGACATATATGTGCATTCTCCAAAAAATTGACTCTCGGATTTCTTTTGAATGTTCATTATATTGCAATATTGGCGTGTCACACTATTCAAATGAGATGCGGCAGAATAGAACAAGAGCTACTTCGGAGAGGTGTACCTCTGTAATGCCGAGAAGATCCAAAAGTGTTCTTTCTTAAGTGACGACGGCGCCGGTACAAGTCCTGGTACACGTTTTCAACAGGGCAACATTACAGAAACACTCCCCCTCCACCAGCAGTCAGAGGAGCGCGCCGATGCCATGGTAACTACTGGGCATCTCCTGTGTGGCGCCACGAACTCCTTGAAAGGAGGGAGGAGCGAGCTGTCGTGACCAGCCCCTTGCCTGGACCTGCAATCATTCACTTTTGGCACATGTTTCTCCTTTAACGCAATTGTAGACACGATTTGCAGGCTATGTGTGTGTGACTGTGCTCATTCTTCACGCCAGGTAACAATAAGGATACAGTTCAAGACATCATTTTTATGCGTCAGTGTAAAGTGAACGTGGACGGGCACGTCCTGGACGGCGGACATCTTAGGTTCAGGCGAACCGCTCACCCAACCCACCCGACATATAATCGCTAGAACAACGTAATGCTCATGCAGTATTGTTCCAACTCTGGAGGGTGGAAGATTGAGGAGAACTTTCTTACACCATCAAGCGAAGTATAACGGGTTGGCGACAGGGGGGCGGCGTTTACTTATACTGTCAACTGCTCATATATTTGAATGCACACGTACGTTTGAGTTTTATTTTATTTCTCATCCACCGTTGAAGATGAGAGCTGGGTAAAAGAATGTCTTTTAAAACCGTGGAGCATTCCATATTTCAGAACTTCATTAGCAGTGCCTTCTACTTACTCGAAATATTTTTTAAAAAAATGAATGCCCTTGCACCACTGTGTCTTTCCTGCTGTTCTTGCCTTTTTTTTGGAAAGAAAAAAATCACATGCCTTCCCATTTGGGCATCACTATACGGACGAGCTTCAGGAAGTATGGTTTTCAGCAGTCGTTCTTCAGATTGTCATACTTTTCGCTAAGGCTGCAGCTCACAGCTGTCTAGCTCGTCTGTTTGTTGCGTATCATTCCGTTAATTTATTGATTTGCTTTCGCACGCACCCTTGTATCCGTACACCTCGTTCAATACCGTACATCGAGGACTAGGGTGGTTTGAACAGCACCGCCTTGGCAAACCATCTTTACTTGCTGCGTCAGGGTCTATCGGATATCACGTTAAGTATCGTAGATAGATGGAAGGACCCGGATAAAAATCTGTGCCTGGTGGCTAATTTACGAAACTATGCAACGTTCCTGTGTAAGCATAAATGTGCGTTTAGCACTTATTGTTTCGTCAGGTCGAACAGGCAACTAATTGCGGTGGCCATATTTTGTGCCTCATAAAGCCACTTTTGCACGACGACGACTGGAATAATCACTGTGGGGATACATATAGCCTATCATCTCTATTAGTACGCTAAAACCATCCCATGGCCATGAAATCGTCACGTGACATCCTTTAGCTTATAGCGGAAGCGCGGGTGGAGACTACACTAGTCTCTGGCTGTACATACAGTCTGCTTTGGGTGTTCGCTCTACCCCCGGCCGTCTTCATTGGCCGCTGGAATTTATAAACCCCCCTCGCCAGGTTCTCAAAAAAAAAAAGAAAGAAAAAGGTCTCCCGTGAGGTCCACCCCGTGAACACTTAACGACTTGTCGCTGTGCTTTGAAAGACGCCACCCTAGATCTCAAAGACTTTGTGCGTCCGAGTTGTCCGAATTAATAAATCCGCCCCTTCTGGTTCAGAAAAAGCCACCTTTTAACTCCACCCCTGTGTGTACTTGCGGCTCGTCACTTCAAAACGTAATTGCCCTTGCGCACTTCGGTAGCCATGTTGACGTTTTGCTTTTGAATTGTTGAAACTTTAAAACACTACTATACTCATACAAAAAATTAAAAAGACAGCACATGTTCGTTTTGAAGCACACCAACTCTTATTTTACGTTGCAGTTGAAGCTAATGCATCATAATGCTCTACATGTAACTAGTTTTAAATGTCGAAATATTGTAAATAGCAACACGTCAGACTCTGCATAAACCCACGCAAAAAGTAGAAAACCGTGGGCATTTTCACCCAATACAAAAGAGTGTTTAAATTAATGAGAGTTCCAGTCACCAAACACGAAAATTGAGTAGTTTAAAATGGCGGCCATCGTGTCGCGCAACGGATGCAGGCTGGCAGCCCACTGCCGTTTCACTTGTTCATGGCTTACAGCATGTTCGGTGTCCACGCTTCAGCGGGGCAGAGGTGCTGGTTAGTTAGCACAAGGCGGAGAACCATTCAGTTTCTGCCTGACACTTGCACGCGATTGCAGATATGATGGTGTGCGTGGTTCGGCGAGGTGCGGTGCGTTCGGCTGCAGCCCAGCAAAGATTGTCATCGCTTTACGTGGATAGCAGGGGCACCAGAAAGGCGGCCTGGGTTCCACCAGCAGGATATCCCACAGGCATACATGTTTACAACAGCCTGACCAGGACTAAAGAACCCCTCGTCCTTGCTCGCCCAGGAGTGGTTACCTGGTTAGATTTTTATTTTGCGCTTTGATTACACTGATAAGATGACTAACTGTCCTTCTTGAGCTATGGTTTCTTGTGTGGGTTTCATTCACGTATTCATTATACACATCTCCAACGATAAGTGGCTTTAGGAAGAGCAACGCTGTATCACAAGGCACTGGGCGTAGTAATGTTATGTCACTGATAGGGTGACCACCTGGCATTGAGGCACATTCTGGACTGTAAAAAAATTCAGGACAAAGGGTCAAAATTCAGGACAAAAATTTAAGAACAAACGTCAGTTCTACAGACACATGCAAGAGAGGCCATGCCTCACTATGTTGTCAGTGCATTTATTTACTCTTTTTTAACATAGCACTATTTATTCATTGTAGTCTTTTTGTGATTGCCTTCTTTTATGCTACATTCAGCTGTCACATTAAGTCCTTGTTCAGTTGTAAATTAATGCCCTTGAGTACTGCGACAAGGTCATCACGCCAACCCAAATCTACCCAATCTTTCTTGAAGAGAAAGTAATAGCAACATTTTGATTATGTTTCTGAACATTTTTAACCCCCTGGCAAACAGTTTGGGAAACCTTAAGGTAATTAACCTTATGCTAGTTTAAACAAATTGAACAAAAACATCTGGCTTATCCCAATCGCCCATGGACTTTCATCCTATTTTTTTTTTTAAAAGGCAGGGCAGATGGTGTGGGGCGACAGCCTCACACGTAATGTCAGGATGAGAGGTACCGACAACTTTTCTGTAGTCTCACAGCACTAGAGTGTATGTCTGGGACTCTACATTTATCTCAGAAATGGGAGCCTGGACTGCCAATCAAAGATAATAAAAGAGGAGGATGAAATCAAGATCAAATGAGAGATCCACAGCAAGTGATTCAAAGGGTTGTTGCTAAGAACTGGATATATAAGGAAGAGGAGAACAAGGTGGGACAATTCCTAAAATCAGACAAGATGGGTCCACCAAGACTAACAGAAGGTATTGGGAACCTGGGGAGTTGTCTCTGCACACAGTAGAGAAACAGAAGAGGCACTGTCAAGTGGTTGAACAAGCAACACCTATCCACCTTGGCAAACTATTCTGGTGCAATGGTCCACTGTTCGTGCTTGTGAAGGGTGAGCAGGGGCCATACCCCTTGCAAGGTTGTGCAAGGCAATTGCCTGATCTGTCCATGTCTTTAAATGGTTTTGAAACTGGGCAAAAGCCAAACTAGTGATCTGGGTTGTCCCTAAGTGTCAAGTACACATAGAATCTTCAAAATATTTGGGATGTAAATTGCACATACAAAATGTAAGAATTTTAAAATGTAATTAGTGTTTCAATTACCTATGGCACTGTTTTCCCCTTTATATACAATCAGATCTCAGATTGAACTGGAAACCAGTAACCTTTTGATACCTAGTGATTAATATCTACCATTCTCCCACTGATTTGCAGGATGGAAATATCGGCAGAGCGTTACTGTCCCTCCAAGCCCAGTTTGCTTTTTGGTCTTCTCTTCTGCTTTCTGTAGTTGTCCACATGACACTAGTGAAGATGGTGTTCTACCCCAATGATAGTATTATTTTGCAAACCATTCCCTGCTCATCCTTCATTCCTTCTTCAGACATTCCACAAATCTGATTTGGTCGCTGCGGCGCCGTCGTGTAGCTCTTTCCACTCTAAAGCTACTGGCTTTTTGCCCACATCCCTGTATGAGATGGGGTTTACTAGTAAATACTTTTAAGGAAGGCTTAATGTACTGCTCATTGTTTCCTACTGACCATTCTACGGATCACCATCTGGGGTTATCATGCACAGCTTTCTCTTGCCTTGCTAGAGCCTGTAAACTCACTGACACAAAGAAACCCTATGCTCCTGAACTACCTTTGCTAAGCCTTCCCACTCACACAGAATTGGTGTGCTCAGAGCAACTCCATCAGTGGCATGCTGCAGGTATCTTAAAATTGGGGGATTTGTTCCGGGACGTCGAGCTATTAAATTTCCAAACCCTTGTGGCAGACTACCATCTTCACCCCGGTCATCTCCTTACCTACAACCACCTCAAATAATCATTAAATGCCCTATTTCATGTCTGCCACCTAGCACTAACCCTACAAGAGGTGTGCCAGAAGCTCTACACCATAGGAACTGGTGGCAAACTGATAGAATGGGTGTACAGACCTTTCCTGCAAAATGAAAACCACTCCAGGCCTTCTTGTCGTACTACCTGGGTGATTGATGCGGCCAAACCTCTGTAAGATATGGACTGGACTAAAATACTGGACTTTCCCTACAAAGTATCCCACGGATGTCACTTTAAGTACATTCATAGTGCTTCCTTGTGAATGCATTCCACCCGTTGCTTGCCATTGGCCTTGTGGTTTGTAATTCACATTTTGTTGCTTTCAGTTTGCTGGCTTTATTTGTTTTAGGCTATGCAGCTTGAGTTCGTCCCTTCCCTTGCCAAAACCTTATTTACAGTATCCTTCCGATTGCTCCCTTTCTGTAAACAGGCCTGTAAATCTTGTTCTTATCTCATCACATTTGCTGTGCATTAAAAGAACAAAGTCAAATGTCAGGCTCTGTCTTTGGTGGGAACTTAGTATTTACTTTTCTTTCTCTGACTTCAAAGTGAGAGGATTTATGGGACAATCTTGCTGGATACTGGGGTTAGGAAATACTTTTATCTATCGCATGACAACATTTAAATAAACATCAGAATTAGGAGTACAAATGAAGCACATTTTTGTTAATTCTGAACTGTGCTGGAAACAAATACCTTTATACGATTAAAACAAATCATTGCATTAGGTGATGCAATTTCCACACGTCATCGTCTGTGCACAGTATAGTTTGATTTGAAAAACTGTATATCTGTGCAAATCTAATGGTCATTTCAATCAAAAATGTGTTGTCTGTAAAGGCAGTGTGTTACCACACCATGCATACTCCACTCCACTCTGCTCTGCATCACTCCACACCACTGCACCCTACTCTGTATCATTCCACTTTACGCCACTCATGCCACTGCACTGCACTCTTCTCTATTCTGAACCACTCCACATTATGCCAATGCACTCTATGCTACTTCACGCTATGCCTCTCTACTGTACTCTGTACCACTCTACTCTATGCCAATGCACTTTACACCTCTCTACACCTCTGCGCTCTGCTCCTCTGCTCCCTACACCACTCCAGTCTAGGCAACACCAATCTAGTCAGCATAAGTCCACTATATGCCACTCTGCAACACTGCACTGTACTCCACTGCACTCTAAGCTAATACACTCTATGCTGGGGCACTTTACTCTTTAACACTCAACGCCCATGCACTCTACATCAATACACTGTACGTCACTCTAATCTACTCTGCACCTCTGCACGCTATGCCACGGCACTCTACACCACTTTACTCTGTGCCATCACACTCTATGCCACTCCACTCTACCCTGCACCTCTCCACTCTAAGCCACTTCACTCTACTGTGAAACAATCTACTTTATGCCTCTGCACTCTGTGCCACAGCATTCTATTCCACTACACTCTACCCTGCACCCCACTCTATGCAACTACACTTTACTTTGAAACAATCTATTCTACGCCACTGCACTCTATGCCAGTCTGATCACTGCACTCTAGTTCAATGCACTCTACACCACCGCACACTGACACTCTACTTTGCAACACTGCACTGGCCGCCACTATACTCTACACCACTCTACTCTGTACCACTACATTCTTCACCAGTACACTCTATTCCACTGCACTCCATGCCACTCTACTCTGCCCCATGCCACTCAATGCCACTGCACTCTACACCAGTGCACTCTAAACAACTGCACTGTATGCCACTGCCCTTTACTCTGCACCACTGTACTCTATGCCACGGTTCTCTGTACCACTCTACACCACTGCACTGACACTCTACTCTGCAACACTACACTCTACACCACTCTACTCTGTACTACAGCATTCTATTCCACTGTCTGTACATCACTGCACTCTAGGCACTATACTCTTCTGCACTGCACCACTCTACAATACTCCACTCTGCACCACTCTATGCCACATGAGTCTACTCTGCACTCTATGACACTGCACCACTCTGCATTACTGCACTCTCTGCCATTCTATTGAATGCCAATCTACTCCACTGCACTCAGTGCTACTCTACCTCATGCCTCTCTATGCCACTGCACTCTGCGCCAATGCACTCTAAACAGTTGCACTGTACGCCACTGCCCTCTACTCTTCACCACTGTACTCTTCACCACTGCTCTCTGTGCCACTCTACTCCCCTCTACATCATTGCACTGACACTCTACTCTGCAACATTGCACTCTTCGCCACTATACTGTACACCAATCTACTCTGTACTACTGCATTCTATGCCACTGCACTCTATGCCATTTTACTCTGCATCACTCCACTCTATGCGACTGCACTCAACAGCACTATACTCTATTCTGCACTGCACCACTCCACACTACACCACTGCACTTTCTGCCACACAAGTTTACTCTGCACTGTATGCTACTGCACCACTCTACACTACTGCACTCTCTTCCACTCTATTGTATGCCACGTACTCCACTTCATGCTATGAAACTCTACCCTGTCCCACGCCACTCCATGCCACTGCACTGTACCCCACTGCACTGTACTTTGCACCACTGGGCTCTACGTCACTGCTCCCATGCCACTCTACTCCACACCTCTATGCCACTAACTTTTAGCCATGCTGAACAGCAGCCACTCTGGTGCATAACATGGCTAAAACACATTGGCAAAGCCAATAACTCTTGCGTAGACGAGACCTATTGGCTTTGCCAATGTTTGTTAGTACTATGAGGTACTGAGGTCCCTGAAAGAACTGTGAATTTGTAAGTCCTTATTTTAAACATGCATTCAGAGGTAGTAAGCGCTATATAAATACAAGGCTGCTACAAAATGCGCAGATACATTTTGGTTAAATAAAAGAAGTGCTTCTCAAATACAGATTTGAATAATATACAGTTTATACCTAGTACTAACAATTTTTATAACACTCCATTAAAACCACACACTCCACAGCTCACCTTGGAACACCATTACAGTACCTCTCTAAAAGAAAATATCTTTGGCATCAGAAAGCTTCAAGTGACTCCTTTGGTTAAAGTCAATGCAGGTTTTCAAGCCCCTTTGCATTTGCAGATTTACTAGTTGCCCACATTTGCGTTTCTTTAGGGAAGGAGACACCCTGGCAAGAAGGTCTGTTTCTTATCTGTCTGCCCCTCCCTCCCTCAGAGCACTGCCTCCACTCAGTTCAGCACGCTACTGGGTTCCATTCCCGCACACTCACTCGCTCGGCGGACCAGAAAAGGATTCTCCACTTTCCTGTTCCAACTACCTGATTCACCTTTGATTAGTACACGTGCGATTCCATACGCGTATTGCCAGCGGACCAGAAAGATAACTTTTCCAGCTCTGGTTCCAGCGCCAGCAGCGCTGTTCGCTCTGCTGCCGTTGAACTACACCAAATTGTCAACCCTGATTGGTTCCCTTATGGACCAATGACAGGAGCAGTTGGTCGCTCCAAAATGGATGACATTCTCCACATAAGCCGACACGTCAGACGAGCTTGCGGCTTGCATTAAACAAAAAATTCCCGACTACATGAGTCAACGTGCGGTGCCAGAAGAATTCCCCTGGCTACACGAGTAGACTGCCTGATTTAACTCATGAGTAAGTGCAGATATATACAGCCTATTATGCTGCCACACTCCTCCCACCTATACTTGGGTCTGCCTTTATATATTTTTTAGATATTGTGAGTCCCAGCCCACATCTCTTGATGGGCTTGCAGTGTTTGAATGCATCATACAGTACACTGTTCTTACCGGATTGACATCCCTAGACCGTAATTCAATGACGCCTTCGATCCTTATTACACTACCTAACATGTAAGTAGTCATTGACTATGTACGAATATACCTACTACGATACATTGCCAAACAGAATACTATACTGTATATCATTCTCCCATTAGGAAGATGCCTCAGACCACAAGATCCTAATCCTATTCTGGAGTTCTTAGGTGAGGGCTGCAGCCCCACCCACATATTTATCCATTGATATTGATCAATAAGGCCTATATTAATTTGGATATTTATATTATCCCTAGGTGCTACCGACCTGACATTATTATTAGTCTTGATGATGACCCATTATTGATTTATCTCTACATTTGGGGTCGAAACATTGACGTATTTTTGAATGTGGATTATAAACTGTAAAGAAATTTTAGGTGACTTCAGGGCTTCCTGGATTGACAGAGCCGTTAGAAGTCCATATTGTTCTTAAAACCACTTTCTGTATATATTGTATATATCACCCTCGCTTATCCGCACAATATTCACTTTCACTGTTTTTAATTAGGAGCACCTGCCTTAGAAAATATAGCAATTTTTCCTGCAATAAAATGTAAAAGTAAAAGCATAATACAGCAAGAAATCATTATTGATGCTACATAAATTGTATATGTACAATTACTTAGCGAATAGATCACCGTGGAAGTCTAGGTATACTTCCCCCTTGCTTTGACCACTAATTTACTTTAATTGACTACCCTGGTCGAAAGAGTTAGAGGGTACTTGCCTCATTGTCTTCACATTACCTCCCTCCCTCAGAGCACAGGAGACTCCCTGCCTTTGAAACCAGCTGGGGAAACTAATCTGACCGTAGTTTCGCTCTGCCGTCCGTTGTCCTTGTGGTGAAAGGCTAAAGTTACAGACAAATGCAGTCCGTTAAGCCTTTCATCACGGACGGCAGAGCGAAATTACGGGCAGTCTGTGAAATTTACGGACGGGTGATCACCCTAGTCACTGAAAAGACTGCAGCAGCAGTCAATTACTGACAAGGTTAGAGATTGCTTCTGTGTGCTGTTTCCATAGTTTTCGTGTACTTATAGAGTGACATTCCTCTTACAAATTTCTGGCACTTTAAAACAATGACTTACGTATTCTCAGTGCTTTGGCAGGGACGTTGTGGCACTGTAAATACACGCCACGATTCACCACTGCACCAACAGTTGTTTCTCTATAATTACGCACACACATACCTATGCAGTGAATATATTAAACAGTTTAGGTTTCATAACTTAAAGGTGTCTTTCTCACAGATTACTTGCATTTATCTTTTGTTTAAGTTGTGTGAGTTACATTGTATGCAGTTTTCTGTAGGCGCAAGACCAACAAAATAGTTACCAAATATTTTGTTCTTTTTAGCCACGTCTTTGACCCTGATGTACAAAGGATGAGTTCAGTGCTCTGCTGAATTCATGCGTGATAACTAGAAGTGCCTCCTCATTGACTGCCAGAGAGTGTCTTCGGATGGACTCGGGGCCACCAGGCTGCAGGCAGGGTTTATTGTAAGCAGTGCTGATGGGGTTTGGCCTGATAATTGCCAGAGGTAGCAAAGCAGAGTAAACTGAGCTGCCCCAGGTGTTTTTTCGGATTTTTCATATAGCACAAAGTAGACCCAAAGGCATTGGAGCTCTTTACATAAGAGGCAGTAACACAAAGTCACATTTATATGTATATTTAGGAAGGGGGTGTAGTAGGCCATTTTCTCATGTTATTTCAAGCTGTGGTCTGTTGTTTATGTCTTATGCGTTATTCTTTGAAACCAGGATTACATCAGGTTACCGGCCAGGTTCTTGAGTGTTGGGCAATTAGTCAATTGCCTGCTCTACCTGGGTTTGATCGGTGGCTTATGCGGTCGTGGGTCTTTGTTACTAAAGGATCTTACTTTTCAATCTTAGCAAGGCTCCAGTGTCATTTTATATGTAGCTGTGTACACTGTCTTCTTGAGTGGCATACACTGCATCTTTGGTTGAGGACCCACTGATATTTACTTGGCATTTTTTAGGGTGACGGGGAACTACGCGTTCCTAGGAATCGTGAAACATCTCCTGACTTGGCCCGCTTTATTGTGAAGTTTTTTAGCAGTTTTCCTATGTGGTTGCTTGGGATCCTGCA
Organism: Pleurodeles waltl; assembly: GCF_031143425.1. NCBI lineage: Eukaryota > Metazoa > Chordata > Amphibia > Caudata > Salamandridae > Pleurodeles > Pleurodeles waltl. The sequence continues at coordinate 832,743,573 of NC_090447.1, read as the reverse complement.
AGCAATGGTAAAAGGTGGCAGTTGCTGGTTACTTGGGTTACGTTTCATCTGTGCAGCGTTCCACTTGCATGATTCTATGTCGGGACCAAAGACTTCGGATTATGCTTTCTCTTTCATTTACTGACAAAACAGCAGCCAATGAAACATTACAAAACTTTAAACTACAAATCCCATGAACACTGAGTCAGTCAGTCAGTCAGTCAAATAACTTTATTCGGCAATTGCCATAAAAGTACAAACCAAGACACATTTCCCAATCTATAAATAGTAAAATAAAACTTTAAAACCATTACTGGAAGCACCAGATGAACATCCAATCTGAAACCCCTTGACATACATAGATAAATATACTAGACATGATTAAAAATCACAAAGTCAGAAAAGTACAAATGTTAGCGTTAAAAAGATATACTATACGTACATAAAATATTTAAAAAGGAGTAGGCCTTTTCCTAATGCGTAAAGAAGCTGTGACAAAGTCTAATACATGGTGACAAATTTGGATATTAGGCAATCTCTGAAGGTATAGCAGGGCTTCCTTATAATGAATAGGTCTAAAAAGACGTAACGTGGGTAAAATAAAGGCCCCTCTAGGTGCAGCATATAAAGGGCAAAAAAGAAAAAAATGCAAAGTGCTCTGGGTTGATTTGGAGTCACAGGGACAAAGCGGTAAATCCTTTTTACAGAAACAAGGTTCAGGGAAAGCTACCTTAAAATGAATTAGATTAAGTCTATAAAGTGTTAAAAAGGAAATTATTTTAAAACTTGAAAACCAAGACAAATAGGGTTCAAGGCATGGAACAGTCACAGTCCGAGAATAAGAATCAAAAGATTTCAATTTCAGGGAACTATAAAATCTCAGCTCTGATATGTGCTTGGAATAAGTAGACTTCAAAACAGACCTAGAGTTTGTGGTTAATAGATGGGGATCATCAAACATATATCTAAGCCCTAGGTTCTCAAAGGAGTTTTGCAGAAACATAAGCCAGGGAATCCTATTTGAGTATTCCAATTGAAGACAATCAGTGATACAGTCTTGGACCAAACTTGCCATAGGGTTTGACCAACATTTGATCCACAGCAGTAGGGGAGCCATAAAGACCCTGTCCTCCAAAAAGCACTGACCCAGTTCTTCATGGCAGATTATGTTTGCGGTGCATTTTGGAACCAACAATAATCTGCGCAGGAATTTATTTTCTACACTCTGAAGAGACGGTATTTTATTATAGCCCCAGACGCCTGCCCCATAAAGGACTGATGCAGTGCATTTGGAATTATAAAGAGTTTTCAACTGAGCAGGGGGTCTGTGACCTAGTTTATTTGAAAAGCAAAAAATTGCTTCATTGTTCCTTATCAACTGTTGGAGCTTAAAATTAATGTGTGTCTTCCAGGACAAAGAAGAACTCATGTACATGCCTAGATAACAAAATTCTTTGACCTTATTAAGAGTGTGCGCTCCCATAGAAAATAGTTTAAACTTTGTATTGCGTGGGCCACAAGTCATAACAAAAGTCTTTGGGTAATTTACTTTCAGATCCAGATTCAGCATAAAATCGTAAAATACATCCAGTAGTCCCTGTAAACCGTTTGCAGTACGGGCAATTAAAACTGCATCGTCAGCGTATAATAAAACTGGAAGGTGTCTCTGACCCATCTTCGGTATGTCCTTTGCATGTTTTAAAAGTGAATCATAGAGCCCATTTAAATAAATCAGAAAGAGAAAAGGGGCTAAGATACTTCCCTGCCTTACGCCCCTAGTTGACGGGATGGGGGAGGTTCTCTGCCCATGTGAGCCGACCTGAACAGAAATTGTTAGGTCTGTGTGTAGGTGTTTAATAAGCTCCAATAGAGGCGGATCACAGCCTAAGGCTTCCAAAATTTGCCATAACTTTTACCTATTAACCATATCAAAGGCACTGGTTAGATCAATGAAAGCCATGTGAATAGACTCTTTTTTGACTGTCACATATTTGCTGAGTATCAGCTGCAAGTTTAAAACTTGCTCAACTGTGCCTACACCAGGTCTAAAACCAAATTGAATAGGGGATAAAATCTGGGCCTCGGACACCCAGTCTTCTAACCGGGACAAGATCACACTACCTAAAATCTTTGCCGTCGAATCAATAAGAGAGATTGGTCTGTAACAGGAAGGATCTTGTCTATTACCTTTTTTAAAGATAGGAACAATAATGGCCGATTTCCATGAAAGGGGCACGTTACTGTTTACCACACTATTCAAAACATTTGTAACTAGCGGACCCCAAAGATCAATTTCTGATTTAAAAAGATCAGCGGGAACCCCATCGGGGCCGGGAGCTTTTCCCTGCCTTGATCTATTAATAGCATTTTTGACCTCGTGGAGGTCAAAAATAATGTTTGGGGCCTTAGTTTGGAATCTAAATTGAAAAGTGCAGAAGGATTTACATGCGAATTCTCATAGGTTCCTGAACAGAAGACTTTCCTAAAATGAGTTAACCAGACATCCTCAGTAATAAGACAGTCATCGGCCAAAGAGTGGTGACCAGAAAAGTATGAGTGATTAATCACTTTCCAAAATTTAGAAGTGTCCTTCTGCTCAGATGCAGCCAAAAGATCGCCCCAGGCCCTGGACCTAATTTCTGATTTCCGTTTGTCAATGGCAGCCTTATAATCAACTCTGGCTATTTTAACTAATTGACGGGAGAGAGGAACTGCTTTAAGTGCATCTTTGAGTTTTTTGTGGGCAGATGAACACGCGGAGTCGAACCATCTGTGGGCCGCCGGCCCCTTCGCAGGCCTGTCCTCCGCCAAGGCGCGTGAAATGTCAGTGCTTAAAAATTCAAATTCACGCACTATGCGGTCAGAATCTAACTGCTGGGAGAGACACATCTGAATCGAGTCCGACCTACTTCTTACAATTTCCTGGTTAAAAAGTTTTGGATCTATTTTGTCCCATTTTAAACGTATGCCACAGTTTGGATTATAAACAGTAGCAGCGCTCAAGCTTTTATTATTGGGTGCCTGAATAATTTTTAGGTCCAATATAATACTAAGGGGGTTATGATCACTCGCACAGTGGGGCGTAATCTTGAATTCTTGAATTACGTAAAAATCAGAGGAGCTGATAAGTATGAAATCGATAATACTCCCCCTCAAATTCCCTGTAAAGGTTGGTATATTGCAGGCGTCAGGGGCCAATTTCTCGGTAACATGGACCAAGTCAAATTTACAAGTAAAAAGGTTTAAGGCATCTCCTTCAGATGTATGGTTAAAATGAAATACTGACTCTCTGCCCTCAGCAGGAAAGGCACACAGGTCCATGTGTTCTTTGCTGCACAGAGGAGTGTTGAAATCGCCCACCCATATAATAATTAGGTCACTATTCTGCAAAGCATGTGAAGAATCTATAAAATCCGTTACCTCTTCCAAATGACCCATAAGGAGGCCCCGAGGGATATTGTTATAAAAGTTTAAAATAAGGATATCCTTTTGGCCACAAATAGAGACTAGGACAACCATAAAATAAAGGGAAGACCAGATTAAAGACACTTTTAAAAGCGGGAGATGTACGGAAACGAGAACTAAGAGGCCGCCACTAGCTCTCCCCATCTGGGAGGTTAATGCCGGCTGACACAAAGAGGTGAAACCGTTCAGGAGGAACGTATCTTTGGACCAGGTCTCCTGTAGACAGATTATATCGTAGGAGGAAATGAAGCTCTTCCAGTCCGAATTATCAGATTTAGATCGCAGCCCTGCTATGTTCCAGCTAAGCAGAGTTAATGGTCTAGACACAGGACATGACATTAGAACTTTAGTATTTATAGGAGCTTTCAGGTCCAAATCAGGCTTTCCTGTGTCCCAGATACATTCAGCGTGGACATTCCCAGCCTTTGGTCTCTCCTTTTTAGAAGAACAGGGGTGGGTCACCGATAGTCAATCGTTCACGTCAAGGTGACTGAGAGTCGAGAACCGGTTGCTAGAGGGTACATTTACCTGTAAATGAAGCCTTTCAAAATCTGGTCTGCGAATACTAGAATTAGTGACAATGCGGTTTGGTAGGAGCACAGGGTCGTAAAAATGATACAGGGGATGTATTTGAATCCTGTTAGTTGACATTTTACAGTAGTCCAAATTGGTCAAAAAATTGTCTACTGAACGAGGATTAGCAAAATTTAAAACAACATAGGGCCTGATTCTAACTTTGGAGGACGGTGTTAAACCGTCCCAAAAGTGGCGGATATACCACCTACCGTATTACGAGTTCCATAGGAGATAATGGACTCGTAATACGGTAGGTGGTATATTCGCCACTTTTGGGACGGTTTAACACCGTCCTCCAAAGTTAGAATCAGGCCCATAGTCTCCCTCCTCCAATACTTTGGAGTGTCCTACCCTCCTCACTCTTCGGGCCATGAGAATCTTATCATTGTGGAAACAATTGGATTTGAAATTGAAGTTCAACCAGTGACCAGCTTTTCTAATTAGGGAGTGGGTATCTTCTTGTTTGGAGCACTCCAGAGGAGGAACATTTGAGAGAACCAGAACGTACGGGTTGCAGGCAGTTGGTAAATGTAAAAAGTCTGCATGGTTAGTAAGTTTAGTAGGATCTTTGTCATGCGTTCTAGAGGAATAAACTTCCCTTATCGGCCCTGATGCAGGGTTGTCAGCGAAAGGTCCTTGACCAGAGACGGTTCGTGGATCAGGCAAAAAATTACTTACTCCTTGGGGTACCAAAGTAGGGGGAGGAGTAGACTGATGTGCTGGTTCGGGGCTATGAAGTATTCCCGTGCATAAAGGACCTGGTTTTAAAAAACTAGATAAAAACCTGGTCACATCGTTACAAAAGCAATCGAGCTTCCTAGCGATCAAGGTGGAAATTTTTGCCTCAAGAGTTGCGCAAAAGGATTTGAGTGTCAAGTCAATAAAACTAGAAAGATCTTCAGGAGCATCCTTACTCGGAGGGCATTCGGGGAAGGAGACCAGGGGGATTGGGGGTTGGTCACTATGGGCCAGGGAGGTAGGTAGATTCTTATTGGAGCCCAGGGCCTTTTTTGTATTTTTGAGCTTTTTCCCGGCTCTCCTCTTCTTCAAAGGGGGAGAATCGGCCTGAGAGCAAGAGCTTTCAGGAGGAGGAATAGCTAAAAGGAGAGAAGAATTAATTTGGTCGGTTGTGGGGAGTATATCGGCGCCCAACTGGCTGGTATTCAGAGGCGAGATCAGTGATGAAGGACCAGTCCTTGGAAAAGTGGAAATATGGATGGTAGGTTCCAAGGGGGGGTGTTGAACAGTACTTTGGACAGCCCCAATCCTTTCTTCTACATGTTCAAGTTCGGATTCAATGGCCCCCATCACAGAGGATAAATAACTAGTAATGGAGGACTGAAGGGAGCTGGACCCGGCTTCCCCCTTCTGAACATTAGACTTTCTTTTCCCCATATTTGGTAACAAACTCACACAGTATCTGAAACAGCACCCCGATGGAGATTCCACAGGCAGAAGAAGTAGACGTTAGGGGGGGGGCCCAGCCCGGCCTCTTCCGGTTGAGGACGGGCGAAGGACGGGCCCGCCCTTGGCCCGGGCTTCGCCCGGGCTTCGCCCGCGCAGCGGGAGCGCGGTACAGATTTAAAGGGCTGCTGCCCCTCCTCCAGTCACAGCGCTTCCCGCGATTTACAAAATTAAAGGGCTCCTGCCCCTCCTCCGGTCACAGCGCTTCGCGCGACGGCGGGAGCGCGGTACAGATTTAAAGGGCTCCTGCCCCTCCTCCGGTCACAGCGCTTCCCGCGACGGCGGGAGCGCGGTACAGATTTAAAGGGCTCCTGCCCCTCCTCCAGTCACAGCGCTTCCCGCGACGGCGGGAGCGCGATTTACAAAATTAAAGGGCTCCTGCCCCTCCTCCGGTCACAGCGCTTCCCGCGACGGCGGGAGCGCGATTTACAAAATTAAAGGGCTCCTGCCCCTCCTCCGGTCACAGCGCTTCCCGCGACGGCGGGAGCGCGGTACAGATTTAAAGGGCTCCTGCCCCTCCTCCAGTCACAGCGCTTCCCGCGACGGCGGGAGCGCGATTTACAAAATTAAAGGGCTCCTGCCCCTCCTCCGGTCACAGCGCTTCCCGCGACGGCGGGAGCGCGGTACAGATTTAAAGGGCTCCTGCCCCTCCTCCGGTCACAGCGCTTCCCGCAACGGCGGGAGCGTGGTACAGATTTAAAGGGCTCCTGCCCCTCCTCCAGTCACAGCGCTTCCCGCGACGGCGGGAGCGCGATTTACAAAATTAAAGGGCTCCTGCCCCTCCTCCGGTCACAGCGCTTCCCTGACACTGAGTCATCCAATCATGGCTCTTCACTGCTAATATAAATAGCATAAACGCTACAGTCCTTCCTCTTTCTTTGCTGCTGCAGCAGCCAGTTAAGTGATTTGTTTACATTGCGATTTTTATTGCATGTTAACTATCAGTGTGTTTATCTATGTATATGTTTACTTGCGCGTGCTCGCTCTTTAAGCTTTGCGCTTTCGCAGCTGTTTTATCTTAAAAGAGATCTACGATCCCTTTGTTCTTTTTGGCCGGCGTGGAGTGGGAGCAGGGCCGAAAGAGAGACACTCTTTCTCTTCAGAGGACGTAGACCTCTTTTTGTTCCGCGCATGCACTTTGAGCCGGATTGGAGTTTTCTTTCCGATCGGCTTAACGCATGTGTGTCGGATGTGACACAATTTGCTCAGCAATTTGATCGGCCTTAAAATTGCCTGACGGGGCTGCAACAGTACTCAGTGGGCCTGACCCTGGGGGATTAATTTATTAATTAACTATTTATCAATCTTCATTGATAGTTTCAAAAAAGTGTGTTTGTTAAGAGCAGGTGGCTCCCTCCACAAACAATTCTTGCTAGCCAAGCAGCTTATATCTGTTTTTCTCTACTACTTGTTCACCTGCTTCAGGGTTCCCCCGCTAACTTCTCCATACCTCACAACCATTACTATGCAGTACTACGCCGATGAGGCAGAGCAGTATCAAGAACTGCAAGAAGTGCCTGTTGAGCACCAAATGGAGGAACAACCGGTGGAGGCACTTGGACATCATGTGCAGGACTCCGTGAATTGGGCTCTGATTCAGGCCTTAAAACCTTTCACCCAACCTTTGGCCAATTTTGGCGGGAGAGAACTTTTGGACGAAGGCAGTCAACAGCCTCGCTTGCAAGCTAGAGAGTCTAGGGAGGTGTCTGGCCTATCTCTGCAACGTTCTGGGGGTTCTTCCTCGGCAGAATTACTGGCACAGATGGAATCTTCAGTGCCGCGTGATCATGAATATGGGTGTTTCCTCCCTCAAGAAGCACCAAATATTTTTCCTAAGTCCTCATTTTCACAATCAAGCTTGCATGAGCAATCATCTTGTAAGTCCAAGTTGGATGACTCGCAGACAGATTCGGTTCCACGCAAAAAGAGGCGCAAGTCAAGTCATGTTATTCTTGAAGCTCCAGCTCTGTCTGGTAAGAATCTTTTATTTTCTCCTGAAGATATAGTCCACCCACATTCCACCGAGTGGGTTCCCACGGCTGAGGTGGCTCATTATGTGCAGGATAGGCTGCGCAAAAGCTTTGAAAAGGAAGTGTGCAACACTCTTAGATCTGAATGCCCACTGCCTTCTTTAGTCAGCAAAGTAGCAGATACTCCTGAGTTGGATCCCAGTTTGCTAAAGATCCCCAAAAAGGTCTGGATCACGTTTGGCGTGGTTGCCAGGACAAACTATTAGATTTGTCAGGTCCATTGACAAAAATGTTGGATCTAGCTATCCAGTCTAAAGAAACCAACACCCCTTTGGATCCAGAAGTCATGCTGGAATGGGCGCAGCGAGCTATCTGTCTTTTGGGCAACGCCAACTGCGCCATGTCGACGGAACACTGACGTTCTTTTTTAATATGCCTAGATCCCAAATTGGCAGAGTTAGCAACTAACGATGCTGGTTCTTTAGCCAATGGTATGCTGTTTGGTGACAAGTTTGTTAAGGATTGGGGCAAATATGTCACAACTTTCACAGCTTTGGATAAAGCTCAATCCAACATAAAGAAAATATTCAACAATGTGCCATGTCCTTAATAGAATCTAAAATTCTTGACGCAATAGCTAGAAATCTTTTAATCCATAGCTGGTTGGAGTACAGGAGGAGCGTAACTGCAACACTGTGACGAGTGTGAAGTGTCGAAGCTGAGGGAGCAGCGTTTCCTGAAGTCGAGGAAATAGCGTCTTCCTCTCTCCAGGATCTGTACACCCAATCAGACAACGGACGCTTGATGTCACATCATAACATGGTGGCCATTTTAGGTTTACCATACAGTGCGTTTTAAGCGATCTAAGGATATTGTTGTTGGTTTGTTACCTGGCAGCCTTGCCGCTTACACTTGAAGTGCTTTGCAGAGCCAGAATTGTATTTCCCGCTTTGTTTGTGGTCCTTCACAGAGCATCTGATTTTTCTCTTCAATGAACTGTTGTTCCGGTTCTACATGCAATGTTTTGTAAGTTCAGATGGTGTGTGGACATTACATATGACAAAAAGCTAGTCCTCTCACATTTAATTTTTCTTGCATTTCCCTGGCAATCAATGGCAATGGGTATGCACCAGTTAGGAAAATGGCCCTGTTGTTCAATCTTTTGGTTGTTTTAGGGCAAAGTGTGTTTTGACTCTACAGGGTGATTAAGTAATTTGCTCCGAATCAAAAACAGTTGAGCAGACACGCTCCAAAGTTGGCAGCTCTGTCCGTAACACCACATCCTTTTCATCCATCCGCTTTGTAAATTATACCCTGCATTCTTGTATCAGAATAAAAATAACATGCAAGACTAATGCATTTTTGTGCGGTGTTGAGGACATCAGCACCAAAATGCTTTAGCCTAACTCCTGTTGCATGGTACTTGGCAGGGGTGACTACCCTGATGAGCTGCTTAGTTGATACAATTCCCTGAAAATAAGGGCTGTTGGGTGTGAGAAAGTAGCCTCTTTCTAGCCTTGTTACCCCCACTTTTGGCCTGTTTGTGAGTATATGTCAGGGTGTTTTCACTGTCTCCCTGGGATCCTGCTAGCCAGGGCCCAGTGCTCATAGTGAAAACCCTATGTTTTCAGTATGTTTGTTATGTGTCACTGGGACCCTGCTAGCCAGGACCCCAGTGCTCATAAGTTTGTGGCCTATATGTATGTGTTCCCTGTGTGATGACTAACTGTCTCACTGAGGCTCTGCTAACCAGAACCTCAGTGGTTATGCTCTTTCTGCTTTCCAAATTGTCACTAACAGGCTAGTGACCAATTTCACCAATTCACATTGGCATACTGGAACACCCTTATGATTCCCTAGTATATGGTACTGAGGTACCCAGGGTATTGGGGTTCCAGGAGATCCCTATGGGCTGCAGCATTTCTTTTGCCACCCATAGGGAGATCTGACTATTCTTACACAGGCCTGCCAGTGCAGCCTGAGTAAAATAACGTCCACGTTATTTCACAGCCATTTACCACTGCACATAAGTAACTTATAAGTCACCTATATGTCTAACCTTCACCTGGTGGAGGTTGGGTGCAAAGTTACTTTGTGTGTGGGCACCCTGGCACTAGCCAAGGTGCCCCCACATCGTTCAGGGCAAATTCCCTGGACTTTGTGAGTGCGGGGACACCATTTCACGCGTGCACTATACATAGGTCACTACCTATGTATAGCGTCACAATGGTAACTCCAAACATGGCCATGTAACATGTCTAAGATCATGGAATTGTCACCCCAATGCCATTCTGGCATTGGGGAGACAATTCTATGATCCCCCGGGTCTCTAGCACAAACCCGGGTACTGCCAAACTGCCTTTCCCGGGGTTTCACTGCAGCTGCTGCTGCTGGCAACCCCTCAGACAGGTTTCTGCCCTCCTGGGGTCCAGCCAGGCCTGGCCCAGGAAGGCAGAACAAAGGACTTCCTCAGAGAGAAGGTGTTACACCCTCTCCCTTTGGAAATAGATGTCAGGGCTGGGGTGGAGTAGCCTCCCCCAGCCTCTGGAAATGCTTTGATTGGCACAGATGGTGCCCATCTCTGCATAAGCCAGTCTACACCGGTTCAGGGATCCCCCAGCCCTGCTCTGGCGCGAAACTGGACAAAGGAAAGGGGAGTGACCACTCCCCTGACCTGCACCTCACAGGGGAGGTGCCCAGAGCTCCTCCAGCGTGCCCCAGACCTCTGCCATCTTGGATTCAGAGGTGTGCTGGCACACTGGACTGCGCTGAGTGGCCAGGGCCAGCAGGTGACGTCAGAGACTCCTTCTGATAGGCTCTTACCTGTGTTACTAGCCTATCCTCCTTCCTAGGTAGCCAAACCTCCTTTTCTGGCTATTTAGGGTCTCTGCTTTGGGGAATTCTTCAGATACCGAATGCAAGAGCTCACCAGAGTTCCTCTGCATTTCTCTCTTCACCTTCTGCCAAAGGATCGACCGCTGACTGCTCTGGACGCCTGAAAAACCGCAACAAAGTAGCAAAGACGACTACTGAAACCTTGTATCGCTTCATCCTGCCGGCTTTCTCACCTGTTTCCTGGTGGTGCATGCTCTGGGGGTAGCCTGCCTCCTTCTTGCACCAGGAGCTCTGAAGAAATCTCCCGTGGGTCAACGGAATCTTCCCCCTGCAACCGTAGGCAACAAAAGACTGCATCACCGGTCCTCTGGGTCCCCTCTCAGCATGACGAGCGTGGTCCCTGGAACTCAGCAACTCTGTCCAAGTGACTCCCACAGTCCAGTGACTCTTCAGTCCAAGTTTGGTGGAGGTAAGTCCTTGCCTCCCCACGCTAGACTGCATTGCTGGGTACCGCGTGATTTGCAGCTGCTCCGGCTCCTGTGCACTCTTCCAGGATTTCCTTCGTGCACAGCCAAGCCTGGGTCCCCGACACTCTAACCTGCAGTGCACAACCTTCTGAGTTGTCCTCCGGCGTCGTGGGACTCCCTTTTCTGACTTCGGGTGGACTCCGGTTCACTCCTCTTCCAAGTGCCGGTTCCGGTACTGCTGCCTGCTTCTGTGAGGGCTCCCTGACTTGCTGGGCGCCCCCTCTGTCTCCTCCTCCAAGTGGCGCCATCCTGGTCCCTCCTGGGCCACAGCAGCATCCAAAAACCCTAACCTCGACCCTTGCAGCTAGCAAGGCTTGTTTGCGGTCTTTCTGCGTGGGAACACCTCTGCAAGCTTCTTCACGACGTGGGACATCCATCCTCCAAAGGGGAAGTTCTTAGTCCTCTTCGTTCTTGCAGAACACCAAGCTTCTTCCACCCGGTGGCAGCTTCCTTGCATCCTCAGCTGGCCTTTCCTGGGCATCTGCCCACTCTCGACACTGTTGCGACTCTTGGACTTGGTCCCCTTGTCTTACAGGTACTCGGGTCCGGAAATCCACTGTTGTTGCTTTGCTGGTGTTTGGTCTTCCATGCAGAATCCCCCTATCACGACTTCTGTGCTCTCTGGGGGTTGTAGGTGCACTTTACACCTACCTTTCAGGGTCTTGGGGTGGTGGGCTATTTTTCTAACCCTCACTGTTTTCTTACAGTCCCAGCGACCCTCTACGAGCTCACATAGGTTTGGGGTCCATTTGTGGTTTGCATTCCACTTTTGGAGTATATGGTTTCTGTTGCCCCTATACCTATGTGCTCCTATTGCAATCTACTGTAATTTTACATTGCTTGCATTACTTCCTTTTGCTATTAGTGCATATTTTTGGTATTGTGTACATATATCTTGTGTATATTTGGCATCCTCATACTGAGGGTACTCACTGAGATACTTTTGGCATATTGTCATAAAAATAAAGTACCTTTATTTTTAGTATATCTGTGTATTGTGTTTTCCTATGATATTGTGCATATGACACCAGTGGTATAGTTGGAGCTTTGCATGTCTCCTAGTTCAGCCTAAGCTGCTCTGCTATAGCTACCTTCTATCAGCCTAAGCTGCTAGAAACACCTCTTCTACACTAATAAGGGATAACTGGACCTGGTACAGAGTGTAAGTACCCCTTGGTACCCACTACAAGCCAGGCCAGCCTCCTACATTGGGGCATTACATGTTTGACAACACTGGTGCCTTAGAGTTGTATTTTCATAAACTAAGACAAGTGTATTAAACACTCATAAGGTCACCAGGGGGCTGCATGCTTTATCCGTTACACAATTTGAGAATTTCAACAAGAGATTGTTTTTAACTTAAACATATCAAATGTTATGTAAAAAATAAATGCATGGAGTGCAACACAGCATCAAACACAGTACAAAAGTTAAATCATCACTTTTGAGTTGTTTACTATGTGTTCAGGGAGTACAGAGTTACCTCAGGAGTTTAACTTCTCCTTTTGATGGCTAGGGAAATTACTTTTGTCTGTAGAAGGAAAACAAAAATGTGTATGTTTTAAATATAATTCAGAGTGGAAAATGAAAATGCTTTAGTTCACATTTATGTTTACATCAAACAATGTTTTGTACGGACTTAGACTCCCTTTTGAATGAATGTGGTAAAATGTGAACGTTGCTATGCAAGACTGCCACAAAATGTGCTGCGTAATTGCCCTTTAATGACAGGCAACTCCTCCCTCTTTTGCTGTGTTATTACTGCCTAAAAAGATCTGAATCATGAAACAGATATTGGAGTACCATGGCTGAAATCAGTATTTAAAATCATACCTTATTTGGGAAATATAATTCATTAAAAACCCAGTAACATTCAACATTGCTACTCAACTTCAGACAGTATAGACGTGCCTCCATTGCATTTCTTATACTGCTGACTAGGGGTGTGCAGGAAGCTCCGGTGGCGTGCGGAGTTAGTCCAAAAACTCATCTAGCCCCGCTGGCGGAGCAGAGCTCACCCGGTGCGTACTGCAGCCCAGTATTGCATAGTGCAAGTGCAGACAACCTGCACTGCACACAGGACAAGCTGGTGCACAAGAGGCCTGATATGGCAGCTTTCACAGCCTATAGCCCTTCTGAATGTGCCTGATCTCAGAAGCACAAAGCAGGGTCGGACCTGGCTGACCAAGCCCGACCCTTCTTAGCGCTTCTGAGATGGGCACATTCAGGAGGACTCCACGGGGCACGAAACTCTGGCTTCGCAGAATTCCGCGGAGTTCTGTTTTCAACTCTGCAGAATGCCGCAAAGCTGGACTCTGTTCGCTCCGCCCTGGCTTCAACACTTCTGTGCTGTTTCCTGGGCCTCACCACATAATCTGGGTGAGCAGTCAGGTGCTGCAATTCCGCTACATTTCAATGAATGAAAATAAAAGCCTGTCCTCCCTTTTTAAGGAATCCTTTGCCCCTTTTCTCAAGGCCTCTCAATACTCTTTTTCAGTTCCCTTATTTACCATCCTCGGGGTTTATTGAAACTAGAAGCACTACATTTTGGCCGACAGGAGAGGTGAAATAAAGTGGACTAAATGCCTCAACTCCTGAACCACAGTGGAAGCATTTAGAAATTCACTGGGTGTCAGACAGAGGCCTGTCACGGGATCCAGTCCAGGTCTAGTTCCACGGGGTAGCTGAATACTTCCAGGGAAAGTTCTCTTGCAGCTTGTTGTTTACCTGTAGTCACACACTGGAGGTCAGCCAAGGGACCCTTCGAGTCCAGTTTTTTTGTCCAGCTGACATGGGAGAGCAGGCCCCATCCTATGTTTGCCACTTGGCTGTTATTTTTTTTTAACCACCATTACTGGTATTTTAATGTCCTGGCTGAAGAACATCACCTAAAGCTGTTTTTTTCTCCTCTGATCAATATGTACTTTAAACAGTAATCATAAGGTGAAAACAGGAAAGTGGGACACTGCTTCTGAGCCTCTGTGTCAGCCCCACAGGGGCAAAGTTAAAGTCTGCAGTGGCCAGAACAGTACTGGCCCAGCGACACTGCTGGAAGCTTCCCACTAAGCCTTGCTGGCCATGATGCTAGCCCCAAGTTACAGTGGCCTGGTGGGAAAGACAGTAAGGCTTTGTGAGCTGGCTGTCGGAGCTCCTAACAAAAAAACGTCCTTCACGTGACCTTTTGGCACTGGGCTATCACCCAGTGCCCAAATGCCAGTCTTTGCAATCCGACACTGCACCTTGCAAATGCGGGACCACGCCCCCCGCCACCTTTGATTTTTCTCGAGGGTAGAAAGATGGCACTTCTTTGTTCACCAAAATTGTCTGAGGTAATTATCTCCTTCTGTGCAAACTCACAGTTTGGAAGAAAAGTCCCTGGGAGGTCGGGGGTAGAGTATGTCTTGAAAAATAAAATGAGGTGAGACTACTCCGACATTCATAATTAATCTTGTTCCTTTCTGGAACACTTTACAGTCATTGAAACACCTTACATGCATTGATTCCCCTGTCTTGCTGCACACCATAATTACTTTATTCTGACTGGTGATATTTTTGTTTTTGTTTTTAACTAGGTACAGCTGTGGCCCAACAGTTTACGATCATGCACACCTTGGCCATGCCTGGTAAGTTTTTCTGTTTTATTTCTTGAATACATACATATATGAAGAACGTGATGGAGTTATTAACAATAAATAGGGGTAATTGTAACATTGTTGTCTGACATTGGTAATTATTTATCAATTACAAATATATAAAAAAAAGTTTACAAAAAAAGTCTTCAAATGTCCAGCTTTTTGAGAAAATAACTTGGAAAGGTATTGCAGTACACGTTTGAGGATGCTGAGTATCAAATCCAAGATTTGTAAATTGACTACTTAGGCTTCATTTGTTGGGGTTAAATGGCACTGTATTGCGACTTGTAATACAATGAGTCTTCTCAGGGCTCTTGCATGGGAGAGTCTTATTTGATAAGGTCAAGCTATTTTTAACACATCAAAACAGTATACACACAGTTCCAAAACACTAGAGGGTTTCTTTCAAACTAAAGGTTCTGTATTGGATAGGAATCTATTTATTCGAAGCAAAAAGCCCTCACTCACCTGCCGGTGACATGCTTCATCATAGGGCTTTGCTCCTCGTCAGGCCGGCGCTGCAATGTCTGACGGGCCCCTCAGGGGGGCTCTTTGCCGGAGATCTTTTGATACTAGTGAACAACCGGTCAAAAGTATTGTAAGGATTGGTATAACCGCTTCTGTGCCTTGGACGAGATGATCTCGTCCAAGGCTACAGTTCCCCTGTGCCTTGGACGAGATCACCTCGTCCAAGGCACAGGGGAACTTGGGGGAGCGCTAGCGCGCCCCCGTGCACCCCCCTCCCCCCCAAGGCGGGGATGGAAGGGGAAGACCTTCCCCTTCCGACACCCCCCCCCACCCCCCCTGTGACGTCAGCGCGCGCACGCTGATTAGTCACAGGGGTCTCCCACCTTGAAAGAGAAATGCTCAGCATTTCTCTTTCAATCACGTCTCTCCCAGGGTTTCAAAAGCCGGATTGCTTGCAATCCGGCTTTTGAAACCCCACTAGACACCAGGGATTTTTTTTTTTTTGTGAAATTGAAATAAGGGAGTGACCCCTTGGGCAAGGGTCGCTCCCAGGGGGGGCATTTTTTCGGGAAGGCCTTTTCTGCCCCCAGGGGGGGCAGAAACCTCTAGGCACCAGGGTTTTATTTTATTTTTTTAGGTGGGGAGTGACCCCTTAGGCAAGGGTCGCTCCCCTTGGGGGAAAATTATATTTAGGCCATTTCTGCCCCCCTTGGGGGCAGATTGGCCTATTTTGATGAGGCCAATCTGCCCCCAAGGGGGGCAGAAACCACTAGACACCAGGGAGTTTTTTCTTTGCGTGAATTTCACGCAAGGGGAGTGACCCCTTAGGCAAGGGTCGCTCCCTGGGGGGGCAAATTTATTTTAGGCCATTTCTGCCCCCACCAGAAACCTCTAGGCGCCAGGGGAATTTTTTTGTTTGTGTTTTTTTGTTTTGTTTGTTTGTTTATTTAGAGATGGGGAGCGACCCATCAGGCAAGGGTCGCTCCCCTGGGGGGCAAATTGTATTTAGGCCATTTCTGCCCCCCTTGGGGGCAGATTGGGCGATTTGAGGTCAATCTGCCCCCAAGGGGTCAGAAACCACTAGGCACCTGGGATTTGTTTTTTGGCGCCAAAGTCACGCAGGGGGAGCGACCCCGTAGGCAAGGGTCGCTCCCGGGCAGGGGGGGTTTGGTGGGGGGGGGGGTCAAATTTATTTTAGGCCACATCTGCCCCCCCTGGGGGCAGATCGGCCTATTATTTGGCCGATCTGCCCTCCAGGGGGGGCAGAAACCTCTAGGCGCCAGTGCAAATCTTTTTTGTGTTTTTTTTTTGTTTGTTTGTTTGTTTTTTAGAGATGGGGAGCGACCCATCAGGCAAGGGTCGCTGCTCTGGGGGGCAAATTGTATTTAGACCATTTCTGCCCCCCTTGGGGGCAGATTGGTCGATTTTAGGTCAATCTGCGCCCAAGGGGGCAGAAACCACTAGGCACCGGGGATTTGTTTTTTGGCGCCAA
The DNA here is from genome assembly GCF_031143425.1 of Pleurodeles waltl. NCBI lineage: Eukaryota > Metazoa > Chordata > Amphibia > Caudata > Salamandridae > Pleurodeles > Pleurodeles waltl. The sequence goes on along the minus strand of NC_090447.1, from coordinate 832,727,165 downwards.
AGTCACGCAGGGGGAGCGACCCCGTAGGCAAGGGGCGCTCCCGGGCAGGGGGGGTTTGGTGGGGGGGGGTCAAATTTATTTTAGGGCATTTCTGCCCCCCCCCCTGGGGCCGGCTGAGCTAGAGGCCAAACTCCACAGGTAGGCACTTTGCAAAAAACACCTCTGTTTTCTGTGAAAAAATATGTTGTGTCCACGTTGTGTTTTGGGCCATTTCCTTTCGTGGGCGCTAGGCCTACCCACAGAAGTGAGGTACCATTTTTATCGAGAGACTTAGGGGAACGCTGGGTGGAAGGAAATTTGTGGCTCCTCTCAGATTCCAGAACTTTCTGTCTCCGAAATGAGAGGAAAAAGTGTTTTTTGGGCCAAATTTTGATGTTTGCAAAGGATTCTGGGTAACATAACCTGGTCAGAGCCCCGCAAGTCACCCCATCTCGGATTCCCCAGGGTTTCTAGTTTTCAAAAATGCGCTGGTTTGCTAGGTTTCCCCAGGTGCCGGCTGAGCTACAGGCCAAAATCCACAGGTAGGCACTGTTTTCTATGAAAAAATGTGATGTGTCCACGTTGTGTTTTGGGCCATTGCCTTTCGTGGGCGCTAGTCCTACCCACACAAGTGAGGTATCATTTTTATCGGGAGACTTGGGGGAACGCTGGGCGGAAGGAAATTTGTGGCTCCTCTCAGATTCCAGAACTTTCTGCCACAGAAATGTGAGGAACATGTGTTTTTTTTAGCCAAATTTTGAGGTTTGCAAAGGATTCTGAGTAACAGAACCTGTTCCGAGCCCCACAAGTCACCCCATCTTGGATTCCCCTAGGTCTCTAGTTTTCAGCAATGCACAGGTTTGGTAGGTTTCCCTAGGTGCCGGCTGAGCTAGAGGACAAAATCTACAGGTAGGCACTTCGCAAAAATCACCTCTGTTTTCTTTAAAAAAATTGGATGTGTCCACGTTGCGCTTTGGGGCGTTTCCTGACGCGGGCGCTAGGCCTACCCACACAAGTGAGGTATCATTTTTATCGGGAGACTTGGGGGAACGTTGGGTGAAAGGAAATTTGTGGCTCCTCTCAGATTCCAGAACTTTCTGCCACAGAAATGTGAGGAGCATGTGTTTTTTTTAGCCAAATTTTGAGGTTTGCAAAGGATTCTGGGTAACAGAACCTGGTCTGAGCCCCACAAGTCACCCCATCTTGGATTCCCCTAGGTCTCTAGTTTTCAGAAATGCACAGGTTTGGTAGGTTTCCCTAGGTGCCGGCTGAGCTAGAGGCCAAAATCTACAGGTAGGCACTTCGCAAAAAACACCTCTGTTTTCTTTCAAAAAAATTGGATGTGTCCACGTTGCGTTTTGGGGCGTTTCCTGTCGCGGGCGCTAGGCCTACCCACACAAGTGAGGTATCATTTTTATCGGGAGACTTGGGGGAACATAGATTAGCAAAACAAGTGTTATTGCCCCTTGTCTTTCTCTACATTTTTTTCTTCCAAATATAGGAGAGTGTGTAAAAAAGACATCTATTTGAGAAATGCCCTGTAATTCACATGCTAGTATGGTCACCCCAGAATTCAGAGATGTGCAAATAACCACTGCTCCTCAACACCTTATCTTGTGCCCTTTTTGGAAATACAAAGGTTTTCTTGATAGCAATTTTTTTACTCTTTATATTTCAGCAAATGAATTGCTGTATACCCGGTATAGAATGAAAACGCACTGCAGGGTGCAGCTCATTTATTGGCTCTGGGTTCCTCGGGTTCTTGATGAACCTACAAGCCCTATATATCCCCGCAACCAGAGGAGTCCAGCAGACGTAACAGTATATTGCTTTCGATAATCTGACATTGCAGGGAAAAGTTACAGAGTAAAACGTAGAGAAAAATTGATGTTTTTTTCACCTCAATTTCAATATTTTTATTTTTCAGTTGTTATTTTCTGTAGGAAACCCTTGTAGGATCTACACAAATGACCCCTTGCTGAATTCAGAATTTTGGCTTCTTTTCAGAAATGTTTAGGTTTCTGGGATCCAGCATTGGTTTCATGCCCATTTCTGTCACTGACTGGAAGGAGGCTGAAAGCACAAAAAATTGCAAAAATGGTGTATGTCCCAGTAAAATGCCAAAATTGTGATGAAAAATTGTGTTTTCTGATTCAAGTCTGCCTGTTCCTGATAGCTGGGAAGCTGCTGAGTTTAGCACCGCAAACCCTTTGTTGATGCCATTTTCAGGGGAAAAACCACAAGCCGCCTTCTGCAGCCACGTTTTCCAATTGTTTTGAAAAAAACGAAATTTTCACTGTATTTTGGCTAATTTCTTGGCCTCCTTCAGGGGAACCCACAAAGTCTGGGTACCTCTAGAATCCCTAGGATGTTGGAAAAAAAGGACGCAAATTTGGCTTGGTTAGCTTATGTGGACAAAAAGTTATGAGGGCCTAAGCGCGAACTGCCCCAAATAGGCAAAAAAAGGCCTGGCACAGGAGGGGGAAAAGGCCTGGCAGCGAAGGGGATAAGGGTAGTTAAAAATGCCTAGAGGTAAAAAATACTATTTATTCTGATACTAATACCTCTGACATGATTAAAAACGACATACGGGGATATAGCAAAATAATGTCTACACACCCCAAATGACAAAAATTGATGTAATCACTAAATCTCACAATAGGGAATAGTGTAGGTAAACACAGGATCCCCTGTGTTACTCTGTATAGTAGGTCAACATGTTTCTCGCTGTTTGGTCAATAAATGATCTATTGCGAATCGTCAGGACCTTGACACGTACCTAATCTCCAGTTCCGGGGGCTCTCAGTGTGTGCAGGTTTACCGGAGGTTGCGGTTCTCCATAGAAACCATAGTGGATTTTTCAGAGCCTGATGTTCTCCCCGATGAGGCCCTACCTTTAATATTTGGAGGGTTTCTTATTTTCCCTATTATGGGTTCCTAATTGCTTAAAGGATTAGGTACGTGTCAAGGTCCTGACGAATCACACTAGATCATTTATTGTTTACCTACACTATTCCCTATTGTGAGATTTAGTGATTACATCAATTTTTGTCATTTGGGGAGTGTAGACATTATTTTACTATATCCCGTATGTCGTTTTTAATCATTTCAGAGGTATTAGTATCAGAATAAATAATATTTGTTACCTCTAGGCATTTTTAACTACCCTTATACCAATCCTTACAATACTTTTGACCGGTTGTTCACTAGTATCAAAAGATCTCCGGCAAAGAGCCCCCCTGAGGGGCCCGTCAGGCATTGCAGCGCCGGCCTGACGAGGAGCAAAGCCCTATGATGAAGCATGTCACCGGCAAGTGAGTGAGGGCTTTTTGCTTCGAATAAATTGATTCCTATCCAATACAGAACCTTTAGTTTGAAAGAAACCCTCTAGTGTTTTGGAACTGTGAGTATACTGTTTTGATGTGTTAACTACTGGGAGCCATACACACAGGACCAGGAGTTTTTCCTCCGAATCTCCCACTTATGCCCCTCCGTGTTGTTGATGTTTGACAAGCTATTTTTAATACTTACTCGTCCCTTGTGGGGGAGTTGATACTGAACAGGTGTTCTGTTCAGTTGAACAGTGGAGAGGCAATAAAAGATGCCTTTAAATCTTGTTCTTATGTCACATTTGCTGTGTGTTCACAGACAGAGGGCTAAAGTCAGTTTTTCTTTCAACTAATTTTGCTTCTGACTGCAGAGTTCCAGGTTGTTGTAGGTTGAACTGGGTGACCTGCTGCTTAGAATGTAAAAGAAAAGGAGATAGGGTGTCAGGTTTTTCCTAACGCACAACATTTAAATGACTAAGTAAACTGTGCAAACATTTCAAATATATATTTCAGTAGTTGTGAAAGCCCTTTTTTATATTTCTGTGTATTGAAAAAATATTTTTATAGGATGAAAACAAATCAGAATACTTTACATTTTGATGTGCAAAGGATATGTTTTCTGAAACCCAATTTTCACAGATTGTTAATACTCTATATAGTTTTATCAGTAAAGCTGCAAGTTAGTGGAGAGGGTTTTGGACATTTCTTGGAAAGTTACTGTGTGTAGATGACAATATGTTACGACATCATGGTTTAGTAATATATTTATTAAAAGTGGGTGTTTAAACAAACTGAGAAACACTCCTGCCCTGAGGGCAATGTTGTTAGTAAACTAAAATAAGTCCTAGGTTTTGTAAGCTAGACCTCAAGGGTATGTGGGCTAAATTCTTGTGTTGCATGCAGCAAACTTTAGTCTACTTAATCAAACAAAAGAGGTTTTTTGTACTGCAGAAATGCTGAGCTCACATATTTGAGGGTGCAATCATATGTGAGAATTAAGAAAAAGGCGACTGTAAACTATTTGCCTAGGATCCCACAATTTGAGACCCGGTTACAGGTCACGTACATTACAGTTAGGTCGATGATTTAAGTTACTCGACGTGCAGGTCTAGTAACATTTTTGTGATTTTTCAGGCCCTGCTTCTTCTTGTGGGCTGAAATACAACAAGCCTGATAGGAAGGAAGGCATAAAACGAGAAAAATTAAGTAAAAAAAATGAATGAAGTTACTAACTAAATCAGCCTAATCGGGCCAAAACTAGACCTGGATTTCTTGTGTTCCAGTTCTGCGAGGACGTGGCTTGGAAGTTTGGCCTTAACTGTTCTTATTGGAGCAGGGCCAAGACTGATTTGCACATGCTTGGGTCTAATCTGCTGTGTTATGGTGAGCAAAAGAAGGATGGGTTGGAAAGCTACCCAGAGTGATTGCCAGTGATTAAACAGATTGCAAGCATTCTTCCTAACACATTGTTTGTGTTTGGTGCAACACCCTAAGTGGCCATTGGTATGCCCAGAGGTGGGTCCCTTCCTAATTATGCCACTGGAACCAAGCTGCACCTGACTGAAAAGGGCTGACCAGTACTTCTGTAATCGGTCTTGGATTGTTTGTGTTCTGGTTGAGAGAGGACCTGGCTTGGCTTTCGGGTTGGACTCTTCCTAGTAAAGCAGGAGGGACCAAAACTGATTTGCACATGGCTGGGTCTAATTTTAGGTGGCATGGTGAACAAAAGAACAATCAGTTGGAATGCTATATATACACCCTGTTTCCCAAAAATTGTTACCTCATGGTTAATGTTCATTTTATTCTGTTGAGAAGCTTTGATAACGAAACCTCAATTGGAATTGTATTTTAATTTTTATAGATATCTCTGTATTCTCTAGTCATTCCATTAATACAGTATACTTTTGAAAATATAAAATTCACCAAAATAACACACTTTACAGTACAGCACAGAATTGCATATTTTCAAGTAAGAGTAAGCAATATGGTACAGCATTTAATGGATTAAACTGGAACGTGTACACAGTATAACAGCTCATATTAAGAAAAGGCTGAGCTGAGCTGAGCCAAACCTAAGACCCATGACCCCCTGCGTCAGAGATGAGTCAGAATGACTATTTATCCACCAAATATCTGCCTGGCAACCTTCTTGGCCCTACTCTACAAAGTAGCTACAGAAACGCCAAACAGTTTTTCTCTTGATCCTTATTGTTTCCAGTCCTGTGGTTTGACAACACAGCTGTTAAGCAGCTGGTCCTAAGACTTCCATTCCTATTCATGGTTCACAACAACCTTCTCTCTGACTGCAGACTAGCAGACATTTAGGCTGAATGGGAATAGCCACATACACTTACCTGTTTATTAACATTGTCTGTCCTTGGTTGATATTTTTCTGTTCCTTTCTGACGATTTACCTATAGTGGTTGGGGATGGGATCTAAAACACCTGTATTAAGCAATATTGTTACTCAATGAGGCAGAACTTTGGTCCACTATGAATTGATAATCTAATGCTAACCTCTTACCACATTTCGCCAACTTTTATACATTTTCTTCACACAGGCTGTTAAAGAAGAATACATGCGAAAGAAACTGAAACTTCTGCCAACCATACAAAGAGGTGGCTGAGTTTCTTGTGAGAGGAACAAAAAACGGAACTTGAAAAGAGATGCAGGAGAGGCGATCTCAGATGCAGAGCTAGCTTAATTGAGAATTCTTGCTTTGTACTACCAGACAGGGAAAGGAGGCAGATTATGTAAAAGGCAAGAGAACTCAACAACATTAATATAGCAAAGGCACACCCAATACGTGAGGGTTACTCAACATGGCAGACTAGTAAATGTGTTACGAAATCATTAGAAAACAGCAAATCAAGTTCTCAGTCACCTCTATTTTGCACGTATAGGTGCTAAATTTAAAGCTAATCGATTGCCATTAATCTTCTCATATCTATTTCAGTGTCATTAAATATTTCAGTTGTGTGTTCATCATGGCAGGTTTCGTCCTCTTCACCAATAGTTAATCGAAATTAATGGACAGTGCTTTTATTAGTGGTGAGATAACAATTAGTACAGAGGCTTAATTGTATGGAAATATAAATTAGCCAAACAGAATGAATTCAGCAAGGATTATTTTAAAAACTACCTTTGTTTTCCAGTCCCTCAAAACGCCTTTCAACCAGGACCAAATGCGTCTTCTGTCTAAACATTATTAATTCCCTAACACTGTCTCTGATGTGGTCAGTTTGTTCTTCACTACTTAATGAGGTGTTGGGGATGAAGGGACAACATTCAGATTTCACTTTGACATGTACACTCCCCACCCCCTTAACAGCCAGGACAACATCCAAAGTCATTCTACTTTGCAAAATAATAATTCTCTGAGAATGTACTTTTCAGAAGCAAGTTCCAGTAAGATGGATGTAGCATTTGTCACCTCCTCCCGTATTTGGAAAGTGATTTGGACTGCACGGATAACTTGCTGCACCATGTACATGGGGGGGGGAGACAAAAAAAAATGGCTTTGTTTCAGCCATATCAGGGGCAGATCTTTTTGATAGTGGAACTGTTAAGGAAAGTGACAGATGTGTGGAACTACATAAGCAGGGTAGAAAGTTCCTGACCAGTCTATAGGGCATCTAGGGAAGAGCTTGTTTCCCACAAACAAAATATATTCCATACTTCTTGTTGGACTGGCTGTGGAAACGCAAGAATCCTGCGGCATCTCGAAAGTTAAAGTGGGGAAGATAGGAATTACATCGAAAGCAGTGTCCCATTCACTGTGGCACTCAGACTGCAATTATGAGTCTCAGATGCAGAGATAGACAGGATACGCAGGGTGAACGGAAGCGGGCTTCATACTTTCCTCAGAAAATCGGAGGTCATTGTGTTCTATAGGTAGCTGGAATGGAACCCTCTGACTTGGCTGCAGTGTGCGTTCATGAAGACCGACCTACTGGGCTGCAGGTTGTGACAGGCTTCGCGGTAGCAGTCGGGCAGCGTAGCTTGGACCCGATGATGGAAGCTGCAGAGACTTTGAATCAATTGCCTTCAATATTGCAAAAGGAAATGTTATTTTTGATTCCAGGTCGGCATCGTAAGAAAACTCACTGAAGCCATAAACGTAGACATTTCCACTTATGTGCAGTGACCCCCATATGAGCCGATAAACATAGATTGGAATAATCTATGTTTATGACTTCAGTGAGATCCTGTGATGCAGAGTTATATGATCATGCTTTGGTACAGTACATATCGGATACAGTGCTGGGCAGTGCATGCAGGATAAGTGCAAATGCTGGGTGTATGTGTGCCTATGTGTGGTACAGTACATGGAGGATACCGTACTGTGCAGTGCGTGTATCCTGTTTACACGCACTGGATGTATGTGTGCCTGTGAATGTTAAAATTCATGGAGGGCTCTGAGTTCCAATTTGGGATACTCATGCCTGATGATGAAACATTAAGTGAAGTTAGAGAGTCCCCCAATCCCCCCTCCCGCCACACTCAAGCAGATGTGTGGATCCCTGTAAGCTAGGTGGGACATACACTGGGGCGTAGAGGACCAGCTCGCCCCTGTAACCTTCAAAGGGTGCTGTTTGATTCAATCAGAGGTCACAATGAAGGTCTTGGGCAGATCTCAGGAAGGAGATTGGGCTGATAAGAGAATCATAAAGAGTAGAACTGGGACCCTGGGCAAATGTTTGATACACATATCACAGTGGCTGACATCCAAGTGTGAACTCTGGTCACTCCATGGGCTGTGATGTGGTACTGTCCATGTCAGAGACATCCCCGCTGTGACACACTGCTTTTCAAGAGGAAGAGGAGTATACACTTCAAAAGAAGCAGAGCCCCAACATAAAATTTCAAAGGCGCAGACCTTAAGTCACATTTGGTGTCTGGAAGTGGACTATAAGAAGAGAGGCTGAGACACCAAAATGTTAATCTGTCAAGCAGCCAGACCAGCTGTGTGAGGAGGGGATGTATTACAGGACTTCTGCCTGTGACCAGGACTGGGGACCAAGGCCTGCTAATCTCCTTGCCGGGTGAAGAGACATCACCCAGAGAATCCAAGATCACCTGCCCTAGAGCGCCAGTGCCTGCCTGCTTACCAAGGTCAGTGTGACTTGTGAGGGAGCAGAGAGCATTTGAGGAAGCAGGTTCCAGTGGGGAACCCTGTCAAGTGGAATACCTGTGTAAGGTGTGAAGAAACAGCTGCTGCACCGATCTGGTTGTTGACCATGTGCAGGAATGTGTTGCGCGCCCCTTTATGCCATTAGAGGGATGAAGTGATGTTGGCAGTGTGAAAGATTGCTGTGCAGGAAGGGCCAAACCTTGTGCTGTAGGGGTATGGTGACCTCTTATCTTATGTCATGATGGGCCACCGAGGAGAAAGATTGCAGTGCATTAAAAGCCAAAGCCTTGTATGGTAACAGTGCGATGACCCTCGTATGCTAGGACGGGCCACAGTGGGTAACTTTGCCGTGTTGACGGAGCTGGAGCCTGGGGTCAGTGCACAGTGGTGACCCTGTGGGGTGGAGAGTTTCTCCAGAAGCACCAATGACCATGACATACTATACCTTGTTGAAAAAGTGGGACTATGAGGAAGCACTGCCACCAAAGTGTGGGACCCAGAGTATCTGCCCACCCATCTGGAGCGAGTAAATACTTATGCAGCAGGAGAGGTCGCATGAAACCTCCAATCCCTGCAGGAGCATGACTGCAAGGGAGTTAGCCTGCACCTGCCGAGTGTAGCTGCTGAGTTCGTGCACGGCTGACTCACCAGAATTGGGCTGGAGTCAGTGTGAGTGTCTGTGGACGGGGTGCACTCCAGGAGTCTGAACCCTTTCCTCCTGGCAGTGTGGGTAAGCCTTATTTAGGGCTTCACAACTCCAGGGGAACCTGCTGCTAATTTGATCGCATGTGCATTGAAACCCTATTGGTTTTAAATCGGAGTCGTAATGAACTCTTCAGACTCTGACTTCTAGTGTTGCATACCCTGGATGTTACCAATAATAAATGAGAAATAACCACGATCACTAACACAAAAAGTGAGTGGGACAAGGAATCACAAGAGGAGCACTAGAGCCCTGACCTCAGGTGAAGGCTATGTAAATTGTTCGTGAATGTCTTATTCTTCCTTTGTATGCCTAGTATAAAATATTACTTTCATAAAAGTGAGTATTAGGTTGGGCAATGAGTTAATCCGGCTGCTTTGCACATTTTGAGTTGTGAGCCCATGTTCACTAATCTTTATCCTCACCTCTCAGAGAGCATTGGATTCTCTGGCCACACATACCCTGAGAGACCAGTGCGGAGGGGTATTTGGCCCAAGTACTCACGATCTATACTATGTAGTGCCCTGGGTCGCCAGGAGGAAAAGACCTCAACAGCCACTGTTGGGCACAGCAGTCCCTTTGTGCCCCATGGCCGTCTGAAAGGGGTTCTGGCTCCAATTGTGTGGTGTACTCCAACATTCTATTTACTCTTTCTATCATCCATTACTTTGAGCAATAGAGAAAGGCATTTCATAATGTTCTATATTAGTAGACAAGATCTGTTTGGAACTGAATGGAAAAAACAGCACACTGTTGTCAGATGCAAGAGTGCAAGGAAATCCTTCAAGTAGTAAATGTTTTCTGATGAAAACAGACATTACCTGCAGTGGTGGGTTTTCTCATGAATTCATAATATACACACTTCGAATGGAAATCTATGAGAACCATATGAAATCTGTTGCCTGAAGGCATCATTGATATATGGAATAGGAAATCTAGACAGGAAATCTACCCTAGCAATTATTTTTCTCCTACAACAAAGCAAATCTAAAAAACTAAACTCGCATATAGGAGACACTATTCTTATTGGTCTTGGTCTTGGAGAAGCTTTTCCCAGGACATTTTCAAGCAACAGATAAACTAGAGGGTTGCGTTTAGTACATAGTGACTTTCTGTCCCCAAACATAGGTATAGAAATGTTCCAAGGTACAAATACATACTAGTGCTTCACTCTCAGTTATGCAGTAATGTTCTTCCGAATTGTCTTAGTGATCAAGAGCCAAAAGCCGAAGTCTTTACTTACTCTTTACCATCTGCAAGAGTAAAGAACAAATACCTTTAGAGCTAACATCAACAGTTATTATGCACGGGTCTCCATCAATATATGGCTGCAGTGTTGGAGCTTTAATATTCAGTTTTTTAGTAGCCTCAAATGCTTAATTATATACATCTGTCTATACAGTTCGCTTCCCCTTGCAGATTAATTTCTTCAGCTGATCAGTGATGACTGCATATCCCTCTCCAAAATGTACACAGATGTTCAGAAAGCCCAACAAAGGACTTAACTTGATCAACACTTTTATGGTGAGGGGCTTTCCTGGTGGCCTTGGTTATATCGTCTTTAGGACTAATACCTTAAGGAGGTAAAACGCTGCTGAGTCTAAACAAAAAGGCATCCACAAATAACAGAACAACCTGAAGGGAGTATTGAATGGAGTGACTTGAACTCTTATATTGGAACTTGTTGTTATGTGGACCAAATTGCAGCGCACGTCCAGTTTGCGCCATAATCTCAACAATCCATGCCACTGATTCTAGTCCATTAAATTATGGTCTGCACATAGCCTTATCTCTCTCTCTTATTTGTATTAATTATTTAATTATATATTTATTTAGCTAGTACCATTTGGGTGACTTATTCCAATGAACTTAAATAGTTTTACCTTATCAGCCTTCAGCTGGCCTAATGTTGATGCAATTGTTTTCTAATTATTAAAGGGACATGTATGACCTTATAGCAAACTTGAGTGGTTTATTCTGTTAAAACAATGCAGTGTTCAAATCCTTCAACACAATTCAAACTATCCTTGAACACCTTCCTAGGTCTGCCCACTTTTTAATACTTATTTTTTCTAAAGCTGCCATCGCAATAGGACATGCAGTGCCTGGTCGCAAAACCTTACCGTTTGCATCGTGATCTCTCAAACCTGAGACACTGTAGCACTTCTTAGCTATGCATATATTTAACCTATCCTATATTTGCCTAACAGTTTCTCAGACGTACCCCAGCATATCAATTTTGTTATCTCCGAATTCAACTGAATTAATGTCAGAAGATAATAATTTTACTTCTTTCCGTTCTTAAAGAAATAAGTGATCAGAGATAATTGAAATAGGTGAATCTGAATCAACGGTGACCTTCAAGTTGACCTTTCCACGGTCAGTGTAACAGACAGGTACACCCTTGCTAGCACTATCTTCCTGTTTAAAGTCTGTAACGGATAATACCAGATTACAGTGTTGATTACCATTGTCTAGACTATGTTGCTGAACTGTTAATTTGAATACGTTTCTGACTACTTTACACAGTTTAGCAAATGCCCTACCCTCCCATATTTATTGCATTTCCTGTGCAAGCAGGACACGTACTAAAGTTTGCAGCATGAAATCTTGAACCACATTGATAGCATTCATTCTTTTGGAAACTATCTTTATCTCTCTCTCTGTACTCTTTCCAAACTATGTACTTCTGGTGATGATGATGACGATGAAACTGCATTAACGGCAGTCACATTCATAGAAGCATTTGCATTCTCAAGTTTGTTCAGTCCTTCTATTGCCATTACTGAAAGTGCAATACCTTTTGCTACTAGCAGAATTCTAACTGCAGTGGGGTTTTTGCAATATGGCAACTGCACTTTAATTTTCTTATTAAATCAAGTTACTACTATTTGCTCTTTTAAACAGTACTCATGTGTGGCATCAACATCATACATTGATGCCAGTATTCTCTGTTCAGCTAATCAGTTCAGTGATCATTTGATTCATCAGTCATTTGCTTCCTCCTCCTTGTTTCCATAATTATACTTGGAACATTAAAAAAGTGATTAAGCCTTTCAACAGCTTCTGTATAGTCATCCCACTCTCAAGATTATGATTTCTCAATTACTCCATGCAAGAGGTTAGAAATCATAAGACCTTCTGAGCCAAGGCTCCTTATAATAATAATAAAACATTTCCTGTCCACATCAAATTTCTTAGTATTAATTGGGATCCAGTAACATTAAACATTCTATGCTATTGTTTCCACTTAATTATAGGAAATTCTGCTGATTGTAAAAATGCATCTGGCATAACGGCACTTTGCATGGCAGTGCAGAAGCTAGAATGAATGAGCTGATTAAATTGACTGAAATTAATTTAACATTTTCCTGCATCTAATTTCCTAACTTCAGACCCAGAGTCCATACAAGTACACACTGGCATAGTTCATAAGAATATTCTTAATGACAGTACATGGAATACCTTTTTATTGTCCTTCTTTGTCATCCTGAAACACTTCTCAACACTGATGCTCATTGCTGAGGCAATAAAAACTACTAAAATAGCTGTTGCATGATGACTCACTATGTCACCTTCTTTTAGTGGGACATGGACTTATTGTTTGCCAAACTTCCTTGCATTGCTGCTGATGTGATCCTTCAAATAATAAATAGGGTTGTGCTGGTTTCCACAATGGCAGACTATGAAAGTGGACAATCTTGTGCTGGATTTTTTCTTCTAATATACTTCACTTAAAATTGAATTTACCTTGTGGACTCGTGTGGTAGTACCAGCAGATTGTTGCAATCTGAAGAATGATAGCACTGCACTGCAATATTTCAGTGGCTCTTGAACTCCACTGATGATTGGTAATGGACGACATGATAGTACTGAGCACAGGGATTATGCAGTTATAGCTACCAAATGAGCGCCACCACTTTAGGTCGAAATGATAACAGCTTCATGATAATTTAAAGATGATTTATTGCAGAAGTCCTCAGCAAATAACACCCGCTGTGCCAGTATTACTGTCTGTTACCTTTGGAATCCTCTGTATGTTACTGTCATGTCTGACATTTAAATAGCCCACATGCCTATATCATTCTGTAACAATTAGGCACAGCTTCATTTGAAGAGTACCTGCAGATTGCCCTGCTATAACGAACACCTCCATCACAGCATTCAACAACCTCTCCTTCTTAACCATGGGAATGGAACCTGCTGTCCTTGATAGCGCCTCGACTGGCTCCTAGAAAGTGTGTCACATCGATGTATAATATGTTAATGAACCCCACGAAATGTGACAATAATATAACTAGAGCACGTTGGATGAAAGATATGGGAAATTTAGTTATGAGTGAAGATTTGGAATATTGCTGCCAGCAAACAATGCCAGTAGCCACACATGGTCGGTATAGTTACTTCAGTATAAATACATAGATTGTCTATACCGTACAGGATTGAGCAAGGCTGGGTACAGTGGGAAGGATAATGATAGCTGTGTTAGGTGCCATGCCCAGCATGCTGGCTTTACATATTTAACATCGGACTGCCTTAAAATAGCTGGGTTCTGGCAGGAATTGTTTACCACAGCGAACAAGATAACAGAACTAGGAGTGGAAGTGAACCAAATGCTGGTAATTTTGGGTTATGTAAAGAGAGTACCTAAATCTTGTAGGAAATGTGTGGGGAGGGCCATGCTGTTGGGAAGGAGACCTGTAGCAATGACTTGGAATGGGGTGACTGTCTACTGTGGGCTCCTGGATAAAGATATGGCCCAATGTAGTGTGCACTCAGCGATCAATGCCATGGTACTTCCCAGGACATCACAGCAGAGACCCATAGAGGGTCCACTGAGGCATTATCTGTTAAAGGCGGCATCTGGCAGAGATAATTCTGAGGAGTGAAGGGGTGATGAGAATGGTGTCTAGATCTGCAAAATGTCCCTGTTACATAGAAATGGTTGTGATACACCTTTGTGTGGAAAAATAACTCATCTCGCTTGTTAAGATATGCTGTCACATTCAGTGTATGCTGAGACGACTACTTGTTTGAATTGTTGGAAACTGAAAATACAGATTAAAAAAAAAAAAAAAAAAAAAACACAACCTCTCCTGTGCTGCTATGAAAGCTGCATTGTCCTAAGGGACCTGTTGCGGCCAATCACTCTTCCCTATTAACCAATCTCTCACGTCACTTGCACAACCAATCTAAACAATTGATTCACATCTGCCTAATTTGGTTTACACACTACTAAAACCATTTATAATTATTCACAGAACTTTGGCGGGCGGGGGGTTTGCCATATAAGGTGAACTATTTCTTCATGTCAGTCATCTGGGGACTGTTGTACATGTAGTGTTATTTTGTATTCGGGGCCTGGATGGTCTTTGAAAGAGAGATGGTCATCTGGGTAGTCTGAGGCAAGAGCCCCATTGTCGGGATCACTAGTGAGGTGTGCTGATCGTTGTGGTTGGCCTAGCTGAAATGGAATGGATTCTTGGTCTACAATGGGAGTGCAGGGTGGTAGAGTAGGCATCATGCCTTAAGCGCTGCACACCATCCTTGAATGCTGCACTGTCTGCCAATGGACTTCCCGTTCATGGTTGCTCATTATTTGCTTGTGCCTCTCGTACAGCTGTGCTGCCAGCACTGTTCCTTTTCTGGGTGCAGTTATAGGAGAGCCCCTAGCATCTCTCACTGGAATGGGGAAATGTAGGGCACCCAAACACCCTCCTCCCTATTTCTGCAACTTTTTGAATGAGGTGGTTCAGGGATTTGGGGAATTTGAAAAGAGGAGGAGGGGCAGTGGGGCAGAAGCCCAAATCCTGTCCCTTAACGGACGTAATTGATATTGCAGTTTCTCTGCAGACTGTTTCAAAATGCTGACTGGAGACTCATGCATGTGCTTATTAGCTTCTTAATATCATTTCAAAAATACTTTCCATTGTGGGGTATGGATCTTTTTTTAGGTTCTTTCAATCGTTCTGTCATATTGCTTAAGCATTCTAGATCAGAGGTACATCCCTCCAGAAACAACTTCTTATCATCATTAATTGTGAGTTTTACCCATTGTTTCAAATATCAGCATGTTATTTTTTTAAACTGGTAGTGCACAGCTTGGCAGAAGTCCCTTTCAGTAGAAGCTCTTCTTGCTTCAATATCTTAGTCCCGTTTCTTGTTTCACATTCATAGGAAAACATGGAGGTGTCTGTGAGCCTTTTGCTTTAGCTCATCCTGTAGAGGGAGAGAGTGAAGGATGGAAATGCGAAAGGGGAAGTAACCCCTGTAAATTTCTTCTAACTGATCTTGTGGCGGGGTAAAGATATTTTTTTACTTACACGCAATGACCCCCCCGCTTTTGGCTGTTCTCCAAGTAATGCTGTGAGGCTAGTGAAAGAGCTGGTGCGGCTGGATATGTAAGTTTCTTTCTCACGTGTCTGTGCTGTCTATCTTTTTAATACATGGTTTCACTTCACCTTTTAATTTAGCTGCGCTATCATTAGCTGTGCTATCACTGTTTAACCTGATCACTGGGTCAAGCACTGGGCTGCGCTCCAGTTTCCCTTCTGAAATTTTTTCCTTCCCTTTGTCACCTGTAGTTGTCATTTGGAGCCCAATTGTTCCCTTCTCATCTCAGGCCAAGAGTAGGCTGCTCCTGGTCAATGTACCTTGTTCTGTAAAAGATAAGTATGACTCTGAGCCCATTTGAAGTTTAAAACATGTTGATTAAGTGTATTCATGGAGAAATCAAATCATTATCGCTACCCAGCACGACACAGCTTTGTCTCACCAAGCAGTTGAACATCTAATTCTAACCCATCCCTAGCCCTTATACTTTTTCATCACCTAAGCAGCATACACATCACAGAAATTGAAACTTTAAAGAACTGTACTAACAGATGCCTGGGTTTCATGTTAGAAGGACAAAGAGGACCTTGAAAAATGATGCAACAGAGGTGATCTTAGACACGTAGCTAGCTGAATTGCGAATTCTCACATTGTAGTGCTAGGCATGGAAGCGAGGCTGAGTATGTCAGAGGCAAGCACAATTAAGTACATTAGTATGAGCCAGACATACAAAATTTGTGCGGGTTACTCAACATGACAGTTTAGTCAATGCAATTTTAAATTGTAACCACAACATGAGTTCTCACTGTTCTCTGCATTTAATTTCTCATTTTATGTATTTTTATATTTGTTTTGCCAATTTTATGCCTGTTGCACAATTGGAAATAAATGTAAGACTGCACACTATTGGCTTTGCCTATTCTTGTTCTTCTTTGACAATTGCTAGAACTGTTATCTTGTTCCTACTTAGGTAATAGGATTGCATATTATGACGACTGAAATTCAGAGTGTGGGAGACTGAGTCCATCTACACCGTCAGAAACTGTTGGCCCAATTCCTGACTAGCTCACGTTGCCTCACCCAGACCTTTGAACCTACCAGGGTGGAAGGTGATTATGGCATCTTGAACATGATACTCTGACTACTCAAGGAAGTCGTGGAAACAGATCTTACCCTTTTGTTGTATTACTCATGCATCCCCACGCAAAACAAAAAAGAGATGCAAGATAGGTTTTCATTACATTTATTGAAACAATTGTAATATTGCATAGAGAGAATGAGCTGCAATTATTAGGCAGCTGAAACAAAGCAAAGTAATCAGCATTATAAACATGGTAAAGAAAATAAACAGTCTAACCATGATGAATGTTGTTCCAATGTTCTAGTGGGTCTAGAGGTTCCTACTTAACCCTAAGACTATACTCGAGAGCATAGTGGGTGTACCCTTCCGCTTGCCCCAATCTAAAGGATTATCCTTACCCCATACCTGGAAATTGTATCTGCAGTGTAGGTGGCAGTCCTCTCAGTAACCTGGTAGATTAGCGCAAGAGACCTCCATGTGGAACACAGCATGCGTCCCAGGATGGTTGTGACTAGAATACCTTCTGCCCTTCTGGGTCAGTGGATTGTTTGTATAATAAACCATACTGTGTTGAAAGCGCAGCCCCGAAGCAATGCTGTGTTTAGGCGTTAGAAGCTGTTTCCTGAATGGTTAACACAAACTAGGATATCGTGTACAATGTTCTTAGCCTTGGACAGAAAGTACTGACGTTGTGCAAAGCTAACTAAACAAACAACCTGTTCCTCATTGTTTGTAGAATAAAAGCAACCTGATAAGTGTGTCAAAAAGTAATTGCTAAATAGCCATGCTAAAAGCAGTACAGCTAACACATGTAAATATAAAACAAAGTTAAAAATAGGGGGAACCAACTCGGGTCCAAAATGTCCTCCCAAAAGAACGTTGTGGTGTAAACTGATATACTAGTTTATGAAACTTTACGAGTCTCTTGCTAAAAGATGGTTGGAAAGTTTTGAATATTTTTCACGTCTTACAGATAATTGCTAGCACCAGAGCCACAAGTGCTTGGCAGTACCTACAGTAGGGAGAGAGGGAAAATTCTTAATGTTTGAGAAAAGATGTGAAATCTGTTTGTCCTTAACAAGAAGTGTCACTGATAACATGAGGTTTTAGTAGATTGTACTGAAAATGATGATAGGTGGGAAATTAAAAGAATAGGAATCGGTTATGATGGGAATACTTAGGAGTAAGTGAACATTTTAATTGCCACTGTTTGTAGTTCTGCAGTGATGCATTGCAGCATTTCACTACCTGCAAGGAATTGTGCATGATCATGGTCCTCATCAGACCCCTGACTCACTTTACTTCAGATGGTCTTCTCTTCTGTTTCAGAGGCTCACCTGATGCGGAGACCCAGGTGATTGAAATTTTTTTTTCTGGCTAAATGTTTTGCGGATTGGTATCTTTTTGCATATTTTTTTGTGCTTCGGTACATTGATGGCAGAAAGTTGTTCTCTGAACTTTCAGTCGGTTGTCTTTGAATCGAAAACTTAAAGTTACAATTTTAAGTAGTCTCCATTTGTTAAGCTCCCATTTACTCTAGTGTGTTACAGTTAACCAAAACATCCTTTTGGACGTTTACTTTTCATTCCTGCTGGAAGAGAACAACAGGTTATATAAAAAGTTGATCACCTGTCTACATGTGGCTGACAGGTGCTGCCATGTCATATTTGTGTCTGTGTCAGGACTCAAACCATCTCATGGGAGACTTCAGAAAATGTTTGTACTCATCTAAAAGAGTCAAAAGATGTATGCCTGGCAAGCCCAATTAAAATAAGTAAAAACTAACTTGCAATATTTAGGATTTTGTCTTGCCCTGTCTTTTCTTTCAGCACTAGGTAACTGGGCCACACTTCAGGGCTGTGTAACCTTGTACTGACATGAAAGTCTCTGAGTAGCAATACTTTGGTAGTACTCTTCTAGACAGTCTGCAGTCACACACGTTCAGACTTTCTAAGGAATGTTATCTAAAAAAGTTGAAGTGCCATTAAGTAATTCTGAATTAGAGTTTGTAGAACACTAGGAGAATTCTGCCTACCCTGATCCCAGTCCCAAGGATCAAATTCCTAGGCAGAGATTTTAGACAACATGACATAAGTTTTATATCCAGTTTGCAAAACCCCAAAACTGCTGGCTCATTTTAGGTTAATATAGATATTTGATGATTCTTTCTTTTGGTTTTAACAATTTGTGGTATAGCCGTTCTTTTATGGGTTCATGACACTGCCATTGTTTTACTGCTACTGTGAAAAACAATGACATGTTTTCCTCCTTTCACATAAGAGAAAGTGTCTACCGAGAGAAGATCATGGGTGAAGACGCTACATTACAAGAAATGGTTTTCAAACTGGCATTGCAACTGGCTGCTGGTGTGGCTAATTGTGTTTATTTCGAACACTCTCTAAACAAAATATCATTCAGTTTACCAATTTCATTAACATATAAGGCAAACTTATTGACTTCACTAGCATAGAACGTTTGAAACAATTGATTTAGTGAAATCTCGTGTTGTCAGATAATGTAGGGAAGCTCATTGTTATAGGAGAAATTCCGGAAAGCCAGTCTTGCGTAGGTTTAGTTGAGTGTTCAAAAAAACAAAATTCTTGAATGCCTGAAACGTGACCTTGATAGTCGAACCCAACCTCTCTAAATTCAAGAAACTCCTGTACACAAACCTATTTTGAGAGATTTGATTGAAAGAGTGCAACCCCTGAACATAAACCTAATTATACAGATATTTAATTAGGAGTGTAAGCACCTCAGTAAAATGCTGCCTTCCTATCTAGTGACTCCAGTCAACAGCTCAATGTAAAGATGATCATCTTATTCCATGTCAACCTTAATGACGATTTACTGCTCTGGAGGATTTGTCCCCTGAGCTGGTATCTAATTGAAATCAGTAATTCAATCAGTGTCCCCACCACCAAAGAACAACCAAGATAAAAAGCCTCTTCCTGGCGTTGGACTCCAGAGATTGAAGAAGGCCGAAGGAAGACTAACCCTACCTCCGGACTGGATTCTGACAACTGTGTTATTTACACAAAATTATTTAGAAACAAATTAAACTTACCCATAAAACACTTGTATGAGCCGCCGCCTTAACTTTCTAAAATACCTAAACATTTTACACTTGCCTCTAAGAAACAGACTTACTTGCTGATTTACATGGGGCACTATTATCTTTCATGTATAAGATATTCTACCATGACAGGTTTCTTTTGCTCGGAATGGATCTCTGCCATGAGAAAAGCCACATTTGTTAGGAAATCCCTGCTGGAAATTCCACCATACTTTTAATAGAAGATGGAATGTCTGCCAGCATATGCTGGGCACTGGGAATATACTCACAAAGTAATGCTATATGTTCAGTAGCCACGTTACTGCTCTCTCTATAATTCTGGTGTGATTTACCGGTATGTTAGGGTCTCTCTGTGCACCTCATATATTTTCTAGATCTTTAAGAATATACCCCAGGTGTAGACTTTCTAGACCCGGTTTTATTTTTTAACACAAGACAGACATATGCACTGTAATCACCCCACAACCCACTGAGCAGTACTTGAGTGAGATGTGCTTCAGTTAACAGTCAATTCTATAAAAGATCAGTGGGATATTTAGTGGAATTCAATCCTTCTTTCATAATAGAAAGGCACACTTAAGAACACTAGGAAACAATGGATATAATTTAAAGGTTAGGGGCCTGATTTAGCGTTTGACGAAAGGGTAACACTGTCACAATGGTGACAGATATCCTGTCCACTGAAATATAAATCCCATAGGATATAATGGGAATTATATTTCGGTGGATGGGATATCCATCACTGTTGTGACGGAGTAACCCCTCTGCCATACTTTAAATCATGCCCTTAGTTTAAAATCAAAATCCTATCCTCAATCTATCAAACCAAATTTATAAAGCATTCAGCTCGCCGTGTCTAGTGTCCCGAAGCTAGAATCAGACTGCAGGTGAAGGCAAAGTAGACAAAGCTTAGATGAAATATTGCACATCAAGTAACCAAGTTTTCAGGTGTCTCCTGAAATGATTTCCATTGCTAGTGCCGTGTACTGAGATTGGAAGATTGTTCTATGTCCTGGTGGCCATGTAAGAGTAAGCGGTTGCCTCGTGTAGCTAGCCAGACCCTCAGTACCTTCAAAAGGAGGACAAATGGTGATCTTGAAGTTCTAGAAGGAATGTAATGAAGGAGCCTATTACTGAGAGATTTTTTGTGATCGCCTTGTAGAATGCTCGGTGGGCCAGGACCAGAGATTTAAAAAGAATGTGTTTCCTAACTGGGAGCCAATGCCAATCTCTTAAGTAGGGGGGCTGTGGATTGTCTGCTTAAGATTTGTTTATGAGCCTAGCTACAGTATTCAAAATTGTCTGCAAGTGCCCAACCAGTTAGTTTGGAAGGCCAAATACTGTACATTAGCATACTCTGTTCTATAAGTTACCATGTGGGCAAAAAATGTGTGGGTTTCTAATGTGGCTGTGGGCTCAGGAGGTGTTACCAGTTCCATGAGCTCGCCAATCTTTTTGAGCAGCACTCCATGACCTGTGACACCAACTTTAGAGGTTAAGCAAAGCTTTTGCAATCTGAAACATTTCAGGCGAGGCATTAGTGGCTGGGTTGATTTTTCTGTGAAAAAGGTTTGGGCTAGTTTATTCGCATTACGATAGGGTTTCAATACAGTTGTAAATGCCTTGTTGTCTTTTATATTATACCCTGATCTGCATTTTCTTCCTAGGTGTTTACTGTGCTTTTTTCCCTTATAAATGCTTGAGAAAGTCATGGGGCTGAGACAGCCTATGGGAATTAACTGTTTTGAGGGCACCAGATGGTCTACTGCTGTCTACATTCACCTGTTGACTAGTTCAGCAATATCCTCAATGGAGCCTTTTTGAGGGTACCTTGCTCTCAAAGTTGGAAAGGACTTGTTTACCATCTCTGCTCCAAGGGTGAGATATAGGCTCAACCGTGTATAAAAACTGATGAGTAATCAAATGCACACTGTATGTGTAGTAACTATGATAAAAAAACAGAATAGTAGCAGCAATGTTTGTGAGAATTGTGAACAGCAGAAAATATTGCACTTATTGGCTTTGTAACATTATTTCGACACCACCCTCATATCTGTGGCTTACCAACCTAAACTCAGCACCATAAAGACAATGCCTAATTCCAGGTTGAAAGACTATACACAACTGCATACCTGTATTGAACAATGAGGCTACTGTTAAGACTAATAGCATTGTCTGCTATCCTTGTCTGCGTTGAAGGCCGGCTGATAAGCCTAGCAAGTAAATGCTGACTGTGCCTCCCGGTAGTCTTCATCGAAAGTAGTTTTTGGCCTATCTCATCTCAGTCTCCTGTCCAAAAGTTCCTCTTTCTCTTTACATATTCTGTTCCTAATGTGTATAACTTTATCTGGTCATTATTGAATCTTACAGAGTCAACAAAAAGAAAAGTGTCTGGTACCTTTTATTTATTTTCATTCAATAATAATAAACGAGAAACTGAGTAACCAGCTTCCATGGAATCTTGTTCACAGTTCCAAAACCAGTATTTAGAACAGATAATTCACAATTGAATACCATGAATGTATTCAAGGAAACTACTAACTTGTTGCATAGAATATTGAGATTATTAAATGTACATTCTGTGTTTGTCACTTTTATCTAAATAATTAAAAAATGTAACTTAAAAAGGGTTATACCTAGAAGGGACAAAAATGTTAATTATAACATACCAGTCAGTAAAATTCTACCGTAGTTTCCTTTTGTGTGCTGTGTAAGCACCACATACAATAAAATGTGAGTTAAGCATGGTTCCTAGAGCCAGTTCACTTAAATGCAGCTTGCTTTGATGATCAGCAACTGTCTGACCATCGAACATGGAAATCCAGTCCAATGCAACAGTATATAAACACTATAGCATAGGAATGTACAATATCTGCAAATGTGGGAGACCAGGTACGCATCCTAGCAACTGAATTCATGTGAAGTGGAAAAGGCATGGGTGTGTGTGTGATGATAATGGATTATACAATGCAGTAAATGGGTGAGGAAACATTTGTCGATGGCTTTACAATAAACTACATGGCTCTACACTGAGCTACTATATTTCCATGACGGTCTTTTGTGGCAGCATCACCACCAAACATAGTATTAGGAAAGCTGTCGTAGATTGGATGCTTGCTTCTCACCATTTCTACTGGCAATGACACTGCTCCATGAAACACTCATTGAGGTGCCAGAGAAAGCTCTGCCAGCAAACCTGTACTCTCACAATAAAGAACTGGATCTGCAGCAAGTGCAGATGGGAATTGAGCTATTTTTCTTTTTTTTTGGTGAGATTCCCATTTTTACCTTTTTCTAAATGAGGGAGCTAAAGTTGATACTCGAAGCTTCAGAACTGGTGATATTACATCTGAGACCCGAGAGGGACATTAGCAGTCCCATTAATATTTCATCTTAATAGTAAAAGCATCAAAGTTACTCTTTTACCCAATACTTTAAAACATGTTGGTAATGTTGTCCTGCTGACAAACCTAATTGTGATTTATGTTTTGGGGCCATCAGCAAGGCCTGGTTGAAAGCAAACTCAGCATTTTTATCTGGTCGCTAAAATTAGCAGCATCTAATTGGTAACAAAAACTCTCCTCTTTGTTAGCCTCATAAGAAAATTCATTTGTTGTTGTGTACTCATAAATGGTCAGTAATATCGATATTTAACATGACTAACCAAAGACTGGCAATGGTTATTTCATGTTCAAAGAGGGGTTATTTTTCTCTCTTTGCTATGAAATACTTTTCTTTGAGTGGTGGAATTTAATATAATCATGCTGATCAGATGTGTTAAATATAAGGGAATTCTTTCTTTCTTAATTTTTTTTTCTCTTTTAGTACTTTGGTAGATTCCATTCCTCTAATGTCTCGGCCTGAGTAAAGTTGAGATGGCTTCAATAGTATTGCAAAGTAGTGAGTCACTTCCACTTATAAACATTGTAAGTCTCTGTGCTAATCTGGCCTCTTCCTTTCAGCAATGGCTAGATTATTCTCAATTCCAAGTTTGAGTCACACTTTCCAAACTGGAACAACAGGTGAAACTAGTTACGAATTATTCTCATTTTAGGAGGGGAATTCTCTTTGTCTTTTGTTTTTAGAAGAACCTAAAATGCACATCAGCATTCAAAACTAAGGGTGGATCTCTTAGCTAAATACAGTGAATTACTGAAAATAAATATGCTGTCTTAACAGAGGTAAAATACTGTTGTATGTTTTTTGGAATGAGCTCTTAAGTATCAGATGTACTACATGCCTGGTTCCTCCTTCTCACTTGCCACAGTTCAGGTACAGGAGCATGGTTTTCTCACCGAAGAGCTAACGTGTAATTGGGTGACGAGAAGACGGTGATGCCGATGCTGTACGCTTCTTTAGTTCCTGCCTGCTTCTGACACTTTACCCATATTGTTCCATATGAATTGAGAGGCCATCTTTTGCATTTTGTTTTTGGTCTTTGAATTCTTTATGTCTCTGGCCATTCCAAGATTTTCTGCTCGGCCGTCCCCTAGCCTAAGTATCAAATAATTGTCCTTAAGAGAGGACACTGATGCCACCACAACGTTTATGAAGCTGACCAAAATATTTGTGGTATTCAGGCTACTTAGTCATGATTAAGCACATCTGTTGACAAGGATTAATCTCTCAACTCTCCAAATGGTATTCCTATGCTAATTTGTTTGGGCTTGTCACCCACCTCTATCAAAGAATTTAACAGGGTCTTTTGACAGTCGATTTGTATTTTGGTCATTATTAATGGTTACTGTCCTTGCTGCATCAGCTACAACGTTTTTTCCAACTTTGAGGCTTATTACATCAGTGCACCAATGTGGATCATGAGGCCCAGAACAATGAGTCTCAAGTCCTCATTCTTGGAACTCCCATCTCCGTCTATGATTTTACACATGAGGCATTTTTTTAATGTCCGAATTTTACAGAGTCTCACTTTAGCTCTAGTGTCAGCCCTAACAGCATCTGTGTTATCACCAGGTGCACCATATCGTATCTAGTTGATGTCTTTTATGCTCTATCTGACCATAACGCAACTACCACTGGTCAGCAATCCTACAATCTAGTAGGCCCCTAATGAGGCTGCAACCCTGGCATGGATCCTGAGGAGGAAGGTGAGCATCCTGATGAAAGAAGGGAGCATGTCCCTGCTTTGCATCGTTGGTCTTGGCTGGTCCTTTGGTCTAGTGCATTAGAGGAATTAGGAATGCCACAGTGGGCACATGTACTTGAGGAAAATGCCAGTATTTGGCTGAAACCCTATTCTGCAGCAATCATGTGGAAAATTATTTTATTTAAGCAGAAGGTGCTACTTGAGGAGACCATTTGCACTTGTACTCTGTAGCTGTCTCATTCTGTCTTTATGTCTTCAGTCTTGTATAGGGATAAGAGTTTAGGATAAAACAGAGGTCCTTCGATAAAGAAGCCATGTTCTTTGACACCATCAAAAAAGTTGCTCCAGAACTCAACCCTACACTACCTCTCGAAAGGTGTGTATACTACCCTGGAAATGATTGCTGCAAAATGAGTAAAAGCCTCCAGGTGTTTCTACCGGATGTCTGTTAGGTAAGTGTTCCAGAAAGCCTTAAGTGAAAGAAAGCAGACTGTCCTCTTGCTGTTAAATTGTATCCCTCAGCAGATGAAAATTGCTGCCAGGTATATAAAAAAAAAAGCATAGGCATAGATTGCTCTACCTAGCCCTGCTCATTTTACCTCGTTCCACCTCTCTTCAGAAGCACATTCAAAGATGCTGGGTTTCCCTTTTAAACAGAAGAAGCTATTTTTGGCATCTTCCAATGAATATCTGACACACTCAAAGTCAGTTGCTGTTATAGCTGCGTCTTTGGCTGTCACCTGCACCTAGTCTGCTCTTAGACCTGTAAGGTAACCTTTTCTCTCCTTTTTATGGGCTTGTGCGTCACATAAAGGGGGTGTATAGTTACACCAGTTGCAATGAGCAGGACAGACCTTTTATCACCCAAAGGAGGAGGGAGACAAAAATTACTACTTGCTGTTTTCCCCCCATGTTGTACTTGATCCTCTCTGCATGATCACCCCACACATTGTGCCTTCACCCCGTCCTGTTTTCTAAACCTGTTTATGTTGGCCATTAGGACTCTCCTCACTTTACCAATGGCTAACCAGTGCTAAAGTGCTTGTGCTCCCTCCTTTAAACATAGTAAAATTGACCTACCCCCAATTGGTGCATTTAATATTCTTGTTGGTCCCTAGTAAAGGGGTACTACATGTACCCAGGGTCTGTAAATGAAATGTTTCTAGGGGGCCTGCAACCCTCAATGTGCCACCATCTTTTTAAACCAGTCCCAGACCTGACATTGCTGCCTATGTTTGCAGTTTTAAATTGCTGTTTCACCTGGCAAAATAAAACATCCTTTTGCCAGACCTAACCCTTTCTTTTTAATATATCTGTCACCACTAGGGTAGGCCGTTAACAGCTCATAAGGCAGGGTGTACTGTATTTAAAAAGCGAGACATGCACTTTTAAGTTTTACATGTCCTAATAGTAACAACCCTTTAATTCAGTTTTCACTACTGCACAGACTACCTCTCCCATAAGATAGCTTTGGGTTTCCTGATTATATTTATTAAATGATAACCTTTGTGTGGGAAAAGGTGGACGTGTCATGTTTGGTGTCTGAGGAATTGTAATTTAAAACCATCTTTACTGGTAAAGTCAAAATTGTAGACTTTTAGAAAGTTGGCATTTTCTTGCCCTAACTTTTTGGTACCTGCAGCCTGTGTCCTGGGTTACATGACTAGATGTAGTTGGCATTTGGCCTTTGTGTATTCCTCTCTCAGATAGCCACACACTTGAGAGGATGTGGGTGTTAGCAGGATAGGCCACCCTGCCTTAAGGGAGGGAGGGGAGGAACTGTCAACTACTGTGAAGTCCTTTGTGTGTGAGCTCAGTCAGTGCACTTCAAAGGCACTGACTGAGCTCACACACAAAGGACTTCACAGTAGCCTATTGTACCCCCAGACAGACTGGAACCAGGGCAGGGAGGCTGAATGTTCCAGACACCTCTGTAGGGGGAACATCCAGAAGCTTCTCCCTCTGCAATGGGGGCAGCAGTGAAAAAAAAGAAAGGACCATCGGACCCATACTTCAATACTCTCCTCCTTGACCTTTGGATACTACAGAGGAAGGACATCCTGCTGGTTGAGGTCTGCCCCGCTTGCTGAGGAGGAAGACTGGACCAGCTGCCTTCATCCCATACTGAGTGACTCCAAGGGTAAGCTGACTGACCGCCTGTCTTGCTGCAACTGGACCTGTCTGGGACCTGCTGGGCTCTGCTGGAGTGAGTTCTTAATCCCCGAGAGGTGCCTCCCGGGACTGGAACCCTTGGTAGTTGCATTAGTTGAGCTCCCCCTCAAAGAAAAGAAGTCACCCTGACATTATTGGCTCTTCAGGACCACAAACTGGCCAGTTCATGTGAAAATCTTGCTGCCTGTGCCAACCACCAAAGCAAAGGTCCACTGAACCCCCACTCTTCGTGCTACAGCAACTACTGGCAATGCAAGGTCTGCAATTCTGATACAGCATCAACAGCCTACAGTGACCATCCAGCAACGACCATCTGATGCCCAACAGTATCTTTGCACTGCTGCGACGACCATCCGCAATACCTGTCCTGCTCTTCGCACTACAGTGATGACCATCTGCAGCACTTTCCCTGCTCTTCATGGCCTCCTCAGCTGTGAATGTAATTCTTTGTGCTGAACTTAAAAGGTTATTTTTCAGCTGGACTAACCTGGCCCCTGTTTCTGGCCTGCGCGCTGTCGTTGCCAGCCTTAACTTGTGACTTTTTTTCCTGGTCTCACACAACAAGATAATCGCGAGTGGTGCTTTGTGCTTTTAGGCTCTATACTTAGATGAAATCTTTAAAATTGCATATCTTCAGTTCTGCCTAACAGATTTGTAGGGTTTCACCCCCCTCAACCAACAATCTAATTCCTCACATCCCAGGACCAGCTTCAAGAAGTGACATCAAAATTGTCATAATTTTCACTGTTGTGAAACATTCTTCTCCAATGGGTCTAATCATTTCCTTCCTCCATTCTGCCTGTAATACCACGGACCATGACCCAATGACTCAGTCCATAGTGGACATCTGCTTTGAGCTTCTTCCCCCATCTTCCTGCCTTTTCATACCTTCCGGCTCCCATCCATTTTCTCAGATGTTTCTGGTGGAAGTATTGAGACTGCTGGAGTTTGGGGCCTTGAAGCTTGATCCATCCACCCAGGAAGGAAATTGCTTTGAACTTATTTCTGTTTATTTTGTCTTGCAAAACAAATGGGGGTTACAATCTCCCAGGAGGTTCTAGGGGATCCTCTGTAACGTTCTTTAGCAGACAATCCATGGAGTTTCAAGTGTACACATGATGGTCTGTCTTGCCCCATTTGGATATTCATGACATTTAGTTTCTGCACACTGCTGGCCTTCTCAAAACTATTTTGAAGCCAAAGGAGTTCTTCTTGACCTAAGTCTATTCCTTCCATCTTTGAATGTAAGGAGATCTAATGGTTCAGTCGTTTTCCAAAACATGTTAAATGAGTACATGTTAGAAGCAAATCAGTCAAGATGTATCACAGCCGCTAAAATGCTCAGTCTCAGTTTGTGTTTATGCAGTAAATTGTATGGGTACAGGGCTTCCCATGGAATGACAAAGATGTGCTAGTGGTACATAAGTGTTTTAAGCGGAACATGAGATTGTGTCTCCTAATATTTCACAGATCTATAAAGATATTGGAAGAGGACACATCGCCCACTCACATTGGTATCATGCTTCGTCATTGTTGTCTAGATAAGTGAATACTACTTTAATAGACCGACCCAGCCTCAGATGTTCAAAGATATAATGAACTGGATAATTACAGGGATCTAGATGAATTTGAAAATGTCTAGAGGTATACCCAAAATATGTTTCTCTTACTTAGTGGGAACCTCTGGCATGAGTAAATGTAAGCAATACTGAATTACTATAGAAATTAATGTGATAACAATCTTCTTCATGGTATAGGCTCCATAACTGGTGTGCATTTACTACCATGCAACACAAACGTAGAGGCGTAATGCTCTCCTTATATTTGAGCCAATCTGTATCCACCTGTGATGTAATACATTAGAAATATATTAGAAGATATTAAATTGAATATCTTTGCATTAAAAACACCCTGAGATTCTGAATAAAAACGTGTGCAATATCACTCATGTGAGCACGGCAAACATGCATGCACAAGTGTATTTCAGCAGCTGCAATATATTTTGATGGATTAACCTCATAGTGAAGCATGTTCATTCCTCTGTATTGTAGCTTTTGCTGGTTGAGCTTCCTCTACACCCCTGACTAGCCACTCCGCTGATCTACAACTTCCAAGTGTAAGGAAATTAGTCCTCAACCATCTGCCCTCTATCCATGAGCCCCATCACCTTGTTCCTGAAAGCTTATCCTGTTTGTTTTACAAGGTCTACTTGAGTCAGATCCAAGAACTAATTTCAAAGCTTCTCAATTTCGTCTTCTCCTGGAACATCAATCATCTGTTTTGGACCCTTGATGATGTTTTCTCTTGAGTTTCCAATTGCAAATTTTAGAACTTAATTGGAGAGGGCAGACCTTGCACTGCAGATGGCGTCTCTGTAATGGTGCTATGCCAGCTGCTGCACCTCCTGGGCCTTGTTCATGCACAATGCGGCAGTCATCCCAATTCGGACCTAATATGAGAACTTTTATACTTGTGTGGTACTTGCTGAACTACTGCACACCTATTGAATGATATGCTCCTCTGTCCCTCACTAAGATACGTTCACAGATTGGAAGTCTGACATCTTGGCTTTCTTCATTCCACTGATACAGCGGAGTAGGAGCAAGACTCATTTCCCTACTTTACACGTGGCAGTAAGTACTATCTGCAGAACATCTGTTCACCCTGTTGCTAGTAACAGATAGACAGTGGCAGAGACAAACTCCGAGTAGCTGAGGGAGCTGAGGTAAGGATTGGTCTACTGTGTGGTGGAAGGGTAGTGGTGAAGCAGATAACGGGAGTATACATAAGGAATAACATGTAAAACAAAACTGAAAGACGGCAACTACATTAAACACAAAACACTGTTGCAATCTAATGTTGGATACACCTGTTTGCACAGTTATATGACTTTGTTTGGTTACCCCTAGCACTGGAAACCAGAAAATACTTAATGAACCTCCATAGAGGCACATTTATTTACACCCACTTCAGTTTCTCCCTCTCAGGCATTGTTTATTGAAAACGATAGACACACCACTTGTACCCACAGTTTTGCTTGACATGTGCATAATTACCTCTTACTTCTTGGTGGGTGGTAACTAGACCCTGGAATTAACAACACAACCTAATGTTAACAGATTTTCTTTGGTGTTGTCGGTGTGGATTAAAAAAAAAATCTACTTTTCCTTGGGACGGGTTGCTTCATAAATCTATTTGTCCTTTAACAAAATCCACTTGTCCCTTTGGTGCCATGTAGTGCGGCAACAAACCATGGCAGCAATCTCATTATAAAAGGGTACTAATACTAGTATCTCTGATTATCCCAGGGCTCATGCTATAGTAGGGTTTGAATAAAAGCAAATTACTTATTTTGCCACCAGTCTACTGTTGTACATAATGAGGCTGTGTAGGTAGCAGTAACAAATACTTACAGGTTTGGAATGCCCTTTTGAGTCTGTGCAAACCTTCAAACTTGCATGTTTTAGGGGTTTTTACCAGGTCTTCTCCAATTTTTTTCCATACTGAGTAAGCTTGGACATTTATTCCTGACAGTTGGGGAAAAAAAGTAATTGGAAGGAAAGTGAATTTGTAAATGCTCAACAGGTTTTCGCATGAGCACTTCTAGGCGTATATATTTGCTTGACTTCACATGTAGTTCACAAATATGTTCTAGGAATACCATTTCCTGGCCTACTTCTGTAAATTCTTGGTAATTTATGATTTGTAAATCTGCACTAATGCAAGGAAATGTACCAAAGTGCACTTTTGTGACTTCCTTTAAAAGTTGGGCTACTAATTAGGTCTGGTATTAACATAGACCTTTTTTAAAAAAAAATACAATTCTCTCTCTCTCTCTTCTCTCTCTTCTCTCTCTTCTCTCTCTCTCTCTCTCTCTCTCTCTCTCTCTCTCTCTCTCTCTCTCTCTCTCTCTCTCTCTCTCTCTCTCTCTCTCTCTCTCTCTCTCTCTCTCTCTCTCTCTCTCTCTCTCTCTCTCTCTCTCTCTCTCTCTCTCTCTCTCTCTCTCTCTCTCTCTCTCTCTCTCTCTCTCTCTCTCTCTCTCTCTCTCTCTCTCTCTCTCTCTCTCTCTCTCTTTTTGAGACCAAAAAATTTGCCTTTGCCAATGTTTGCTATAATAGTGAAGGCCCGGCAGCTTCCAGAACAGTAAAGTTTTACAAAAACCATGTCAAGAAAAAACTAAGAGGCCGATGACCAATGTTTGACCTATTGACTTTGACAATGCTTCTTTCTTTTCATGTTTCCCATAATCTTGTTGAATGTGGTTACACTGATTTTTCCATTATGAATACATGTTTTAGAAATACTAGCATGCATCAACACATTTTACTAAATTAGGCTTCAAAGAAATGGTACCAAAAATTTCACAACAGCTTAGCTAAAGTTGATTTCTTCCTTGCTTTTTTGAATGAATGTTTTGATTTTGAAATCAAAGAATCCTCAATATTGCTTTCAAGCTTCTGCAAATATTTGCATCCAATCAGAGGATTATGGGAGCAAACCTGTGTACGCCTTTTTATACTGGAACTATTATCACTAGTGCTCTCTCGGCTAACTACATGTCCTTCGTATGCGCTCACCCTAATAATGAAGGATTTTCATTAATGAACCATAAATAAAGGTTTGAAAAGCATTAACATTTAGTCACAAATGTTACCTTTACTGGAGACCGTGCTCTTCCCTGATCTGCATTGTGGTACAGTAAACTGGCAGTCAAAGGGACCAAGATTTATCTGTCATAGGCTGTGGCGACACGTCGTCCCATTTGGCCCGCGTCCCTACTGCATGCTCCTGCAAGGTTGAGTTGACTGACATGCAGAGGGTGGTGATCATGTGACGTGTGGCATTATAAGTCAGGACCACATGCAACATGGCAGATGTGGGAGGCTGCCCATCACCAGCGTTCTGTGTGGTGCGCAGTGCATGTTGTAATGTATGAAATGGTAAAAACTGCCCAGCTCCTATTCCGTATGTGTCTGTATAATGTCTTGATAGGACATGATGGAGCCCTTGTGGTAGAGTTTCCCCATTTGGTTGACTCCTTTTCCTCCACTGAGCCGCATCGTACCACTGTGTTGCATTACAAAGTCGTGTCAAGTCCCACATTGTTATGGCTGGTGAGTATGGGAGGTGAGGCCCTTTACTATATACACATTTGTGCCAGCATGTGCGGGCCACAGTCATCCAGCACATTGACCGATGAGGACGAATAGTTGGGTCAGACAACAGTGTGTAGATTTTCAGGTTGCCTATAACTGCACAGACAGGCGCCAATTCAGGGCATGTGTAGCTATGCCATCGGCCAGTGTAGCTGCAGCAGCGCAAAATATAGCTCAAAGTTGCATGCACCAACACTACCATTAGTCTGCGACTGCTGTAGGGTGGCATGCTCAACATACGAGCACCCCTCACTCCATAGCAATTCAAGCAGTAAGCCATGCAACTCTTTGAAAAAGCTCCTGTGAAGCACTATTGGGAGCACAGAAGAAAAAAAGAGTATTTGGGGAGCACCAACATCTTGTAGCTCACCACTCAACATAACAGGGACAGGGGTAGCGATCGCCAGAAAGGCAAAGACCGACGGATAGAACGTACAGCTGTAACTACATTTCCTTCTTTGTTGTCTTTCTCTGAATGATAGATCTGGACTCCCAGATATTTAAAAGTATTGTGGTACCACTGAAGACGAGTCCTCAGGGGGCCAGTCCTATGCAGAGCAGGGCATGGCACGAGACGGAGCAAACAGCATTTAGACCAGTTGACGCCAAAAAACAAGATGCCACCCAAATCATCCACAAGCGCATGAGGCCACGGTGGGCGGACCCTGCTTTGCACAGGTAAACCAGGGCATCATCTGTATACAGAAAAATTACGTGATGTACCCCCAGCTCTGGGATACCCCAGTCATGTGTCCATTAGCGAAGATGGTGGGCCAGCATCTCTTTGGCAAGGGCAGAAAAAGGCGGGGAGAGCGGGCAGCCCTGGCTGGTGCCTCTTGGTATAACAAAGCTGTCGGATATCAGCTGGCCAGTCTTGACCTCTGTTGAAGGGCTATTGCACAGAGGACGGATCCATCTAAAAAACCCAGAGCCAAAGCCCATGGAGTCAAGGGTGAGAAGGAGGAAATTATAGCTCAAGATGTCAAATGCTTTCTTGGTGTCTATTGACGCCGCTACTTGACCAAAGGCGTTGGCAGGAGTAACATGAATTAGGCATAGTAAACTGCAGATGTTGGTGAAAGCACTGGTCAACATGTACAAGAGTATTAATTATTGGGAGCAGGTGGTTCGCTAGTACTCTGCCTAAGATCTTACAGTTGAGGTTCAATAATGAGAGAGGACGATATGAGCGAACATCCAATGGATCTCTGCCCGGTTTGGGAAAGACCACGATCATGGCCTCTCGGAGTGAGACGGGGACGCATCCCAGCGTTTTGCCCTCAGTAAGCATTTCCATCAGGTGTTGAGTGGGAAAAGTGGCGTAGTACTCGATCGCCAGCCCATCAATTCCCGGGGTCTCGTTCGGGCGATCTGTGAAATGGCTGCCTGTATTCCTTCCTGCTGCAGGGGCTCTTCCAATTCAGTTCAATTTGACCATCTTTAAGTCATGGAAGGAATTGTGCATGCGCTCCGGTGCTGGGAGATCCTTCGCAGCATACAAGCCCTGATAGTACTCGCAGAAGGCAGCATTGATGGCCGGCTGTGAAGTAATTATCGTGCCATCGCCTAGACGAAGTACCGCTGATCCTCCTTCACGAACCACGCCAACAGCTTCCCCGATCTGTTTCCCCCTCAGCATGTAGTTTGGCTGTGCTTCATTGTTAGTCATGTATCCCCAGAAGTGTTCGCCTTCAGCCCACTGATAACAAATCTGCTGGAGTTGCTCAGGCATCACGGTGCGAGTAGCCACCCTTACTCCACAGGTCGCAGTTCTTGCTTGACGGCTACTAATTCCCTCAAGAAGCGACAGCGTATCCCCCAGGAGGCCGCCAGCCAGTGGCCACATGCAACAACCTTGTGCTCATCTCACTTGAAGGTCCGGGATAGGATATTGCAGAATTCAATTTGAAATCAATCATGAAAGAGATCTCTTGGTTCGACTGCCATAGGTAAAATTGAAAAACAAGTTGGAGAAAGGCCTAATGAAGTAAAATAGATAGGAGAGGACAGTTCATCATTTAATACCAATTAGGGCTCTACTGAAAAGCCTTGACAACATAGAGGAGTCGATGGGCAAGACCACAGACTGAGGCCAGGATCTATGGCCGCTTAGAGACTTGTCAGACCGCTCCTGCAGACTACCTTTTGTTAAACTCGTCCCATTGTCATATATTTTCTATTCCATCAGTATCTGAGTGTACTTCTATAGTCTTAAAAGGAAAACATGTTTAATCTTTGGACCACGTCTCACAGTGTAACATAAATAAAATGCAGCCTTCTGAAATGGGCGAATAGTATCATGTCAGATGGAAAAACCTCACAATATATGGAGTCTGGTCAACTAGAGAGCTTCCTATGATCTTTGGCACAAGCTCCAAGGATAACTTCTTGATGAAAAAGTGGCTTAGACTCAACTAATGGGTGTCATAATGTGGAACATTCCACACTCTCAGATTTTACACCAACTGACCAGACTGAAGGTGCACAGGCAATGAGGTACCTTTAATAGAGATTTTGAAACATTGTATATAGACAAAGAGAGTGGTCAAGATCCTCCGCCCGAGGGAGATAGCGCTTGCACTGAAGCAGCACTAGACCCACATTGTCATCTTCACTTCTGTCCCAGATTTTGGAGAGGCAGGTACCTCAAGGTTATTATCAAGCATAACCATTCTGCAGTTCCTATCTACTACTTTACACTTAGACATGTATACATAGAATGCGCAACACAGTCCTCACAAAAAAAAGTATTTTTCGTCAAAGGACAAATCTCAAGTTTAATGCGACAGTCCTTTAGTCTTTTGGAATAGTAGATAGGTTGAATGTAGACCTTCCAGTAGGCACCTTTCAGCTGTGCTTTGTAAAAATGACGTTTGGAGGGGCAGAATACATACTGCCTCTTTAAAAACATATTTCTGCTGCTGAATGAAATCCCCCCCCTCTCGAAAGACTGTAGAGCTATGGTGGAGTATAAAGCTATGTTAGCTGCATTATGGCCACTGGTGATGCATCCCCAGGTTGAATGTGTAATTTAACTCCTTATTTGTTCTGGCACAGTTATGAGGCAGTTCAGGTGCAACTTCAGAAGTGGTAGACCGAAGGTGTGCTGGCTGAACCCAGTGAAAGATGCGTAGGTCGCCAAGGATTGATGTAGCAACAAGTGAATACCACCTTCCCCCAGTTCGAATGAGGTGGAGCATTTTGCAGATACCATGTTCTGTTCCTGAGCTAGTGTGGGATTGGAGGCTCTAAAACCAGAGAGGGTGAAGTCAGAACCAGTTGCTTCAGCACCCTGTCAACCCAGGTTGGAAAGCAGAGAGCAGGTGGATTCAGAAGGCCTGAAGATACACCATATCTGATGATCAGTGGCTCCTTGGTCTGCTGGTAGATGTTTTTAACATAACCGAGAGCTCAAATTTGGAAAGAGTCGCCCTGCTGTCCCATTAGTGATGGACCAATATTTAATTAGTAAAAAAAAAATTCCGGAGACCTAAGGTTTTTGTTAAGAGCCACTGCTCCTAGATTTTGAAGATGCGGAATGCCAGAATTATCGAATACCAAGACTGTCTAGTCTTGAGTCCACCTCATGCCACATTCTCTACCATGTATGTATGTATGCCGTGATTTTTAAAGCACATTCCTACTCAAAAGAGCATTGAAGCGCTAGGAGGAGAGAACGTGAGAAGAAGGGGACACAATAAAGGGCACTAGCCAGAAAAAAGAAGAAAAAAAAGAGTTATAAAAGACACAATAAACAGAAGAAAGGAGACCGAGAAAGAGAAAAACCGAACACAGGTCATAAACCACCAGGAAAAGATTTTAACAAGGAAAAAGCCAAGTTTTTACCAATTTCCTAAATTTCAAATAACAGGATACTTGCCTGATGTTCAAAGGGAGCAAGTTCCACCTTCTGGCGGCAGCCACAGTAAAGGCTTTATCCCCCCATTTAGCTTTATAGGTTTGAGGGACCTGTATCCGATAAGCTTGAGAAGACTTCAGATTTCTCTTAGGTAAATACCAATGAAGTCTGGAAGTCAAATACCGTGGTCCAATTCCATGAGCTGCCTTAAATGCTAGACAGAGCGATTTAAACTGTATACCCTGAGCCACCGGCAGCCAGTGTAATTGCTTAAAGCTCTCTCTAACTGATATCCGCCGAGGGAGATTGAGAACCGCTCTGGTGGCGGAATTCTGAACTAATTGAAGCCTGTTAATCAGCACCTTGTCCAGATTAACAAAGAAGGCATTGCAATAGTCTACCTTGGACATCACTAGTGCTAAGAGGACGGATATTCGTATGACAAATAGGGCAACATTTTTCTGAGCATTTTGATGGACCATAAACTGATCTTTACCATAGTACACTTAGGGCCTCAGGTTCATGGTGGCGCTAGGACCGCTGCCGGCACGGGTCCGACTGCCTTATTAGCCGACGGGTTGGCAGTGCCGGCAGTCTCAATTGTGAGCAGCGGTGCCCTCCGTATTACGACCCGTGTTTCCGCCAGCCTTTATATGGTGGTTCCACAGCCATGCAAAGGCTGGTGGAAAGGAGGTCCCGGGGGCCCTTACTTGGCATGGGCAGTGCAGGGGCTGCCATGGTCAGCCTCATCGCACTTTTACTGCCCGAATTACAAGCAGTTGAAAGCACAACAGGTGTTGTTGCAACCGACGCACCGCAACATTGCTGCTGACTCTGTTACGAGCCGGCGTCAATGTTGTGGTGTGTTTCCCGCTGGGCCAATGGGCGGAAACGCTGTTTCCGTCCGGCAGCCCAGAAGGAAACTCATATTGCGTACTGCGGAGGGACGACCGCATATGCGGTCATCCTGACGCTGGACTTTGTCAGACGGCCTCCGCCGCCCACCAAAGTCATAATGGGGCTTTAATGTCTCTTTACCTCACTCTTGCAGGTTCTTTTCTACCATGCTTTATCACTTTGTCACTGTTTTCCTTTCTCCTGCCCCTTTTTTTTTTTTCTTTTTATGGTTGTCTTTATTTTTGGGTAAACTTTTGATGATGAAAAATAAGTCCCAGTCTACAAAGTGAGTGCCAGTCTCTCTCCTGAAAGTACTGGTACACATTAAGCACTATGAAGAACAACATTCCAACATGTATGTTTCCAATAAGGTGTTTACATACCATAGCATCAGAGTAATGCGGAAACAACAGCTTGAGTAAACAACAGCATGCGGTTCCATGAAGCTTCTGATGGTGGCCTTTCGGGTGAGGCAGGGAAGACTCTTTGAGACCTGTTCCTTGGGGCCAAGAAAAGGGAGAACAAGTGCCCTATATCACACCTTATTGAAATCCATGGGTGCCCCACATTGCTCCTCTGTACTAAATTAAAACACTTAGTCAGGATTTATATTGATACGCATTAATGATGGTTTGAGTCTTTTCTCAAACCTTCATTGAACAGACACGTTAGCTTGAAGCAGGTAGTTCAGGCTGCCTCTTATCCTCTGTGTTACGAGGCACCTGTGGTATTCCTATTTCGTTCTGCACTATTGCACTATTGTCACTGTTGCACTATTGTCCCTATTGTCACTTTATCCGTTTTCAGTACTTGACCGTTTGTTATGTACTTAAAAACCAATACCCTGACAATGTAAATATGCCCTCTGGATAACTTACCATAGAGAGGTTTTTTTTCAGGTCCACTTGTAGCACCGAGAGAAAGCTCACAAGGGGATTCACATTGTTATGCTCATGACTGTTGTACAAATAAAGAAAAAAGGCCAAAAGCAGCCCAAGGAAAATGATAAATGTTTGGCAAGGTACATCTGCTACTCATCCACAGAGCAAAACACACCACTAGCTAGCCAGACCAGCTGCAGCTTTTAAAGTTTCTACCTATTGTGCATAAAGCACATTCTTAACATACTGTTGTTCGCAGGTACCAAAGAGTATATTTAGACTACATTTGGTGTCAAAACAATTTATTTTAGAAGATGTACTGAAATTAATGAACAATTGACTTTTTTGAACTTTACACAGGACTGTGTCTTGAACAAACTAGCCTAAAAGAAGAGAGCCAAGAGGACCCCAGAAGGTCTGGTTTACAACAGATTATTCTGAGTAACCAGTGAAGGAGTAAACACTGTATGAATGAAATATGTTGTAAAATAGAGGGGGCTCACAATAATTACTTGATATCTTATGCTTATCCAAAAATATACATTATTTTATTTATTTTCCGGTTTAAACAAGACCTCCAGGGGTCCTCTTGTTTGATGATGCTTAGTTAATTAGCCAGCTTTCTTTCTCCATAACAATGGAGACAGATGGATGGGTTCAGAGGTATGATGTTATCTGCAAAGTCAGGCCCACAAAATAGTGAATTCGCATTCAGACTGCAAATATACAAATATGATAGGTTTACAATGAAAAACATTAAGTGAATGCAAGATAAAAAGCAACCTTAAGGTATTGTAAAACAAAAAATGTTTTGTTTCTCTCCCCCCCTTTCAAGAAAAAGGCGTAAGGTTGCTTCTTTTTATCAGCTGGCATAGCATAGCATAGTATGTGACTTTTGACAGACACACGATGAATAGTGTAATACAGCACTAATGAGTAGGAACAGAAGCTGGTCACTGCCTTAAGTAAAAAAAAAAAAAACTCCAGATAACTTTTGAAAGAAGTATTGTGCGCCATGCTCCAGACGAGAGCTATATTGTGACAGTATTATTTGAATTTTAAAACACTGTATAAATGTACTTGACCTGAATGAAATAAAGGGCCTGATCTACCAGAAGTCTTTGTCGTCTCAAAGCTTGCGATTTGCAAAATTGCAAGCTTTCCAACTGCCCCATCCAAATTTCCAATGTGCAAAGAGTACTTTATGAACGGGAAATGTTTTCCTAATTCGTGAAGTACCCCCTTTGAAGCTAGTTTGAATTCAGTGGAGATCCTCTTCTCCTCCTGATTTTCAATGGAGTGTATAATTGTGCTCAAAATCATTGATCAGATACGGACTCTCGAATCAAATGCTAGCCATTTGTATATTGTACGCTGACTTTCAGGGATGGTGCCCACCTTGATAATGTGGGTTGTCTGCATTTGAGTAATCAAGCAGCGGTCAGACGATAGCTGCATGGTCCACCAATGTTATTCATAGAATACAGTTTTTATATATATGGTATTGTTTGTCATAAAGCAAAATACAGGCAAAAATTGTTTTTGGCATGACACCTTTTGGTTGGACCATGGTAGCATACCACCCCATCCACCCTGTTCTCCCTGGAAGTAGGATTCCCTAATCAAAAGTCTCTAAATATTGACAACTAAGTTTCATTTACACGGTCAGTATCTGCGTACAAGCTCTACTCCAAAAGAAGAACCTCTATTTTCAACTTCTGCTTCATTTATTGGATCCCACAGTAAGATGAGTGACATGAATGTCCTAGCGCAAGAAAATGAATTAATTTTAATGACAAACCATACATCCTGTATGGGATACATATCCAAGCACAGTGTAACATTGCAGCTAGCACCATTGCATGTAACACATTGATGATAATGTTGCGCTGCAGGGATGAACCCATCCCCGGCCCTCCTTTTCAGTTGGCCAAAGGACAATACAATATTCTAATACTGCTTTGGTTCAGTGTACTTCTTGTGTGTTTGTGTGTGACCTTTTAACATCCAAGGCAGAGTAGGGCAGGGCTCCCATGTAATGACTATAGTCAGCCCACCCTTGCCAAATGTTCCCATGTTTCTTTGGACAGCTTCATCCTTAGTAAATTGGCCTTTCCAGGGCCATACAGCGGTCCAAACATTTAGACAATTTGTTAGTTGGAGGGGCTAAAATTTATTTCAATTCTTGGGCAATGTCTTTCTTAGCTATGGCTAGTCCTAGCCTCAGCAGTGCTTTGTGGTATCCATTGCACTCAATACCATCAGTGATGTGCAGTAGGATCAGTTTGGGGTCTTTGGGGACCGGCCACCCCAGCACCTCCCCCAGTGTGTCTAAAATGTGCAACCAATAAGCTATAATTGTAGG
The DNA here is from genome assembly GCF_031143425.1 of Pleurodeles waltl. Lineage (NCBI taxonomy): Eukaryota > Metazoa > Chordata > Amphibia > Caudata > Salamandridae > Pleurodeles > Pleurodeles waltl. The sequence continues at coordinate 832,687,095 of NC_090447.1, read as the reverse complement.
ACACTGCCAGAATTTGTGTAATAAGTATCCCTCCTCCTTCCCACATCTCAGACAACTGCCCAATGGGGCCAGGCCCAATCTGTGAAGTTTGAATCTTGTGTAGTAGATTCTTTGTAATAGTTTGAATTGTATCAGCCGAAATTGTGAGGCAATCGACATCTCGCACTGGCCAGCTAGCGCTTCAAGCCAGTCTTAAGCGTCCAACTGCCCCTAGTCTGTTTCCTATGCCTCCCTCACCCAAACCATGCAGTCGCTGGTGTTACAAATAAGCATGCAATGTATTTCAACAATTTATGCTTTTTTATGTTTGTCATGAGCAACTTGGCTTGTAGAGGGAAATATTCGGAAATGTCCCCATCAGGGGGCAAGTATTGCTGTAGAGCATGGGGCAGTTGGCGATATCAGAAAAATTGGGAGTGGTGGAGGCCGTAGTCAGATTGAAGGTTGTAAAGGATTTTAGGAGCCCCTCCTGCAAAACATCCCTCATTGCATCCATCCAGGCTCTAAAAGCTGTACTAGTGGATGAGGGTAGTTTATCTGGGATGACCCCTCCATATAACAAGTGGGGCAAGTTAGTACGTCCCAGGACCTTTTCCCTCTAACACATAGGCTGGGTCATCAAAGCCAACAAACCACCAGTCGTTCAAGACATGGAGGTGAGCCACCCTGTAATGCGAGAATATGTTTGCTGTGGCACCTGCAGGGCTCCTCCACCCCCGAGCAATGTCCATAACATGGCATTGACCTTCACAAAGAAGGATCGAGTAAATGGAAAAGGAGAAGTTCTGAAGTTGGTAAAGAAGCCTTGGGAGGGCCACAATTTTAAAAATGGCTGATCATCTCATCAGGGAGAGTGGAATGGAGGACCAACATTTTACGTCCTTCCCTAATGTCTGGACCTCATGGTTCAGGTTGCGTTCATATGAGATATTCTTGTTCAGTGTAATGAAAACTCCCAGGTATTTAAAACACTCTGGGAGCACTCTTAGCTAAGGGGCGCAGGGTGCCGAGTGAGGACTGCTAAATGGACAGATAAATGGTCGATTTGCTTTTATTCCTGTGAAGTCCGGAGTATGTTCTGAAAATCTGTAATATCTGGAGGGCACGTGGTCTTGTCAATTGCGGGTCATCCTTGAACATTAAGGACACATCTTTTAAGTAATCAAAGATTTACATAGAAGTTAAAACTGGCTTCTCGACTTTGTAACTTCCTTGTTAACATTTCCATGATCATTAGCAACCACAAACTCCTTGATGATTCAGCACTAATGATGAGGAACCTGTAGTTGCCTCCTGTAATTTGTTTGGTGGCCAAAAGCACGCACGCCCCTAACATCCAACCATATCTCGTCATCCATTTCATATTGAGTAGTTTCAGTTAGTTAAATCATAACATGGGGGATTAGGTACTCCAAAGTCCCTTTAATATAACTCATCTCTTTCCAGTAGGTTTGTAGTATTGGACTTGACCTCCAAATATGTAGCTCACTCCCTTGCCACCCAAATTTCTCCTACATTTGCCATTCTTGTTAGTATACATGCTGTTTAGCTTATTTGGGCTTTACTCCCACCATAGCCATAAATATTGTGGTTCCAAGATCCCTGATCGGATCCTAGTATGTTCCCATACTTGTTTATTTGAGGCTATGATAACTGTATTCATCTCAGACAAAGTATATATGTTGGAGATTAGGCGTTTAATGGCAACAAGTGTTTTACATGTTTTTATTTATTTGTGTCATGTCTCCTCATCCTCCTGCTCTATTGCCTGGTGAAAAAAAACGACTTAATTGACATTACCAAAGTTCTGATGACTCCTCTATTCAAAATTCTTGCTTGCCGGTCCCAAATGACTTAATTTCCTCCGCCACCCACCCTTTAAAACATATGTTCTAAAATTCTGCAATCACACTCTTTCCACTTGTGGAATAAATCACTAGCTTGTGCTGATATAAAATCAAGATTGTGATTTATTTGTGTTTAAGGGAGGGAAAGGAGGTAGTTCATATTGGGCTTCTTGTTACAATGTCTCAGGTGTCCAGGGTCGGGCGAGTTAAGTCCTAGACATTTGAGGCCGTCGGTCTAGAATGCTTTGCGAGGAGGACCAAATCCCACAGCGACCTGCCCATCAAACCAACTTCCATGTTGGTCCAATATTTGTTAGGTTCACGTAAAGAACAAAAAATAAATTACCCTTAATTGGGCCACTTCGTAATAATTTGCTCAGTTTAGGAGACTTAGCCATCCGTTATATATATTGTGCTCTTGTCAGTACCTTGAAAACACTGGCTTTCTTTTTCCGTTATATAAAACTATTGCATGCCGGCTGTAGGAAGGCCCTATTTCTGAGTTATCAATACTGATAACGCTGGAAACATCTATAACAAGTGTGGTAAAACATCTTTTAATATTGGAACCCTTCCTAACCTTGAAACGTAGGGCGGATGCTACAGAACCATATCCTAGTTAATATCAGCCAGAACAGAAAGCTAGTTAGCCTTTTATACCCCTTTAATCGTATGTGTGATATAGATACCTAAGCATTTAAACTTATCCTTAGCCCATAAGAACTGTGACAACATCTCAGTTTGTTTTCTTATCTCTTGTTCCAACCCGCATTCAACAGTTCATATTTGTCAGTCATTTTGAATCTGTGAATTTAAGTACTTCTAGGACCTTGGAGATAAAGCATTCCGGTTTCCTGAGAGTTAGCAGAATATCATATCCAAACAAATTAATTTTATGCTTCTGAGTCCTGTCAAATGCACATATTTGCAGATACTTACAAATGCATTTACAAAGGAGTTTTTGACACGGAGAGCCGGAGTGAAAAATCAATGACCAAAGGTCTGTTTATTTTTGCTGCAGCAAAGAGGACAGGTTTACCACTGGCATCCCAGGCCCGAAGTAAAGTGTGCTAGCATAAAGCGTTTAACAGTGATATTTATACTCATACATCAAAGGATACATAAAATGTGTAAATAATGATATACGTCATACAGATATTTTAAGGAGTTAATCAGTTTCCACACACTGGTTCCATTCCCAGCTTTGTCCTTGCCTCCCTTCTGCAGCTGCCTGACTCCCCACATTCTTGAGACCCTTCAAAGGATTACGTGGTTCAAAGGTATAGATATCAGCCTTTCCCTCCCCAAAATACCACAGCCGAGGTCAGTTAGTTATTTGAACACACAATTATAATGAGTACAGTGCCCCAGTTAGGGAAAGAAACCAGCTGCAAGCCTATGGCGTGGAACCAGGCTTATTTTACCTAAACAAATATACATAAGATAACATATGTGATAGACAGTGCGTTCAGAGACAACAAAAGCTCAAACTTACACGTGTAAAAGAAACGAAGCAATTCAAAATGGATTCTAACAATCGACCCTTTTTGAGTTTTTTTTCTTCTGAACATAATCAACGTTTGAATAGTTCTAAATTTCCTCATATATGTTGAATTTTACTCCTACTTCCTTGAAATTTGCATTCATGGGGACATAAACAACCGATGGGTATGAGCAACCAGTATCTGTAGTGAGGATAGTGAGGTCAATAGCCATTAGGGAATTTATCTCTTCTCTCTGCATCATAGCTCGATTTGTTTCTAGTATTTTCACTGGCGGAAGTTTACACAATTTTAAACAGGAACAGAGAGTAGGTAAACACTGTACTAATAAACAACTTAATACAATAGCTATTATTATAAAAAGTATGTCTTTAAACAACCAGCCCCACCCCCCAAACCAAGACTATAACCATGATAAACTCAAATCGCCTCCTTCATATTGGCCCCCCTTTTCAAATACCTGTACTGCTTCTTTTATTTTCCCAATATCCAATTCTATCTCTGATGACTTGTTGACAAAATAACAGCACTTTTGCTGGTACTGATGTTGGATTAAAACACATACTCCTCCTTGTTGTACTGTAATCAAGTCTAGGGCAAGCCGATTTTGTATCGCCAATTGGGCTGCAGAGTTTATCTCTATCTGTACACTTCCTATGGCCTCCCTGGTGGCATTAAATGCAATGGCTAATTCAGCTGACATATTCATCATTGCCAGTTGTAAATCGAAAATTCCAAATCCTGGAATAAGAACATGTAATACTTGAAATACCCAGTTCTTTCGCTCCTCCAGTATGGGTGTCCCTCGTTTGTACCTATGTGCAAAACTTCCCATGTTAAGGGGCTGGGAAGATGATATATTTGATATCACAGTAATGTTGGGTGCCAAATATGCCAGTGAACATATCCCTTCCCAGTTTAGAGGTAGTACTTTATATGCAGTTCTTCCACATACGAAGTACATGCCTCCCTGGATTTGTGAATTTATAATGCTGTATTTTATTCGGGGCAATCCTACACCCTCTGGGGTGTCATGCTCAGAATTATTGCAATACTTGTAATCTTCCCAGATTGTATTTAGCAATGATACATTTGCCCAGGGTGCAACATATGAACATCTAGCCGTCCAGAGGGGGCCAAGGAAAACCCGGGACAATATTACAGGTGAATTTTTCCCATTTCTATCTTGTTCTCTGGAGGGATCATATAACAATCCTTCTGGATCTACTAGAATCTCATTTTCTCCCACAGTCAGGTTCCAATAATTTACAGTGTAATTTTGATGAGTCCCATTAATTAACGCTGTCCAATTTCTGTCTATTTTCTCCTCTCCTTCAAGATCCCAATTCCCTGTTTTTATATCAAATAACAAAGTGTAAACACACTGTTCAGGAGGGATTTTTCCCATGTATTTTGCCTCTGGGTTTTGCCCATAAAAATAGGTACCAAAACATATGGGAAACATTTTAAGTGTGGCATTCTCTCCAGGCATCGGGGAGAGCTTGTATTCTGCCTGGGTATTAGGGAGCACCGCACACCTAGGGTACCATTGATATTCTTGTTGGTCACATCTCCAAGTGGTATTTGGTACAAGACACACTTCCCCTCTTTCATATTCGCTTGGTGATACTGGTACTTCATAAAGGCCTATAGGATCCTCGGGGTGTCTAGACAAGTGCCGGCAAATCCAGCAGTCAGTGAGACTTAATGTCTCCGCTAATTTTCCATGAACCTTTATCAATGGATGTAAGGTAGGATTTTGCAACAATGATGCAACACCACTGGACATTATACATGTTAACATAAGGGTCACTAGGTACTTCATTGTTGTTTTGTAGAAATAGTTATAAGGCCACTTTTCCCTATTCTCTAGAGGGATATTTGTCCTGCCAAATGGATATATTTTCATAATTTTATTGTGCTCTCCTCCTTGGTCCTACAACCTTTCTATGATACCGTTTTACTCGTCTCAACCGCCTACGCGTGTTCAAAAATATACCCACACAATTACCAAATATGTAAATGCAAAATATTGATATCACTATACTAATAATCATATACGTATAGATACAGATAAGTAAATTTTCCTTCAATGTTCACACCCACTAGGGTTCAGCACCGCCGTGCTTTCCACTCTAGCAGTTAGGCTGCACTGGTTGGTCCATGAACAAGTTTTTTTTTTTCAAATACAGGACAATAGATGTTGGCTTGATCCTAGGTCCCTTATCTTTTCCTTTTCGAGTTTTAACTCCTGGTGAGTCTCAACTCCCAGTGAGTAAGTCGCGATACTTCAAAGTTCGTCTTCAGTATAGTTTGTCAGTTTCGTTCAGTGTCTCAGCAAAAATGAGGGCGGAGGCCAGCAATTTTCAACCAGATCAGTGATGTGCTTGGGTATTAAACAGAAAAAGGGCACCTTTTTTTTAAAAAATTTTTTTTTACCGCTGGGACTACAAACCGCACCAACCCTAATGGCTGGCCGCTTCCGTAGAACTGGTACTTGGTTTTTTTCTCGCCAGTCACAGAACTGTTAACTCCATTTACCCACTGCTTGAATAGCGTTGCACAAGCTGCATCCCACTATGCTTGTGTTCTCGTTGAGACAATTGTTCTGACCAATGTTCTGGTGTCGTTGCACAGGCTAGTCACCCGTGTTCCTGTTCATGCTGGAAATTTAGTCATCACAGTCATTTACAACCTCGTCGCCCAAAGTGTGCGTAACAACAGTGAGGATAGCTCGTTTTAATGCTGGTACATCAATGGCATCGGAAATGCCGGTGGTGGTGAAAGCGGGGAACTGTATTTCATGAAGGCAGGCGTGCCGTATTCTGCTGAGCAAAGGATTCCTTAGCCATTCAGAAAAAACCTCAGTTTGCAATTCCAAGCTAGGAGCTATCAGGGTGATGTAAATGTAGCTTTTCGTAGGGGTCACCACCTTACGCACCTTCAAAATTCTGTTCATTTAGATGGGCGAGGACGCAGGTTGTATCAATGAGTTTGTTGATCTTCAAACAGTAACTCTTCGTCACTGGGCAGCTGTGTCACCTCAGGAGCAGAAGTAGCACTTGAAACCTGTGGAGGTGTTTCCTGTCTCCCTACTTTTCTGTAATCAGGAGACAATGGTAATTCTGCTGTTAGAGTACTTTGTAGTGGAATTGGTGCACGCTTACAGTGGCTAGCATGTATCCAGTTTTTCCTTCCTTCCACTTTCACCGCTGTCTGTGTTGCAAGCAGTACCTGGGCTGGCCCCCGCCACCTGGGCTGAAGACTGTTGGTTCTTTGAAAATTCTTTGTCATAAGCCAATCCCCGGGCTTAAAAGGGTGACCAGGGCCTTCAAGAGGAGTCGGTAGGCTGGCCTTGACCTGTTGGTGGATCAAACGCAAATCTTTAGTCAATTGTTTACAGTAATCTACAAACAAAGGATATTGCACTTCAGAAAGCTTCTTTGGTCGTGGTACTCCCCAGATATTGGCTGGCCTCCCCATGACAACTTCATAGGGGGATAATCGTGACTTGCTACTGGCAGTCATCCTGATGGACATTAATGCTAGGGGCAAAGCATCTGGCCATTTTAAGTTGGTCTCAGCACAAATCTTAGCTATTTTGCTCTTCAAGGTGTAATTATACCTTTCTACAAGGCCCGCTGATTGTGGGTGATTTGCAGCATGAAATCGATGTTTGATGTTAAGGGCGGTACAGACCTTCTCCATTACCTCATTAGAAAAATGACTGCCATTGTCACTCCAGACTAATCGTGGCAATGCGTATCTAGGAAAATATTCTTTTAGTAATATTTTGGCGGTAGAGAGGGCACCATTGTCTTTTAATGGGTAGGCCTCTATCCATTTTGAAAACATGCATACTACCACTAACACGTATTTCAGTTTGTTACACGGTTCCATGTGGATAAAATCCATCTGTATAGCTTCAAAGGGGAGATCAGGAGGGGCAAAGTGGCCAGGGGGCGTAGGGGTCCCTTTTCCTGCATTGTGCACTGCACACACCATACAACTTTTAACCAGGTTATTAGCAGCTTTGGATATCAGAGGATTACTCCAAACATGGTCCAAAGTTGTCTTGATGCCTTGGGCACTGATGTGTGCAGGACTGTGGGCCATAGTAACCATAGCGTGTACATAACAATTAGGTAACATCCATCTTCTTCTGTCTGTGTCATCTGTGTAACAACCCTCACTGTCTAGTCTACCGTTCTTCTCCCACTGTTCCCTTTCCTCTGCTGTTGCTTCTGCTTGAATATCTCTCACACACTGCATGGTATTTTCTAGTACTTCGTTCTGGGGCTCTCTCTTGATGCTACTCTCAACATATGCATTGTCAACTGGTGCTCGTGCTGTTGCTTTCGCTGTAGCATCTGCAAAAGCATTTCCTCGTCCTATATCATCAGTAATTTTTTTGTGGGCACTACACTTAATGATTGCGACCTGACGGGGCAGGCTGAGAGCATTCAAAAGTGTCACAATCAAGTTGCCATGCTGAATGGTAGTGCCATGTGACGTGATAAAGCCTCTATTCGCCCAGAGTCGCCCAAAATTATGAGCTACTCCAAACGCATATTGGCTATCAGTGTAGATGTTAACACTAAGATGTTCACTTATTTCACAAGCTCTGGTGAGGGCAATTAATTCTGCAGCCTGTGCCGAATTTTGCGGGATTCTATGAGATTCAACCACTGTTTTGACTGTGGTGACGGCATAGGCTGCAGTGGTCGTACCATCTGGTAACTTGAAGCAAGACCCATCTACAAACAGCTCTCCCTGTGGGTCAGATAGGGGAGTGTCTGTTAAGTCTACCCGTCCCTTGGTTTCTTCCTCAGTGGCAAAAATGCAATTATGATCAAATTCCACATTGTCCTGAGGGAGGGGTAGTAACGTAGCTGGGTTCAAGACATTGCACCGCTTCAAAGTAATATTTGGACTGAACAATGTTAATTCGTAACCCGTTAGACGAGCACTGGTGAGGTGCTGCGTCTGTGTCTTGTTTAACAAAATATCAACGGCATGAGGAACCATCACAGTGAGCGGATTGCCACCAACAAACCCTTCACTTTGTTTCACCGCAGCTGCTGCAGAAGCCACTCCTCTAAGACAAGTAGGCAAAGCTTGCGCCACAGTGTCCAAGGTGGAAGAGAAGTATGCACAAGGGCGTTGTCTCCCACCTTGATCCTGTGTCAAAACAGACAATGTACAGCCATGCTTTTCATGCACAAATAAAACAAATGGTTTGCTGTAATCCGGATTACCCAATACAGGAGCAGAGCACATCGCCTTTTTTAAATCTTGAAAAGCCTCCTCACATTTGTCAGTCCAAGGTACAGGAGAGGGCACATCTGAAAGTGTCAGAGCAGTCAATGGTTTTGCTATAAGTGAAAAATTTGGAATCCACTGTCTGCAAAAGGATGTAAATCCCAAAAATGCTCGGACTTCAGAAGGGGTGCGTGGTGCAGTCATTGTATGAACCAGTTTAATTCTGTCTGGATGTAATCTCCTTCCCTCCTTAGAGAGGAGGTGTCCTAGATAGGTGACTTCCTCTCTACAATACTGCAATTTTGGAAGGGACACCTTATGGCCCAGAGGTGCTAAATGATGTAATAATGCAACAGTATCAGTCTTACATTGTGTCATGGAATCTGAGGCAATTAAAATATCATCAATGTACTGCAACAATGCAGAGCCTGAAGGTGGATTGAATTGGTCTAATTGACGTTTAAGACATTGACTATATATGCTCGGGGACTCAACAAATCCCTGAGGAATTCTTGTCATCGCGAATGATCTACCAAAAATCGCGAAGCTAAACAAATATTGAGATTCTTCGGCAATTGGAATGCTGAAGAACGCATTCTTCAAATCGATTACGGTGAAAAAACACGCAGAGGGTGGAATCATGGTGAAAAGACTATTCATGTCTGGGACCACGGGAAACTGGGGAATTACTATTTTATTAATTTCTCGGAGATCAATAACTAATCGATATACTGTGTTATCAGTAAATGATTGCTCACCATCTAATCTATTAGCATCATTTCGTTTCTTTACAACAGGAAGGATTGGACTGTTACATGGGCTGCTCACTATTTCCTTTATGACACCTGCATGCACAAGATCAGATATGACTGCCTTGAGCCCTTTTTCGCTTGATTTAGGTAATTTGTATTGAGAAACACGAGGTAACCGGGCACCTGGTTTGATTTTTATTACAATAGGGTCGATATCCATAATGCCTACATCATTCTTGCCTTTGGCCCATAAGCGAGGGTCTATTTCCTTTAGCTCTGGGGGTAAGTCGTATTCCTGTGAGAACATGCACCGAGTTGGGGAAACACTATCCATAGTTACATAGACACCATCCATTGAACAGTGAATAACTGCATTTAATTTCTTTAACAAATCTAATGCAAACAAGTTTTCATTGCAACCTGATGTTAAAGAGAGTGGCGTGTGTACTGTAAATGGGCCTACAGTTACTCTCATAGGTGTTGAGATAGGGCTCACCACGGGGATTCCAGAAATCCCAATTGATGTGGAATGAAGCCCAGACAGGGGAGCCCCGGGGACTGCAGAATGTGCAATAGATGTTCTGGTGGCACCAGTATCTAGAAGAAACTTATGGCCCTCTCCTTCGATTTTTACATCAATGTAGGGACCATTCTGATCTACAGGAATACTTACTCGCCCCTGGCCCTGTCTGTGGCTGTCCTAATAATTGTAGGATTCAGAAAAGAAATCATCAGCATAATATTGTCGTTCAAATGCATTGTCAAAAATATTAGTGTTACGCGGGACCTGATTCTCATTCTGCGAATTCTGATCAGTTCTACCTCTTCCTCGTCCTCGTGCATTACCTGCCGCGTTCCCTCTATGAAGTGACATACTTTGTCTTCCTTCCAGTAATGGGCAAGTATCACGCCAATGTCCATCCTGCTTACAGTAGGCACATTGGTTGATATTTAATCGGCGGTCTTGGGGTGGTGCAGATGCACCTCGGCCTCGACCCCTTCCCCGTCCCCTTGGTGGGCCACCCCTTTGCTGAGGGGTTGTATCCCGCTGGGGGTATGCCTGCTGTAATAATACCTTTTTCTTCAATTCTTTTACTGACTTCTCATTCTTTTCTAATTCTTCCTTGTACCTGCTCTCATAGTATTGTGCCATCTGTAAAATCTCTGCCTGTCCCTTCGTCATCCACAAACTCTCTGTTGCTTTTAATTTTTGTGATATTTCAGGTAGAAGACCATTAACAAAGCGTTCTACAAATAGTGTGACACCTGTTACGGTGGTGAGGTCTTGACCGCTAAAATCTATGAAAGCTTGTTCAATTCTAGTAAAATAATCTGGGACATCTTCACCTATTTTCTGTTTATAAGTGGCAAGTTTTCCCCAATCCACAGTCTGAAGAGGTATAACAGTTTCTAACTTAGTCAATATCCGGTTAGGTAAATCTAAAATATCCTGATGCGGCAGGGTTCCTGGTGCCCTTTGTGCTTCCCGTGCTTCTAAACCCCCCCATGTATTTCCCAAAGTAGGTGCATCATCTACTCTTCTAATTTTATGCCAAACTTCAGGACCCAATAAAACACCAAAAAAAATAGTCAATGTCTTTGAGTGTCATAGTTGTGGTGGAAATGGCAGTTCTAAGGTCCCGATAGAATCCAGCTGGATTCTTTCGAGGATCTGGCAAGTCTTTCTTTATAGCCATTACCTCCTCCCTTTTCCATGGTATATGAACAAATTGGGCCACCGGCACGGGAGCTGGTCGTCCGGCGGCAGCTGCTGCTGCAACTGCTGCTGCAGTGGGCATATCAGGGTGCACTTCCCTCATTGGGTACCCCTTGTCATATCTATTTAGAACATCTTCCCTGGCTATGACACAAATGCGTACTCCCTCATTTATGCTGTTACTATCAAGAATACAAGCCACACTGTCCCGCCATAATTGGTATAATTCTTGTTCATAAGGGAGAGGGGTAGAATCTGTAATACAAGACTTCCAATCCCTCTCCAATTTTTCAATCATATACAGTAGTGCTAATTGCTGTCCAAAATGTGACATCTGTTGTATTGTGTCCATAATATCGGTGTGGGTGTAAATAGGATGTGACATCCAGTTCTCTGACTGATTCTTGATAACCCGTTTTTCCCCATCCCCAATAGTGGAGCGGGTACTAGGGGGCGAAATCGACTTAATAGGTGTGCTCCATATGGGTGAAAGTGAGTGTGTGGCTCTGCACTGTCGGCGTTGTCCATTTGGGGTATTAGGAGCAGGGGACATTATTGGTAACCTTGCAGTGCTGGCTGGTAGTGGTGGGGCAGGTGGCGGAGGGATTAGGACTTGGGCTATTGGGGTAGCTTGGGCTAGAGGCTGTGGTGGTTGTGGCACATGCTGCTGTAGTGGTGCACCTGGATTTCCCAAATTGTGTCCTTGCCCTTGCTGCTGTTGCTGTGCCCCCATGATAGGTTGGGCTACTGCAGGGTGTGTGTAAGGTGGAGGTGCAGTAGGGCTATTATCTAATAGCTGTAGCATTACCTCATCTTCCTCTAATGCATGTTTGGTTTCTGTTGGCTTTGATACATAACTTCCCTCCACCTGAGCCCTATGGACTCTATCTTCAGATTCAATCCCTTTCTGGGTTTGGGACTGGTGATAAAGGGCGGCCTTAACAGTCCCAAGTTGCATTTTCTCCATTCCCTTCTCTCTTCTGATCTCGAAAGCTAGTGGGTCCATCAGCGGGGGAAAATGGGACTGGTGACAGGTTCCTCTGCTTAAAAATAGGCATTTCTGAACTCACTCCATTTAACACTACACTAGCTGTGAGTGATACAAAGCTTACCCCTGTACATGTTTACATCACCGGACCTAGGCATAACTTACTCAGAACAAAACATAATAACCAATCCGCCCAGTCACATTTTTTTTCTGCATCAATGAAGAGGCTGACCAGCGGAAACGTCCTCCTACTCGCTTTGTCCGCTCAGTGTAACAGCCTATTAATCTTGTTGAACATCTGTCTGTGCTTATTAAAGTCTGATTGGTCTGGGTGGATTACAAATGGCATAACAACTAATATGCCTTTAGCAAGGACTTTCTTAAAAATCTTAGAGTCCGGTTTTAACAGAGAAATAAGCCAGTATGAAGCTCAGTTGTCAACTGGTCTCCCTGTCTTTGCAACAATTTTTATATCGACTTCCTTCATGGAGGTACTAGTGTTTTTTGTCTCTAGGAATGTGTTACAAAGTATAGTCCACCTGCGGACCACAACAGAGCATAATATGGAGCCAGGGTGTCCACCTGGGCCAAAGACCTTGTTAGTCTGTAATTCCTTAATCATTTTAATCACTTGAAAATCAGAAATGGACACTTCTGTAGCCTCACTCAATATTTTCCTAATTTAGAAAGGGAAAACATTTGAAAATACCATGAAGCATATGCATGTTTATGTTCCCCTTTGTAAAGGATGTTGTAAAAGGTCTTAAAGACATTCTGTTTCTCCTTCTCCCTAGTAATCCATTTTCTAGTGAGGTCCTTTGATTTTACTTCTTCCATCCTCATGAGCCTAGATGCCAGCAATGTATAGGTCTTATTAGCTCTTTCATGGAACCTCTACTTTAACCTCAACAATCTCCTTTCAAACCTTTCTGTGAGAAATATTTTTGTTAGCTTCTCAAGGCTGTAGTTTCGCTGAGAGCAAAATGATCCTGTCTCTTTAAGCTGCTGGTCTGCTCTTTTAAGCTCGTTTCCCAATTTTTCCCTTTCTATCATTCCTCTGTTCCACTGTAGCTGCAATCATTTTCCCGTAACTGGTGCCTCGTTGGCACCCAGAAGGGTTTCATAAGACACATTATTGTTGGTCAATTTGAAATGTCTTGTATCTGCTCACTTAAGTCCTGAAAATAAGTTCTGTCTTTTAAAATAGATGCACCGTGCTCCTCTCATTCGTGGCAGGACTTTATATCCAATCCCCACATAACTAATGAGTGAGCGATCAACCCCTACTGGGGATCGAATCCAGAATATGATTAGTGCCTATAAGACCATGTCCACCCAGACCATATGAAGTGTTTGCAACATACACCCTGCAATGTACCTGTCACTTGGGAAATGATCCAGCAATGTATCTGTAACTACATTGAAATTACCCACCCATATCGTATTTAAGTACCTTTCACTGAACCCTGTTCAGCAAGGATTTTAAAATGTTCTTATTACTCGAATTGATGCATAGGAGGTAATCAGCTTACCCTCACTACTTTTTATGCACCCTGTGATTATTACAGAATGTCCATCATTATCATCTTTCTCCTCTTCCCTTACAACACTTTCCTAGTTGTTGTTGCAAAATAATTATAGAAAAATGCTTGTCTCATCAGTTTTTTTGTCCCTAGTAGTAAAGCTCTCTCACTGTTATTTGTTCCAGTAGGCCATAAATAGCCTGTGCCAGTCCATCCAGCCATCACACAGCACGATGCCAGGCCGAAACCACCCTCCACCCAACCAACTCCCATCTCTCTTTAGAACTGCATCCATTAAAAGAATTAATTGCTTAAACGCTTTGCTACAAAGCTAAACTAAAAGCTGCTCAGTGGTAGGGAATAGAACAACCCCAAGCATGTTGAAGAAATGCCGTTGGCCAACTCCTGCCTCTGGCCCTCCACCCCCCCCAAATTGGAACACGCATCTCTTACTACTGTCCTGTTGTTTACCCAGTGCGATACAGTTGCAGATAGGGGAATCATTGATTATACTTGAAAAAACAAGATGGGCCACACAGGGCAAAATTATTTTATATGGCACACTAATGTACAAGTAAGGTTGGCCACCCTATTTTTCTTTGGTAGTCTTTCTCGTAGATTGTTGAGCCATCTCACATTTAACACCACTTTTTGTGAATAGCCGAATTTTTGTTGGTTATGTGCCTACGATTCATCTTCATGCATCTCCAGGATCGATTGCCCCTCCACCAAACTTCGAACTGTATAACATTCGAGTATACCTGAAAGCACAGGGCAAATGTAAAGGACCAATGATATCGCATCTTCCTTTTCTAAGATTTCCTGGTGATTGGAATCAGGGGCCAGTCTGTTTGAGGATGCATTAAGAGAGGTTTTGAAACCACTGTATATCACCACCTCCAAACATTGCCGAATCTGAACCACCCTTCTCTGAGGATCTTGCTTTTAATAAATAAGGAAGTATGCTTCACTACAATTTCTCGTGAGTGAGTCCCCTTTGACTCCCCAAGGACCCCCATTCTGAGCCTTCAATATGCCGACAGGGAAGTCTTTTTCCGCTCATGGTACCTGTTTGAATATTTGTGCTCAGAAGACTACTATATTGTTTCGCTAACGGGATTCCTTCACTTTCTTTTCTAACCCTGGTGTTATCTCACTACAAACTATCTCCATGATCATCAGATCTGCTCTTAAACTTCTCATCTCCTCCTTCATTTGGGTTACAGCCAAGTGCTTGTCTTCCGAAGTGGAATTATTTTATTCATCAATTGTGACCCAGCCATCTGTAGCTTATACATAATTTGCAAGACGTATTGTGACTGTAGAGGTTTCATATTTTACTACTTGTAATTCTGAAGTGAAAAGTTGGACAATTTAAGGTGTTGGTTTGAGAGACATGAATAGAGGTTCTTAGTTGAGGAAAAGATTAATTTTTTTGGGCTGATACAGTGGGACTAAGGTCACCTTGAGGAGTACCCAGTCATTTGTGAGGCTACGACCTGCCCGTTTCCAGCGAGATGGTAAGCCTCTTTATGATTTGTTTCATTTTAATAGGGGATGACAGGCTGGTACTTCCAACATTCTTAAGAAAGTGCTTAGGAATGAGTAGCCCCATCCCTCGGGTACATCAAGAGATTCTATTGCCATTTGAATTTGTGCATTTGGAAAAGGGGACCTCAAAGATCTCCATGCCAATATTTTGCCCACGTACTTCTCTAAAATGACCCATCTTCTGTTTCTTACTGCACAGACACTAGTCTGTAACTCCGAGATCCTAAGTGTGAAGCCAACAATCTTACTCGGCGAGTCGAGTGTGCTGCTTCTGTGCTGAGCTTGTTTAATCTCATGTCACTAGATTCGTGAGCGAGTTGTACCTCCCCTGTGCACTGCAGCATGCATCACAGTAATGCAGCACTATCTCTCCTGCATCTGCACTGTATCAGGAATCATCTTTACTGCCATAAAGGGGAGCACTAAACATGAACTCCTCTCCCAAGCACCATCGCCGCTGAGGTGTTGGTCACACCCTGACATTTTGTTTAAAACAGTCCCTGTCCTTTGAAATAAGGACTGACCAAGTCATTAGTTCTCACCTTGTAAACATATTGGTTTTTCCAGTAGTTTTTAATGATGCCGTACAGCATGGGTACTCGCAAACATTTCTGAGGAGCTAAAACATATGTATGACTGTGGTCCGCATTGATGCCAGCAGGCTTGTGAGTCAGGCGAGAGATGTGGATGTGGATATAAGGTGGGCATAAGTGGTCTCTAGAAGAGACATATTTGACAATACTGTTTCATGCTGTATCTTAGAGGCTATCTATCTAATGCACATTGTGGCATGCCTCGGCTTGCTGTCGCTACATATGTGCAAAAGAAGAAACTTGATTATTCAATTGGAATGAGAAAGAATTTTAAGCCTAAAAACCTCCTTATTCCTTTAGTCTCTTATCTGTAAACATTAGGGATCCTTAAAAAGAGGGTCAGTTAAGGTAGCAAGTGCTATAGCAGCTCCTTGACAAAGACCCCTTGGTTTGCCAAGACTTGCAGTATAAGTGTCGCTGGTAGAAGGATCATATTGGGTGATTATTCTAATTGTGGTTTGCAGTGTCCATGCACGCACTTCCTTTATTGATTTTCCTTATATCACACTGTATTTTTAGATTCTTGTGAAAAGTTGTCAGAATGTGTATGTGTACATTTTCAGCATCCTCTGAAAACAGATGTTTTCAGTGGGTGCTAATAACATCTGTTCTAATGTTTTGTTGAAATGCGCTTTACAGATGTTACTGCAGTAATCTGTATATATACTTTATTGATGAAGACTGGTCTTTTTCACACTTGTGTGTTCACACTAAATACTGATGTAAAAACGAAGGCGTTCATGCCAGATATTTGAGCAAATACTATTTAAATTAAGTATGCTGCTTCTTTCAAGACCTGTGTAGAAACAGAATTGTTGAAAAGAAGTGTTCCAACAAACTCTTGCAAATGACATTTTGCAACTGCCATATGCCAGTGGTACTGTAATAATTTTCAGTGTGGGGGGCTGCCATTATTGTTAAGTCACTGAAGACATGGAAATTGTGAAAAATCCATGTGTCTCACAAAAAGAAGTGTAGCAAATGTATTCCGCAGTAGAATGGTAAGGGTGCTGCTTGTGGCTGGTGGTATATTTTGGAGCACACTCTTGCAAATCTATTACTCAAGTAAGATGTGATAAAGCACTGTGATTTACATACAGCACATTTTCCTCATGAATGACCACTGCATTTGCACAGACAATCTGATCGAGACTTCTAACTGCAGGTTCCTTACCTTATATTATCCTTGGCACCAGATTGTACCTGGAATTCTTTTGTGAGCACGATCCCTGTGCACCGTAAGGTGAAGTTGTACTGCTCTGTGTAGCATCGTCTGCACCAGAATAGACATGCACAGTGCCTATTAGGTGCCATGGATGTCAGTTCTTTTCTTTCTGTGCGAGTCTGCACCGATTCATAGAAGAGCTACACCAGTCTTTTTTTGCCTGACTCTTCTTCGACTTTTTGTTGATGTATTTTTGAAACTTTGTCTCCTGGTGTTGCAGGGGTGTCCACAAGGAAGGCTGGTTTCAAGCCCTGTGGCACCTGTCACTGATAGATGTTGGTAATGGACCCACACCTCATCTGCCTCTGGTGCCCCGAACGCACTCACAACGCCAATACCTGCATTGATTGTAGAGCCAACCAACCCAAGGCCTTAAGGGAGAGGCTCCTTAAGTTTCCTGCTGCTTGACCTGTGACGCCCCAATGGTCTCGATCCCGGTCGAGAGGACGGTCCTGGATTCGGAATCAGTCACGGAGGCACTCCAAGTGCTTGTTGTCGCAGACAGTTGTCCAGGCATACAGGTAAGTCCAACAAACGGAAGAAGAGTAAGAAGCCGAAGGGGTCTTTGACTTTGCCCCATCCATCGAAGTCATCTGACGAGATGAGGGAGCATCGGCATTTGAGGCCTGGCTCCACAGTTGAGCCTACACCAGGGCCCTCTCAGCGCATCCATGAGTTTCCTTGAGCTAGAGCCATCCCTGCCCAGCTCAGTGAATTTTGTGAGCCCATGCACCTCATATTTGGTGGCCTGTCCCAGTTGGTGTGACTTCAGGACCTGCAGGTTTGGGACAGGTCCCTACTGGTCTTCCGCCGGTGGGTTCGCTCCTGGTGCCAGTCAGGACCCTTGGATACATGGATGGGTTTGGAACCGTGCCAGTGGAGCCACCTCAGCCTTCACTCGTGCTGGCTTCAATGCTGACTTCCCTGGTGCTGCCAGAGCCCACCTTCTGCGCAGTCCCCATACTCATCCCCAACTTTGACACAGAGTCTGATGGGCATAGTCTGGTGTCAACCGGAGGCATATCACCCAAGTTGAACCCTGTTCCTTATTACTTTAAGGTAGGAGTTGGGGATGATTGGGACGGTTTGCCTGATGAATACCAGCCTCTAGATGTCATCAAGCACACCTGGTCTGAGGATCTGGCGGGTGCCAGTGGACTGGACAGCTCCTCAGACACTGGCTTGGTCTCTTCTACTGTGGCTATGGAGAATGGAGCCTCTTTTGCTGTGGTGATTAGGAGAGTGGCTGAGGTCGTGGACCTTCAACTGCCTTCCGTGGCTGTCAAGACTAACGTCTTAACGGTGGTGTATAAATCTTTTATTTCAGCTAAAAAAGCCATAAAAAGTATCCAAGTTAAAAGTATTTATATATACGCACAATAGTCTTAAAAGGTCAGATGGGAATAAAATACCATACAATTAGTGTCCCAACCACACCCTATTACAATAAAATAGTATGAACATATATGCCTTAAAGTTAAAACTAATGAAAACATTCAAAAATGTTACACAATTAAAACTTTCTACCTGAACCCTGATAGTTTTTTTTTTTTTGTTAAATCTTTTTATTGCATTTATAACATTAACAAAACGCATATTACTAAAATACTTATACAAGATAAGAATAGAGTGGGGAAAAAAATAAAAATAAATAGGTAGTAGAAAGGTATGAAGATTATACTCTGTTTGATAAGTGGTCGCGAGTCTGTTGTTTGGTGGTCTGATGTAGGGGGTAAGTCCGCCGTGAGGGGGGGGGAAGGTCTACGGGGCAATCAGGGCGAAGGGTAATGATTACGAGCAGGATGCATTTGTCGTGGGTGGAGTGTACCTTTGTGGATATAGTTTCGCAGCTGTATATCTAGGGTGTGTGTTTATATTCTTATCATCTGTGTTCGAATGAAGTTTCAGGTCTAGGTAGTTATGTATAGGAAATATGTTGGTTGTGATGTCTCGGATCAGTATTTTTCCAGAAGACTAGGGAGATCGTGTATCATCTTTTTCCTGTAGTTGATCTGCCACGGAGTCCCATATATCAGCGTGCTTGACTACCACTCCTATATCACGTAATGTGTGCAACACCTGTATTTCTGCATTGACCCAACGCTGTACGTCAGTTTTCCAGTGGCAGGAATCTGGGGCGCTAGGTGATTTCCACTGTGTGGCGATGAGTCGTTTGAGGATACAAATGCTAGATCTGCGCATCTGTGTTTTTGTTTATCTTTGCTACGTTTGTGTGTGATACCCAATAGGCAGGACTCAGGGGTAAGTGCTAGGGGAATACCCAGCCATGTAGCAGTTTGTTGTGTGATGTCTTGCCATACTCGGAGTAGTGGTGGGCAGTTCCAGGTCATGTGCAAGAAATCAGCTTCCGAGTTACCACACCTTGGACAATCAGAACTAGCTTGGGGGTACATGTGGTGGATTCGGTGTGGAGTCAGGTACGTCTGGTGTAGGTAGTTGAGCTGGGTGTATCTGAAACGTGCGTTGCACGATACCTCGCGTGTGGATGTGAGGGCCACGGACCATGTTGGAGCTGTGAATTGTGTGTGAAGTGCTTTTTCCCATTTGTTCTTAGCTTATGGCTGTGCTTCTTCTGGGTTAGCACGTTATGGATCCCTGAGATACGTGTTGATGTACCAATGTCTGATAGCAATTCATGCAGAATAGGTGATGGTAGTGGTTCCCTGCTACCGTGTCCCCATGCGTTGCGTATTAGAGATTGTAGTGCGGCGTACGTAATAAAACTGCCCTGTCCCAGAGTGTACGTCGACGCGAGTGCCTCGTAGGGGAGAAATTGGCCCTCTGCGAATAATTCTCCCACTAACCGGAGGCCTTTGGCGGCCCAGTCAGTGAGACACAGACGGCCATGTAATCTATGTACCCCTGGGATGGCGAGTAATGGGGTCTTAGGCGAGTATGGTGGTTTTCCGGGTCCCCTGTTCACATAGCGCCGCCACACCCTTTCGGCCACTTTTAACAGGATATTGTTGTGTCGCGGTAGGGCCACACGTCCCACGAGCCATTCCAGTATGTTTAAACCACCCAGTTGTGTGCTCACAGTGTGGGTTTCCGAGTGAGTGGGGTCTTGTAACCAAGTTAAGATCCACCGCAGCTGAGCATCTGCGTAGTAGAGCTCAAATTGTGGTACACCCATCCCGCCTCTGTCCAGTGGTAGGCAGATCTTAGCCAAAGCCACACGTTTACGTCCGGTGCTCCATATCAAGTCTATCAACAGCTTATTCAGCTGTGCGAAAAAAGTGCTAGGAAGCCATAGTGGTAGGGCAGCGAAAAAATATAGTAGTCGAGGGAGTATAATCATTTTGATTAATGCCACTCTACCCATAGGTGATAGTGGTAGTGCGCACCAAAAGGGCAGCAGTCCTTTTATTGATCTAATCGTCCGGTCTAAATTGCCCTCCTTGAGGTCAGATTCGTCATGTTATATGTGCACTCCTAAATATTTGAAAGTGCTGTAAGTCCATTGTAAATTATGCTCAGTGGGTATGTGGGTCTGTGTGTCGGGTAGTCGGCGCATGGGAAATAGACATGATTTGGCCCAGTTAACACGTAGGCCGGATATGTCTCCGAATGAGTTCAATAATTATAGCAGGATTGGTAGGGATTCGGTATGGTTCCGTAAGTATATTAATGCATTGTCTGCGTATAAGGACACTATGCGGTGTTCCACGCCGTCCGGTATGCCCCATCTTGTGGCTTCATTGCACAATTTAGCCGTGAGGGGTTCTATGGCTAGTGCGAACAGAAGTGGTGACAGGGGGCATCCCTGTCGCGTGCCTCTACCGATCTTGAATTTTTCGGAAGTGATGGTGCCCGTTTTTACTCTAGCTATGGGGTCTGAATATAAGATAGATATCCAGCGTGTGAACACTTTACCAAATCCCAGTAACTGCAGGGTTGCCATCAGTTATGGCCATCCCAGTGTGTCGAAAGCTTTTTCAACGTCTAGTGAAACCGCAACTGTGGAGTAGTCTGTATCAGGAGTTTCAGCGATCAGGCGCAATAGGTTCCTCATGTTGATAGAGGTGTTGCGTCCTGGTATAAATCCTGATTGGTCTGGGTGTACCAGGGAAGAAATTATTGGGAGAAGTCGGTTGGATAGTACCTTGCCTAATATTTTACAGTCCGAGTTTAAAAGTGATAGGGGTCGGTAAGAGCGTATGTCCAGTGGGTCGCGGCCCTTTTTATGGAGGACTACAATCGTAGCTTCGCGCTGTGAGTCTGAGAGATGGCCTGTTTCATATGCCTCCTGTAGCATGGTCGGATATGGAGTGAGCGTTTGTGATGAGAAAGTCTGATAGTACTCGATCGGTAGTCCGTCCCTCCCCTGGTGCTTTATTGTGGGCTAGCTGTTGCAGTGCTTGTTTTATTTCGTCACTTTCGATGGGTTTGTCTGACTCTAGTGCTTATGCTTGTGCTTGTGCAGCGGTTAATTGATTTACGTGGGAAGTCTTGAAGAAATCTTCTAGTTGTGGTGCGAGTGGGGGAGGTTCTGCCTGATATAACCTTGCATAATACTGCCTAAATGCGTCGTTTATTTCTGATTGTGTATTCACTATCACACCAGTATCTAGGCGGATGGCGTTTATAGGAGTATGCTGCTAGGTCCCTTTCGCTAACCAGGCCAGCATACGACTTGATCTATCGCCCTCGGCGTGTAATCGCGCCGTATGGTATCGATAGTCGAATTTTCGTAGACCGGTTTCGGCATCGCCCCATTGCTTTTTGAGTGTGATTGTGTTATTCTTAGCAGTACTATTTAAGGCCGTCTCGCATTCTGCCTTCCGTAATTTCTCCTCAATGTCATGTAGCTCTGAGAGCAGTGTGCGCCTGATACCTCCTGCAGCCCCGATGCACATGCCCCTGACTACCACCTTGTGTCCATCCCACTCGATTGCGCGTGTTGTGGCTGTTTGACTGTTAATTGTGAAATATGATTTTATGGTGTTAGCTAGTTCTTCCCGGAATGGCGGGTCGCGCAACAAGATGGGTTGTAAGCGCCAAGTGGGTATTCGTGATGGCTGAATACCCCATCTCAGTGTGACGAATAGGGGGCAGTGGTCCGATAGGGTTTTGGCCAGATAGTTGGCGCTATGTATTAAGTGTGTTAATGTGGGCGAGCATAATAGTAAATCAATCCGTGTGTGGAGGTTGTGTACGGGTGAATAAAAGGAATATTCTCTATCAACGGGATGGAGACTTCTCCATGCATCGTGTAGCCTCCGTTCTGTTATCCAGGACCTTAGCATCTCAGATACCCGTCTACTAGGAGCGCTTATTAATGGCGGGTGTGATCTGTCTATAGAGATGTCCGGTACACTGTTAAAATCTCCTCCCCAGATAATTGGTATGGACGGGTCCCGTGAGATCTGTACGGATGTGGCTCTCAGGAATTCCCCTTGTCCCGAGTTTGGGGCATATATACCAGCTATGGCTAGCTGTCTACCATCCAACTCTCCACTGAGGCAGACATATCTGCCATCTGTGTCTATATATGTGTCTTGGACCGTGTATGGGATCCCTGGTGCGATCCATATCAGTACTCCCTTTGCATATTTGGATATTTTAGTTCCATAAACAGTGCCCGACCAGCTCTTATTAATTTCCTTTAATTCTTGTGTGGTGGCATGGGTCTCCTGTAGTATAGCTATATGCACTTTGTGGCTTTTGAGATATGTATGTACTCTGCGTCTTTTAGTTGGGTTAGCCAGGCCTCTTATGTTCAAGGTTACAATGTTGTATGTCATTGAAACGTTTTGTGTACGAATCACTAGCGGCGCATGTTTTTAAGTAGGATTTGCTGCATCCCCTCGCCCATCGCCCCCATGACCTCCCCAAATCCGATCAACCCTCGAGTGTGGTGTGGATAATACAAACCTTAAAGAACTAAGAGTAAGAGGAGTATAGAAGAAAGGGGGAAAGTGGGAAAAGTGTGAATAACCAGGCACAACAGGTGCAAGAGTGGCTTCGAGCCGATTCGTGTCCATTCGGGAACCCATCTGGGTTCGGGGGCTGCTGTGGTATGTGGTCCAAGGTGGCCGCGGGGTCCGGCCCATTCGGGTGTCGTCTTCTCCCAATTAGGTGCGTTCAGGCTGGAAGGCACGCCGGCTTCAGGCGCATAGTGTTTATAGCTTTCGGAGTAGGTTAATCGCTGCATCTGTGTGTTACCTTTTCAGAGGTCGTCTGCGGTGCGTGGTGTGACCACCGGTCCCGAGATTAGTGGGGATGTGGGCAGGCTTTGCGGGGACCCCACCGAGTCCGAGTCCGAGTCCGTGGTGCCATATTCGCGGTTGTGCTGTATTCGAATACTCGAGAACCTATTAACGTCCATTAATGCTTGAGCTTGCCAGTCCGATGCTTGCTTTTCAGTAGGGCGTGATCCGGTTCTGGGTTTCAATTTCCTTTTCTTACGCTTTTTTTGTGTTAGCCATTCCTTTTGCTCTGGGTGTTCATCTGTGGGGTCTATTAAGCCCTTGGCGTGGATCCAAGTCCATACATCCTCTGGGGACGGGAAGACGTGAGTTTTATCGCCATCCACTACTCGTAGTCTGGCAGGATACATGAGGGAGTATGGAAAGTTCTTATTGCGTAGTACCTGTTTTGCCTTAGTAAAGATGGCACGTCTGTGCTGGACCTCTGCTGTATAGTCCGGATAGGCTGTGACTTTTACGTTTTCAATTTCGACGGGTCCCAGCGCACGGAAGCTCTTTAGGATTTGATCTCTATCACGGTAATTCAACAGCCTGGCTATTAATGGGCGAGGAGGGGCTCCCGGGCGTGCAGGACCGCCCGGGATCCGGTGTGCCCGCTCCACTGTCAGAAAAGGGGAGGCCTCCTGCTGCAATATGTGATCTTTTAGCCAGCTCTCTAGAAATAACTCTGCGTTAGGGAGCTCGATTCGCTCCGGGAATCCCATAAATCTAATGTTATTACGGCGTGACCGGCCTTCTGCCTCCTCCGCGTGTCTTTGGAGTTGTATTATCTCAGATTCCTGCTGTTGTATTCGGTTTTTCATGTCCTCTATATTTGGTTGAGATGTTTCTAGGGTAGATTCGACTGTGGTTACTCTATCCGCTAGCTTCCGGTGTTCGGTGCGTAGGATAGTGACTTCCACTGCCATTGCATCTATCTTTCCTTCCAGGGATGTTTTAGTTTCTAATATTGCCTGCAGTACCTTGTCAATTTGTAACGAGTGAGCAGCTGGCGTTTCAGTCACTTTGTGCAGTGGATCTGGGCTCTCCATCGTTGGCGGGTCCCCAAGTCTGGTCTCTGAATGGCCCCTCGTGGCTTCGGTTTCACCATGGTTTCGCCTGTTCTGAGCTCTCTTTGTATTGCGTTGTGATTGAGGTGGTTAGTTTATACAGTTCTTGTATTAGGCGAAATTTGTTGTGTGCCCAACAGTGGGAGCTTGATGCGTTCCGCGAAAGGTACGCACCGGATGTGTGCAATTGACGATTGCGTGTTGCAGCGCACGTGTCTGTGCGTTTTATGTTGGGGGAGAATCAGCTTTGCTCTTTGCAAGAGAGGTGTGCCTGGTACTTGCAGTTGGCGGTTGCGCGCTGCGGTTCCCGTATCTGTGCGTTTTATGTTAGGAAAAGAGAAAAGGAAGAAACGGCATTGCTCCCTGGCTGTATGCAAGACTAGGAAATGTCACTGATTCCAATTTTCGTTGGTGGGTGTGGTAGATGCCTTTACCTAGTGCTTGATTTCCGAGCCCACCCAAGACACACCTTTAATAGGGCACAGCGTAGTTTGATTTCCCCTTTGAACTCCGATGTGTGTTACGTGTTGGGAATGGCTAGCGCTCCGCAGTTGTTGCTGGGCTCCGTACTTCTCCATCGACCTGACCTCTTTTTAGCACGCAAGCGTTTGGTGTAATTAAACAGCAGTTCCCAAGAACTTCGATCTGCGGCTTTTCCCTCGTCCGCAGTTAGATCTCAATCGGGCCGCGCCGTCATGCTTGTGTTCCGCGATTGGGCTCTAATGTTCGTCCGGGGTCTTAAGCTGCCCGTTAGATTGGGCGCCTATGGCATACGAGGGTGTATCCGTGGTTGCGTGCTGCGGTGCCCGTAACTGCGCGATTTATGTTAGGAAAAAAAAAGAAAGGAAGAAACGGCTTTGCACCCAGGCTGTGTGCAAGGCTAGGGAATGTCACTGAGTCCAGTTTTCGTTGGTGGGTGTGGTGGATGCCTTTACATAGTGCTTGACTTCTGGGCCCACCCTAAACACTCCTTCAATAGAGCACAGCGTAGTTTGATTTCACCTTTGAGCTCCGTTGTACCTTTCGTGTTAGGAATGGCTAGCGCACCGCATTTGTTGCTAGGCTCCGTACCTCCCCATCGACCTGGCCTCTCCTTAGCACGCAAGCGTTCGGTGTGATTAAACAGCAGTTTCCAGAAACTGCCTTTTTTCTTGTCCGCAGTTAGATCTCGATCGGGCCGCGTCGCCATGCACGCGCTTCGTGACTAGGCCTGTAACTGCGCGATTTATGTTAGGGAAAAAAAAAAGAAAGGAACAAACGGCTTTGCACCCAGGCTGTGTGCAAGGCTAGGGAATGTCACTGAGTCCAGTTTTTGTTGGTGGGTGTGGTGGATGCCTTTACATAGTGCTTGACTTCTGGGCCCACCCTAAACACTCCTTCAATAGAGCACAGCGTAGTTTGATTTCACCTTTGAGCTCCGTTGTACGTTTCGTGTTAGGAATGGCTAGCGCACCGCATTTGTTGCTAGGCTCCGTACCTCCCCATCGACCTGGCCTCT
This sequence comes from Pleurodeles waltl, assembly GCF_031143425.1. Classification (NCBI taxonomy): domain Eukaryota; kingdom Metazoa; phylum Chordata; class Amphibia; order Caudata; family Salamandridae; genus Pleurodeles; species Pleurodeles waltl. Next base: position 832,661,358 of record NC_090447.1, on the reverse strand, counting down.
CCTTAGCACGCAAGCGTTCGGTGTGATTAAACAGCAGTTTCCAGAAACTACGGTCTACGGCCTTTTTTCTTGTCCGCAGTTAGATCTCGATCGGGCCGCGTCGCCATGCGCGTGCTCCGCGACTAGGCCCAAATGTTCGTCCGGAGTCTTAAGCAGCCCGTTAGGTCGGGCGTCTATGGCATGCGGGGGTGCATCTGTGGCTCCTCGCCGTCCCCACCCGCAGCGCTAGGATCGCTCCGTACCTGCGCGCAGGGTGCAGCCGCCGCTATCGTCGGGCCGCTCGGCTCCTCGCTGGTGCGCGTCCGCGTCTCTTTACCATCGGGGCCCCGGGCGATCCGCTGCGTCAGTTTGTTCAGGTCTTCAGGGTCTCGGGATGTTACTGAGCATGAAGCATGTGGGTTCGGAGGTTTTCAACGCCTGGGGACAGGAGGATTACAGGATAATTATGGGCCGGGCGCGGAGCTCTGATTCAAGCGACCGCACTCGCCGCCATCTTGGCCACGCCCCCCACCTGAACCCTGATAGTTGATCAACAATCTACCAGATGTCTTTACAAATTAGCAAGTAAGTCAAGTGGATGTTCTCTAGATCTTACAGCCCATGCGCTTTGGCGATACCTCACGACTGGAAAAACTACCTTATCGCTTGTATCGCTTGTCAATATGCGAAGAGATGCCTTGTAGTTTCTTATCCTGAGAGATCTACATAAAGGGATAATCCACTTCTTCTTCGGGATCGAATATCTAGGGCAAAACAATACAAAGTGTGCAAGAGTCCTGGGTCGCGTTGGGCAAAAATGACAAAACCCAAGTTACAATCAGCCTTGCTCCACCTTGCAATGAACTTGTTTAACGGCAAGGTCCCTAATCTGAATTTGATAAAAGACTTTTAATATATGGTGGTTTTACATTACCCATATAAATTTCGAACTTTGGGGAACATTTATAATCCAAAAACTGTTCTGTCCTACTACCTTGACTCTGATTGGACCAAATCTGCATCAGAATCATCTCCCAATAGCATCGCTTTATTCGTAGTTTCACTTCCCTGATTAAATCATAACGGTGGTGCTTCAGCTGAGAGTCACCCCATCTGAACTGCTTCTCCTATTTAATAATACCTTCATGGATGTCCTACTTGGGGCCTGGTCCAAGCCCTGAACAGTGGCTCCTGTGCATAGATCGATTGCTTGCCCGATCGTCCTGCCCCAGACCACCTGAGTTTCCTCACAACACACCCCACCCCAAAGAACTTGGTGGTCCAAGCCTCCACTTCCAAAGTAAATCCTGGTATCACTCCGCCGGACAAGAAATCGAATAGACTGGATACCTTGGGAAATAAGATGTTTTCTTCCACCAACCTAGCACTGCGGTCAGTGAACATTGCATGTCTTTTGGGCTGATAATCCCATTCACTCTGGGATTCATTTGAGCAGATGCTGCCTATGGTCTCTGAGGAGGCCTGAACCACACTCTCTCAAGCTATTGCTGATTGGAGAGATGAAGCTAACTTCATTATATGCTGTGGGCTTGATACGGCCGAATCCCTAGGCAGAGCAGTTTCATCATCGGTGGCCCTTAGGTGCCACGCCACTGGCTTTTCGCAGGATGTCCAGGCCTCAATTATGGCCATGTCCTTCAATGGCTCCCTTCTCTATGGAGAGAAAGTGGACTCAGCTCTAGAGCGCTTCAAGGACAGCAGGTCTACAGCCCGGTCTTTGGGGCTTTCCATGGCCCCTCACCCACCCCAGTCCACCTTTCACTCCTTTTGTGGCCACAAAAGGGGGTTCCAGACGCGTCTCTACCCACCCAACCACCACGGCCAGCAGGCTTCCCAGCATTTTAGTGGCCGAGGACCCAGTAGCCACAGACCTTGTGGGTCAGGTAGCTAGAGGTCAAGCCAGTCCACCACCCTCAGCAACCGCAGCCTCCAAGCCCCATTAGCTTGTTCTCCGACTATCATGTGTACCCAGTGGGAGGCAGGATAGGCCATCAACTGCACCACTTGAGGAGAATAACATCTGACCGCAGGGTTCTGCTATTTGTCCAAAGGGGCTGTTTGCTCCGCTTTGTGACTACTCCTCCACCCATGCCACCCGCTTGCAACAGGCTGGCAGATAACCACTTCTCATTACTCTGCCAGGAAGTGGCAGCTCTCTGGGCTAAGGGAGACATAGAGAGGGTGCCAGCATCAGAAGTAGGTTGTGGTTGTTATTCCTGCTACTTTTTGGTGCCCAAAAAGGGCAGAGACCTTTGTCCTATCCTAGACCTGCTCCCCCTCTCAATTTCTTCCTAAAAAAGGAGAAATTCAAAATGCTCATGCTCGCTCAAGCTCTGTTTGCCCTGGACTAAGGAGTATGCATAGTAACATTAGATTTGCAGGACGTATGCTTCCACATTCCCGTCCTGCTTCCCACAAACATTACCTGCGATTCACTGAGGCCACAAGCACTTTTTTTGCAGTGCTCCCTTTTGGCCTTACCAGTGTCTCTCGGTGTTCACCAAAGTGATAGCGGGGATTGCAACTCATCTGCGGAGATCAGGGGTGCCAGTCTGCACCTATGTTGACAACTGGCTGTTGAAGGTGGGTTTATCCCAAGCAGGCGTCTCTCACCTCCAGGCTGCAGTGGACCTCCTGAACTTTTTAGGGTTCACTATCAACGTACCGGAGCCACCCCTCTCAAACTTCTCCTTTCATCGGGCTGTTCTGGACACAGTGCAGCTTCAGACTTATCTTCCCGAACAGCGAGTCCAAGCTAGTCAGCTGATGTTTAAGCCTCTATCCTGGATTTTGGAGAGACTTACTCTGAGGCTGCTGGGCCTCCTGACCTCCTGCATCCTGTTTGTGATCCATGTCTGTTACCATATGTGGGCTCTGCAGTGGGACCAGAAGTTTCTGTGGGCGCAGCATCAGTGGAATCTCTCCATCATGGTCCAGATCTTGGAGGGCACTGCAAAAGATCTGCATTGGTGGTTAGTGGACCGCAATTGGATCAGTGACAGACTCCTCTCCCTTCCCCAACCAGATCTGACAGTAATGACAGGTTTGTCACTCCTTGGCTGGGGCGGCAATCAGGGAGAGGTGGAGATTAGAGGACTCTGGTCTTTGGCCGAATCCAGACTCCACATCAACCTGTTGCAGCTCTGTGCGATTCTGTTGTAATTGTTAGCCTTTCTACCCTCCATCAAGGAAGGGCTAGTACAGGTGTTTATGGACAATAGCTCCATCACATTGTACTGCAACAAACCGGGCAGGGTGGAGTCGTGGATCCTCTTTCAAGATGCCCTGCACCTCTAGACGGTGCTGGAACCTTGGGGCATTTCTCTAGTGGTTCAATACCTGGCGGGCCCTCGGCACCAGAGTGGATGAACCTAGCCAAAGATGCCTAGCGGATCATGAGTGGTACCTCCAACCAGAGGTGGTGCTAGGTCTCTTTAAGCAGTAGGAAGAGCCTTAGTTAGGTCTGTTCGCCATTGCCGAGATTGCGCAATGTCAGCAGTTCTGTGCGCTGGAGTCCCAAGGCGGCTCTCGATCCGAGATGCTTTTCATCTTGAGTGGAGCTCCGAACTCTTGTACTCCTTTCCGCCAATACTATTCCTGCCCAGAGTTCTCCAGAAGATTAGGAACCACCAGGCCCAAATCATCCTTGTGGCTCAGGACTGGCTCAGACAGTCTGGTATCCCGAAATATTGAGCATGTCCATTAGTCGTCCAATCGGGCTGCCTCTTTGGGAGGATCCCGTGTTGTAACATCAGGGGAAGGTTCTCCACTTGAACTTTTTGGTGATCCGCCTTCATGCGTGGAGATTGATTGGTGACAGTTGACAGCCTCTGACCTTCTGCTCAAAGTCTGTAATGTTATTTTGGCAGTTTGGCGTCCCTCCACCAAGGCAGTGTACATTGGCCGTTGACGCAGGTTTGTGGCATGATGTACAGACAAACAGGTTGACCCTTCATCTGCACCCCTTTCCCAACTTCTTTTGTTTATTCTTACCCTGGCCCAGAAGGGCGCTGCATTAGGCACTTTAAAGGGTTATTTGTCTGCTCTGTCAGCTTTTCTGTGGTTGTCAGATCAGCCCTCCCTTTTCAAAACCCCAAATGTAAATAGGTTTTTTAAAGGTCTTCAGCACTTTTCCGCCAGCTTCCTTCACAGTGCCTCAGTGAGAACTTGGTTCTTACTTTTCTAATGTACGCTCCCTTTAAGCTGCTTCAAAACTGCCCTCTTAGGCTCGTTACCATCAATACAGCCTTTGTGGTGGCAATTTTATCTGCATGGAGGGTGCAGGCACTGTCATCTTAGCCTCTGTAGATTTCCTTTTACCTAGACAAGCTGGTCCTTCGGAATCAAGTATTCTTCTTCCCAAAGGTAGTCACCCCATTCCACGTAGGCCAGATAATTACCTTGCCTACCATTTACGCTCAGCCTCATCCCTCTAAGGAAGTAGGGAGATTCCACCAGCTGGACCCTGGAAGAGCGTTGGCATTCTACCTTGACTGCACAAAACTGTTTCGGGTGGATGTTCAATTCTTTGTGGAGTATATCGGAGCCAAGAAAGGGAAGGCCGTGCAGATACGAACCACCTCCCAGGAATTGGGCTCTGCATTAAGATCTGCTGCGTGTTGGCCAAGAGGTAACCCCCAGAGAGCTTGCATGCTCATTCGACCAGAGCAAATGTTGCAACCACTGCAATAGCCCGTGGAGTTCTGGTCCTGGACATCTGTCAGGCTGCAACATGGGCTTCTTTGCACACATTTACCAAGCACTGCTGCCTGGACAGTCAGGTCCGTCGTGATGGGCTCCTTGCCCATTCAATCCTGCAAGACTTTGTAGTCTGAATTGTGTTTGCAGACCCACTTTTGAGGAGGTACTGCTTGGCATTCCATTCTAAGGTAAGGAAGTTGTGGTTAGAAGTCTCTATCAGGTGAACAAGTTACTTACCTTCGGTAACGCTTTATCTGGTAGAGACTTTATCTAGCTGCTGATTCCTTACCAACCCACCCATCCTCCAAACTCTGCAAACAGACTTTTAGGTACAGTACTTTTTCCTTTCAGGGCCCTAGGTTCACACACCACTGGTTAGTGTTCTCTGTGGCTCCTGGTGTGGAGTTGTGAGAAGAAACTGACGTCAGAACGCTGGGAAGGCGCATATATATAGAGACCACGCATATCACTTCTGGTGTGGGCGCTGCCATTCTGAGCTGAGCAGCGCCACCTATGGCGCACAGGGGTACTGCTCACAAAAAAAATCCAAATTCAGTGACACCTGGGGATAATTCAAAGGTAAAGAAGCTGTGGCTAGATAGTCTCTACCAGATAAAGCTTAACCAAATGTACGTACTTAGTTCTGCAATTGTACTGATAAAACTATGCAGCACATGAACAGTAATCTGTGGAAATCATGTTTTAGCAAATATTTTATGTGTGCATCCCCAAGTGTATTGATAGACGGAATGTATTCCTGGATAAACTTTCAGCATGTCCCCAATTTGTCTTTGCGACAAGACTGTTGCACTTGTCTGGTAGGCTTTGATGTAAAATGATGGCTTTCGGTGAATGTGAAAGCAGGGATGTCTGCCATCCCTCTGCTGTCCATCGCAAGCCCCCATTTCTTCATCTGAAGTATGTTCAATGGGATTCGCAATCCGAATCCTGCCTCTTTGATATGAATGAGGCAAGATTAGGCAGGCCAATTTGAAGGGCTGAAATGATTGAAACTATAAAATGGCAGTTAAAAACTATTGCCGTAAGAGGTGTTGTAAAGGTCAGTGGATGGAAAGAAAACATTCCATAGGTGGGACATCACACCACAGGAAATACCAAAGAAACGCAAATTCAGTAAGACCCTCGAATACCGTATCGAACTAATTGACTGCATGTTTTGCGTTACTGGAAGCCAGGGGGGCACTTGAAAACAGGGCCTTAATGCACACAATGGATCAGTTCCAAAGGCTCTCAAGGATCCAGCCACAGAAACTTTCTTATTATACGTTTCTAGGTTCGCACTCAAAGTGTTTAAAAAAAAATAATAATAAATGAGTACATAAATAAGTTCAGAGGACCATAGTTTTTCGTGGGGTGACGTCACTAGCGCTGCCCAATGTAGCGCTGTCAAATACAAAGGCTGTCTGGTTTTGGTTTTACCTCCTGTCACTCTTCCACCATCCCACTCTGTCTATATAGCTCACCCGTGCAGATTTGTTTTCATCCCTGCTTTTTCCATTGGTCACTGTATTCCTTTATTTTGCATAATGCTTAATTATTCCTTTTCTGCAGTCCTCTCTTACTCTGGGCCCAATTCGGATGATGGAGAATAAGTCCCCGTGTGTAAAAATTAGTATCTGCATCCTTCACCTGCAGTCGCCAACACAAATTCACTACTGCTGTTCTGTACCCAGGATATAGGTACTGACTATATCGTTTAGAAACTTGTAGAATGTAAAATGGGGCTTTTATGGACCTGACATGCAGGCTTATACGGATTTCCTGAAGTACACAGCAGTGCTAGACACACTCTCCAGAAATTACATGATTAAATGTAGGGATGCAAGTTTTTAGCTTCGGAGATGGCAAATGCTGGGCAAGCACGCATATATGGTATAATTTGTTTTTTTTTCTTCATTTGTAATCATTTTAAGTGTACAGTTCACAGAGGCAGATAATGAATTACGCTTGTCCTATGAAATTAAGTGACATATGAAAAAAGTGTTATGGATGCATAAGTAAAATATGTTTACGTATGTCCCATATTTTTCAGTTCATATGTTCGATTTGATATCATCCGAAGAATTTTAAGTAAGGTTTTTGAGAAGGACTTGGTGACGGTGATGGTGATCACAGACATAGACGACAAAATAATCAAGAGAGCGAATGAGGTAAGCTCTTATTAACCGAGAAGCATAAGGTTACTTTTACATTTATTTGCTTTATTGTTCAAATTCGACAGCACCAAATCTCCCGAAGTGCTTATTTTGTCTCCTATATATTTGTATTTAGTTGCAGTCTTTTTAATTGTCTACTATATCGATAACGCAGGCATTATAAACAAGTTCCATAGGTTGTTGCAAGAGTCTTCTGGGCTTTTCAGATTACCTCTAGTAGTACATGAAAATTAAGTTGAATGTGAAATGACGTTCTGCAGCAGTTCGGTTTGCTGAAGGAGTCAACCACTTAGCGTCCTGCTGCCATCTAGTGTCAAGTTGTGCAAAACATCTTCATTTATCACTATTAATAAACTGTAAAAGCTGTCAGCCGCAGCGCGAGAAACGTCTTCTTATCACTTTGTATCTTGTCATGCTTTTGTGTCCCAGAATACTTTCATAGATAGGACCAGGTGTACTGATTTTTTTTTTTTACCTGTCGTAAACTCTCAGATTCCGTAAATCCGAGGATTGCGACCGGCAACACGCTATTTTTAAAAACTAGGGGCCACAAACTGTCACAAACGGACCGGTTCGGCGAATCGGACCGTTTGCGACCTCCAAAAAGCAATATTGGATGTGCCCAGCCTTATTTGCGATTCAGTGATCTAGTACTGAATCGCAAATTGGGTTTGCGATTCGGTATTAGGAAGGAGCATGTTTAGGGTGCCACTTTCTAATACCGAATTGCTCTGGTATGTGTGAATGTTTGCGACTGAAATGCCGTTGTAAAGCATTCACATTTTACCACCAACTTCACGTTGTTGGTAACCCATTCGCAAAGGGCAGCTCTGCCATGGTGGAGGAGCATCACCCCCCAACAACAGCAGCAGCTGCAAACCTTTAAAAATAAAACAATAATAAATGTTTTATTTTTTAAGGGGGGCGAGGCCATGGAGATGACAGGCATGGTTCAGCACTCCCCCCTCAGTGCGCATGTATGTTTGGCCGGCCATCTTGGGCCAGCCAAACATAAATGCGCACAGGGCTCACTGCAACCTGGCAGTATGTTGCTGGGTTGGGGAGAGCAGGCAGAGGCTCACATTTTGCCTTGGAGAGCCCAACCAGGGTGCTCCAGCTAATCCTAACACTACTCTGAGCAATATCAGAATTGGGCAGAGGGCAGGCTGGGAGCCTGTGCCTGAAGTGCAGCAGAGAGCGGCAGTGCGGTCAAGGACACTTTCTTTTTTTAATATAGTTTTTTAACCTTTTGTTTTGTTTGCCCGTCGCCAGCCACAACAGCCCTTCCTCTTTCAGAATGTTTGTAAAAACATGTTTTAAAAGGAGGCAGTGGTCTCACGGACCACTGCCTACTCTTAAAAAATGAAAAGAAAACTTTTCATTTTTCATTTTGAAACACATCCCGTTAAGGAAAATGGGCTGCAGTTAAAAAAAAAAAAAAAAAAAAAAAAAAAAAGATTGCTTTATTTAAAAGTAATCACACACATGGTGGTCTTCTGACCCCAGCAGACCAACATCCCCATGATTTTAGTGATTCCCAACGGATCTCAAAGCGCGACCTACCTCATGAATATGAATTAGGTAGGTCTATTTGCGACCCACTGGGGCTCGCACTTTAGTACATGGGTGTTTACGATTACCAAATTGCAAAAATTTGCTATTTGGTAATTGCAAGCCAGTCCCTATGTACATCTAGCCCCAGGGGCCATTTGCACTAAACTGTTTTGAGGTCGCAAACAGGCCGAATCGCAGAAACTGCCCTTTTGTGACCACAAAGAAGCATTTTTTAATGTACAAATGCCAAATTGTGATTCAGTAACTTCTTACCGTACTACAATTTGGTTGGGCGGTTCAGTATTTGAAAGCAGCATGTTTAGGGCGTCCCTTCTAACTTAGAAATGTAATTTTCTTTTTTCTTTTTTTAAATGCATCCCATTTTCCTTTAAGGAAAGTGGAATGCTTTATTAAAAAGCAATCACAGACATGGTGGTCTACTGACCCTAGCAAGCCACAATCTCTATGCCCTGTGATGGCCGCCATTCCGAATCGGTCGCAAACTGCGATCTGCCTCAATAATGTTCATGAGGTAGGTCGATTTGTGACACACTAGGACTTTTTATTCGATATTTGTGAGTTTTCTTACAATCAGAAATTGCAATTTCTACTTTTTTACGTATGACCCAAAAAATCGGTAAGCAATTCCTTATCTTGTGAGGCACATCAGGACCCAATAGCAGCAGCGGCCCTTCCGTACGGGATGAAGGGCCACTCTCCTCTGCCTTTTGCCTGATGTTTAGAGTATCTGTCAGTCTGAGCTAAAGTCAGCCTGAAAGATATTCTTCTTGTTCAGGTCAGGCAGCCAGGAGTTGAACATGCACTAAATGCGCAGACTCCTGGCTGCCTGAGCTGAACTTTGCTGGGCTGAAGAAGTCACAGCCCTGTGGGCGTGAGCTCTTCAGCCTAGCAAAGGTGCCTAAAGGCCCTCCCCCTCATGATGGGGGGGGGGGACGTCACCGATTGCCTCGGATCTGGCGCTTCAGTTTTAAGCCTTGAAGCACCCAGAAGAAGCTCTTTTATTTCACCCCGCCTTACCCCAAGTACTGTGCATTCAATTACAAATGTATACATTCAAGTAGTTGGGGTCACCTTTAACACTCTCCTATCACATTGCACCCTTAGTGGGCCCTGAACCTTATGATCACAATACCACTTCTCCAACCTATACAAGATTCAACAATATATGGGGTGTCAGTATATAGAAGGCTGGCCTAGTGGCTTTATCATTATTAACCTTAATGACAAGTGTTGTCCAGCATTTCTTAGCAGTGTCACTCTGTTAACGGGAAAGATAACTTAAGCTTGCAATGGCTCTAAACAAGAAACAATGGCTCCGAGGCACAATAATTCTATCCTTATTTGGTTCTAATTTCTTCAGTTTGAAGTCAGAATGCTAAAATATGGGATAAGCAAGGCACGTCTCCTCTTCACCTGCAGTTCAGTCTTTGAAGTAGAATGCCGATGGTTGGGGCTCTTCAGAATGGCCATAATTGTACTCCCCGTTTGAGTTGTAGCAGATCCCGATGCCTTAGCAGGGAGAGTATGAAGTGCCTACTGCACAATAATTCTAGAGCATTCCAGTGCAGGAAAGTGAGACGCACAGAATATTTCCATCTCATCTGTGAGTTTTTCGTTTGACACTAAGGATAAGAGGACATTGAGAACCCTGACTTCTGTTTATTTTTTTAACAAATTCCAGTTATGCTCTGGAGCTGAAGCATCACAGCCAGCGGTGCATGTCTGAAAAACAACAGTTTCTGAAACTTCACTTCAGTTGGACCTGTGTGCCCCTCAGTCTCTTTCAGCTTGGATTCCACAGCGGTCAGAAAGGGTTTAATGCAGTAAGCCTGTGTGCCCTTGACTCTGTTTCCACCTTTGAAACTAAAGGCTGTCTTCTCCAACTTTTCAAAGTTTTAGTTATGAGGTCAAATACTGCTATCTGTTCTCTTAGTTCCTTCAGCAGCTCCTCAACTGCCAAGAGCCTTCCTTTGTCCGCAGTGACTCATTCTTTCTTAAATGTGTTTGGAAGAAATCCTGCTTCTCTCTTTTGGAAGTGTTTGTAAGACATGTTGTACATGTTGCCATCCACACTGATCCACATTACTGTTCCTTAGCGGACAGGCTTCTTCCTGAGCTCCCTGAACTCTTCATGTTGTGTGGAATGCTTCTTTGCACAGCTGTCTTCCACAGCCGTCAGGACTGCATGGACCACCACAACATCTGATGGTCTGGTTAAGCTGTCACACTTTAGGAATCACTGCGAGTTTCCTCCAACATCACAATAAATTGGCCAAGCTGTTGAGTCTTAAGGGAGGTTCTTCTAGGATGAGACGTGAGCTGCTTGGGAAGAATCTATTTACATGCTTGACACTTACATCGAGCATAAGATCTACAGGTATAGTCAGGGCTTCGTTCTTTTACCAACTGTAACTAATGGCTTCCGCTCAACATGCGTGCAACAACATTATTACATCATCCATCACTCTTAGAATTCCAGACACTAGCTCAGTCATACAGGGGAGTGTGACAAACAGGATACCATATACATTTTTTACAACCAACAAAACTATAACAGTCATTTTCTTACACATACAGCACTGGCACAATCATTAACAACCCCTACATTTATAACACTTGTGAGTCATACATTTACCAAACCAACACAGTTTTACGCTCTCCAGCACCCACGTAGACACACAAAGACAGCAAAAAGTCACAGTAAATCCACAATGAGTCAAGGAAATTCTAGCATGAGGCTCTCCACATCTTGCATCAAACTAAAAATGACTACACAACAACTAAGGTCCAACTAACCCTGTGCAACTGTCATGACCTTCACGTCTTGCAAGCTCCTCAGACATGAGGTCCTAGTACCACATCTACATGCTTAACACAACATTTATTTATGCAGGACAATTAGCCACGGACTCCTAGTCATGTGAAGACCAATGAACTGAACCCTACGACCTACTTCCACAAGGGGTTTCCCTGTCATACCCAAGTCTGCACATTCAAATCATAAAACAATTACAGACATTTTAATGATATGCCATCTGAAGACATTCTAAATCAGAACCTGATGTTCTATCGTCACCCACGCACAGATTCTTCTTATTATTATGCAAACACATCATACTTTCACATGTATGTTAGAAAAGTAAATGTCAGAAGCACCTTATATTTGGATGTAGTCTCCTGTACTTACAAAAATATAGAACCGTACACAATCCCATAAATATAACACAAATCTGGACCCATACATGCCCTCTATACCTACACAACACGTAGTACATTTCAATTTTTTAAAAAAGATCTTTATTTAGGAAAAAACAGCAAAAGACAGTATATCAACATCTTGCAGTACAAGGCATTACATGTGACCTCAAGAGGAAAATAAAAGGCAACAACAATAGCAAGTAGACACATAATAAGGTCCCTTAGCCCCCTTTCTGTAGGCCATCCATAAAACTCATTTGGGCCATTTAGCAGGCCTCGAAAAATCATAAAAATGTTACTAGACCTGCAGGTCGAGTAGCTTGAGTAATCTTCTCTCCCTAACTGTAATGTACTTGACCCGAAAATGGGTCTCAAATTGTGTGATCCTAGGCAAATATTGTATTTTACAGTAATCTTTTTCTTCGTTCTCACATGAGTGCATCTACAAATATGTGAGTTCAGCAGTTCTGCTGTAAAAAAAAAAAAAAAAAAAAAAAAAATCCTCTTTTGCTTGATTAAATACACTAAATATTTGATCCATGTATAATAAATCTAGCCCACATATAGGTTACACGCGATCCATGCATGACTTGCCGCTTAGTTTACTAATAGCTTTGCCATCAGGTTAAGAGTGTTTGTCAGTTTATCTTTAAACACTCAATTTTTATAAATATATTACTAAAACATGATGTGGTAGCGCACTGTCATTCACTAAATTTCCAAGAAATGTCAAAAACCATCCCACTAACTTGCAGCTTTACTGATAAAACTATATAGTGTATTAACAATGATCTTTGAAAACTGGGTTTCAGAAAAATGTATCATTTGCACATTACCAAGTAAAGTGTTCTGACTTTTTTTCCATTCTGTTAAAATATTTTTCTCATCACACAAAAGTAGAAAAAATGGTCTTCCACAGCTACTGAAATATATTTTTAAATGTTTGTAAAGTTGACTTAGTTATAGAAATGTTGTATGGTAGGAAAAACCTGATACCAAAAGCCTTTCATTTCACATAGGTTAGACAGTTCACCTTATAAAATCGTGGAACTCTGCCGTCACAAGGAAAAGTGTTCACAAACTGAAGACAAACTGACTTTTGACCGCTGTCTGTTTTGCTTTTCTCTAATGACCGAGCTGAAATACTCATGGACTGACAAAAAATCTCTGGAATGCACTTCTTAGTCCAAAGAAGACATTTATTATTTCACTACGCAAGGTTCCTAAAAGAAGATTAGCATGTTGAAAGCACATGTTTAAAAATAGTCAAAACAATGAAATGAAAACATACATGAATGATTCTCCACTGCAATATACACAGCACATATATGTATCTATATTACAATGCAAAGCAAATATTTAATAAACATGCATCACCATAGGGCCTGTCAGGTGCTTCATCTTTCTCCTGCCAGCAAGCCGATGACCTCGTTTGACTGCGAAAAAGAAACAGAGAGCTATACCCTCACAAGAAATCTATATCAGGCATCCGATGTCTGAATCCTTTTTGAGGTCTCTGAATCCCCTATTGTCGAACTGGGTCTCTTTTATATCTTAAACCAAAGAAGGAGCTTTCTGGAAAAAAAACCTCAAGGTGCGCAAGTAGTATTCAAACATGCTGGCTAATTTAGGTATGCTTTGAAAATAACACATTGGGATTTGGCCACAATCCCAAGATGTCAAGTCAAAGCTAGTTTGTTCCCTGCCGTCTAAGTACATTCTTATCAGCCAAAGCCCTTGGTGCGAATTAATACGAGAACAAGACCGGATGCACGTTGACAATGTGGAAAATTATGAGCAGCCTTTAACACAGCAGTGTCTAATGCTACGATAAAGTCAATAGGCAGAATGAAGTCAAGGCTAAACTGAATTCAAAATGGAGTCTGTAACTGGTGATCACTGGACAGCTAAGCCAGGTGCAAAGTGGTGCAACACAAAGTCAGTGGTCAAAACACACATTTCACTTCACTGTCTCTGAGCACAGTGCAGATGTGACAAGAGTAAGATTTAAAGGCATATTAATTGCTGTCCACTCGCCAGAAGGGTCAAGTGGAATCTAAAAATAGCTTGACCTCATAATTAAAACTTGCCATAGCGAGTGGTCGAGTAGACCTTTTGAGCCATGTGGAGGTCCTTGTCCCTCAGGTGTGCCACAGGAGCTCATGTCCAGGTGTAGTTGCTTTTCTGTAGCTTTTTTCCACCTCTGCAACTGCCTCCCAATGTATCTCGCCCTGGTCTGACAAATATTAGCCTACATATTATGATGAATAACTCTATAAATACCTAGTTAGATTCAAGTAATTCCTTTGCCTCCTTCTTTCTAGTGTAAGCGGTGGAGGGTAAGTAGATCATGTCTGCCTACCATCCAATCTCCTCTTGTGGTTTGTCATCATCCCTGATTAGGTGCCTTCCTCTATCAGTGTCCACTATATCATGTGGCGTTGTCAAGTCTCATATGAGGGCACCCTTGCTGTGATGCATCTTTTTCCCAAACCAGCCCCAACATGGCAGATGTATAGGACATCTTCCCCTTTTAGGGTCTCAGTAGCAAGCCCAGCACACATTACCTCACGGTCAGGACCAACTCTACACATGTCACCTGTCTGAGAGTTGTAATGATTTCCTCCTAGTAGGAGTGTATTGGTGTGCACTCCCATAGCATGTTTAAAAAGGTGACATCACCACAGCTGCATTTTGGGCATTTATAGGGTTTAAGTGGATATATTCTATGTAATCAGGCCAGAGTTGAGTAGGATGGTATAGCACATTAAAGTGTGTCAACTTAAACCTCAGATTACTGGCCTTTGTGTGGGCCAAGATACAGGTTGCTGTCCATTCATCCACTGAGAGGGGCACATCTAGCTCTTACTCCCGCCGCTCTTGTGCTCCTATCTGTATAGGCAGCATGTAATCTTTCAGTGCTTTATTAAGCATGGAAATTAGGTGACATACTCTGTCCTCCTCAATAATCATCTCCAGTGTGGCAGAGGGCGTGGGACATTTGGGAAGTCAGTCTAGATTTTCCTTGCTATATTGCTCAGTTTGGCAAATTGTATCAACTGTCTCTGGTTGACCCCCTAGCATGCATCCTCAAAAGTAATAAACATATCTGCTGGATATAAAACTGCCTGGGTGAGATAGCCGCCTGTGCGCCATCGCTCGAACAACATGTCTCAGGCTATGTCCCGGAACACCTTTATATACTCTAATTGCAAAGATCTTGAAAATGGAGGCCTCCTCAGCTCTTTTGTAACCACCACATTCTTCACTTTGACTACACTGCGAACAGCTGCAGAAAGCTTCTCAATTAGGTGTGAGCCTCTCATCAAATAGTGAGGTAGAATTTGTATCTCCACTATCCCTCTCAAGAGTGTCTCCTCTCTGTTTCCCCTCCACGCACCATAGTGTTGCATGTTGGAGCTGTGCTGCCATGTAGTATGACTCCATGTCTAGGAGGCAAGGCAACCTTTTGTCTTTTCCCGTTCGTGCACAGCTGCACTTTACTTATCTTCCCAGCCCGTACCAAGGAGAGTAACAGTCTATCTAGTGCCTCAAAGGGCAATCGTGTGATTGTATTCAGTGAGTTTCACAGTGTATACAGGTATCCGGGAAGGAAGACCATGGTTGCTAGCACCACCCTTCCGGACATAGATATCGGAGGTTCATTTCGAAATTTGTCTGAGGACTCCAGTCCCTCAAGGATCCTGCCCATTTTATATTTATATCGCCACGCAGCAGAGTATGTTATCTATATTCCTAAGTACTGGAATTTGTCCATTTCCCAGTTGAGTCCAAGGTCCCGCAGCACCCCTGGAGGGAGGCAAGCATAAGCTGCCAGTGGATACAGCACCATCTTACTCTCATTACGTTCCAATACCGACAGGATGCCAAATAAATATAGTTCCAGACGAAGTTCTATAAGTGTCTCCTGTGAGCGAGATAAGTACTTAAAAGTATAATTGGTGTCCATAGATACTTTCCTTAAAACATGATAGTCTGTGGACTGTGAAGCTGGATACATGGACTAATTATTATTTCGTTGAAGTATAATTCGCGAGACCGGATGGTCCGCCTGGGAAAGGATTTCCTATGTTGTTATCTACATTGTAATTCATGATTATGTCTTGTCCTTGTAGTATTTTTTATATTTATGTATGAGTGATTTGGTGTGATTGTATTCACTGTTTTAATTTGTTATTTATGTTTCCCAGGGGATAGAACAATAATTCTTTATCAAGTAATACTTGTATTTCTATGTTACAATTGGATCAATGAATATATATATATCAATAAATAAAATATGATTTTTGACATTAGATACATTTAAATGTAAGTGGATTACTGTGGCTTGAGATATTCAGTTTTTATTTGGAGCTGGAGATTCTAACTTTAGGAACCCACTTTGTATGAGGGACATTTTTGAGTATTCGATTTGTTTTCCTAATCCCACTTCTTCATTAGTTGATGGGGAGCCCTTTCTGTGATTGAACTGTTGCTCAAATGAACATGGTGGCACTTTCTACATCTTTTTCACAGCAATAGCAATATCAAGCTGAGTCTATAATGAACTTGTTCCAGTTCACAGTCAATGAGTCAGAAAAACAAATTTTAGCTTTAGGCCTATCGTATTGCCCCAAAGTTTCCAGTACGGTCAAACAAGGATTAGTGTGTTAAAATGTATTGGAAAGTTGAAACTATTGAAGTATCATGCGAATCAGTCAGGGAAGCAAATTTATAAAAGGTCACGTGATGACCAACAGAGCGTAGAGTTAAAAGTGTCGGACATACATTTATTTAAGGAATAACAATATTAGAGAATGAATGCTTGGGGGTAAGTGACCCAGTTTCATAACAAACAGTAAATGAGGACCAACGCTTAAAGGTGTGGGATAGTATCAAATCCCCCTCTAAGCCAAGATCAATTTACGTACCAACCATGTCGCACAATGCGATCTACCTAGTCCATGAAACATTGACTGAGGGCAATAAGAAATTGCACAAATCAATACAGAGAAAACGACCAACTCATACCAAAGAAGAAAGGAGTTATTAATCCTTGATTAGAAAGTTACAAAAAGAGGAGAATATTACAATACAAATTCAGACTAGGATGGAGACATTGTTTTGTGGCCCAGAGCAATGTACAAACAAGAGGAAGCTAATCAGTTAAGCAATGACGGTTGCTATGCAAAATGGGCAAAATCAGAACGGACAGTAGCCAAGATCCATTTGAAGGCTGCATTGATGGAGGTCCGATCAGTCATGATAAATACCTATACATGTGAAACGATCATCAAAGGATAACGGGCATGTATTTGATCCCTAAAGTATACAAAAACCCTGTAACATTACCAGACAGCCCATTCATTTTGGCTATTGGGGGTGGGGGTGTGTGTAAATATGTGAAAATATATTGATTATCATTTGCAGTGTTTTGTTAAGTTTGCTTTCATATGTAAAGAACACAGGAGACTTTTTATGAGCTATATATGTCCTACCATGGGATGAATATGATGTGTTGATATCTTGGGACATTGGAGCACTTTATACTAGTATTGATCATCAAGATGGTTTAAGAGCCATAGAGTATTTTTTTACAGAGTAGACCTTTGAGTCTGTATAAACATACTTGAATGCTTTTGGACATGATCAAATTTTGCCTTGTACATAACTATTTTCTGATTGATATTCAGCTATTTCATCAGGTCTGGTGGATGGTGATGGGCACCTGCTTCACCCCCAGCTACGTGTGTCTTCACGTGGGCTGAAGGGAGGAGCAGGTGCTCTGCGTCAACCACATGCAGGCTTAGGAGAAGCTTGTGGTTATCTGGCTTCATTTCAGACTATTGATGTTGATTTGTTCCAAAAAACACTTTGTACTCTGTACCGTACCTGTCCATACCACAAATAAATTATCTTAATTTGCATTTTGAGTTGCATTAGCAAAGAAAAGACCTACTTTTAAGACTTGGAAGTATTTGTTGCTAACAATAAGTTGGAAACCAAGCTGTATAGAAAGGAAACAGCAGGCAACACAACGTAGCATGTCTCTAGTTTCAATCCACCACATTTGAAAGCTAGTATCACATGATGAGATGTTGCGAGCCAAGCAAATTTGTATTGTAGATGTGAACACTGTGGCATGTCAGACAGAGATGATAGAGAAATTCAAACAGAGAGGTAACAGCGCAAATTTATTAAGGAAGACTCCGGAGGTAGTTAAAAAAAAGAAAAAACAGGAGGGCATTGTGATTGATAGAAAGAAAAACACTTTAACAAAGGAATCAAACGAGGCTATACTTAGTGTCACTTACAATGAACAAGAGAAAAAGTTGAGGATATTGGTTAGAAGGCATTGGCACATAATTAAATTGGATTCACTTATTGGCTCTTTGGTGCCAAGGAATCCCCTCATTACTTATCGAAGAGCATATCCTATGAGAGATGCACTTGTAAAAAAATTGTTCTGAGATAGCCAAACCACAAATTTGACTGAGTCCTAAGAAAGGTTTCTTGATATGTAAAAGTTGTAGAGCCTGTTCTATTGGGAGAAATCAGACTGAATACACAGCACCATTTCAGAAAAGATTGCAGAAAATCCAAGGCATTTTTAACTGCAAAACTTATTTTGCGGTTTGTGTACTTACATGGAGCTACGATTTGAGATATGTGGACAGCACAGTGCTACAGGTGCACAAACGCATACTGCAGCACATACAGGCAATAAACTAGATCCTTAGTACCCAGTAGCATGGCATTGTGCTGAGCGACATGACGGTGATGTCAAACAGATTGTATATCATGTCATAGATGCTGTCCCACCTAGTCAACAGGGAGGTGATTGTGAAGTAGCCCTCCGCAGATTAGAAACTACATATATTCTAGATCCTGACTCCAAGTTGCTGAATGGGCTTAATATGGATGAGCTGTTACACATGAGGCTATGAGGTATCCATGAGAGTGAATTTCTGTCTTTGAGATGTATGTTTCATATGATGTTTTAATTTCAAATTTGGATAACATCTGCAAGGCTCCCTCTGTGTTTATTTCACTTTACATCATAGGGAGTTTCGATCACGAGCGGCAGTAACCATGAGGCACAATTTTTCATGATCAATGGCAATTATGGGTTTGCCCACTTGGGCTCAATTATTGAATGTAAACAACAAAATGGTGCTGTTTAAGCCAAATTATAATTTTGTGTTTAGCACAATTGTGTTCATGCTGTTGGATAGTTTATAATAGTGGAATAAATAATGCTGAATCAAGATTAATGGATGGTAGTAGTTTGTTTTGCCCGCTTGGGCTTAATTATCACAGTGCTGACTTAGTCATGTGAAATTGTGTAAATAAGGTAAATGTGTTTGTGATGTGAAAATAATTTTTCATAATCGTGCATCATACTATGCTGAGTTAAACTTGCAGATATAGGACACATTTGTTACTGTTACGTTTATTTAATTCAGTTTCATTTTGATTAATAATTATTGATTCAGGGGAATGAAGTCTGAATGTCAGCAATTTTACAAAGTAGAATCAAATGTTGAATCATGTATGCAGTTACTGAACACCGATCATGGTATTTTCAATGTTGTCTAATCAGTAGCAATTTTCAACTGGCAATTTAGGTCTGTTGTTGCTTTTCATCGTGAGGTAGCACTTGTATAAATGCACTTACAACGGCAGTGCAACATTGTGTGATGAAGATCGTCGGGCGGTTTAAACGCGTCACATCATTTGTAGATGTGTATATATATATCTCCTACTGGTGGTCACTAGTAGGTAGTTATAGGTAGGACCATGCTTCCATAGGAAAATATTTTTTTGACTTGCCTATCTTTGGTGCCGTTTGATGGATCTTTACAAAACGTTCCCAAAAAAGTGTGCTGGTAAGTCTTGTTGCCCATGGAAAGTTTCGGGGCTATTCGTCAAGCGGGGGCTAAGGAAAGGAGGGGGGTAAAAAAAGTGTGATTCCTATGTTAATTCCCATAGGTCTTTTGAACACGACTACAGCCCAAACCGCTTGATGGAATAACACTAAATGTGGCAGAAATCTACCAACAAAAGCCATTGTGAATACATGTATAATAATCAAAGTGCAATTGTAGAAATTTCATTGTTTCAAACTAGCATCAATTACACAAAAAAGTGCAAACATTTCCTCTTTCTTCGTGTATGAGTCATTTCACACCCTTTTAACATGATAACATGACAAATGTTCATAACATCAAAGCCATAAGCAAAATATGCTAAAATTGAGTTGAATGAAATATGTGATGAAAGTACTCGGGAAAAAAAGCATTTTGGATCAACCTACAGATCTAGTGGAAATAAATACATTTCTGACAGAAATGGAGCCAAGAATACATAAATATGAGGAAGAGATACAGATGAAAAAGACGTATTTTTTTGAGAGACAAACAGGATTATGCAAATAGGAGGATTTTAACATTTGGCAGGAAGTTTTCATGGCGCCATCAGGCAATTTAAACAAATGAATATCACAGAAAATCTTGAATCCTCAACGTCCGAATCGGGATCGGAAACTTACTGACATACTGATAGTTATAAAGCGATATCAGGGAAGGATAGGTCAACTTTAGCCCCAGCAGATGAGTATCGTTTTTTACAACAAAGCAAGGGTCCAAGGAAGTTACCACCAAGAGAAATCGGCGCAAGAGAAAGAAAACGAACAATCTCTTCTGGCATTAGGATTATCTTTCTGCCCCATGAATAACATGGGCTATTTAGAACTTGTATTGATGCATTTTTATTTGTATGTAAATGAAAACTGATGAAGGTTTTTAAACAACAAGAGAATAAGAAAACCATTTTGACACTCGTAAAAAGAGATCAGACTTTTGATAGTTTATGTTTGAGTGATATAGAAGGCATAGCATCACTTAGAGAGTTAGAGAAAGGGGAGGTGGACTGGGCGACAGAGAGAGAGTTATTGTGCCATTTGAATTTGGAGACGGTCAGGATATCCACCAACCCTTTTAGACCTCAATCAGTGTGTAACCCCATCACTCAACATGATAGTATTGATGTATTTCATGAGGTAGTAAATCGGAATCTGTTAGAAATTTGGAAAAATAGCAAAAATAATTTTGGGAAGAATTTGACGCCTTTACAGAGGGAAGCATTAGTTTCTTTAACATCAGATATGAGTTTTGTAATTAAGCCATTAGATAAAGTAGGGAATGTAGTGTTATAGGATGTGATGAACTGTATCCATGAGGCAGAGAGACAGTTACACAGGTCAGGAGATTATGAATTTACCACTTATGAAGTTTACAAACAATCAATCTCTAAATTTCACAATTTGTTGGAGTAATGGAAGGGCAGGAATTTGCTGTTATGAATATTTATCATGTTAAAAGACTGAAATGACGAAAAAAAGAGGAAATGTTTGCACTTTATTTTGTATAATCGATACTTGTTTGAAATAATGAAATTTCTGCATTTGCACTTTGATTATTATACATTTATTTACAATGGTTTTTGTTGGTAGATTTAATATGTTAGTGAATATGTGAAGTCTGTCTTCTAACATAGAGGTTGAGAGTCTGTTTTCTTTTTCTGTCCTTGGTGTAGGGAAGTGATGTTTAAGGTAAGTTGGGCACAAATGTCAAAAATGGCTTGGAAGAAGATCGTGCAGATGGAAACGCGTTGCCAATAAAGCGTAGTTGGAACTCTGTGGAGGAGTGTGATTCATTGGTGTATATTTTTTTATATATATATATATATATATATATATATATATATATTTCCTCTCTCCAGTATTGGGGTATCTTTCATAGATTCACATGCTTGAATTATTCCCCATGTTCGAAGTGGGAGCCCCACAGTACATAGAAAGCAGTAGAAAAAAAATCTCTCTTTTTTTTTTTTCTTCATTGTAGTCAATGGTAAAAACACATTCACTTTTATAGCTTATTAAAGAGCAAAAGTCCAGCCAATCAGGCAAGACCACCCCTTTAGAACCCTCAGCCCAGAGGCTCAGTCTCTCAGATTTTTTACCGCACGTTGTGTGTAAAGGAGTCCCCCTGAGCGCTGTCTATTTCATTTCTAACTTATCAGTTGTACTTTGTCTGCATGTCTACTGCTAGGAAAGGTTTATTTAGACATTGCAGCACCTGTGGTAAACTAAGGTTTCATTGTGAGGACCTCCACAAGAACTGCATCTACTATCTCAATCCAGAGCATAAGGTGAAAGACTGCAAGATCTGTAGAACATTTCCCAGCAAGACTCAGAGATAGAGGAGCCAGACTCCTTATTTGGCTCCAGAAACGTAAGTCCAGAGAGTCTCTCTCTGATGAGGAAGACAGTCATACCTCAGTGGCCTCAAAGAAGAGGAAGAGATCTGTGGAGAGTTTTTCTCCCAAAACCAGTAAGTCAGCCAAGATACTTCATTCTTTCAAGGAAAGAGCTGATGAATATCCCTCAACTTCAAGCGAAAATGGTGGTAAGGTTCTCTCTGAGCCATCCACTCCAGCTACCACCTCCAAGAAGATTAAGAAATCATCAAGCTCCCTGCCACCGTCGGCATCTAAGATCTCGACATCGTCGATGGCACCATTTAGAGCTCCATCGTCGCCCATGATCATAACTTCATCACCGTTGTCTTCAACAACTATAACGTCGGTGAGTCTGAAGTATGGCTCTTCAGCTACCCAAGCTATAAAGATTTCAAAGAGACTTTAGACGGAGAAGAAAGTAAGATCTCTATCGTCGACGCGCACACCGCTGACATCAGCGTCTACGAGTAAGCTGCAAAGAACTTCGACGACGGTTCCACTGACGGCAGTGTCGACGACGACACGAAAATCTGCTTCGCCATCGTCGACGTTCTCACCGTCAACGAGGTCACCATCGACGACCACACTGTTTTTTTTTTTTTAACATATTTTTATTGATTTTTCAATTGTCATACATTTCAATGCGCTCAGTTAACAGCAATACAAGGATGTTGTCAGTTACAGTAATTTGCTGGGCGCTTGTTATTAAACTTAACAAACAACTAATAACTTCCGTGCACCACTAGATCCGCGCAATTATGTCTAGACTTTCAGGCAGTGCCGGTACGCGCATTTAAAGCTTTCTTTCGTGCGGGTTTTTTATTGCCGGTTAGGGTTCTAGATGAGGGCGCCCCCTATGGAAGGAGAGGGGGGGGGAGAGGGGAACGGGGGGTGGCTTGGCTTGGCTTCTGTAGAGCCTGTATCCGCTAATTGGGCATGATGGTCTGTGTGTGCTATTTGTCTTGTGTGCGCTTAGGGGTACGGTGTATTGATATCAGTGCCGAGGTGCTGTTGGTAGGCGTGTGCGCATCTCCTGATTTACTGCCGCTTTACAGCCAGGGCGAAGCCCGTGATTATCTGTATAGTCGCGGCTATCTGCGGTTCAAGGGTTTTTTTCGTCGTTCTTTGCTTCTAATTTGGAGACCAGTGTACCCCAGGTTTCACAGCCCGAGTGTCGCAGTCCACCCCGCGCCAGTTTCGTTAGTACTTGATATTCAGCTCGTGCCCAGCGAAGCGTGAGAGTGAGCCAGGCTCCATGGTCGGGGCCTTGGAGGCCTTCCAGTTCATGGCTATTAGTCTTTTGTACATTGCATAAGCCAGGTCTACGAATCTATGCATGTGTTTGCTTCTTTTTGTTCTTGTCCTAAGGCCAAGGAGACAGGATTTGGGATTCGCGTCTAGGCCCAGGCCAGTCATTTCCGACAGTACAGTGGTCAGCACGGCCCACTCCCCCTGCACCCGCGGGCACTCCCAGACCATATGATAAAACTGTGCTTCTGGGGTTTTGCATCTGGGGCAAGTTGGGTCCGATCCAGGGAACATGCGTTTTATCCTGGCTGGCGCTAAATATGTCTGATGTAAGTAATTAAACTGTGTGTATCGGAATCTGGGGTTCCTTGAGACCTCGCGTGTGTGACTCAGGGCTTTCGGCCATTCTGTCTCTGAAATCGGGGCAGGCAGTGCCGCATTCCACCTCTCCCGAGCTTTTTGCAGGTTAGTCTCCGGGGGGCTTATTCAGAAGTTTGATACTACTTTTTCACGAGTGTCGCAGCTCAGCATATGGTGCAGGTTAGCCGAGGTGCTTGGCTCAGCGTTCCCAGACCCCCATGTGCTTCTAATGGCGTGGCATATAGCGTGGTATGTCAGAAATTGCCCCGAGCTGATCTCTGTGAGGGCCTGTATGGCTTCGAAGGACATTAGTTTTCCTTCCTCGAAGCATTCTCCCACGTGCTTATGCCCGCATCTATCCAGGTTGCGGACGAGTGAGATCCAGTTGTCACCCATCCGGGGATTCGTTCTAGTGGTAGGAGAGTTGAGTAGGGAAGTTTTTTGGCTTCTTTTTGAATGTACTTCTTCCAGTATGCATGAGCTGCTGTCATCAGTGGATTTACGCGTGTGGTTTTGGTTTGCTTGTTCATGAGCCACTCAAGCAGAGGGACTCCCCGGAGTCGGGTTATCAGCCAGGTAGCCTCCGCTGCGCCAGGATTATGGATCCAATTTAAGATCCACTGCAGCTGTGCTGCTGCAGAATAGAGCTCAAAGTTAGGGGCTCCCAGCCCACCCGCCGCCACCGGGTGGTGTAGTGTGTTGAGTGCGACCCGCCTTCTGCATCACCCCACACAAGCTGCACCAGTGCAGAATTTAAACTGTTGAAAAAGCTTTTAGGGATTATGATCGGCAGGGCAGCGAAGTAATACAGCAGCCTGGGCAGTACTAGCATGTTGGCTATGGCTACCTTTCCCAGTGGTGAAAGCGGTAGTTTATTCCAGAAACGCAATGAGCTCTTTATAGATGTCACCGCTCTCCCCAGGTTGCCATCCCTGTGGTCTTCCGCACTGTGGTAGACGTTGACCCCTAAATATTTAAATGTGTCAAAGCACCATTTTAATTGGCCTGATGGGGTATTCTCACGTCGCGCTGGGGACCAGCCGACCAACGGGAATATGCAGGATTTCCCCCAATTAACTATCAATCCCGAGATCTCTCCAAACTCGCACAGCAATGACATCACTGGTGGCAGCACCACCTCTGCGCTGCGTATATATATCATGGCATCGTCTGCGTACAATGATATGACGTGGGAGGTGCCGTTCCTTACCACCCCCCAGTCTTCCGTTTTTGCTCGGACACGCGCGGCCAGTGGTTCCATCGCCAGGGCGAACAACAGGGGGGATAGGGGGCACCCCTGCCTTGTTCCCCTGCTAATCAGGAAGCTCTCTGATATGACACCCCCTGTCTTCACCCTGGCCTGTGGGTTAGTGTACAGAATGCGTACCCATCTTATAAATTTTGGGCCTATGCCCATTCGCTGCATGGTGGCAAACAGGAAGTCCCATTCCAGTGTGTCGAATGCTTTTTCGATGTCTAGCGACATCACCGCTTCCTCAAATGCACTCGGGGGGGTGTCGCCCATTACGCTCAGTAACCTGCGAATGTTGAGGAAGGTGTTACGTTTTGGAATGAATCCATTCTGATCTTCGTGTACCAAAGTGTGCATGTGTGGAGCTAGCCTGTTGGCTAGTATTTTGCCAAGTAGTTTGCAATCTAGATTTAGCAGGGACAGAGGTCTGTAGGACCTAACGTCAGTGGGGTCTCGTCCCTGTTTCGGGAGGACCACTATCATTGCCTCTCTCATTGTGGGGGGGAGAATTCCGTTAACCTCTGCTTCTTCAATAACTTTTAGGAGACGTACAATAAGGTGTGTCGCAAAGGTAGAGTAATATTCTGATGGCAGGACGTCTGTCCCTGGAGCTTTGTTTCTAGGTAGTTGTTCTAGAGCCTTGTTAAGTTCGCCTAGTGTAATAGGGGCCTCTAATGACTCCTTGTCAGCGTGTGTGAGTTGGGGCAGGGAGGAGTCCGCCAAAAAAGACTTGAGTTGTTGGGGGGTGCATGATGTGCGTGTAGTGTATAGTTGTGTGTAGTATTCCCTGAACGCATCATTTATTTCTTCCTGTGTGGTTGCTAGTGCGCCTGCGCCTAACCCTATTGCCCCAATTGGAGGGCATTGCCGTTCCTCCCGCAGGAGCCATGCGAGCAGCCTACCCGATCTGTCGCCGTCCGCTTGTAATCTGGTCAATTGGTATTTGTAGTCATGAAGGCGTAGTGTGGCGTCAGTGGCTGCGTATTCTGCGCGCGCATCTTTTAATGACATGTATGGTGTTTTGCTGCGGGCCACTGCATTTTCTAGTGCTCTTAATTTCTTCTCCAGCTTGCTAACTTCTGCATGGAGCGTGCGTCTTACCCCCCATGTAGTGGAAATACAATGCCCACGAGTCACTACTTTGTGTGCGTCCCACTCCATTGCTCTTAAGTTTGTGGTGTCAGCGTTCAATTCCCAGTACTGTTTAAGCGCTGTTTTCAGTGCGTCTGTGAATGCAGGGTCCTGCAGCGCTTCCACTTGTAGTCTCCAGGTTGGGATCGCTTGACGCCTCCTACCCCAGTCTAGAGTTATTTTGAGCGGCGAGTGGTCTGATAGTGTTTTAGCTAAGTATTCAATCCTGTTAGTTACTGTGCAAATGTCCTGGGTGCCCCATAGTAGATCTATCCTGGTGTGCACCCTGTGTGGTACTGAATAAAATGAATATTCTCTGTGGTGTGGATGCTTCATATGCCACAAATCATAGAGGCCCATGTTGCTG
Organism: Pleurodeles waltl; assembly: GCF_031143425.1. Classification (NCBI taxonomy): domain Eukaryota; kingdom Metazoa; phylum Chordata; class Amphibia; order Caudata; family Salamandridae; genus Pleurodeles; species Pleurodeles waltl. Next base: position 832,635,047 of record NC_090447.1, on the reverse strand, counting down.
GCCCATTTTGCCAGTGGGTGCCTGGGGTGTCTATTAGCCGCTAGGTGTGTGGGGGGGCTAGACCTATCCAATGTCGGGTCCGGCGTATTATTAAAATCTCCACCCCATATTGCGGATGTTGCGGGGTTCGCCAATAATGCTGGGGTAAGCGTGTTCAGGAACTCAGGTAGCGCAGTGTTAGGGGGGAATATTCCTATAAGTGATAGTTGTTTGCCGTCTAATTTACCCTCCACTATTACGTACCTACCCCCCTGATCTATCCTGTATGATGTTTGAAGAAATGGGACACTCCCTGCTATCCATATGACGACCCCCCTCGCGAAGGTTGAATAAGATGTGCCTACAATCTGTCCTCCCCATTTGTTCCGCAGTTCTTGTAGGTCTGGATCCCGCAGGTGGGTTTCTTGTAGGATTGCAATGTGTATGCCCTGGCGTTTGAGTCTTGCGTGCACCCTGGTCCTTTTGCTATGATTCCCGAGGCCCCTGACATTCCAGGTGATTATGTCATATTTGCGTGCGTTATAGGCTGTATGTTGGGCCATGTTTATTTTGTAGTGATGCAACTAACATTCTGCTCCCTGGTAGGATCCGAGCAGTTTCCTCCCTCCCCTTCACCTCGTCGACCCTGTTTCCCGCCCCCAGCCATGTGTCCTGTGTTATGCGCAGATCCGCGGTGCACGAACTAGTAATTACCCTCCCTCCCTCCCCAACTGGATCCCATCCCCAACTGTGAACCAACAAGAAACTGCGCACCCCGTTGGGGTGCGAACTGGGCTGTGTCCATGTGGATGTCTGCGGGGGAGCAATAATACTATCCAGGTGCGGCTCATAATAGGGGCTCGCATCCTTCTGCAGACACAGTCTGCAAGTATTGTAGGGCGTCCCCAGGTCGCAGCGAACCATCCCTCCCCCGCCGCGCGCCGCCACCAATTATGCGCAAGTTGAATACAGGAGTTGGCTCTAAGAGCAGCAAAACAAGGATACATAATGTCAAGCGATATGTCCAACCGCTGCCAACAAAGCACACAATGTTCAGTCCTGCTCTCCTTCTATGGCGGCGGGTCTCGCCCTGGTGGCTGGTCAGCGGCGCTCGTTCAGAGTATATCTGCGGACCGGGGGGTGAGCTCCGGGCCCTTCAGCGACCCCGTTAGTGTGGAATCCGAACTTATTGACTCCGATTCCGAGCCCTCCTCCTGTTGGGTTCTGAGGGCCTCGAAAGAGTTTTGTGTCAGAAGGGGAGTTTCCTTCCGGACCCTGGCTCTCTCTTCCGCAGCCTGTTTCTCCGTGGGTTGACCCCCGGGTCGCCTCTTGGAGCGTTTCCGTGGGGACGCTGTGGACCAGCTTTCGTTGATTCCAGTTGCTTCTCGGGGTTGGGCAAAACCCTTGGCATTCAGCCATGTCCAAGCGTCCTCCGGAGATGTGAACACGTGGGTGCGTTCATCTGTTAGTACTCTTAATTTGGCGGGGAATAGCAGAGCATACTTTGTTTCATGTTCACGGAGACGTTGTTTTATTTGAGCAAAGGAGTTGCGTTGTCTTTGCACTTCCTGAGTGAAGTCTGGATAGGCGTGAACAGTTGAGTCCTCATACTGAAATGGGCCTTTACTGCGAAATTGTTGCAATATCGCATCCCGGTCTCTAACGTTCAGGAACCTGGTTATCAGCAGTCTTGGGGGCTGGCCTGGTACTGGGGGCGCCCAGGAGTCCTGTATGCTCTTTCAACTGAGAAGAATTTCGATGGGGCTCCATTCAAGACCACTTCGGCTAACCATTGTTCCAATAGAATCTCTGAATTTTGATCTAGTGATTTTTCCGGAAATCCAAGAAACCGAATGTTGTTGCGTCGTGATCTTCCCTCCGCCTCTTCTGCTCTTCTCAGCAGTGTTTTTGCTTCTAGATCCAGGCGGAGAATTTGTTTTTGGTTGTCCGTTACTTTGGGGCTCATTTCGTTTAGCACCACCTCCGTTGACTTCACTTTGTCGAATAGTTTGCGGTAGTCCGCTCTAAGGATATTTAGGTCTTGCGATACCGTGTCTATTCTATTTTCCAATGAAATTTTAGTTTCCATGATTGCTTGGAGTACTTTCTCAAATTGTGTGGAGTGGGCCAAAAGTGTAGATTCCAGTGATTGTAAAGTGGGTATGGGTTGTTGGTCCCCAGGCGCTGGTCCATGCGTGCCCCGGTCCTGACTCCTCGCTGATTTTAATCTCCCGGCCATTTTGTCTGTTTGTGAGTCCCTGTTCCTTCTGCGCCCACGCGAACTCCCACGGTCCCCGGGTTGGACAGGTATGAAGGGCCGTATATCCGCTCGGATCCACACCGGAATACGCTTTTAGTTCTTTAGGTTGCCGACCGCCTAAAGTTCTTTGATGTGAATTCCAGGCCCCTCTACCGGCACCGGCGGGAGGGCGACGGATGGTGGGGCGGGGGGGGGGCGAGGCCCGCGCACCCCTAGTGTTACTGCAGTCGGCCTGGACAATTCAGGGCCTGGGTGTGGGCCCCTCATTCTCACGATGTTGATCGCCATGTGCGCGCTCCTTCATTTGAGCTTCCATGCAGGGTTCTAATCCCCGTGCCAGGGGAATGATGGTGTACATAATTTACTGCAGTGAGCGCTTCCTACGTGGCCCCCGAGCGTTCAAAAAAGTTGCCGGAGCCACCAGTAATGTTCAGGGGGCGTAAAGAACAAGCCCCCCCGCCGATCTCGATCCGCCGGCGCTCCAGATGTGCTACGCGGATTTCTCTGCGTGTCCCCCCTTGGTCGAGGGGAGGGGGGCACGCCTTGTAGCCGGGCCAGGGGGGGGGGGGGAACCACCAAGAGTCCTCGCCCGCAACTACACCGCCGCTCCGCCCCACGCCAGCAATGGGGAAAGTTATCAAGCGGTGGGGGGGGGAGGGGAGCAGCCCAAAGCGGTGCAGGGCCCAGCGGCGGGCCTGCTGCCCACCCGCCAAGGGATCCCCTCGCTGCCGCACCCCCACCTCACCTTCGGGGCTCAGGGACGGAGCTCCGGGCCTCGCTACGAGGCAAGATGGCGGCCGCAGTTCCCGAGGCGGCGTCGTCGTTCAGGAACCTCCTTTCTCGGCCGCACAAGCGCCTCTGTAGCCGTCGACGAGGGGAGAGAGGTTCTCAGAGTGGGTCTCACTTCTGTGCGAGGATGTTGGCGTCCCCGGGGCGCCCTGCAATTATTTTAGTGGTGAGCCCGAGACGGAGCGCTTTCTTAAGCGTCCTTCCCGGTCGCCATCTTGGCTCCTCTCGACGAACACACTGTTGATGACCACGCCATCGATGGCACCACCGTCGACGAGTCAGATTTCTGAGTCCACACCTATAGAGTCTGGAGAATCTTCTTTCTTGCTTTTGAGAATTCTGGCAATAAGACGAAAGTCCAGTCAACAGACTCTTTTACCCTCTCATACGTCACCTAGCAAGGTATCGCCAGCACCTCCCAACATCTTTTTGATGACGAGGAGGGAGATATATTCTCGGACGATGGTCTGTTTCCGGTCGCACATAGCCCTTCAGACCTGCGAGTAAAATGCCAAGATGAAGATGATGAGCAGAGAGTGAACAGCTATATATACGACACTCGTTGCAAGAGAAGAGGCAACCAGGAGCTCAAGAGTTGCAACAAGAGCAAACAATCCAAATGCCAGTATCATTGATTGCCAACCTTCAACATATGATGCAGGATTATTATTCTAGTTTTCCTCCACCGGGTTCGACCACTCCTGTGCAACCTCTGCCAATACCGTTGAGCCCTCCCAATCAGCCATCAGAGTCTGTAGGACCTATTCCAGTCCCATCGTCAGGTCAGGATAACGATCAGCCCTCGTCGGATGACAAACAAGAAGAGGGCGAGATACAGGGCATGGAATCGCTTCTCCATGAATGGGACGAGTATCAAACTTAGACGCCATCCCCTTCTACACCACCACCGATTGATTCTGCACCACAAGACATTGGTGGTTTCCATCGTGTGATGGAGAGAGCAGCAAAGAGGTTCTAACTGCCCGTAACATCTAAGCAGTTGGATTGTTTCCTCTATGATTTTAAGGAGGACACTAGGAAATCGGTTCGAGCAATACCCATTGTTGACTTTATTTTTGGAATGAGGGCCTTAAAGTCATGCAGACCCTATCTTCAGTCCCAGCGGTGCTGCCAAGGCTGGACAAGAAATACAAAGCGCCAGACAGCTCACCAGCCTGCTTAATTGGTCACCATAAACTGGACTCGGTGATATCTCAGGCAGCCCAGGAATCCATCTTCCCCACTTGCTGCACCCCCGGATAGAGAAGGGTGGTGGTTAGATTCCATTGGAAAAAAGTTTTCAACTATAGCGGCGACCACGGTCAGAACAGTGAACTCCCTGGCAATCCTGGGAAGATACGACCGTCAGATGTGGTCGGATATATCCCAGTTCATCGACCATCCTGCCTGAAGATAATAGAGCTGAAGCACGTAAAATACTACAAGAAGGTGAGAAGATCTCTGCAGAGATTATAGACCGTGCTATCGATGTCTCATCTACAGGTTTACGCCAGTTAGCCGGGGCTGCTGTATTGAGATGTCAGGTGTGGCTGAAAGCTACATCTTTTCACCCAAAAGTGCAACTGAGGATCTTGGATATGCCTTACGATGGAGAACTATTATTTAGCAAGCACGTCGATGGCGCCCTGCAATCTATAAAGGCAGACACAGAAACAGCTAGATCCCTAGGTAGGCTACAATTTAAAAGGCAGCCCTTTCAAGGAGCAAGAGGAAGGGGGCTTTACTCTTACCTCAGCAGATTACATCAGTATCAGCAGTATCAGCCCTACCAAAGTCAATTTCGCCCCACCATTGGTCAACAGCAGCCGCACGCTTATCGGCAACCATCATCGGCACCCTTCCGACAAACCACCAGGGGAAAATCCTCCTATAAGGACAAGGACGTGGTGAGAAAGCACTGACCACCATCAGTTGCCTGCACCCAACCCCCATCCCAGCACTATGATAGGGGGCAGAATTTCCAACTTCTTCCACCAATGGTCCCAGATCACATCAGACAGATGGGTCCTCGATATTGTCAGCAAGGGACACACACTAGAGTTTCATCAATCTTCTCCAGAAGTGCCACCAGGAGGACCCCCACCTGCCCAACTAAAAGAACTCTCTAGTACAGATTGCCATCTTGGTAGACAAGGGAGCAATAGAGATCGTACCGAAGGCTCAGAGGGGAACAGGCTTCTACTCTCGCCTCTTCCTCATACAGAAAAAGACAGGAGAATGGCGACCTATTTTAGACCTTCTGTCTCTGAACAAATTCTTGAAAAAACAATTGTTTCGTATGATCACCCTTCAAGATGTGCTACGATTACTCAACCAAGGAGATTTCATGGCATCCTTGGATCTCCAGGATGCATACTTCCACATCCCTATTCATCCCAGTCACAGGAAATTCTTACAGTACAAGGTTGCAGGCACCCATTACCAGTTCAGAGTGTTACCATTTGGCCTCAGATCGGCCCCACGAGTTTTCACCAAGGTTCTGGCACAAGTTGCAGCCTACCTCAGGCAGTTGGGAATCCAGGTGTCGCCATACTTGGACGACTGGCTAAAAAAGGCACGAATGGCGTCCAAGGCGGCCAGTGACACAGAAAAATGCTTGTCCCTCTTCAAGGCGTTTGGACTAACAGTCAACTACCCGAAGTCTCACCTAGATCCGTCAAACAACATCACCTTTCTAAGGTGCGGTTTTGGACATGGAGCGAGCAAGAGCTTTTGCTTCTCAGGACAGACGTAAAAACCTTCTAAACCTAGCGAGCCGTCCCAGCTGAAGAAGGTCCTCTTCTGTCCGGACTTACAAATCTTTTCTGGGGATGCTCTCTTCGTGCATTCCGTTGATAGCAAACTGTCTTCTTCACGTGAGAACACTTCAGCAACAATTGGACATTTAGTAGAAACAAATAAACTGATATTTTGACGATATTGTCTAAATAACCTTAACAGCGAGACAAGCCTTGAATTGGTGGAAAAACACCCCTCTCATCTCGGAAGGTCTCTCCTTCCTGAAGGACAAACCAGTGCACATTCTTACAACGGATGCGTCTCTAGAGGGATGGGGCGCACACTTACAGGACCTATCAGTGAGAGGGAGATGGTCCATACTGGAATCCGCACTCCACATCAACATATTGGAATTAAAGGCAGTTTTCCTGGCGCTCAAGGCCTTCCTCGCCAAGATCAGAGGTTCCTCGGTGTTGATAAGAACTGACAACACCACAGTCATGCATTACCTCAACAAGCAGGGGGGGTAAAAGATCGCAGGCGCTGTCTCTTCAGGCACAGGAACTGTGGCATTGGGTTCTACACCAACATATAACCATCAGAGCAGAACGCCTCCCAGGAGTATTCAACACTTTGGCAGATGTGCTAAGCGGAACTCGGACGACCTGTCACGAATGGAAGCTCAACCAGGCAACTCTTGACCGCCTCTTTCTTAGTTGGGGCAAACCCAATCTAGATCTGTTTGCGACAAGGGAGAACAAAAAATGCCAACAGTTCACAAGCTGGCAACCGCAGAAAGGGTCAAAGGGGAATGCGTTTTTGATCAAATAGGGATTTATGCCTACGCTTTTCCCTTGCTCCACTCATCCCAAGACTTCTTCAAAAAGTGAAGAGAGAACCTTGCCGACTACTATTGATCGCTCCCAGATGGCCGCGCCAGTTTTGGTTCAAGGAGCTGCTACTCCTCTCAGAAGAACCCCACATTCGATTGAGACCAACACCAGACTTGCTAATGATGACTCGGGGGCAGGCCCGTCATCCCAACCCGACTTCTCTTCGATTTTCAGCCTGGCTCCTGAATTCTATGAGTTTGGCAGTCTAGTTATTCCTTCAGACTGTTGAGAGGTGCTCGCCTGTGCCAGAGCCCAGTATACGAATAAGACGTACAGACTCAAGTGGAAGAGATTCTGCATATGGTGCAAAACCTTCAGTATTCATCCTCTAACGTCTTCTCCAGAGCAGATTCTTCCGTATCTTTTGTAATTAGCAAAATCAGGTTTCTCCCATTCATCTATCAAAGTTCACCTAGCAGCCATCTCTTGTTTCCGCCATACGGAAGTTTTGCCAATTTTATGGTCATCCAGGATAATATTGGAATTCCTATGAAAGCTACCAATACTGTAGAACCACAGTTACAAGTAAGTAACTTATCTTCATATGTATACATTTAAATATTTGCCAGTAACATGACCACTTTCACCTAGGGTCACTGATGCCTGTTTGGGGCCTGCTCCCGTCAACAGGGTTCATGAAGAGAAGAAGATTTCTCAAAATGGGTGTCCTTGAGGTACACACATTTTATTTTTGGTACAAACAACACATTTTGTCTGCCAGACCCTTTGTCAAGTGAATTGCCACAACTTCTAGAGACAATAGACAAACAATGTAATAGAAATAGTGAGCAGATCTAACTTCCACTCTGGTTACCAACAATGAATAAAAAGAAGAAAACTATCTCAGTTCATAATCATTTATATTCTATTATGCATGATTAATAATCAAACTCCATTTTGCATGCAACTGGGTCCCCCAATTACTACCCTAGGTTGGTCACCTTTGGCTCTGGATTTGTTTTTCCTTGGTGTGAAACTCGTGAGACAAATTTTGAGTTTCAAGAGGGAGTCAAATATTTTTTTTAGCCTAATCCTGCCAATCAGAGTCATTTAAAAAAGGCGATTCCCATAGCTCTCAAGTTGTGACTCACAAGTTAAAACAGCAAAGATATACAAAAGTGGTAATCTTTTAACTCCTGCTTGCCCACAGTTTAAAATGCAAATATCTCAAACTATTAAAAGAATTGACACCAAACCAAAGGACACTTTTCTAGTAAAGTTCTACTTTGCTACCCTGCTCAGCCTTTAGTAACATTTCCTGTGGGATCTAAATCTTTTAATCCTTCTCCTCCCCAAGGACGTTTCCCTTGTAGTGATCTTCAAAAATCTTACCATGCTGAAACTTTGCTGACTAAGTAGATGCCAAGTTCATACAGATTTGTTGAATGGGTCAAAAATTACACATATAATTTAATAACCATTTGAAAAGAAATTGGTTAAGAAATAAAACACAATCCCATTGAAATGTCCTGCACTGTTGCCATGGAAACCATAACACTCAAGTTCATGCCCTCAGCCTTGAAGGATTATGAATAAGTTAATTTGTATCAATTATCTGAAATTGGTACAATAAAACAAAGTATCGAAATAAAGTCCCAACAACTCCAGACCGAAAACATGCTAACATTAAGACGGTAAAAATATAAAATTACTGTCCTACTGACTGTATTAACAATGTTTAACATGTTCAAGCCGTCACAGCCTAATGGCAGTAAAGACTATATTGGCAAATTTCCTGACGCATGCCAAGTATGTGGGGACTGTAGTGATCACACAGAATTCTATCCCTTCCTTGCAATTAGAAACCCCATTCCTTGTGAACACTGTTTTCAATAAAGTATGTTGTGCAGTTAGAAACAGCCTACTATGGTGTTACACTGAAGCATGTCCAGTAAAGGGGAAAATATCCCTGGATGGGCATGTCGGCCATAAGAAAGATCTGGAAGTAACTTTGCTCTCATACCTCGCAGGATGGCCTCTGCCAATGGCAAGTATAATTAAGAATCTAATCTACATAAAGCAAATGAGAGAGCTTCCTAGTGATGTGTTTAAGATGTAAACTGGGTTTACCTGCAGGCCCACTTTTGTGTGGTCCAAGATAAGCAAATTGTCTGCATATTGGATCATACATAGGAAGCCTGTTAAAGATATTGGGTGAGGTCGTATTTGTCTTTGCCAGTAAACGACCAATATTGGCAGTATAGAGATTGAACAACATGGAGCCTAGACCACACCTTTGTTTTAGTTCCTGTGTAGTCAGTATTCGGTTTGTGGCAGAGTTATCTATGCCCATCTTGATGCTGACCCATGTATCCGAGTAGAGATAGATAATTGCTCTGGGTAGGGTAGGGGAATTCCCCACTCTGCCAGTTTGTCCCAAAGTGTGTTGCGGTCGACTCCGTCGAAGGCTGCAGTAGAATCCAGGAAATGCGCAAAGAGGGGCAAGGGAGGCATAGTGTGCTAAATCTGAAAAGGCAACATTGTTATCAGTGGTAGAAGAGTTTGTTTCTGAAGCCAGTTTGATAAAACAGATTGATAAAACAGATTGATATTTGCTTCAGTCACCCATGCCTCAAGTTCATTCAGTAGAATTTTAGTTTTGGGTTTAGCCTCAACATCTAGTATTGCAATTAGCCAATAGTTTCCTGGAGTAGCATTGCTCCCCTTTTTTTATTTTGGATAAAGGATAGACCCATTCCAGAATTGCGGGACCTCTGCAGATTGGAAGCAGTCCATGAACAAGGAGGTAAGCAACCCCACCAGAAAGTTGGTGTCTGACTTAAGCAATGCCCTCACTAGGCCATTGAGGCCTGGCATCCCATTGGTTTTCATGGATTTAATGGTCTTGGCAACAGATACTTCGTTAAAGACCTCCAATCAATGATTCTCATCCTGCCACATGTGAACACGTTTATGGCTGACATATGAATCAGCGTTTGTGTATAACTTCTGATTATGTTAAACCCATTTCGCTGTTGGTACTCTGTTCCCTCTGACAATAGATTTGTTGTTTAGCTTATTAATGTATAACCAAAATGTATCTTGATTGTTTTGGGCTAGAAGGGAAAGTACATGTAGCCATTCCGATTCCACAAGTTTTGTTTTTGTGTCCCACAACAGAATGTGGTGGGCTTTCCTTATTTTGGTCACCTGCTGGTGCGCCGCCATACTAGTCTGGTCTTTGCTATATATTCTGGCAGCAGCATTTAGGGCTGTTATGCTTTTTCTAGTTCAGTGGTGTACAGTGGCTTGTTCTTGACTGTGGGTTTGTTACTTACTAGTCAGTGATGGTTTCTTTGCCCCACAAGGTTGTGAAAAGCCAAGTCTGTGATTGAGGCCCAATCACGTTGCAGGTTACCAGAGCTAACTTGCAAGTATTTCAGTCCCTCTTTCCAAATGTTAAGTTAAGCCAAGCTTGCCTTTCCTTTCTCCACACTTAACCAGTGTGTTTTTTCTCCAAGGTGCCCAGTATTTTAATTGTTTAACAGCTAGATATTTTCTTTACCAGATAAGGCATTACCACAGGTAAGTAAATTGCCTGTCAGTGAGTGCCTCACAGGAGGTTGAGACCCTGGCGTTCTTACCATTTCTGTAAGTATTAACAGACTTGATTTGGCCCTCCTATGGAGTTTAAATCCTTTGATTGTACCTGGCAAAAGTGATGGAAACTCAGTATCAAATATGGTTTGGTCAAGATTTGTGCTTTTAGCTGTATAAATTGTGAGGCCTCTTGATGGGCATTGCTGGAAATGGTCCTCTAAAACATGGTAACATTAGTTTCTCCACGGTTGGTATATTTAATTTACTTGTAAGTCCCTTGTATGAGCCCATATCCTGTTAATTACTAGTGGGCCTGCAGCATTGATTGTGCTACCACTACAGTTGCCTCTCAAACATGTCTCAGACCCGCCACTGCAGAGCCTTTGTGTGAAGTTTTAAACTACCATTTTGACCTGGCAAGTGTATTCACTTGCCAGGTCCAAACCTTCCTTTTTATTACATGTAAGTAACCCCTAAGGTAAGCCCCAGTTAGCACCAAGGGCAGGGCACGGGGTATTTAAAAAATTGGACATGCACTTTTTAAGTTTAAGTCCAGGTAGTGAAAAACTGCCGGGTTCGTTTTTCACTATTACAAGGTCTGTCTCTCCCGTAGAATAGCATTGGGTTTGCCTTAACACACCTTTCAGGTATAACTTCTCAGCTGGAAGTGATAGAAATATGGAGTTTGGTGTCCCTGGACTCACAATTTAAAATCACAGCTTATATGGAAGTTGGATTTTAAATTGTAAGTCTAAAAATGCCACTTTTGGAAAGTTGGCATTTTCTTACTTTAACCATTGTGTGCCTCTGTCTGTCACTGAATACATGTCTGGGGCAGATTACATCTGGGCTCTGTGCATTCCCACTAGACAGTTGCACACAAAGGGAGCTTTGGTGTGGCATTAGCATAGTGATGGTACATCACCAGGCTGATGGGCCTCCCTGTACTCACTGGGAGGGAAGAGATAAAACCTGCTTCTGAATAAAGCTGTGCCTCCTCACACAAAGGGCTGTCTACCCACTGTGTAGTGTCTGGAGCCGGGTTGGGCAGGGGAAGGAACCCTGGGGACTTCAAAGGAAGGTCTGGAAGTTTCTCCAACCTTCCTGATCCTGGGCACCAAAGTATAAATGCTAGACCCCAAGCTTCACCAAACTGAACTTCTCTAGGACAAGGACTCTGCCAAGAAGGAGCGCTGCCAGAAGAGACTGCCACTTTGCACTTTGCACTGCATTGCTGTGTTGGCCTACTGCTGCTGTGTGCTGGACTATGGAATGGTCTGCCACCTTGCTGCTTCTCTGTCATGCTGGCTTGCTGCCTGCTGCTCCTGCTCTGCAGAAGAGAGACTGGACTTGCCTCCCTGTAACTGACCAGATGGTCCCCAAAAGCTTGCTGGGTTGCCCACGTTTTTAGACATCAGACCTCGCACTCCAGTTGTATGCACTCCCGCTCCAAGAGCATACCTAAACCCCAAGGGTGGGGAGCCAGTGCGGGCCCTGGGGACACCTGCACCATGAGGATATCTTCCTCAGTATTGGTCATTCAACTCTGCACCCGCTCCTGACCCCGCATAAGGCACATCTCACCAACTTAAGACAAGTGAACTTGCCACCAAGCTATCTGAAGCCTTTCCCCTGCGGGCCACTCTCTGTCGGCCAACTTAGGGTACAACCGCAGGTGACTCTTCTGACTCTGAGGACACAACTCCCGGCATTGGTCCCTCCTCCGCCTGCTTAACTTAGGCCCTTGTGCACGTGGACTGTGCCCTCAGCCCCCAGACTCCAGGCATGGCCGCAGAGACTCACCAACTTCAACAACAACTGAACTGCCACCCGGCGACTCCTTCCAGGTGAATTAGACCTCTCGGATCGGGCCGTGTGTGTCTCTGGCAGTCACACTGCATACCAACCCCCACCCCCCCAAGTAGAGATGTCCGACATTTCTTGCTGACTGCCGAGGGGGCTGCTTCAAAACACCACTATGCGCCCATACCGTAGACCTACTAAACGAGCATCGTATACTTTTCCTGACACCTTGGGGTCCGACTCCTAACCACGGGGCGTGTTATAACTGGAGAAACACCAACTCATAAGCCCTCCTCTAACACCACAAGGAGAGTTGAAGTAATCTCACCCTGAGCTCCCAATTGAACCCTCACATATTCTAATGTATGGTTTAAATTCTAATTAATTGATTGGCTTTTGTCATCTTGGACTTCATTTAAACAGATAAAAATCATGTATTTCTCTAACCTGGTGTCATCTTTTTTTGTGAACCTTTCTCTGTGTTACTGTAATTAAGCATTGCACAAATACTTTACACATTGCCTTCTAAGTTAAGCCTGCCTGTTCTGTACTAAGCTACCAGGGTGTGAGTACAGGTTAATTTAGGTATCTGACCTGCCCTGACTAGGATCGTGGTCCCTACTTGGCCAGGGCGCCTACCTTTGCCAACTATCGACCTAATTTCTAACAGGCATCCAAAGTGGTTTGTTTTAGTAGCCAGTTTGTGTAAGCCATGAAAGGCTGCAATCTATATCAAGGACAGCACCCATGTTTACTGAAAGGAAAGGCGGTTGGCCTCCTTGACAAATTTATGGACCCCGTTCTGGATTAAAATCTGCCTTAGGTCTGCAACATTCCAGGAAATCATAGTGAACTTGGACTTGTAAAATGCGACCTCTGAATTTGTGCCTTTTCTCACAGTGCTAGGAGCCGCTGTGGTTCGTGATAACGTTGTGGCAATGCAGGCCCAATCAGAGTCTGAGCTTGTGATGGACTGCCTTTGAACTTAGTGTTGCACATGCTGGGTCTAACTCTGGAGATTCCTCTGCCGATTGAGATCTGATGTGCCATTTGCTCTCCCTAGAATACTTTTAGTGTGTTTGCGTTTGGGCGGAAGTCGACTGCTATTGAGGATAGGAGATTTCTTACTGCAGTGTATTTTTATATGCCCCATTGTGCAAAAGTGTCTTTTTCACCAAGAATTTGGGTTGCAATTAATGAGGTTCTCCAGGTGACAATCAAGGATTCTGTGTTTGGAGTAGAGGGAGTCTGTTGAACTGGATTCTGGAAATATCAATGCTTTGATAATGGCTTAAGGTCAGAATGTGTGGCAGGAGTTAAAGGAAGTTTGCCTTGTTCAGGATGCCCTTTAGATATATATGACAGAATTAAACTAAGTTTTACTGGTGTGTCACCCTTACGGATAATGCTATTTGTAGGTTGCAGGCGCTTGAGGCATGTCTGATTTCTGATCCCCCAACAATGGGAAAGTAGTTATTTGGAGAGGTGATACAGGATCAATTATTATTATGGTGCATTAGGCATGGTCCACTGTTGTCCCTACCTGATGTTCCCTATGAGCTGTTTGTAGTAAACGGGGCTGGTAGGTCGTGAACAAAGCCTGTCCTCGTGGGCTGTGGAGTGTGTGTTCTGATAGAAGGCTTTTGGGATGGTATCCCCATGGGCCAGCCCATGTCCTCAGGAACTTACTGATGCATGTTGGGCGTAGTTCACTGTGGGGATGGCACTCCCCAGCTGGACTGGTAAGCTGTGTTGGATCTCATGGAAAATTGGGAATGGTTTTAGATGGAATCATTGTTGTGCAACCTGGGGACTGGATGTGCAGCAGGAAGTGGATCATTGTGCGTTGAGGAAGTCATGCATACCGGCTGGGAAGGGGGAGTATTTTGGGCCTCTCGGAAGATTGGAAACCATTTTAACTGTGGAGGGGTGTTGTTATAGGTACTGGGAGCTAAGTTTAAAGCAGAAACCCAACCTGCTATTCTTGTCGGCTTTTTTGTGTGTTTTTCCTAAACCTTTTCTTCTTCCTCCTATTAGCGGTTTAAAGGTCAGTTGGGTTGCTTCCGAGGGGAGAGGATTAGTGAAAGGAATGCTTGCTGGTCCGTTTGTGAAGCTGGTTGTGGCCGGAGTGGCATTTGTTAAGGCCTGAGTTAGTGCTCCCAGCCGAGTCCAGGCATTCCCGGGGTCACAAAGGCATGTTTGAAGTATAGGACCTTCAGTAATTTTCCCCACTTCTAAACCATTGGGTCCAATAACATGGCCCACTGCTTTCCTTTTCCCTTTTGTGGATTTGTTGGTTTTGATATTATCTTCAAGAATTGAGAGTAATTCCTGGAGTGTACAAAGCTTGTCCACTATTAGAGTGCAGGTGCAGCTCACAGGTCTGCCAACCTGGAAGTGCACATTTAGCTTGGCTTTCGGGTTCTTTTTTTTAAACTTTTTATTTTTTATTTTTAATATTTCTTTATTAGCAGTTTTGTCATAGAATATTTGCAGTAGTGCTTCAGCCTCCCCAATCCCCCTTGCCAACAGCAATCATTACTCAATAACAAGCCAACACGATATGAGGCAGTCAGACCATCAGAAGGCAGGAAGGGGACTGGAGACGACCAGGGGGCTGGGGAGGCTGTGGGGAAGAAGGGGAGACCCCAGCAGCCTTAAAGGGGAGCGACCACATCCACCCCTCCCTGGGTCATATGGGAAGGATTCTGCAGGCCTTAAAGGGGTGGAGGAGCCAGGGGCCAAAAAGCAGGGAAACGTTATTGAGGAACTAGCGGTCAGAAACCAAACCTCTTTATTCAGGCCGACATATATCCCAAATTCACGCTGCCCATACCGCAACCAACTGCTGGTTGCCACACCCTGCCAAGTGATACTGCTTAACCGGATGATTCCCATGGGGAGTTAAGCATGATCAGGCAGTTCCTCATGGGGGTGGCGAGGGCTCACCCACCCCCACTGTGGTCGTCTCACCCCCGATCCACCATCTCGCGCCTTCTCTTAAGGTCCCCCTCTGTGTGTTTGTGCGAACGTTCCAGAGGCACATTCCCTCCGCCACTGCCCACTCCAGCATACCTATCCTCCATGTGTTGTATGGTTGAGTCACAACCTGTGCCCAGTGAATGGCAATACAGCACGTGGCCAGCACCAAACCGAGGAGAGCAAACCTGTGTCTTTTTTTCCCTTTCCTGGGCAGCTGTAGAAGGCCTAGGAGGCAATATCAGATCATCAGGGTTACTCGTGCCTCCATTATCTGGGTCAACGAACTTGTAACCCTTTGTCCAGTACAAATACAGCACCCTACAACTCCACGTGACGTAGACAAAATCAGCAGGGGATTCACCACACCTTACACAAGCATCGGGCCGCATGGGATAGATCCTACTAAGTCTCTGTGGGATCAAATAAGTTCTGTGAAGATAACAATAAAATTGTGTCAGTTTAAATCTGGTGTTGCTAGCTGTCTCCCGCACCTGTGGCCTAGCCCTCTTCCACTCGCTAGCCATAAGGGGAGCGTCAGTGTCTCCATCCCACCATAGGCTGGTCGAAGTTATGTTGACACGTCTGCCACAATTCAGGTCCACATATATGGGGAAATAAGTCCTGTGAGCCAGGATCCAGTTGTACCTTTAGACCTGGGATTAGTCGGGCTCATCAGGTAGGGTGGGCCATATTTTGCGAGCTGTGCGGGATATATCAGCCTACTGTAGAAACTGTTCCGGGCCACTTCCAAACAACTGTGCCTCTTCCTCAAGTGTTTTAATGGAAATATTCAAATAAAGGGATCCCACGTTCTGACATCCACTCCATCGACTTCATGACATCCATAGAGGACCTCAAACGCTGAAAGGGTGTGAGCCACCATACTAGAAGTAGTCACGCATATGGAGCCGTCTCAGTACGTGTGTCACCATTCTTTCCCAGATCCTGTAATTTGGGGCACTATAAATGTTGTGTCAGCTGGGGTTCTACGTCACCCTGTAAGGAGCTTTGGAAGATTAGTTGTCTGCACTACTCCTGCCAGAAGGTTCTTCTCCCAGTTGGGTACCTCTTTGCACCACATTGCTGCATATTGCAGTAATCCTGCTTGATAATATATTTGAAGATCCAGGAGGCCAAAGCCACCCTCCTCTAGATATAATTTCGGGATCCCCAGTTTAAACCTGCTGCGTTTGCCAGCCCAAATCAGCAATACTAAAAGTCCATCAAGCAGCTGAAACAGCATAGCTGGTAAAATACAAAGGGAGTTCTGCATGACAGACAGGCACCTAGGTAGTAGTCCTTATTTTTTTCTAAGGGCCACCTGTCCCATAACTGACAGTGTCAGGCTATTCCAAAACTCCACTGATCGAGTGAGGCTGTCCACAACTCGCCCCATGTTCAGGTCATTTTTCCATACATTCATCATATGACACCTGCATCCCCAAATACCAAAAGTGTTTTGCTTCCCAGGGGAGGCCCACTGCTTGGAGGTCTGCCTCTGTGTGTAAAGCCAGGGATGCCATAGGAAACAACACCTTCTTTTGATGGTTAACATGGAGGCTGGACACTTCCCCAAAGTGGGACATGAGTTGTAGTAGACACAGGACAGATCGCTGATGCTCAGACACCTAAACAAGCATGTCATCTGCATACATAGACACTATGTGTGTCGTGTCTCCCACTAAAATCCCCCAGTTGACAAGTTTATCTCGAAGGTAGATCAAGAGTGGCTTCATGGCGTGTACCCTGCTGATGTTGAAGGCCTCCGACACCACCTGTCTGGTAAAGACATGGCCCTTGGTTCTGTGTATAGTAGATGTACCCAGGCTAAATATCTGGGGCCAAGCTCCATTTTCCAAAGCACCTTCCACAAGTATGTCCAGGAGAGAGTGCTGAACACTTTTTTTTTATATCTTAAGCTACCAGCTCAGCCTCGATGTTTGCAGATCTTGTGGAGTGTATGATATGGGAAAACCTATGCAAAATCATATGAGTATGCCTTCCTGGCATAAATCCACATTGGTCAGAATGCACCAAGTGGGCGACCACCCAGCGCAGTCGTGTCACCAGAACCTTTGTGAGAAGCTTAACATCTATATTAAACACAGATAATGAGTGTTAAGAACCTGGACCACTAGGATTTTGACCAGGTTTCAGCAGCATTATTATTAATGCCTCCCGCAAGCGCTCAGGCAGGACTCCAAGCGGGGTAGACTCCAGGAAGGTATCTAGTAGCTTGGGGAGGAGATCTGCTGAGTACACCTGAAATAACTATGCCAGGAGGCTGTTGGAACATGGGCGTTCACTCCATGTTGTGTAGGGCCTCCCGTAATTCGGCCATTTGGATCCCACCATCACTCCTCCTGACACTCACCTGTCAGGTGGGGGGCTGGTGTCCTGTTGAAGGACTCCATTTCATCCAACACGTCATCTTGGGGTGCTGTGTATACTTCTGCCAGGTGTTTCCTCAGGTTAATGGCTGACTGGCCCATCACCACCTGCCTGTCCGTCCTGACCAAGGAGAGGATCATGGCTGTGAGGTTGTTCCCACTTCAAGATCCAGGTCAACATGTGCCCTGATCGATCTCCCTCTCTTTGCAGTCTCTGGTGATAGTCTCGGCATATGTGACAGTCCAGCTGGTCCTAGACTTCGGCAACCCGCCTATGTGCCTCCATTAGCTCCACAACCCCATCCTCCCCACCTATATCTATCTTAAATTCTGAGTCTCCAATCAACTCCGGCTGTCTCCACAGAGGTACTTGGACCTGTGCCTGCCCAAGCTACAATCCAACAACAGAGGGGCGTGACCCAAGAGGCATCAAACTTAGTAGTGCACCCCCTGGACGTTCAGTGCACTGTCAGAGGTCAAAAGGAATTGATCCAGTCTGCCATGTACATGGTGTATGGGGGAGTAGCACGAGAACTCCATAGCCAACAGGTGAAGCTCTCGCCAGATGTCAATGCATTACAACCTATGCATAGCCTCGCCCAGCCTGGCAATCATGTTGGGCTTGGTTGCCAATCTGGGTGGGTGTCTATCAAATATGCCATAGATAACGCAATTAAAATCCCCTCCCCAAACAATGGATATGCCCACATACTGTAGGAGTACATCCTCCAGGGCTGCAAAGAAGTTACCGTCATCTATGCTGGGAGCGTATATTTTGAGGAGGCACAGCTCAACACCATCCAGCCGACCATGCGGCAAGAGTTATTGTCCTTCTATGTCTGCTGACTTCAGAGTTCTTTAATTTTGAATACATGCTAGTTATTCCTTTTTCAAGAGATTGCATCACGTCAACCAGGAGTTCTAGTTTGTGACTGCCAGGTTAAGGCATATGTAGCGGGGAGGAGAGTTAAGTTATTTGACAACAGGGTAGCTGTAAGAAGCTGGTTCAGTTTACGGTGTACATCTATAGTGTGGAACCCTATACCGAGTCAAGGCAACCCTTTGTGATAGTGAGTAGGTGAGGTGAGCAGCTAAAGCTTATCTACGAGGAATGTAAAGCACTTGCAGTACCACAGTAGTTAGACAGTAACTCACTCACAAGAAAGAACCACACAAGTGTTGCAAAAAATAAAGGATACTTTATCACAGCTCTACTACTAGACTAGCATTGGTATATCTCCCTTCGGAGATATCTACACACAATATGTACACAAAATAACCACAGAAATAGCATAAAAATACACAGTGCCCTATGGGAGGGCCAAACCATATACTAAAAATGTGGAATGTGAAACAGTGAACCCAACCAAAGTAAGTGTGGTAGTTAGCTAGGGGCTAGGACAGATAGGAACACCAGAGGTAAGTGTCCCCAACAACCAAGTGCAAGGTAGCTCCACCCAGTCGTCCCCTGGGTTAACACTGAGTGTAGTGGTTGTTGAATTCAGGACCCTTCCCAGTGGACCCTGAAGAATCCACAGACAGGAGGAAGGATGGAAAGTACCCCTACCCCAGGATATCCAGAAGACAGGAGTACCTACACCAGGGACCCAGATGCAGAGGAGAGAAAGGACTCTCCAAAGTTAGTGGATGCCTCAGGTTGTCCAGCTGCTGTCATGACCCATGGAACAGGCCGGCGGAACCTAGGGATGGATTCCGTATGTGGAGGACCTGCAAAGGAAGGGGACAGAGCTCAGCACCCTTGGAGGTGCCCAGGTGGCAATGCCCACCCTCCTGGAGGTGAAGTTCCTGCACATTGGTGGAAGAAGTAGTCCAGCTGCGGGGTCCAGGAGCTGCAGAAGATCAAAGGAGTTGCCTACGAGCTGCTCCTTTATGGTCGCCGGAATGCAGGTGGTCAGTCACCTGCCGGGTCACCAACAAGCACTGGCAAATGCAAGCAGGAGCTGAAGAAGTGTTTGCAACGTTTTAGGGACCAGCAAGGTCCAGGAGACTCTACCCAGGAGGGTGAATCGGGACTGGCCCTCAGCACATAGGGAGGCCAGCAGAAGTCGATGGAGCCCCCACAAGTGATCCACAGGCAATGGACCCAGGGAGTCACAAAAAGGCCTCACCAGCACAACAAAACAGAAGTTCCACGTTGCAGGAGTTGCAGGACGGGCTGATCTTCGAGTTGCAGAGTGCAGGTGGCCGGGGCTTCTTGTTGCCTGAAGATCTCCCAGAGAATGAGTCAACAAGCCTTGGCAAGTGCAACAGTCGCAGTGCACAGCGGTTCCAGTCCAGTGGCAGGAACAAGGGCCCACAGTCTCCGAAGTTGGTCAGAAGACAAGAAGGACCTAGAGGAAGCCACATATTCACCACCAATGAATCAGATTATTTTGATGTTCGTGGAGCAGTAGATCCCACCAGCCAGTTGACGTTGTCTTGAGGTACCTGCGGTTGTAGGGGAGTGACATCTTCACTCCAAGGGAGATTCCTTCATTCTTCCAGGTGTAAACAGAGTCCTTGTGAACCTGGAGGATGCACAGCCTTGGATGTTCAAGAATTCTTGCAGGATCTGGAGAAACAATGTTGCAGTGGGAGCCTTCCCACCAGAAGCAGACGTGTTTCAGTTCCAAAGCAGACCAGCAGCGGTTCCAGAGGCCAGGAGCTGACAATGTCTTGCAGAGAGTTCCTTGGAGAGTCTTGCTCGAGGAATATGAAGACCCACCCGCGAGGGATCCCTTAAGTAACCCAAAAAGGGGGTTGGTCACTCTCTGAAGTGACCCACCTATCAGAGGGGGTCAGGGACGACATCTACCTGGCCTAACCAGTCAGTTGCTCCCAGTGGCCTCTGCCCATTTTGTTTCCGGAGCACAGCTCTGTTCATCTCCCTACGGGAGAAGCTGGAAAGGGGGGTGGTCACTCCCCTGTCCTTTGTGTAGTTTTGTGCCAAAGTGGGATCCAGGGGTTCTTGAACTGGTGCAAACCAGATTATGCAAGGAGGGCCTCATATGTGCCCTTCAAAGCAGTCTGGTAGCACTCAGGATCCACGCCACCGAACCCCAGCTCTTACACACCTAATTCATTGGGGGAGGTGGTCACACCTCTCCCTTGCGGGAAATATTTTGCTCTGTCTCTCTGGCCTGAGCCAGGCTCACCAGCAGGAGGCCCGAACCGTGTCTGGGGTCAGCAGTAGCGCGGTCTGGCAGCTAGACCCCATAAGGCTGCACAGGCAGAACTGGGGAATCCTCTAAGGAACCCCCACATTTGACATGCTGGTGCATCTATGTAAGTCCCTAGTACATGGTACCTAAGTACCCTGGGCATGGGTACACCAGGGGTCCCCCATGTGCTGCAGCATGTATTGTGCCACCCATGGGAGCCCATGCAAACTGATCAAGAAATAACTGAAAATAACCCTGGAATGCTGCTTAAGTGTGCTGTCGGACCTGCTCAAAATCCCTCTCGAAGTTGGTTGCGGGTTTGTTGATAGAGGGACCAGGGTGACTATCTATGCTGCAACACACTTTACTAAGCGTTTCAGCCATGTGCTTTCACTGCTCACACCCTTATCTTTTGCCCACCTAGCCTTGCTTGGACCGCCTTAGTTTGTTTGAATTCACTTTTAGCATGCCTGATCTGTGCCAGTCGCTCGCTGAATAGCGTGTGACCGGTGGGTGGTGTATGACAGCAGGGGTTGGCCAGTACTCAAACGCTGAGAGTTTACAGTGGCTATGGGACAGCAGGGCTGGCTCCTCACACAAGTGGAAGTCGCACTGGCGTAACGCCAGCTGCCTCCACACATTGTGGAGAGCCCGCTGCCTAGTGCACTTACAGCCCTCTCCATTCCTTTCCGCCTGCATACTCGACCCATGCTACCACTACTGTGTTACCGCAGCTCCTCAGCTGGCTTCCTGTCTATTGTGGGACTGCCTGCAGCTGGCAAAGGCTGCAGGGCCACCTTCTGGGACATTTGAACTTCTGGAAAGGTGGTGAGCGGACTAGAGGAAGCTGCTCTGCTGTAACTCTGCTCTCGCCTCTGCTTGTGTCTCCACTCACTGCTGCCTCATGAGGGTGTCTTCTTGCCAGGGGAGAAAGGCAGGTGATGTTAAAAATGACATAAGGTATCTTTCTGGTGACATGATAAATCACTATGCCATTATGAGTGATGCAGTACAATATGACTCTTTGTGAAAGACTCATATTTATAGATATAAATACTGTGAAGCCATAACTGTTGGTTTTAGTGTGTAAGCAATTTTTTGCAAAGCACATGTATATTTAAATAAATATCAGAGTTTTTTTTTTAGCATTCATTACGCGATTATGAACTAAAGCCAACTATAACTTCATATTAGCTGTGTTTTTTAAGACAGAATGGTAAAAGGGTTTCACTGGGTTCGGTGAGAATGTATGCAGAGAGTGAGTGGTAGGTGAAGTGGTGACTGTCTCTACGTAATGTTGCCGGATACTCTTCATGTTAAACCTGACCTTCTGCTTTGTACTTGAGGGTTAGCTGCACGGCTTGGCCACAGGCCAGGCCCTGTGCAAAACCACTCCTTAAAGTTGTGAGATGTGCATGTAACCTAAGATTCTTACATTGTGCTTAACGTTTTAACAGCCTATCAAAGTTCATGCAGATTCATTAACCTGCACTAATGTTATTAGCACATGAAAAATGTTTTGCCCCTCTTTAGACTTTGTTTCCCAACAATGGTTCAGCGCCACATTTGCCATACCCACTGAAGAATAAACATGCTATATGTCTGCCTAATTTCATGTGGATTTGTTAAAAAGTGCCACAGTTATTAGCAGTAGGTTTTAGCCAAGAGACTGACCTACACTATACATGGCGTTCTGCTTTGCACAGTGAGCACTGGCTGTAGGGCTTGGCCTAGGCTCCATGGCCAACCCTCTGCAAGCAGCCAAATCTAGCTGCAAATGGCCGAAAGCCAGGTCATGAAGCCAACCCTCCATAGGACCCAAACTCTCCTCTACTCTACTTCAGTGTAGTGCAGCAATAGTTGGCTTCAAGGCCTGCTATTGGTCGGGCCCTGTACCTAAACCTTTGCGGTCGACTAATCCCCACTGTGAACAACCTTTGCAAAACACTTAACAGCGTGTCTTTACAATTTTAAAACTTTCCCAATTTTTTAACATGGCCCACATTTTTTGATATCTAATTCCCTAAGGGGGGCACTTTTATTTTGATTCCCAAGTCTATTTTCTGTCCCAGTCCGATCCTGACAATAACTGGTGTATTTCAGTGTTTTTAGGTTTTGTTTTGTAACCCTAACAGGACTTTAATTGTTTTTTCCACTGAACTTGAGTTTTTTTTTTAACACATGACACAGTCTTATACCCAAAGCTAATTATTACTCTACATGAACCTTTGCTTTTTTTCAGTGAATGTTAGATCTGACAGCCTTAGGGTGGTCACCCCTAACTTTTTGCCTGTCTCCCTCCACTTTTTGGACACAGTTTTTGCTGTTTTTAGGACTCTGCACTTTACCACTGCTAACCAGTGCTATGGTGCATATGCTCTCTCCCTTAAAATATGGTGACATTGGTTCATACCCAATTGGCTTATTTAATCTACTTGTAAGACCCCAGTAAAATGCACTACATGTGCCCATGGCCTGTAGATTAAATGCTACTAGTGGGCCTGCAGCACTGATTGTGCCACCCACATAAGTAGCCCCTTAACCATGCCTCAGGCCTGCCATTGCAAGGCCTGTGTGTGCAGTTTCACTGCCACTTCACCTTGGCATTTAAAATGACTTGCCAAGCCTTAAACTCCAGTTTTTCTATATCATCTAGGCAAGACATGTACCTGTGTAGTTTATATGTCCTGGTAGTGTATAACTCCTAAATTCGTTTTTCCACTACTGTGAGACCTGCTCCTTCCATAGGCTAACATTGGGGCTACCCTCATACTGTTTGAGTGGGAGAGTCTGATCTGAAATGAGTAACCAGGCCATACTTAGTATGGCCAGAATGGTAATACAAAATCCTGCTGACTGGTGAAGTTGGATTTAATATTACTGTTTAAGAAATGCCACTTTTAGAAAGTGAGCATTTCTCTGCACTTAAATCCTTCTGTGCCTTACAATCGATGTCTGGCTGGGTTAGTTGAGAGCTCACTCAGACAACCCCAAACACAGGATGCTGAGTCACACCTACATACATCTGCATACTGAATGGGTCTTCCTAGGTTGGGAGAGTGGAGGGCCTGCTCTCACACAAAGGACTTCCACACACCCTTCTGGGACCCTTGCAGGCAGGATGGAACTGAAAGGGGACCTTGTGCACTTCTAAGCCACTCTTTGAAGTCTCCCCCACTTCAGAGGCACATTTGGGTATTTAAACAGGGCCTCTGACCCTACCAACTCAGACACTTCTGGACAAGATACCACTGGAGAAGAAACTCTGAACCAGAACCTGCAACCTGCCAAGAGAAGCTGCCTGGATGCCCAAAGGACTCACCTGACTGCTTTGCTGAAAAGGACTGTTTTGCTGTTGCCCTGCTGCCTTGCTGCCCTCTGGCTCTGCTGAGACGTTCTCTAAAAGGGCTTGGATTGAGCTTGCCTCCTGTTCTCTGAAGTCTCAGGGCCAAAAAGACTTCACCTCTGCAAAGAACTCCGTGTGCAGTGAAATTTCAGCACACAGCCTGCCAGAAACGATGTACAGCCTGCATCGCGGTGAGAAAATCACTGCATGCCGAACTGGAACAACACAGCCCGGCTCCCCGAGTGGAGATCGATGCAGCACCAGCGTTGCAACTGGAACTTCAATGCACGCCCACTGTATCGACGCATAGCCGAGCAGGAACAACGCAGCCCGACTTCCTGTGAGAAGAATAGACGCAGCACCTGCCGTGCAACAGAAATTTCCCTGCATCGCCCACCAGATCAATGCAGCTCCTGTGACTTCGTCCTGCACACCCAGGATTTCTCCGCATTGTCCCCTGGGTGTCCAAATACCCTGCAACCCGAAGAGGATCCAAGTCTGCCCGCCGGAAATCGACACAAGGACCTGACTGCATGACAAATAGCGACGCATCGTCTCTGTGCGCCCGGAGAAACCGACGCACACCTCCCCGTTTTCCACGCATCTCTTCCTCTACGGTCCCCTGCAGATAATTTAGAGACAAACCAGGAACTTTGTGCTTGCAAGAGACACCTATTTCCTTTAAGAGCTTACGACTCTTTTTCTCATTTTCTAAAATGATATTTCAATGGGTACTTGACCTGCATTTAATCAGATAAATATTCTATTTTTTTCTAAACATGTGTGGTGTATTTTGTGGTGTTTATAATGTGTTATTGCATGATTTATTGCACAAATACTTTACACATTGCCTTCTAAGTTGAGCCTGACTGCTCAGTGCCAAGCTATCAGGGGGTGGGCACAGGATAATTTGGATTGTGTGTGACTTACCCTGACTAGAGAGAGGGTCCTTGCTTGGACAGGGGGTAACCTGACTGCCAACCAAAGACCCCATTTCTAACAGTGAATTTCTGTTTAAAAAAAAAAAAAATATTACATACCACGTACAACTGTTCCCCGGTGCCTAACCTCCTGCTTCAAACTTCTGCAGTAAGTCAGATTCCTCTGTGTTCGGGCTTCAGCCATGTCCATTGCCAGGCCTGGCCTTGTGCCCATCCAGCCACAGGCAGGCAAACACTTTGTGGATCAATAACTTCGGAACGCCACCCCAACCTCATCTGCATAGTCTGGGAGCCTGAGTGTACTCAGTCTGCTCCCTTATGGGTTGTTTCTTTTCTTTTTCAAGATGTCGAGACCAAGTCGTTGCATCCTTTAGTAATGCTGCAACTGTTTACCTGATGCTGCAGGCAGTCAGCGAGCTTTGGGTCCACAATCCGGAGTTATGGTTAAAATGGTTGTGCAGTCGTGATTAATCCTTGTTTCCATAATAATCAGGATGTTACACTTGGAAGTGCAAATAATGGTCTACATGGCATATCCCTTACTAGTGATTAGAAGTGAGTTTATCAGGCTTCTGTAAGGTTTGGGGATTTTGTGGTGGTTACGCTTAGTGCATTTCTGCTAACTCCTTCATCAACATCACTGGTTTAACTGGTATGGAGCTCTCAGATCTTGCAGCAAGTCCATTTGAAAGTATCCAGGTTCCATCAGAAAACAATTGATGCTTTGCTTTTTCAGTGATGGTAGCTGTACTCTGGAACACCTTGCCGGTTCACATGTGTCAGGAATCAGATCACTGAAAATATAGACATCTGCTAAAAACATAGCTCTTCCCTCCTATACAGAGCTAGTCATTGTGGGTTGGCTTGTGAATAGAGGTGTGCACTTATTTTAGTGTCTGATACAGTGCCAAGATATCGAGTTGAGTGAACACTATGCTTTACTAGTGCCAGTCCTAACCTATATTAATGTGGCTATTGACCACTCTCCATTTGACCACTAATTGCGATCTAGGTGCTCCTGATGCCCATTCAACAGCTCATTGGCAGCATTTTGAAGGAATATTGTTTGGACACAGATTTTAGAACAATCATCCCTATTGGGCTGTCCATCCTTAAAACTCACAAGATTGTTTTGAGGATTCCACGGTGGGGAAAAATCAAATGTAATCCATGACATACAACAATATTTCTCGGAATTTGCAGCTTATACCTTTCCAGTTCATCAACGTGAAGTCGCAATGATTTTATGGGCTAAGACTTTCACAATCCCCTTTTTTTTTGCCATCTTTAGAAAAAAGAAACTGGGCTCCTATATGAGAGTTATTAAGTTGGTGTGAAAAGGTTTGACACTTGTCTTTAAAGATTCGTGACCGATTTTTAAAACAGTTTGTAAATCCACACTGGGAGGTTTACTACTTCGCCTAGGAGAAGATTTGCACATTTTAGGAATTTGCAAAGGATTTTGTGCCAGATGTATAAAGCTTTTTAGCTGTCGCAAATGGTCCAAGTCACAGAATCTGGCCATTTGTGACCGCTTAAAAGCTTTTTGGTATGTACGAATGCAAAATTGCGATTCGCTAACCTCTTACTGAATCACTATTTGGCTTTGCTTTCCAGTATTAGGAAGGAACGTGTTTGGGGCATCCCTTCCTAATGCCGAATCGCAGTGGTATGTTTGAATGTTTCGCGACTGAAATGCAGTCGCATAACTCTTGCAGGTTGCCACCAGTTTCAAATTGTGGGTAACCCATTCACAAATGGGAAGGTGGTCCCCAAGGGAGCATTTCCCCTTTGTAAATGTATGTAAAAGCATTTTCTAAAACAAGGCAGTGGTCCCACAGACCAATGCCTACTATTAAAAAATGGAAAGAAAACCTTTTTTTTTTTTTTTAAATACATTCCATTTTCCTTTAAGGAAAATGGGCTGCGTAAAAAAAAACAAAAAAGGTTTCTTTAATGAAAAGCACTCACAGACATGGTGGTCTGCTAACCCCAGCAGGCCACCATCCCTGTGATTTTTGTGATTTCCTTTAGGTCGCTCATGAATATTAATGAGGTAGGTCTATTTGCGACCCACCGGAAATTGCAAATGAAACTGAATAGAGTTTCGTACACTTGAAATTGCAATTTCCTAATTGTGGTTTGCATGGAATCACAATTAAGAACTCACAATTTCCAATGTATGTACATGTGGCTGTTTATTACTGCTCCAGGCCACTTGCATCTGTCGCAGATTTCCAGGAGTAGTTCTGGAAATCTTTTGTGAATTCTCATTTAGTCACATACAGAGGGAATTCCACATCAGTAATCATGCATAGTGTACAGTTTTTTTCATGCGGTGTGGTCTTGAATAAGTACATTTGTACTTGTCAACTTTTTTTTTTCCCTAATTTTTTTAACTGCTTCTTCTACACCCTCTCCAATGTTGGGTGGAGGTGATCCAATCCGATGACCACATGTGAAAAGGATTTGCTCATGCCCTTGACTGGAGCAAATTTCAGGACACAGTAATGCCCACTTTTCTGGAGATGTAAAAACGTTTAAGTAATTTCCGCTACATTTTGGTTATTCTACAACTCTGGGAGTAGATTTACAGGCATAAAAAATCTTTGTGTAAGTTAAGATTTTCACAAGCGTGTAAATCAAACTTTTGTGAGTAGGAAAAGCGGTTCTGCAGTTGTGGAAAAGACTATTTCTACATGGAAGCAAAACCGACAAGCTCTGGAACCAACAAACTTTCAAAGGTTAAATGTATTAATTTCCATTAAAATCCCTGGAGACACATTTTTAGCCTTCAGGTGGCCCTTCAGATGCTCACGCGGTTTAATCCTGACAAGCTTTAACAGCTCTGTGAATCTGGCACAAAGTAGTATATTTTATAGTGAATTCCAAAATATTCATACTGGGGAGTAACATTTTGACCACCTTAGTTGTGTACCCCACTTCAATCATGCTTGTGAATTGGCCTCTCGTGATGATGTGCCTTTACCTGCTGTTAGGTGTTTGTTCAACGCTAATACATTCTTCTTCCATTTTTTTCAAGTTAAACATATCCCCGGTATCACTTGCACGCACGTATGAAGAGGACTTTAAACAAGATATGGCAGCACTTCAGGTATGTGATGTGCGATGCTAAGGATTTATGATCAGAACATTGAAGATTATTTTTAAGGATAGAAGTTTAACGGTGAAAGTTGGATTTATTTTAAAATGGTTTTCTAACCAACATACATAAATCACCAGGGTGCATCAAATAACCAACATGCTGAGGAAAGCAAGACATTAAGTAGTATGTGCGCCATGCTTATTTAAATCCACGGTTTGGGGTTTGAGTGCTAAGAGTAATGGCAGCATTAAATTGATAGGTGTCACAGTTTGACGGAATAGCTTAAAGAAAAATATGCTAAACGTCCAAAGACTATGCATCTGGCAGGTAAAGAACGGTCACAGTCTGTAGCATATTGCTGTATTTGGGTGTCAAACAGGTATCACTGGGGTTAAACCTCTGGCCAGATAGTGTTAACGTGTAAAAATATCAAAATAATGAGTTAATACTATGACAAATATGCCGCTTATTCTTGTCGCATAATTTAATCAGCCACGCCACTTACTCTTATTCTCCCTTACCGCATATTCCAAGTGGCCCTTAGTGGTAACAAAAGTCTCGAAGGTGTCCTCTCAAGCCGGCTCAGCAAAACTGTGGCTATAAAACTAAAGATAGAATATTTTTGTAAATGAAGCAACAGTGCCATCTGCAGGTTATAACGAAATTAACATCACATTAAAATAGTGTTGTAATTCAATGTTAAAACGGAACAATAAACACACATTTGTAATGCAGTGGGTCTCGCGTTTGCTCGAGTTGGAGGTATTGGGGTTGTAAATTCTTAACTGGACTTTTATTGCCACATAAATTGAAAATGAAAAGTAAAAAGTTGACAGAAGCAAGCCAGTTAAAAGCGGCACCGCGCCGTGAGCAGGATAGTCATTGGCTCCCTGCCTGAATGTCTAGAAAGGATGGGCTGGGATAAATGGCAACCCGAAACCAGAGGAAGAGTGACCTTGTATGATGATCAACAAAAATGTTCACTTAGTAAAATCGCCTGGGGAGGGAACCCGGCACACAAAGGAGGCACATTTCACAACATGCACCAATAAAAAGGAAGCATTTAAGATGAGCACAACAAAGAATGAATAGCGTGGTTAGAAGTCCACAGAGCGATTACAACAGGCTAGAGTGCTTGCACACTCGACCCTAAAAAAAAAAAAGAGAAGGGCCCGAAATTGCCCCAATATTAAACTTGAAGTAAGTACTGGAGATAAACATGGAACCCGTCTGAGAAATGTAGGCGAGCTAATGCAAGGTAAATCTTAAAGTGCCCTGAGAGTTCTAAAGCCAGAATCTTGGTGCATACTCACTCTATGATGATCATCAATCAGGATTTTATTTGAGCGATTTAAATTTTTTATGCGTTGATATCACTACTTAAGAATTATCTTATTTGCTTACAAAATACTTCAGACTTGTGATGCCTTCTCTATTTCTCCTGCTTTTGGAAAGGGCAGCTTGTGTCTGTAACTACTTTGTGACCATGGCTACTCTTGGCTCCACCACTCAAAAAAACACTGTGGAAGCCAGTTCAGGTATTTAAACCTTATTTTCTTCCCAGCACCCTTCCTCGGAGCTAACATCCACCTGTTTCAGTTTCTAGGGTTGAAATACGTAAGATGGCTGACAACTGTATTGCCTATTAGGTTTCCTAGGACAGCGTTGATCCTCCTGCATGATGAAAGTTATTCTATCCTAAACATTGCATACATGTTTTTTTTTTAGATTTAATTAATCAGCAGTGCTAAAGATTGTTTTCTCCAACTGACTCAAATTCTTCAAATAATTTAATCCCTTTAGAAGAGTATCTGCTTTTCCTGGTCGTTTCATAAATAACCTTACCCCAACACCTAGGTAATTGAGGCTTTTCATGGTTGATATTGCATCCATTTCTTTCGATAATGGCATTACTCCTAGTCCTACTCCCTCGCCTTCCTTTTAACCAATGAGGCTTCCTGCCTCCCTCTAGACCCTCCCTTCCCCTTTTAACCCCCACCCCTACCACCTCCTGTACAAAAACCAAGCCCAAGTAGCAACTCAGACCGTCCGTACTGGGGGGGCGGGAGGGAACGGAAAGGAAGGCGAGGGAGTAGGACTAGGAGTAATGCCATTATCGTAAGAAATGGATGCATTACCTCCCGTCCCTCCCTCGCCTTCCTTTTAACCAATGAGACCTAGCAAGAAACACACAGGAGAGTTGCACACTGAGTTGCAAGAAATTTATTATAATGCACACAGGCCACCAAGACCCTACCCCTATTACCTCATAGAGGATAAGACCTGGTGACCCAACACCGACTCCAAACCACCCAAGTCCGCCAGCTTATAATGGCGAACAAACGTTGAGGGAGAGGCCCAAGTGGCGGCCCTGCAAATCTCCACCAACGAAGTCCCCTGAAGCTCAGCCACTGTAGCCGCCATACCCCTGGTAGAACCGCCCTGAATCCCCTGGGGGGGGGAGCCACCCCTTTCAAGGAATATGCCAACAGAATCAAAGATCTCACCCACCGACTCAATGAAGCCGTGGAAGGCTTTTCCCCCTTACGGGCCGGACCGAAATTTACAAACAGCGAATCACCTTTACGGAAAGGAGCCACCACACTCAGATACTGCAACAATGCGCTGCGCACATCTAAGGAATGTAAACGAACCTCCTCATCCGAGGAGGGATTCGGACAAAATGATGGAAGGATGACCTCCTGGCGAGCATGGAAAGAAGAATTAACTTTCGGAATAAAAGAAGGAACCGGAACAAGAATCACCCGATCCTGAAAAACTTTACAAAAAGGAAAAGAACAGGCCAAGGCCCCCAATTCCCCTAAACGGCGGGCCGAAGTAATGGCCACCAAAAAGAAAGTTTTCAAAGAAAGATGGCGCAAATCACAGTCCCCCAGTGGTTCAAAAGGGGCAGCAGTCAACGCATCCAAAACTAAAGAAAGGTCCCAGGAAGGAAAAGAACGTACAGGGCGCGGAAACAAATTAAGAAGCCCCTGAAAAAATTTAGGCATCAAGTGACCCTCATCCGGTAGATTACGCCAAGGACCCCTAAACGCCTGAATAGCCGCCCACTGCACCCGCAGAGAAGCCACCGACAACCCCAATTGTGCACCATCCTGTAAAAACTGCATCACATCAAATATAGACGAGCAGATAGGATCCAATTTATGCCGGAAGCACCAAGAAGGAAAAACCTTCCACTGTCTACCATATGAAAGCAAAGTTGAACGCCGCCTGGAAGCCAGCAAAGTAGAACTCAAAGCCACTGGTACCCCCAGACCCGTCAAACCCCGGCGTTCAACTTCCAGGCCGTCAAGTGTAACCTCCTCAATAACCCCATCGAGAGGCAAGGAAACTCCAGGGGAGACGGACAAAGAGGAAGAGGCCACCTCCGGCCGGATGCCATCAGCTGCAGCAATGGAAACCAATTCGCCCTCGGCCAATGGGGCGCAATCAAGATAACCCTGGCCTCCAGATCCCTCAACAGAAAAGACCGGATCAGCTGAAACGGCGGGAAGGTGTACAAAAGGCCCTGAGGCCAAGGATACGACATCCCGTCCACCTCTCAAGCCTGAGGACACCGAAACCGGGAGCAGAAGCAACTGAGTTTCGCATTTTCCAGGGACGCAAACACATCCAACACCGGAAGACCCCAGAGACGAACAAGAGGAAGAAACAGCGACCTCCGGAGGGAGAAAAGTTGTGAAGAAGTAATCACCCTGCTTAGCAGATCCGCCTGAACATTGATCACCCCCCGAATGTAGGTAGCTCGGAGAGAAGGAACCCATTCCTGAGCCCACAAAAAAATCTTCCTGGCCAGACTGAACAAAGCCCTCGACCTGGTCCCCCCCTGTCGGTTGACATAAGCCTTGGCTACTAAGTTGTCTGTCCGAATAAGAACCGCAACTCCCTTCAGGGACACCTGGAAATGAATCAGAGCCAACAATACTGCTTTCAACTCCCGCCAATTTGACGACCGAGTGGCCTCCAGCGGGGACCAAAATCCCTGAATCTGTCCCGACCCCATCCAAGCACCCCATCCGGAGAGGCTGGCATCCGTTGTTACCACCACTGGGCTCAGAGGAGACAAAGACACCCCTATCCGAAGATGATTGGACCCCAACCACCATCTCAACTCCCTGCGAATCAATCCTGACCCCGGAATCCTGGTCAACAGAGAACCAGTCCCTGGTGCCCACTTTTTCAGGAACCAGTTCATCAAGCAAAGAAGATGGAATCCCGCCCAAGGGACCAGAAATATCACAGACACCAAATGACCTTGCAGACGTAACCACAGAAGCGCACGGGGGCAGGCTGCAACACGACCTCCCTTACCATGGACTGAAGTACACCTAACCTCTTTTCTGACACCGTCACCAAACCGAGAAGAGTCCGAAACCGAGCCCCTAGAAAAACCAGATCTTGGGACGGGACCAAATCTGACTTCCCCCAGTTGATCAAAAACCTGTGGTTTTGCAGGACCACCAGCACCCGGGCCACCTGCCTCCGCAACAGGACCTGCAATGGTGCATGTATCAGGATGTCGTCCAGATACGGATGAATAAACACCCCTTCTGAATGCAGCAAAGCCACCAGGGGGGCCAGCACCTTTGTAAAAATCCGGAGAGAAGACTTGAGGCCGAAAGGCAGTACACAAAACTGAAAATGATCCCGATCCACAGCAAACCTCAGGAACCGCTGAGAAGTCTTTGCCACAGGCACATGTAGGTATGCATCCTGCAGATCCAGTGACACCATAAAGTCCCCCTGACTGACCATTGGAAAAATAGTCTGAATTGACAGCATGCGGAAATGCACCGTCCTGATCCAAGCATTCACCCCTTTCAGATTGAGCACAAGCCGAAAACCCCCTGACACCTTCTGAACTAGAAACAAGACAGAATAAGTGCCCTGACCCCTTTCTTCTAGAGGAACGTGGGAAATGGCCCCTTTTAAAAGCAAGTCCCGGACTCCGTCCAATAATGCCTCTCTCCGTGCCCCGACTGCAGGCAGAGGAGTGGGACGCACCCCCGAATCTGGAGGTACCACAACTAAATCGATGACGTAACCATTGGCCACAATGTCCAGCACCCAATGATCGCTGACACTCTCCTGCCAAGCTGAAAGAAAGTGTCTCAGCCTTCCCCCAACCTGCACTATGCCAGGCCCACAGTGATTGTCAGGACCCCTTCTTGAACCCACCCCGGTTCGAAGGAGCAGCTTTCTTAGGGGAAAAACGTGGCTGAAAACGACGTTTCCTGAATGAAAAAGATTTTGCATCCATCTTGGGAGAAGAACGAGAATGCTTCTTCCACCCTTTGCCAGAAGCAGATCCCCCTTTATAAGGTAAGGCATGCTTTCTTTCCTTAAACGCCTTGGAAAGCATTGAAGGCAATTGATCTCCAAACAAGCTACGACCCTCAATGGGCAGTCTCAGGAGGGCAGACTTCTCCCCAGGATCGGCCTTCCAGGACCGCAACCAAAGGGACCTACGGGCCCGAATCAAAGCCCCAGATGCCAGAGCCGAAGTACGGACCACATCTGATGATACATCCGCCAGCAATCTGGCCTGTTGCTCCATACCAGCCAGGAGTTCGGAGCACTCTGCACCTTCCTGAACAGCCACTGCCAGCTTATCAAAGTCTTGTACTAACGACTGGGCCGCATAAGCAGAATATATACCTGCTCTTAGGGCCAGATTCTCAGCCGCAAAAGCCCTCTTGAGCCCAGAATCCACCTTACGGTCCGTGGCATCAGTAGGCACACAATCCTCCGGATTGACTGCCGTCTTGCCAATTAGGGTAGCCAAAATTGAATCCAGGCGAACAGAGGAAGGCAGAACATCCTCCCCCTCTAGCAAATAAAGCTTCTGAAGGAATCGTGGAACTTGAGCTTTATCCACATCCTTCCATTCCCGAAAACACTATATCCTTCACAGGACCCTGAAAAGGCATGGCAAACTTAGAAGGCGTCTGATACTGCGGGAATAAGTGAGAGTCTGAGCTCGTAGGCTGAAACACTGGAAAACCTAAATTGTCCCGTACATGTGGCATCACCTCCCACATCTCTTTTCTGGAGACATATTTTTCCCCAGAAGAAGTAGATGGAGCCTCCCCCTCCTCATCATCCGACGAAGACCTTTCAGCAGTAGCAGGAGGATGTGATGCTTTAGACCGAGTAGGCCTGGCCATCCCTGCCTGGAGAGCCCTAGAAACAGCCACCTCTATCATGTCCTGCACCTCCTCCCTGGACATGAGTGGCACAGCACCCCCCGGCACCTGGTGACCCACAGGGGTCGACATGGTAGCAGCACCCTCCTCCCCTGAGGAGGGGGAAGAAACAATCCTGCGACGTTTAGCCGGAACCTTCGGCATGGTAAACCCAATTACAACTACCAACTCACTGACCCCGACTACCAAATATATAGGATACAGGACCTCCCATAAAAAATCCTGTAACCAATCCAAAATGAACCCAAATAGTTAAAAATGTGGGCAGGACTACCGTCCTACCGGTTCACAGAAGTCCAAAAACGTCAGCCGGCACCTCCGCGCGGCTCCGCGGGCCGAGGAACCGGAAATAGACACCCCAGCCGCAAAGAGCCGACTGACCTCGTCAGCCTACTCCCAGGACGCGTCCCACAAGCAACCCCTCCTGCTTGTCGAAGACGCGACCGGCCAGAGCACACCTCGAGGGGCCCCGCGCCCCGAGGAGTGCAGAAATCAATGTCCCCCAGGCCCTGCCATGGAGGAAAGGAGAACAGGTAAGCCTAGCGTGGGCTAGACAAAAAAACAGGAAGTGGTAGGGATGAGGGGGGGGGGGGGGTTTAAAAGGGGAAGGGAGGGTCTAGAGGGAGGCAGGAAGCCTCATTGGTTAAAAGGAAGGCGAGAGAGGGACAGGAGGTAATGAATTTGATTATTTTCAACTGAGTTAATGTTTTTCATCTTCTCTGGGTAGGTGCATGTTGATTATATTAATTCTTATTTAAATGAGTTCTGGAGTGATCTGGACCTTGTGTGGAAAAACAGACAGTTAACCATTTTGCTCAATCTCTTACAGTGGTCATTCAAAGTAATGCAGTGACACTCAATATATCACAGATCTCCCACCTTATCATTAAATATAGGATAATTGCCAGAGTCTTTAGGTTAGACCCACCTTAGCTTATTGAGTGTATTGTAATTGTGTTTAAACATTGTGTGGTACTGGGCATTCCGGATGGCACTGGATGGCAGTGGTTCTTATTTCCTGATGCACATTTATTTATAAAAGATCTGTCCTCGATTTATCAATCTATTTTGTCTGCCAGCTGTTTAACCCAGTTTACTTTGGGTCCTGTTTTTTGGCTTGTAGGCAGTAATAGAGCTACATTATATAGTTCAGCATATTGCCACATTTCTTCAAACCCTACTCTATAATATTTGCCCGCATAGTGGTGTCTGAACAATTTGATGGAGAAAAGAGCGTATGTGCTTAAAGTAGCAGGTCATAAACACTTGGTTATAGCGAGCTCTCAGCTTATAAGTGTCTAACTTTCTTTTTCCCAGCACTTTTGAATGAAATTCATCATCTATGATTCATGTAGAATTTGGCATCATTACATTTATAAATATACCCTTTTGGGTTTTGCCTAAATATTAAAGATCGCATTTAGGGCCTCCGCTCTTCTCCTGTGGGCAGCTGCTCAATCAGTTTAATGATAGTTCCATGGCAATATTTAGACCAGGGAGTCAACATCCTTCTTCTTATTTAGCTCCTGTTTGTTGCTTGTAAACCATGAACACATTGCAGTTCTTCCTAATTTTCAAGGGTTTATATGCCAGTTTAGCTCTAATATGTCTGCTGTACCACTGATCGAACAATAGCCCCAGAGTTGGGTGGATCTTTGAGTGACTACAGAGACAGCCTCTGTTGCCTTCTCAAGGTTGCGAAGGCTGTTAGTAGATAGGGCTACTTAAGAATTCCATCGGAGGAGCTCAGCTGGCTTTATCCTTGTTTCCTTCTGTAGTCTGAATCTAAAACAAAAAAATGCAGGGCTCACCCCTGTCTAGCAACATGTCTAATAGCTATGGGTACAGTAAGTCTACTATCTATAGCTAAAGCGGGTTGTGCTGATTTGCAGAGAGGCTGCATGGCTTCGATGAACCTGGCTGGAAAATTAGCCTTTGTTTCTCAGTGCTGACAAAAACATGTAGGCAGGGAAGATTTATTTTCATTTGTTAATTCAGCTGCAACGGAGAGATAAAAAAAAAGTTGTCATAGAATTTGGGGCCTATTAACAAAGGTAAACATACATACTTATATTTACTCGTATATTTATTACAACAGCTAGATGAAAATCTGCACCTTTTTGCTTTTTACCATTTCAGATAATAGATTAAATTCTGGTTGTAGACTTGCATGTCTCCATCTGCTCAAATCGGGGGTCAGAACCTCTTAAAGCAGGGTTTATGAGTGCAAAGTTTCTAACAGAAACTTTGCACACATGGAGGAGTTCCCCTCTAACACACCAAATATATCTCAATGGGAAAGTATGGAGAAATAATTAAATTATTAAAGTTTAATATTCTTAAAAATTTATCAATTTTAATGGAAATATAAATGTCAATTAATGTAAAATATTTAATTTCAACCTAGAAGCAGGAAAATATTACATTACTGCACATTAACTCAGCATATTAAAAGTGTATTGACTTAAATACGTTGTTCAAGTATGGGGCCAAAAAACGCTCACCAGCCAACGGAGTCGTTGCGGGTGACCAGGCAGCCTCCTGATTCCTAAATGTCCAGTGTTAATACCCACAATGCAAGAACTTTACAGGAAAAGCGCAGCAGCTGCACACATCTGCTTGTATGATTGACATGTTGCGGCCATATCTGCCTTCCTCAGATACAAGTGGCCAATCATTGCAGGCGAATTTTAAACACGTTATCATTTACGGAGAAAACAGACTGCATTTTCTCCCCGATCCACTGCATTAATCCTATGTATAGAATTTCAGTATAATTGTGGATTCTAGGACATGCACGAACACGCAAGCAATTCATAGTCAATCAATTAAAATATACCTTGCATAATTCCCACATAGTGCATAAAAAGAAACTCCTAAAACCTTGCAGCACTATATGCCCCACAATTCCTAATACATGCGATAGAATGTCAGCATCCATATCCCTATGGAATTAGAATGGAAATGGGTGCATTTTATGGCTGTAACAATTAAAGTGCTGATTGATGACTGCCTATGTGGAATTAATGTGTGATTGATGCCCCGATTATTATAAAAGGGCCCATCTGAGTATTTTACAATGGGTGCCGTTTACAAACTACAGCACAAATAACAACCACATTGTTGGACAAAATTTATAATCTATACAATGGCATACAATGACAGAAAATGATATATTCTCAGTCTAGTATTATCACGAATAGTGTGTTTGATCATTTCCGTATAGTATTTAAGTTAGTCAAAACATTGTGTACCCTACTTTTCTCAAGATTCAAGGTAAATGTCGGCAGTTGTATGCCAGGTGCATAATTCTATACTTTAAGGTCTGGGCCATGTCATCATAGTTAGCACATGCTGATAACTATAGTCACTTATGGCGGTAAGACTACACCGTACATGCGCTATCCACACCAACCTGTTTTAAGGGAGTCCGAGCTGACTAATGTTAATACTCTGTAACATCAAACTCAAAAACAATAACTGTCAATCCCATACATTTGCATTTGTATACATCCAACAATATTACATATTCACAACTAAACATTGAGCCAATAATTGTAATAATCAAAAATCGTTTATATCTAGTTTCTCATAATACACTTTATTGATTATTTTGCCTTTTCAATATATTTTTCTTATATTAGTGACAAATTGACTACTCATTTGTGGAAGGCAGCGTCAATCATGAACATAATACGTTGTAATGAAATCTTATTATATACAGCAATGTGATACCTAACCTTCTCCAGAAAACACACTAAAACCTTAACACACATTCATGCATATCACATCCATTCCTCATACATACATCAGTTGTAAGCAACCTATCGAAACACGTTAAAAACATCAAGTGAGGCACTATAGGAAAAAGATAAACACCTCACAATTCTAAGGTTGTAAGCAATTGGTGGCATCAAGAACATAGTATATCCATTTTAGTCATTGTACAAAAAATTCCGTACTGTTCTTTGGCATAGTCAAAGTATTCTAATTTTCAGTTTGCAGAATTGAAACCTTTCCAAAAAATGCAAGTTTGCATATGTTACAACAAGGGTTATTTCTAGCTAAAATGGATTCAAATAATGCTTCCAGATAATATGCTACATAATTGAGAAAACCTGGTTGCATAATTGTGTCCTTCATGCCTCATAATCCTAATAGCCCATACAATGATAAAGCTCTGCCTCTAGAAGGTGCACTGAATCCGTGCTAACATAGTTTACCTCATGGAAGAGCCCAGAGCATGAAAGAGGGGCGATCACTAGCCATATATAGAGTTGTTTTCTATCCTCCGCATACTACACTTTGCAGTATCTGCAGTTGATATTTTTAAACTGGTCTTAACAAAGCTCTTCCTGACATACTTCTGATGTTTTTAACATTTGTTCTTAATAAAACAAAAATTAGACACTCAGTGTGCTCCTGGAAGTCATAAACTGCAAATAAATGCAGCAGTGCTGGAAGAAGAGTTTCAGCTATAGGAAACTGCGGTCTGTAGGGAAATAGTCTTCCCAGCACAAAATTAAAAAGTACGCATTTGGAAACTCTCTTTTGGCACTATATCCAAAACAATAGCTCCCCAGGTAAGCAGTCTCACAAGCTTCTTTGTGCTTTGTACCTTGCTTTGGGATTATTGGTGCGGAACAATGTCACTCCACTTAAAAAACACTCACATTCTCCTCTCTGCTCCTCTCCTCTTCTCCTCTGACAAACATGTTTTGCTGAGAAGACGTATTCACAACCTATTGAGAGGCAGCCATAGACAATTTGCAATCATTGAAACTGATTAGCTGTTTAGGTTTTCTTTGTGTTATTGTTTGGCTAAACTGTAAGATTCGTTTTTCATCAGTTTGATAGAAGCAAGGCTCTAAGATTTTTTTATTTTATTAAAACCCAAAATGTATTACCTTAATTAGGAAGCAGCAAGTGTCTGATTTCCCCAAACACGAAATTAGTGAAATGTTGAACATTGTTAGGGCCAATTGCAGTTACAAGCTACATTACAACTGTTGGTACAGTCATGCACTGATAATTACCCATTTCAAAGTAATTAAAAATCCTAATAGAAATACAATCCTCGCATATAAGTGTGAAAATCACAGACACACTCATGTTCTACATGAAAATGATCAGTATTTCTGCCCCCTTTTTAATCGTCACCACCCATACTACTTAAAATAACGTTGAACTGGAGATCCTCTCATCTTCTCACATGAAACTACAACACTATCATTTATAAGCCTAGGTTCCAGTCCCAAGGAAGACCACCCCCCCATTAAATGAATGAAGTTGAAACATGTTAATGCAGCAAGGAAGAGGGGTGTGATCACAAAGCTCTGACCAATATTGTGCTAAAGAAAAGAAAGAGGCAATTATTTGCCCTTTTTGATTTGCACCATTATGATCTTACATTAATTTCACTACAAAACGGAACAATTACAAAAAGAATACATCCTATTTCTGACCACATGCCTCTTTTGAAAATGAAATACAAATATAATTTAAAAGAGCTATATAACCATAAGGACTGCTTTTGTGGGTGGCAAAATCAATTCAACTCTTGCTCCTAAATCTTTACAGATTAATGTATGTTTTCTCTTTTACAATGTTACTTCCATTGAGAGCATGAAATGGGAGTGATTATTTTCATTACCCTATTACAAATGTGCATAAGAACAAAGAAAACAATGTACAAAGTGCTCAGCAGAATTATTTGAGGAAAAAAAATGAAATCCTCAAAGCAATGTTAAAGCTTACCAATTACATTTTAATCTTTTCCAAGGGGCATGTGCACACACATTGTTCACAAAAATTGTCCAAAGTAACAACAACAAAAAAAGCAAGGAAACCCAGGATTATTCAAGCATTGCAACAATGCACTGATAAGATTGATAACAAATATGCGGTCCCTGTACTTCTGAAATCTATTTATCCTCTGATCTAATTGTCTTATGTATCTTACAAAATTAGGTTTTAATAAAACCTCCCAGCTCTTAAGTACTATGTGTACCTGCTGCTTTGTGAGTAGGATCATTATATTCGAGTAAAATAAATCTGAGCTATAGACAGCTTGAATGTTTACCCCATCAATTACATTTCTACAAATGTGGCACATCAGCTGTTGAAATTCTGCAGAGAAAGAGAGGATTGCAATATGTTAAGAAATTATACAATACCAATAAAATGTTTGATTTGGGTACTTGAAAGTGATGGAACAGAAAGCCTACCAAATATATATTGGGTAATGTTAAGTAGCAGAATTTGGAGAAATAGATTTCAGCGCACTCCTCTTGTCCTTCTCTCACCATATGGTATCTGGAGTTTGTACAACTGAAAGTAGAAATATGGGGACCCCATGGTGAGATCAGGGTATGCTGAATACTTGGCAATCTGTGTTCTCATGTCTTATTATGCCAGAGTATCAAAAACATTTTGTGGTTTTTTTTCTGTTCCGATCCCACAATAAAAAAAACATACTTCCTTAGAACTGGACTTGTTCAAATCTTCTAGGTACAGTACTAAAACGTATGATTAGTGTTGAGTAGTTGTGGGGTGAGTTGCAACTTAATAGACAGCAATCTCTGCTTTCTCCGCAAGATTTCAATAGTTCTTCAGTTTGTGTATGTGGACATTGTTGCAGATTCGCTTCCCATCACTCTCAATGACCGTTTTCTGCTATGTTTAGGATGTGGTTTTATATCTGGGTCATATGCAAAACAAATTATTGCTAGTACAAAATTAATAATAATATCAAAGGACCAGAACTCCTTTATGGTTACACAATCTTCCCTATCTTGACAAATCTTCAAGCGTGTAGGGATTTTTTGCTCCACCTTTAATTTCAACCCACCGATTGACCTTAATTCTAAACAGAATTCCTAATTTATTATGAAATTCTGCTAAGAATCCAGACTGAGAATTTACAATTTGCACATGGTACATCGCATGCTCAGAACAAGATATCAGGACCTTCGGAAATAATTTAATCACATTTCTGGGTATTCATCAAGTAATGTGTCATTAAGAATCCGGGAAAGACTCAACGTTTCATTTACCCAACTTTACTATGGAAGAAATTGTTGCAACAGTAAATATATTGGGTCACTGAAGTGGAGGTCTCATAACTTTAATCAGTAACGTCTTAACTATGAAATCCACTAGATTTGAACTTAAGACAAATTACATCTTGCAGTTTAATTTAAAGACTCTTATAAGACAAACATTTTAATTGCAAGTATAGATTTTTCACCTACAGTATTAAAGAACATGGCTGAGTATTTATGCACTCTGGGTCAATTAGATTATATCCTTGAATGATATGCACAGTCTTAATGTACTTACTGGTGATTACAACCAGTACCTGCAACTATTAGGTATTTTGTCTGAAAAAGAAGACTCCCTGGAATGCAATCTCCTATTATAAACACTGCCAATATGGCTCAAAGTAAGCGCACACTAATAATTAATCGTAGAGACGACCTACTCAGCAACTTAGGATCCAAACCTTAAACAGATCAACCTGCTATGTACACAGTCTACAAAATTAGCCAGTATACTTGATTACACTTTCTCCATTACTCCGGATTTCATGTGAAAGGCCTTTGAATTCTATTGTTGAGGAGAGAGGGATCACACTGTATATAAATCACAAGCAACTTAAAGTTGAGCATTATATAAATTATAGCTCTCTTGCTATTATAAGCAGTACAAAATTACAATAGAATCCTGACCTGTTTTTGGAAATTGCAAAGACTTCATGAAGCACAGTTTGTTATGAATGGTTTGTATTTCCCGTCAGCTAACGAAAATCATGTAGATTGCAGTCTGGTCTGGGAAGCATTGTTAAACTGGACGTTAGGGTACCTTTCATTTGAGACAACATTTTGAGAAAAGCTAAAGGAGATTGCTTTCCCACAGCGTTACACCCTAACCTTAATAGCAAATGCAAAAAGGCAATACAGGAAAAAACTAAGGGCTTTCTTAAAAAAAAAAAAGCAACAACAAAATAACCTTGTTCTCTTGAGCATAACAGTATGATAAAGACAGCTAAGTATGCAATGAAATTTAGACTAGAAGATATAACTAGGAATGCACAGGATGCCTCTTGGACAAAACTAGTAACAATTCTTGGCAATTCTGAACAAGAAGTAGGAGCATATAGATAAACAAATGATCATTTTATCTCAAATGATTTCTGGGCATCCCATATTGAAACATTATACTTATGTCCTATTAGGGTTACAATACCATATCTCAATTACAAAAACACTATGTTTACACTCACCATTAAAGAAATGATTTCACTGATAAACAGATCTTGTTCTTCCAGAGCTACAGGCTGAATGGGCTACTAATAGATGTGCTAAAAATGTGCCTTGTTCTGTGGAACACAAGTTAGTTACATTTTTTTGACTCGTGACTGCAGGAGGGTTTGTTACTGAGTCCTGTGAAGGCTCTATTATTCGCCTGATTTTTAAAAAACGATCGAAGTCTGACCCTTGGACTTATCGCTTTATATCCTTGTTGAACTGTGAAGAAAAGTATTGACCAAACACTTATTCAGTTTACTAAAATTCTGGGTGTACAATATTCACCTAATCCTATTCATCCACACTGGATTCAATCCAGGCTGTTCAACAATTGACAATATTGCATCACAGACAATTTTGGCAAAGAAAGCAAGAGTTACAAACATCACTCTACGCTGGTTTTTATTCTTTAGAGTTCCACTTTTGAACTGCGGAAAACTTTTCTCTGGTTCATGCTTTAATCAAATCACATAAAAATACTTAATGAAGAGTGAAATTAACCTCACAAACATTTTTCTTTACATGTATGCAGTAAATGCTCTTTAACAAGGTCATATTTTAGCCCTTTTATTGTTTTGACTGTACATTGCCCACTTCCCAAGGTATCTAGATGGAGGTGAGGGTTTACTGACAAAACCTAGTAGACAAGTTTTTACTCATGTTGCGTATGATGGCCATATTGTTTTACCCTCTTTAACCCCAAAACGTCTGAAGCACTAGCTATCCAAACTGAAAACCCGTAGGCCTGAAATCAGTTTTCATGTTAACATTTCAAAAACAAAAATTGTAAAATTTGGAAAAAAGTAAAACTCATTGCTTGGGAGCGTGGTAATGTGACCATAGAAAAACAGGACAGCT
Organism: Pleurodeles waltl; assembly: GCF_031143425.1. Classification (NCBI taxonomy): domain Eukaryota; kingdom Metazoa; phylum Chordata; class Amphibia; order Caudata; family Salamandridae; genus Pleurodeles; species Pleurodeles waltl. The sequence goes on along the minus strand of NC_090447.1, from coordinate 832,591,721 downwards.
TTGCATTAATGTATTTAGCTATTGATTCAAACCTCTCTTGGTTAGTTCACATGAAAGTTAAAAATCAAAAGCCAGACACAATTGTAAAGGCCATGAGAAGATTTGCAAAGCTTTATGGAGGAAGTGCAATTAGCCAATCTATTACAGCAATAACACCAAAGCTAACTCCTTTTCTGCTTTATATGGCTGTGGTATTCAAGAGTAAAACATTAACTGAGCTGGAAAAAAACCTATGTACAACTAAGGGAACGTATACATCTGCTTCTCTAAGCAAATTAAGAATGGAATTAGGTATATAACCTTTGGTACGTTTACACAGTACCTCAATAAACTACATGTGTGATTGTGTCAATGCTAACAGTCTCTCTATAAAAGGTCTATTGTTTGTGGACCTGAAGCAAAACAAATCATCTAGAAGTCTTGCGCTTAACTTGTGCAATCACCATCCTTCAGAGCTGGAATCTCTCTCATTCTTGTCTAGCATTGAATGGAAGCAATTGATAAAAAGAACTTTGAGTCAGAATTTCCGAAAAAGACATTAAATTATGAAATTATAAATATTGTGACTTGGTCCACAATTCCTACTCAGATTATAATTATTTTACTTCAGTTGTAATTTAGAGGCCCAAAGAAAAGGAGCTATTTGAGATTCAGATCATTTTACGTTCCTCTTGTTCAGTTAAAATAAACCTTGAAATCCTCACCTTAACCCCAGATCGTATTGCCTACGTGGCTATAAATTTGAAAATAGGACATATTATCTGTATCTGTCCTACACTGTTAAACCTGCTGAAACTATATCTTCAGGAATATTTGAACTAGTCAAATATTAGATCCACTAAACAAGCAATTCAATTCTGTTTTACTAATCAAACTTCTTCTTTTATATGTGCACTAACAAGGTTCTTAGATTCAGCTTACCTTAAATCGCTTTAAGGATTTAATTAATTTATGTGTTTTTATATTCATAAGATTTCAATTGTTGGCGGGCTTGTTTTATTATTTATTGCTTATTGATTACATTGTTCATTTTTTTATTGTTGCGTTTCATTTTTTTAATTTATTGTTGTGTAGTAACTTTGTATCTTATGTATATAGTAATCTTCTTATGAATAATACAATAAACGTGAAACTTGATGATAGTACAAATTTAATAACATTGAAATGTGTCGCATTAATTTGGACCAAGTTTTTGTGTGTTTTACTTGCCTTTTACGAGAGTGGTATATGTTAAAACAGATATGACTGTTAATCACAACAGCTTCAGCTGTGCTGCATATAGAAGAGTAATACATGTGTTTATCTTCTCTTCTAAAGGTTCTTCAACCTACAGTCTACATGAGAGTGACTGATAATATTCCTCAGATAATATCATTCATAGAAAAAATAATCAAAAACGGACATGCTTACGCAACTGCAAAAGGTATGCCTTCTAGGAGTGATCTGTGATTCGTTGTTTATTATGTTATGTCTTAAGCAGAAAGGCTTCACAGTTTTATGGCTATGACTCTGAGAACTCAACAAATATGTTCATATGTTAAAAAACCTTCTGAACTGGCAAAGTTAAGCAAGGATCTTACAATAAGGTGCATTAAAAAAAAAAAAAAAAAACCTTGCCATAATCAGGTTTAAGAAAACTTCATGGGGAGGTAGAAGTTTTACTCTGGGAGCTACTAAAGCATGGAGTTCCCTACCCCTCACTATCAAAGCTTCACCAAATCTACTTGCCTTTCGCCAGGCTTTAAAAACCTGGCTTTTTAATAAATAGAATAAGAAAGACACTTAATTGTTAGAGCAGTGAAGCGAGTGCCAATGCACCTTATTATGGGTATTTAAGTTCTTTACAAGCACGTATAACATAACATATTGTTGTGTTTTTCTCACCTACAATTATATGTACTTTTATCAATATATTTTTTAATTTGAATTGAAAAGATTAAGATTCTGAAGGGGCACTCATAAATTATTCCATCATTACTGTGAAATATGAAGAAGTCTGACTCTTCTTAGGTTGTGCCGGTACACCACCACAAGAAAAGCTTTACAAAATTGTAGCAAAGTGGTTCATTTCCCATAACAATGGAATGCAAATCCATAGCTAATGGTCAGTGAAAAAAATGATAATGCACTTTATCCTGGCCGTTCATTTTTCAAAATGTATATAGTATATTTCTTCACGTTTAATCCATTTTCTTCCATATTCCATTCTGCCCCTTCCAAGTAGATTCTTTGTCATCTCACTGAAAATCTAGTTGGCTCAACAAAATTAGGATTTAGCAGCACTGTAAGCCAGATCCTACAGGCTAATATAGGAGTAGCACTCTTCAGGTTACAGGGAGCTTCATGTTGAGTTTGCTAACAGTTCAGAAAAACAATGTTCCAATATGTGACCTGTAATGGCAGCTGCACAATTCAGTCCTCTCCAGGTTCCGGTGATGGTTGTTTCAGAAGAAGGCTAAATCAGGAGGGTTGGACTTGGAGAGAAGATCATTTTGAGAATTCCGAGCAGTGGCCTCTTTGCAGTAGAGCCAAAGGACAATCCTAAGTATCACGTCCTCAGGGATTCTGACCACATTCCACATGAAATTGAGCCTGAGTCCCGGCAGTTAGGAGCACTCATGGTAGGACTGACTTGAAAATCAAGACTAAGGCAGCATGCATGCAAACAGCGGGGCAAAGGCTGTGACAAAGCTACAAGTGGAGGGTACCCCTTAATTTGAAGAGAGGACAGGTCCACCTCTGGGGACAGCAGATCCGATGGCTGCCAGACCCAAGCCATCCTGGACTGGAGAGGAAGCCATGAGCGGCAGATGGGCCAAGGAGTGCTGGAACCTAATCATATGGAATGATCATAGCACAGTATATCAGCTGCCATCAGACATTGAGTGAAACATAAACATTCAAGGGCAAAAAAATAACTAGCACAAAAAATAATATAAGAAACAAACTTGCAGCATTCACAAACAGCTCAAATGTCAGAAGCCGCAGAAAAGTCAGTACATTTCCATTCGTTTCCACGCTTCATTGAAGAACAAATAAAAGAAAATAGCAAAGAAAGACAACATTCATTTTGAGATTACTAGAGCAAACAAATGCTGACACGTTTCATTTTGAGAAATTGCAAAGTTGAAAACTTCATACAGTATGTCACACGCCTGGGAGAAGTGGGTAGACATAGCACTGACTAGTTGAGGTCTTCGGTTTGTCTCATCTAGAAAAAGCACAGAGAGCTACTGGTGTGGCCAGTCCTGTCCTATGTGTGCACCTGAAAGTGTTTAAAAATGAAACTAGAACTCATGGGACATGCTTTCTTGGTTCATAAACGATAGCACAAGGTTCAAGTTTTAGAACATATCACTGAGGCTATGTGTTAAGAATGGTTGAGAGCATGTTGTTGAAGATTCTTGTTCTTCAAGATAAAATCATAAAATATACTTAAAACATATGTGCATTTCTCTGCAATACACTCTATAAAACCATGCAAACAGAATCTCTGGGGGAGTAAGAAAGAAAGCACAGTTTTGGTATGAAGTGGCACCATGGCTTGGCATTTTGTAGCAACTTTTGTGCTATGTCTTCTTAGCCAGGACTATAGAATCATGAGAAAGTCGGATTTGCAAAGCGGTCACTTAATTTCCAGCAGTGATAGCAGTGGTCGTAGATAAGAGTCCATACATATCCTCGGACACAGGTGCAACTGAACCCTGACTGGTCCTGCAGCAGAAGAAACATTTGAATCATCTTAACCCCTTCGCTGCCAGGCCTTTTCCCCCTCCTGTGCCAGGCCTTTTTTTGCCTTATTGGAATAGTTCTCGCCTAGGCCCTCATAACTTTTTGTCCACATAAGCTACCCACGCCTAATTTGTGTCCTTTTTTCCCAACATCCTAGGGATTCTAGAGGTACCCAGACTTTGTGGGTTCCCTTGAAGGAGGCCAAGAAATTAGCCAAAATACAGTGAAAAGTTCGTTTTTGTTTTAAAAAAAAGGGGAAAAAGGGGCTGCAGAAGAAGGCTTGTGTTTTTTCCCCTGAAAATGGCATCAACAAAGGGTTGTCTGTGCTAAAATCACCAGCTTACCAGCTTTCAGGAACAGGCAGACTTGAATCAGAAAACCCAATTTTTCAACACAATTTTGGCATTTTACTGGGACATACCCTATTTTTTGTGCTTTCACCCTCCTTCCAGTCAGTGACAGAAATTGGTGTGAAACCAATGCTGGATCCCAGAAACCTAAACATTTCTAAAAAGTAGACAAAATTCTGAATTCAGCAAGGGGTAATTTGTGTAGATCCTACAAGGGTTTCCTATAGAAAATAACAAAAAAAATAATAATAATATTCAAATTGAGGTGAAAAAAACAGCAATTTTTCTCTACATTTTACTCTGTAACTTTTTCCTGCAATGTCAGATTTTTGAAAGCAATATACCGTTACTTCTGCTGGAATAGGGCTTGTAGGTTCATCAAGAACCCTAGGTACCCAGAGCCAATAAATGAGCTGCACCCTGCAGTGGGTTTTCATTCTATACCGGGTATACAGCAATTCATTTGCTGAAATATAAAGAGTGAAAAATAGCTATCAAGAAAATATTTGTATTTCCAAAATGGGCACAAGATAAGGTGTTGAGGAGCAGTGGTTATTTGCACATCTCTGAATTCTGGGGTGCCCATACTAGCATGTGAATTACAGGGCATTTCTCAAATAGACGTCTTTTTTACACACTTTCTTATATTTGGAAGTAAAAAATTTAGAGAAAGACAAGGAGCAATAACACTTGTTATGCTATTCTATGTTCCCCCAAGTCTCCCGATAAAAATGATACCTCACTTGTGTGGGTAGGCCTAGCGCCCGCGACAGAAAATGCCCCAAAATACAACGTGGACACATCCCATTTTTGACAGAAAACAGAGGTGTTTTTTGCAAAGTGCCTACCTGTAGATTTTTGCCTCTAGCTCAGCCGGCACCTAGGGAAACCTACCAAACCTGTGCATTTTTTAAAACTAGAGACCTAGGGGAATCCAAGATGGGGTGACTTGTGGGGCTCTGACCAGGTTCTGTTACCCAGATTCCTTTGCAAACCTCAAAATGTGTCTAAAAAAACATGTTTTCCTTACATTTCGGTGACAGAAAGTTCTGGAATCTGAGAGGAGCCACAAATTTCCTTCCACGCAGCGTTCCCCCAAGTCTCCCGATAAAAATGATACCTCACTTGTGTGGGTGGGCTAGGTGCCTGCAACAGAAAAAGGCCACAAACTTGTAGAGATTATGGGGATAGCACAGAGAGTTGATAAGCACATACTCTTCTTTTATACATCTTTAGGCTGACTCTGCCTTGGGGACCCACACAAGTGAGGTGTCATTTTAGTTGGGAGACTGAGGGGAACGCTGGGGAGTAGGAATTGTGTGCTGAAGCGGTGATCCTACAAATGAAAATCAGGAAAATATGCTTTTTTAAGCAAATTTTGAGGTTTGCAGAGGAGTCTGGGTAAGAAAATGTTGGGGGACCCACGCAAGCCACACCTCCCTGGACTCCTTGGGGTGTCTAGTTTTAAAAAATGTCTGGGTTTGGTAGGTTTCCCTAGACGAAGGCTGCACCCAGGACCCAAAACTTAGGTGCCCTCTCCCCCCCAAATACAGGTAGTTTTGTAATGTATCATTTTGATGTGCTCACATACGTCGGTGATGTGCCAAACACTAAAACTGTGAAAAGAAACACACTTAGGTTATGTGAAAAAGACCCCTCACCCACTAACCAAGTTGGTGGCATGCTTCATCATCGGGGTCCCACCTGAAACACCTAGCATGTCACAAGTGTGCTGCGACGCCTGATTACAGCGGAGCAGGTTTTGTCATTTGTACCATACATACTGGTTGGATTTGGCACAAGGGTGAGTGATGGTTCAGTAGATCAAATTTGATTAACAAGAGATTTAACAAAAGTGAAATGCACTGGTAATAACTGAAAGGCCAAAAAACTGAACCAATGACTCACAGCTCGTGAGCTATAAAGCCACGGCAAGGCACCAACCGCTTTACAGTCCATTCACATACCTTTCATACATGACATGCACAAGACCATTCACGCTGCCAGCCACAGGCCGAGCACATTACAACACTTGCATCGACAGACAGCGCCAGTCAAGGGCCCATCACTTTCATACGCCCACATGCCTGATACAGCAATCACACCAGATGATGAGTGTGTGGACTGGTGTTTGGCTGGCACCGCTAGCCAAGCGCCACCCCCCCATACCGCCAGCCAAGCGCCACCCCCCCATACCGCCAGCCAAGCGCCACCCCCCCATACCGCCAGCCAAGCGCCACTCCATGCACACCGCCAGCCAAGCGCCACCCCAAGCACACCGCCAGCCAAGCGCCACCCGACCCATACAGCCAGATAAGCGCCACCCCACGCACACCGCCAACCAAGCGCCACCCCACGCACACCGCTAGCCAAGCGCCACCCCACGCATACCGCCAGCCAAGCGCCACCTCACGCACACCGCCAGCCAAGCGCCACCCCACGCACACCGCCATTTATAAACAACAAAGAAACCACTAACTAATTATAAAATAAGTACAAAACTACAAACACAAAAGCTCTAACTAAATACATGACAGTAATGCCAACCGTAAAACTGAACATATGAAAATATAAAACAGGCAGTTTACGTTCACGGTATTTCCCAAATTCTTTTCCTAGTGTGGTAACTTCTAAAACAGCCGGGCACACACAGCCCAGGCTTTGAAGGGCATTCGGGGCAGTACATCCGGCTCTCCCTCCGGATTGATCTCTGGGCACATACTCTACAAGTCTGTTTTGGGAGTGGGAGGAATGTGATCTGGAAAGTGGCGATCTTTCAATCTAGCCACTTCCTCCACCACTTCTACTCTAGGAACTCTTGCCCGTTCCACCACAATAAGGCTCTCTATCACTGACTCCTGAAATTTAACAAATGTCATCCTTGACACAGGTGAACAATCCTTGCACACAATAAAAGCATTAAAAGTTGCCAAATGAAATAAATGTAGCGCCAACTTTTTATACCACACGTAAGACTTACGAAGAGCAGTGTAAGGTTCCAACCTCTGATCTACTCTATCAACACCACCCATGTGCCTATTGTAGTCCAAAATGAATGCAGGTTTGCGCACTTCCGCAACCTGACCCCAAACAGTCACAGGGGAAGTACTCTCATCATGGATGGTAGATAGCATGTACACATCCCTCCTGTCTGAACATTTCAGAGCTAGCAGCTCATTATTCCGCAAGGCACTGCACTTTCCCCGCTCAAGTTTTTTACAGACAAGCTCCCTTGGATAGCCTTTCCGGTTAGAACGGATTGTGCCACAAGCAACAATGTCCATTCTAAACAACTCCTTGAACAACTTCACTCCAGTGTAGAAATTATCTACGTACAAATGGTGACCTTTGTTAAACAGTCGTCTACCAAGTTCCCACACAAGTTTTTCGCTAACTCCAAAAGTGGCCGGACAACCAGGAGGGTCAATACTGGAATCCCTACCAGTGTCGACCCGGAAATTATACACATATCCTGTACTGCTTTCCGACAGCATATACAATTTAATTCCATACCGTGCCCTCTTACTAGGAATGTACTGCTTAAAAACTAACCGCCCCTTGAAAAGGACCAAAGACTCGTCCACACTTATCTCTTTGCCTGGAACATAGACCTCTGAAAAACGATCTACAAAATAATCAAGGACAGGCCTAATCTTAAAAAGACGGTCACAATCAGGGTGATCTCGTGGCAAGGCTAAAGCATTGTCTACAAAATGCAGCATACGAAGAAGAAGCAAATAGCGATTACGTGTCATAGTTGCAGAAAATATAGCCGTTGCCATCAATGGACTAGTAGACCAATAAGAAGCCAGTGACAGCTTCCTGATCAACCCCATCAAAAAAGTCAAACCTAAAAACTTTTTAATCTCTTCCAGATATGTGGGAACCCACTGAGTAGCTCTAGACTGAGGCCTAAGTCTGGCAGCGTTGTCCCTCAAATATTGTTCTGCATACAAATTAGTCTGCTCCACAATCTCTTCCAAAAATACATCGTCCATAAACAAGTGAAAGAAATGGACAGGCAAAACGTTTTCCGTATTGACTGTACACCCTGGGAGACCAGTAAATGCAGGTAACTGTGGCTGTTCCATGTTTGGGGCAATCTAGGTGTCAGGTCTTCTAATGGGAAAGCCCCAGGCTGCTGCACTCTTGGCATATCAATGTCCTCCTCTAAAACAGGCCCTTCATCTGCACTGAGAGTAGCTTCCTCATCAGAAGAATACTCTCGGACAGAAAACTCACTGCCAGAATCTCTCATTTCCTCCTCTGCCTCAGATGTAGAGTCAGTCTCGTAATCATGGTCTGAAGACGACTCAAAGAGCATGCCAACAACCTGCTGAGTGGTCACTCTGCGGCTAGCCATGTTCCTCACTAACAACAAATGGATTGCCAACAACAACTAGCACTAAAATAAGTAATAAACAAAGTGTAGCTTTATCACAAAGGGTTATGTACTAAAAAACTATTCCACTCACTTGCCTGAAAAAGCTACTCACCAGCAACTTCTCTGCACAGATACAGCAATCACCAATGATATCCCACTAAAAAGAAAAAAGCAAATTAGACTTACGACAACACAAATATCATTGTGCTCAAATCTAAGGACAATTTCACACACAATACTGCATTTAGTACACCACCTACAAACATGTCATTCATGCATGTCAACAATACTCCTTTGGAGTAAATTGCCTTCACTTACCTAAAACATGCAACTATGCAAACCGCAGGACAACTACTGCCAAAACCGCAAGGATCCACAGCAAAGGAAGCAAAAGCTTTGAACTAGAACAAAAAGAAGAATAAACTGTTATAATTATAAATACAAATACTTCGCCAGTTAACAAACAACCCGCCACCAAGAACTTAGAAATTGTCCCTGCTGCCTAAGTGGCTTCTGCCCCACTAGGAGGCAGATGGGCCTAAAAAAAATAGGCTGATCTGCCCCCAAGTGGGGCAGAAATGGCCAACAGCTCTGTACCCTGTTTTTGGGGGGGGGGGGGGGCAGCGGCCCTTGCCAAAGGGGGCGAATGGGGGTGCCTCCAGCACAAAAAAAACAAAGGGAACCAAAAACAGAATCTCTGACATCTTGGTGCCTTCTGCCCCCCTTGGGTGCAGATGGGCCTAACAAAAATAGGCTGATCTGCCTCCTAGGTGGGCAGAAATGGCCATCACTAATGAGCCCCCTTTGGGGGGGGGGGGGGCGACCCTTGCCAAAGGTGCCGCCCCTCCTCCCCCCCACACACAAAAACACACACACAGGATCCCTGGTGTCTAAGTGGATTCTGCCCTATTTGGGGGGGGGCGACCCTTGCCGAAGGGGTGCCCCCAAACACACAAAAAACACACACACACCACACAATCCCTGGTGCCTAGTGGGTTTAGCCCCCCCCCCTTCCCGTGGCCGATCTAGCCCCAGGGGGGGTCAAAACATATAAAAAATTATTGGCCCCGGGGCAGCGACCCTTGCCTAAGGGGTCGCTGCCCAAAAACATAAAGAAAATAAAATCCCTGGTGTCTAGTGGTTTTCGCTCCCCCATGGGGGGGTGGGGGGGTCGGGGGGGGGGGGGGCGAAATAGGATAAAAAAAATAGCCCCCCATGGGAGCGACCCTTGCCCAAGGGGTCTCTCCCAAAATAATTGTGAAAACGTAAATCCCTGGTGTCTAGTGGTTTTGGCCCCCCCCCCCCCCGGGGGTGAAATACGAAATAAAATAGCCCCCCATGTGAGCGACCCTTCCCCAAGGGGTCGCTCCCAAAATCTAATAAATGAACAAATCCCTGGTGGCTAGTGTGGAGCAGGAATCCACTGAAAACAGGCACAGGGGAAAAGGAAAAACCCTTTCCTTTCCCCCCGTATCTGTTTCCCACCAACCCCTAAAGAGGGAAGGACTTACCTGTAAGTCCTCTTCCCTCGACGCGCTGGAAGCAAATGGCTTCCAGCGTGTCCCTCGTCAATATTTGATGACGTCGGCGCGCTGTGAGCGCGCTGATGTCATCGGATTGCCGAGGGGGGTGTTGGGGTCGGAAGGGGAAGGGATTCCCCTTCCATCCACAACCGGGGGTGGAGGGGGGGGGGTGCGGGGCCCATGGGGGGAGCCCGGGAACCAAGGCACCCAACTTGTTTAAAGATCAGAAAATTAGATTTTGAGAATGAATACTTACAAACCAGAATAAGGTAAATGTATGACTAAGGGGATGAAAACATTTAGTGAGAATGGTGTAGTTTCAGGACCGTTGCTGGGCCTCCTTGGACTCCGGGCCTCTGTGATGGTGCTTGCTGCCGGACAACCTTGAGGAGGTGACCGCTTTGCTTTGCTGTCGTGACCTGGGGCTGCCACTGCTCGTCAGGCCAGAAATGGCAGGGAGAGTGCGCCAGTGCCTCTGCCCAGCGACGGCCTGGCCCGACCTAATACCGCATGACTTACCCGCTCGTCGAGAAGAGCCGAAGTGACGTGAGAGTTATGTTCCCAGCAACCAGGAGAGAACAACTGGGGGAGCCAATCTAGATGCCATCTCTGACACATTGTTGCCCAGTAACTGAAGGGTGTGGATGAATGGATCTCCGTGAACGGACTACACAGCTGCAATCTGGACATATATGCGGTCTGACACAGTACTCTCCCTTCAGTGTATGAACTATTTGCCACTGCATGATGGTGTAAAGCACAATATTGTCGGCCCATAGGTGGCAACTCTACTACTAGGCACTTTTTAGGCCTATTCTGCTGAGCCATTGCTCCCATTTAGCCTGACTTGCTATTACTGTCTACCTGGTACTCTTACACAAAACAATGGGAAAAGCAGACTCTAAGTCACAACGCCTCACCTTTAAATCTAAAAGACAATCATGCCAAGCGACACCCCCAGCTGATAATTTGCCCAGAGGAGAAGGGGGGTGGAGGGTGGGAGGGGTTAGATGACTCCTCTCCCAGAGGATCTAAAGTAGATCCTCCTTGAAATGCGAACCAGTCTTGCCACCATTGATTATAAGCTGGACTGTCTGACCAGGCGAATGTATGACGTGAAAGACCGCATAGACAAACGCGCCTAATGGATGCTGAACAGCACATCTCTGATCTTGACGATGTGTGCACACAACAGAGAAAGGTTTTGGAGGGCATGAAAATGGAGTTGCGCAAAGTTCAACTAAAATACAACAACTTGGAGGCCAGGTCTAGGAAAAGCAATGTATATATTTTCGGTGTTCCTGAAACCACAGCGAAACCACTGAAGATTATATTGAAAATTTGCTTCTCAAGTTGTTTGGGACTGAGGAATTCTTCCAATCCTTTGTCATTGAGAGGGTGAATAGATCCTTGGCTCCTCAGCCAATTTCAGGCCCTCTACCCAGGCCCTTTATTGTGAAGTTCCTCAACTATTGGGATAGAGAACAGGTGCTCCGTCCGGCCCGAGAAGCCAGAGAGGTCTGTTATGAAGGGATGCACCTAACTTTCTTTCCCAACTTCACACAATCTATACGAGACGCCAGTAGAAATGTTCTCCCCATCAAAAAGTAACTCCAAGAGCAGGGATAATGTACGCCATGCTCTACCCGGTGAGACTCCCCTTCTCATGGAAGGGTAAACCGAAGATCTTCAGACTCAACAGCAGCTCTCTCCTTTTAGCAGAAGCACCCTCCCTCACTGGGTGCTTCCTTGCCATGTGAATGTGTGGATGATGCATCATCCCTAGATGAGGTTGAATGACTAGCCATCAGGTTTATGTATGCTCCTCAGAACATTTTAAGACAGATGTGTTGGTTACTCGAACAGCACTCTTTCTGCCATTGGAATACCTTGCGTTCAAGCTGCCATTTGAGCGGTCTGGATTATACTGCATGCTATATTGCATTGGCTCGTTTTCTATGTTTTATGGTGCTACCCACCGAGAGCCCTTTCTTAAGACCAATGTAGTCATGACTCTTTTGCTGGTTGTTGCTACCTTATCAGTGCTCTGGGCGTCCCCAGCTTTTGGCCCTGTTATCTAATGAGATAAGATGCTACAACTAGTTTGTGTTTAATTTACTAATTAAGGTACTTGAATTGTTTTGGGGGTTCACTGGGAGATTGGGTCCTGGTGTGGAAGGGACGAGTGGGACATGGCGAGAATGTATGCACAGTTCATAAGTGAGCGAATTACCATGGCAAATGGCTGAAACTCCATGTATATGATCAAATACTAGAAACACTTCTGGTTCTTGATAGTGTATAAACCTGACCGTGAAGGAATAGCATTGACATTTATAACTTGGAATGTCCGGGGCCTAAGTAACCCTCGTAAATGTTGCCAGGACCTTTCTTACCTCAATCACCATGATGTGGACGTTATTTATTTGGAAAAAACACACATCATGTCGGGAAGAGGGAAGAGCTTACCCACTTCATGGGGTCCTTACAAATATTTAGTTTCTTGTACATCATACTTCAGAGAGGTGGCCATCATCATTTGAAAACAGGGTGCCATTCTGTCATCTCCAGACCATAGCTGACCTGGATGGATGCTGTTTAATACTCTAAGGTCTCATTGGATACACAAAAGTTATGCTACTTAATACATAGGACCTAACATTGATTGTCCAGACTTTTTCCGCACAGTATTCAAACACTGCCTCACAGTGGACCATGACATCATCCTCTGGGGGGAGACCATAAGGACTGCTCTGACTGCCACGAGCACTGCCTGACCAGTGCTCGTTTTGCATTCTTAGATATCATGGCACAGTTTGATATGCTAGACGTTTGGCATGCATTGCCCGTAAGTACACATTTCCCTCCTCTGTGCATACCTTCTCACGGCTTGATTCCTGGGTGGGTTCACGAGATGTGGTGGGTTGGATAAGAAATTTGAGCCACCTACACAAATCTCTATCCAATCACTCCCCAGTGGTTTTACTGTTCACCTTGCATACTACCTGGGTGCAAGCGCCGCAATGGAGACTACAACCTAAGACACTGCTAGATGTCGTATTTAAGGAAGAAATCTGCTCCACGATTATGAACTATATCAGTTTAAAAAAGGGTTCTGTCACCATGGTTGCCACATTTTGGGGTGTGTTGAAGGTTGTTATCTGGGATGAGTGATTGATTTAAGGATTCCATGTCCCTTAACATTACAGTGGGAGACTTACACAGCTAGAAAAAGAGCTTTATTACCTAGAACTCCGTCATGAAGATTCCAAAGACCAAAGCATATTGGATCCACTGAAGGCACTACTACTGGCGTTCTTGGAAGAGGCAGATATAGAGGTGAAATTCCTAAGTAAATACTCACAGGCCAGAAAATATGGAGAGGGGGACAGGTCAGTGCACACACTTGGCATGCTGCTGAAACCCTGGTGGACTGTTAATTATGTTCATAATGTTGACACTCCTGATGGGCACTCCCTGCATGACCCCGAGGAGATAACGCAGGAATTTGTTACCTTCTACTGAGAGCAGTTCACCTGTCATGCACAGGCTACTCCAGCAGAGGTGGAGACCTACTTACAGCGGGTTGCTTTGGCAGGGTTAGATCAGGCACACCGTGAGGTTCTTTGCTGACCCCTGCCAGTTATGAAGATTAAGCAGGTTATTACACAACTCACAAATGGGATAGCACCTGGGAGTTGGCACCTATATTGTTTGACGTATATGCTGAGGCGTTCCAACGGGGCACACTCCCACTGACAATGAGAGAACCCATCATAATCACGTTCCTCAAGCTGGAAAAACCCTTGCATAGATGCGACTCATGCTGTCCCCTTTGTCTTATAAATGTGGACAGCAAGATTCTGGCCAAATTATTGGCTAATCGATTACGGTCTTTGATGCCCACTTGACTCGCCCGGACCAGTCTGGCATTATCCCGGGCCGCTTCTCGACAGATACTATCCACTCACTGTTCACCCTTACACACCAGCTAGACTCAGAGATGCCAGTTATTGCAATTTATTTTTTAAGATGCTGCTAAGGCATTCAATACTATTGAATGGCCTTTTCTGCTTACAGTGCTAACAAGGGTGGGGCGTTTTTGAAGTGGGTACAGTTGTTATATACAGCCCCATCGACTAGGTTTGCTTGAATGGTTGTATGTCAGAGCCTTTCGAGATAGGTCAGGGTTTTGTCCTTACTGTAGAACCAATGGCACGCTTCTTAAGTGAATCCCATTACAGACAGCAGGGTAAACATGGGGTTCCGATACACGCTATTGTCCATGTTTGCCGACAATGCGATGCTGGTGATCAGAGTTCCAGCTGTCAACTTGAACTCCATTATACAGGAAATAATTGACTTTGGGCGATGGTTTGGACTTTGATCAATTAGTCTAAATCAATATTGTTCCCCTTAATGGTAGCCACTACTAAACCCGACACTGCTTATCAATTGTAATGGAAGATTGACCTGGTCAGATACTTGGTTGTCTTGTATCACATAGCTATTCCCACCGTTATGGGGGCGAACTATGGAATTTATATGGAGACCCTACAATCTTGCATTGCTAAATGGATAGCCCTCCTGCTCTCACTGGCAGGTTGGGTGGCCCTAATGAAAATGGTAGTCCTTTCCAAGTTGCTCTACTTACTCAAGAACATTCCAGTACCTTTAAACAAAGCCTTCTTCCTCCAGATGCGCTCCTTAATGATTAAATTAGCTTGAGCTGGCAACCCCAGATTTGTGGCACACTTTTCAGCTTCCATCTCACAAGGGTGGGTTTGCAGCCCACAATTTTTAAGTTTATTACTTAGTGGCGCAAGTACAATACATCCCTAACTGGTTCCACAACAGTAGACATGCCCCACTGTGGTTATTGAGAAGGGCCTGATGAGTCACACCCCTCTCCCAATGTATCCTTGCCATATTCTAAGCACATACCCACCAGGTATTATCAAGGGTTACAACTGGGCAGTGCCCCTGGGGTTTTGCAGTTGCTGCAGAGGACACATCTTCTTACACTGGGGGATTTATTTAATGTACACATATTTAAAACCTACCAGGATTATGTGGGAGACTCACTAGCAAGTATGGTGGATTTGCTTACTTATGATAAACTTGTACATGAAGCCAGATCTTTTTTTTGTATGTTCCTGGAGGAACCCCTGGAATGGTTGTATCTGACCATCCTTCTTACTAGCCCACAGCCTTCTAAACTAATATCACAATTGTATACTGCAGCAATAGACTCATGGGTTCCAGAACTCCACAGGCAACGCTGGGCCACAGAGGGTGATCTGGGGAAGGATATAAAAGAAGAGTAATGGCGATTTTGTTGTCAACAAACCAAGGAGGTGTCCTCCAATGGCAGTTACAAATTGATCCTATATAAATATCTACATAGAAAGTATCTTTCCCCAGTAGATCTTGCACAATACTATCATGATTTAATACTAAATCTAATTGTTGTGGTATGCCAGGAGCAAATTTTCCTCATATAGCATGGACATGCCCAGCAGTGGCCACATTCTGGTCTTAAATTATGACGTCATTACTCAGTATGACCTATCATGCTTACCAATTCGCCCCGATCGGGGTTTTGTTGGGTTATGTTAAGCAGATTCCAAAAACATTTTGTAAATTTACTGCTCTTGCCCTGCTTCTGGGGAAACGTAGAGTGGCGATGAGGTGGGGCGGGAGGCTTGTGCCGAGGTTTCGTGATAGGCTGAAAGACATGTCAGTGTGTGAGGAATGGTCAGGGTTATATGAAGAAACACTGCCACCGGTGACCCGCCCACAAGACTTCTGTGATCCATAGAGGTCCTACCCGCTAAAACTAGATTCGGAATAAATAGGCGGGCCGCACCTGTGGTGGCGTACTGTGCAGTTTCCTGTTACAGGAATTATACATTTGTTCAATACTTGACGTAGTGGTGACACACACCGCCTTGTGAGATACTATGATGTAACTATATGCTGGTAATTGCTGCTCAGTTTTTGTATTCACAGTATTACACTTGACAACCTTGTGTACAGAAGATTTCAGTTACTCATCTCGTGTTACTTTGTCATTGCATCATGCTTTGCCATATTGATGTGCTCACTGTTTTGATGATAGCAAAATGTGAAAATAAAAAATAAAAATAAAATACTTTGGCTAAATTACTGTTGGTTTGTTTGGTTATAGTGGCCAAGGAGTTTATTGACGGTGCAGGAGCCTCAGGGTATCCTTCCCTTTATAGCAATGAATAGGAGCGTCACCCTAGCCTCGAAATCTTTATAATCTTGCCTTGACATCCCCCGCTCTCACACATGACCCTCTTGGAGCCATACAACGATCTGTGTCTCTGAGCCACTAATCATTAGATGGTTGAGATAAGTTCCCACTCCCTGTTCATGTCTCTTTTAGCTAATTTCAGACCCTTGAAGAAAAGCATCTGTTGGCATCTCTGCAAATCAGCGTCATCTGCCACTGCTGTTAAGAATGGTACTGGAGAGCACAGTGACCGTTAGTATTTCACTTTATTCCGGAATATCTGTGGTTTCTACACACCTAGATTGAATGTAGGACGGTACCCTCTCCCACTAGACATTTTAGGTACAACCAGTCCCGGGATTAACTCCTTCCATGAAGCCTAGTTATACAGTAATAGGCTCTGTGATAGGTTTTCACTGTATTAGGTGGAGACTTGTCTGGAAGGCTGACTCCTACTTTCCATTCTGTGTCTTCCATAACCCCAAGGTCCTCCTCATTATTATCAGTCGGTCTAAACTGTCTGGTGTTTTAATGAGTTGTTCTGCATACATTGACATTGTTTCTATGCAAATTTCTTCTGGAATCACTCCAGGCTCCAGCAAGGTGGAGGTGGGAGTATTCCTCAGTCAACAGAATGAACGGCAAACGTGTTTAATCTAGCAGTACAGGTATACTTTGTTGGTGCACAGGCCTTATTCCTTATTGTCAAAGGATTTGATGGTGCCATTGCTTGTAGTGTTCCCCAAAGGGAAAAATTGATTCTAGAGTCTAAAGCCCTGCATTACTGCCAATAATACCCCACCCTCCCACAGTGGGTGGCTTTTTGATGTTACCTATCCAGCCAGTAAAGGCTGCAGCGACATTTCACGTTTTAATAGCAGAGTATGTCTCTTGAGGAAGACCAATTGCATGTCCTCCATGGAAAAGATAATGTAAATATGTCTGGGAGTCCATGGTCAATTGGACCAAGCTGAGACTTGTCATGTGACTCCTTCAGGGTACCCAGCTCATTAACAAGCACTAAAAGCAACACATGCATGAAAACCAAAATTGAACCCCTTCTCCTGACCCCAGAAATTCAGCTCCTATGAAGGGTAGGTCGATCACTGTTTAGCCACTAAGGGAAGAATTTAGTTCACATACGATAGGTGTTTCTACCACATTATGTGGGGCCACAACTAACAACGCCAGGACTACCCATAGAACCTACAAGCTAAGCAGGATCACCACCTCCCACACTTCCACGAGAGCATTACAACCACTGTGGCCTGCTGTCGCTTCACCAGAACAGTCTAGCCAGGCGAGAAGAGGTGATGGACCAATATCAGCAGTCTCTGTCAAATGCTGCTAGAAAGATCCCAGATTGATAAACCGGCTGCCACTGGATAGGATTTTCCTTGTGGATGGCAGCTCTGTACTACATACACCTCAACAAAAAGTAGTTCCAAATTAATTTATCTTAAATGAACTAAGGAGTAGTTATCTGGATTTCATATTGCTTGCTGTTTAGATAAGTTAAAGATGATCACCTCTTTCAGTTACTTTACTGGACACAAAATACAAATACCATCAATTCTGTTGATCTAAAAACAATTATGTTTGTATTTCTTTACCTTGCAGGCAATGTTTATTTCGACATTAAATCAATAGGTGACAAATATGGAAAGTTTTCAGGTGGTTTTCTCAACACAGAAGAGGAACTAGGTATGTTTTACAAAATATGTAATATTGCAAACTCTTATGAAGGTGTACAGCATACATCTAATTAATGCTGAATGTAGGTTTTATTATTTATATGGTTAAATTGAAGCAGGATTGGATTAGATTCAATGCTTAATATGAATTAGAAAAAGATAGGTGCTAGGGCCCATCGCTGCCATGGCCGAATCCAGTTGCCAAAGGTTGCTGAATATTGATGGTGTTTGGTTTTGGTTCACCATATGTCTCTGCCTTCAACCTCTCTACACATCCTATGCAACCATATGTCATTTTTGCATGCTCTTTTTCATCCCTGCCTCCTCTCTTTGTAACTGTTTCCCTATCTGTCTTTCCCTCCTTCAGCTCCCTTTTCTTTTTCTCTCTTACGTTTGTTTAATGATCATGAAACGAAGTCCCGGTCCCCAAAAATGAGTGCACAAACCCAACCGATGCAACCATCTGCACAACATAAGCATTAGTTGGATTGTTTTTTGTGGTTAGTGCACCTTTCTTGTTGCTCGGAAGACCTCCAAAAAATGAAAAGCTGCTTGGAAGGCACTAAAGAAGTAGCTGTGTTAGAAAAAGCACTTTCGGTTTAGCATGTCCATTGCTAATTTTAATAATGTCTATTTAATTTCACTAGTAGGAGCAGGAATGTCCAGGCAAGTCTCCTGTACATTGGTAAAGCGTAATTATGTGCATTAGGACATAGACTTGTAGCACTGAGTGCTGCTCCAAGACTAGGTTAGACATCTATGCAAATGGTTGTTCCCAATACATTCGCTAAATATACAGGCTAGGTAAAAAAAAAAAAAAAAAGCAAGACAAGAGTACAATTCTCTTTGGTTCACTAAAGTAGTAGCCGAAGTGGTGTCTCAGTAACACCAACAGTTCTATCACATTTATTTTGAACATTAGTGCATAACTCGCCACATCTGCGTTGCTGTCAGCAGATGCTTAGGTTCTAGCTCAAGCAAGAACTGAATGTCATAAAAACTGGGGAGGGGGAATCGTGTTTCTCACAGAGTATTGTGTACCTAAAAGGCATCTTTGTAACAGCAAATTCAGCTCGGGATGTAAGCATTTCAAAAAATCGATATAAAAGGATTTGCTAATTTTCAGAGGCACCTCCACTCGTCATCGAAATCTTCAGGTCATTCGGGTAAGAAAAAGAAGAAGTTGAAGAAGGTCAGGCATTCTTTGACTTGAACACATCGCATCGGCGACGTGGTGGAGCATTGACGTTCCAGGCTTCCATCCGCAGAGCCTACTTCTGGTTCCGTTCCGTGCCTCCCCAACTTTCTGGGAGCTGGGGCGACTCCTGCCCAACTCAAGGAGTTTTATGAGGCCATGTGCCTCATATTTGGGCAGTCCGACCCCTCTGCGGCACCTTCGGGGCCTTGTGGTTCGGATGGGGGCCCTTTGGGTTCCACACCGGAGGCTTCGGCCTTGGCCCGAGGGTCCCTCCGGATCCGCTACCGGATCCGCTACCAGATCCGTGCTGACGCCAATCGTTGTAGGAAACTACCATCTTGCCTGGCATGTTACCCCCATTTTTGCATGTATGTCAGTTTGTTTTTGCCTGTCTCACTGGGATCCTGCTAGCCAGGACTCCAGTGCTCATAGTTTGTGGCCTGAATGTGTATACCTGTGTAGTGACTAACTGTGTCACTGAGGCTCTGCTAATCAGAACCTCAGTGCTTATGCTCTCTCTGCCTTTAAAATTGTCACTATAGGCTAGTGACCACTTTCACCAATTTCAGTTTGCTCACTGGAACACCCTTATAATTCCCTAGTATATGGTACCTAGGTACCCAGGGTATCGGGGTTCCAGGAGATCCCTAAGGGCTGCAGCATTTCTTTTGCCACCCATAGGGAGCTCAGACAAACCTTCACACAGGACTGCCACTGCAGCCTGAGTAAAATAAAGCACATGTTATTTCACAGCCATTTTCACTGCACTTAAGTAACTTATAAGTCACCTATATGTCTAACCTTCACTTGCTGAAGGTTAGGTGCAAAGTTACTAAGTGTGAGGGCACCCTTGCACTAGCAAAGGTAACCCCACATAGTTCAGGGCCATTTCCCCGGACTTTGTGAGTGCGAGGACACCATTACATGTGTGTACTACATATAGGTTAATACCTATATGTAGCTTCACAATGGTAACTCCGAACATGGCCATGTAACATGTCTAAGATCATGGAATTGTCCCCCCATGCCAAATCTGGTATTAGGGAGCCAATCCCATGCATCCCTGGGGCTCCACTATGGACCCTGGGTACTGACAAACCAGCTCTCTGGGGTTTTCTCTGGAGCTACCTCTGCTGCCACCCCACAGACAGGGTTCCGCCCTCCTGGGGTCTGGGCAGCCCAGTCCCAGGAAGGCAGAACAAAGAATTTCATCTCCCTTTGGAAATGGGTGTTAAAGGTCAGGGAGGGGTAGCCTCTCCCAGCCTATGGAAATGCTTTGAAGGGCACAGATGGTGCCCTTCTTGCATAAGCCAGTCTACACTGGTTTATGGAACCCCCCAGTTCCTGCTCTGGCGCGAAACTGGACAAAGGAAAGGGGAGTGACCACTCCCCTGTCCATCACCACCCCAGGGGTGGTGCCCAGAGCTCCTCCAGTGTGTCTCAGACCTCTGCCATCTTGTTTCCAGAGGTGTGAGGGCATTCTGGAGGCCTCTGAGTGGCCAGTGCCAGCAGGTGATGTCAGAGATCCCTCCTGATAGGTGCATACCTGACTAGGTGGCCAATCCTCCTCTGAGGGCTATTTAGGGTCTCTCTAGTGGGCTTTTCCTCAGATAACGCCTTGCAAGAATTCACCAGAGTTCCTCTGCACCTCTCTCTTCGACTTCTGCCAAGGGTCGACCGCTGACTGCTCCAGGACGCCTGCAAAACTGCTACAAAGTAGCAAGAAGACTACCAGCGACATTGTAGCGCCTAATCCTGCCGGCTTTCTCAACTGTTTCCTGGTGGTGCATGCTTTGGGGGCTGCCTGCCTTCATCCTGCACTGGAAGCCACAAAGAAATCTCCAGTGGGTCGATGGAATCTTCCCCCTCTTCAGCAGGCACCAAACTTCAGCGTCACCGGCACTCTGGGACCCCTCTCATCCTAACTAGCGTGGCCCCTGGAACACAGGTGGTGGACCCAATTGACCCAGACTGTCCAGTGGCCCAACTGTCCAAATTTGGAGGAGGTAAGTCCTTGCTTCCCCTCTCCAGATAGTAATCCTGTGCACCGCATGAACTGCAGCTACAAGGGCTTCTGTGCACATTTCCACAAAATCCTGCATGCACAGCCAAACCTAGGTCCCAAGCACTCTGTCCTGTGAGGCTCAGCTCCCTGAGTTGATCTCCAGTGTTGTGGGACCCTCTTTTGCAGTGTTGAGATGACGCCGTGTTCAGACTTCTTGAACATGTGTGCAAGGAATTCTGTGGGTTCTACCTTCTTGTGCGTGGGCTCTCTACGTTGCTGAGGGCCCCCTCTGTCTCCTCTCCCAAGTGGCGACATCCTGGTCCTTCCTGGCCCGGGCAGCACCCTTTTTCTCCAACCGCAACTCTTGCAGCTAGCAAGGCTTGTTTGCGGTATTTTGCCAAGGAAACAACTCTGCATCCTCCAGCACTCTGTGGGACATCTTCTGCATGAAGGAGAAGTTCCTAGCACCTTTCGTTGTTGCAGAATCTTCAGCTTCTTCCATCCGGAGGCAGCCATTTTGCACCTTCATCCGGGATTAAGTGGGCTTCTGCCCCCCTCGACACTTTCACGACTCTTGGACTTGGTCCCCTTCCTTTACAGGTCCTCAGGTCCAGGAATTCGTCTTCAGTGCTTTGCAGTCTGTTGTGGTCTTTGCAAAATCCTTTATCACGACTTTAGTGTGTTACTGGGGATATAGTAGTACTTTACTCCTACTTTCCAGGGTCTTGGGGTGGGGTATCTTGGACACTCTTAGTGTTTTCTCACACTCCCAGCGACCGTCTACACACTACACTAGCCTAGGGGTCCATTTGTGGTTCGCATTCCACTTTCTTAGTATATAGTTTGTGTTGCCCCTAGGCCTATCGTATCCAATTGTATTCTACACTGTTTGCACTACTTTCTGACTGTGTTACTTACCTGATTTGGTTTTCTGTGTATATTTTGTGTATTTTACTTACCTCCTAAGGGGGTATATCCTCTGAGATATTTTTGGCACATTGAGTTACCAAAAATAAAGGTACTTTATTTTAGTGACAGAGTATTGTCTTTCTTATGATATAGTACCTATATGATATAAGTGGTATAGTTGGAGCTTTGCATGTCTCATAGTTCAGCCTCAGCTTCTCTGCTATAGCTCCCTCTATCAGCCTAAGCTTTTAGAACACTACTAATCTACTAATAAGGGATAACTGAACCCGGCACAAGGTGTAAGTACCATTGGTACCCACTATAAGCCAGGCCAGCTCACCACCACTCGTCGTCATCAAAATCTTCCAGGTAAGAAAAAGAAGAAGTTGAAGAAGGTCAGGCATTCTTTGACTTCAACACGTCGCATCGGCCGAGCGACGTGGTGGAGCATTGATGCTCCAGGTTTCCGTCCGCAGAGCCTACTTCTGGGTCCGCACCGTGCCTCCCCAACTTTCCGGGAGCTGGGGCGACCCCTGCCCACCTCATGGAGTTTTATGAGGCCATGTGCCTCATATTTGGGTAGTCCGACCCCTCTGCGGCACCTTTGGGGCCTTGGGGTTTGGATGGGGGCCCTTCGGGTTCCACACCGGAGGCTTCGGCCTCGGCCCGAGGGTCCCTCCGGATCCGCTACAGGATCCGTGCCGACGCCAATCGTGCTATCGGTTGTGCCCCCAATTGAAGGTGAACCAATCCTTATACCCGACAACCCGGAGCCAGAACGGCATCAGCCAACGCCGTTTCCGACTTTGATGGGGCCTTCTCACCCCAGGTTGGATTCGGACCCTTATTACACTGGGTATGAATACGAGGAAGGATAGGAGGGGATGCTGGACACTTTAGAATACTAGCTAGATAACCCTGATTTGGACTTGGCACAGGAATGAGGTGAGGCTAGTGGTCTGGATACTTTTCCAGATGCTAGCATGCTTTCTCCTCCTACCATGGCTACGGCGGAGGTAGCCGCTTATTCTGTGGTGGTCAGTAGGGTGACTGAGGTCCTTGGCCTAGAGCTGCCCACTGTAGCGGTAGGACGAATCTCCTGACAGAGGTGCTTCAACCTGGGGCTTCCACCACGGGGCCTCTCCTCCCCTTTAACGAAGCCCTCACTGATGTCCTTCTGGATACTTGGTCCAGACCCAGCACAGGGGCTCCTGTGAACAGGACAATCGCTCGCCACCATCGGCCCGCTCCAAATGACTCTAAATTCCTGTCCCACCACCCCACGCCTGAGAGCCTTGTCATCCAGACATCCTCTTCTGCCCCCGCCCCCCAATACGAAATCAAAGAGACTGGACCAACTTGGGAAGACAATGTTTTCTTCCTCCAGTCTGGCGTTGCGATTGTTGAACACCGCATGCCTTTTGTGCCACTATACCCATACATTGTGGGATACGGTTGCGCAAGTTCTGCCGCAGATCCTGGAGGAGGCCCGGCCTATCGTCTCTCAAGACGTTGCTGATTGGAGTCTTGTGGCTAAGTTCACCACTCGATGTGGACTGGACACAACCAACTCTCTAGGCAGATTGGTTACATCAACGGTGGCCTTAAGGTGCCACGCCTGGTTGAGGACGTCAGGTTTTTCACGGGATGTCCAACAGACCCTCCTGGACATGCCCTTTGATGGCATCTGTCTCTTTGGAGACAAGGCAGACTCAGCGCTTGAGAGATTTAAGTAGTCCCGGGCTACGGCTCGGTCCCTTGGCCTTTCGGTTGCACCTTGCCCCCAGTAGCCCACCTTTCGTGGCCACGGAAGGGCTCCCTGTCGCATCCCTTTTCCACCCACCGTGTCAGACACGCTGCTCAGCCCCTGTGTGGCCGGGGACGCAGAATTCCACGGGCTTGTGGGGGCAGGGAACCAGAGGTCTGCGCAGTCCGCCCCTGCTGCAGCCTCCAAACCTTTCTAGTCCGTACCCACCCTCATATACCGGTTGGTGGCAGGATTTGCCATTACCTGCCCCACTGGGAGACCATTACGACAGACAGGTGGGTTTTGCAGATCGTCCGAATGGGCTACTCCCTCCCCTTCAAGACTACCCCACTGGCCATGCCTCTATCTTACGGCCCCTTACCGCAGGATCATCTGGCACTTTTCCATGAGGAAGTCACAGTTCTCTTGGCCAAAGGGGCCATAGAGAGGGTCCCTGCGCAGGAAGTAGGTTGTGGTTGTTTTTCCCGCTACTTTCCGGTGCCCAAAAAGGACAAGGGCTTACGTCCTATCCTATAGCTTCAGGCCCTCAATCTCTTCCTCAAGAAGGAGAAGTTCAAAATGCTCACTCTGGCTCAGGCCTTGTCTGCCTTGGATCCAGGAGACAGGATGGTAGCGCTGGACTTGCAGGACACTTACTTCAATATTCCCATCCTGCTCCCTTTTGGCCTTACCAGCATGCCCCGGGTGTTCACAAAAGTGATGGCGGTGGTTGCAGCTCATCTGTGCAGGTTAGGGAGCTTCAGTCTTCCCCCTACCTTGACGACTGGCTGTTGAAAGCGGACACGCCCCCGAAAGTTGTCTCCCACCTTCAGACTACGTTGAACCTCCTTCACAAGCTGGGGTTCACTATAAACATGCCGAACTTACACCTGACTCCCTCTCAGACGCTCCCTTTCATCAGGGCTGTTCTGGACACAGTGCAGTTTTGGGCCTATCCTCCCAAAAAGCGAGTCCAGGATATTCAGGGTATTTTTGCGATGTTTCAGCCATTATCCTGGATTTCGGTGAGAACAACTCTGAGGCTGCTGGGCCTCATGGCCTCCTGCATCCTGCTAGTGACACATGCCAGATGGCATATGCAGGCTCTGCAGTGGGACTTGAAGTTCCAGGATGCACAGCATCAGGGGAATCTCCCCAACATGGTCCAGATCTCGGAGGGGACTGGAAAAGATATGCAGTGGAGGCTTTCGATTCAGGATTGGGTCAACGGCAGATCCCTCTCCCTTCCCCAACCAGATCTGACAGTAGGTACAGACGCATCACTCCTGGGATGGGGCGGTCACATGGGAGAGGCAGAGATCCGAGGCCTCTGGTCTCCGGCGGAGTCTGGGCTCTACATCAACCTTCTGGAGCTCCGGGCGATCAGGCTTGCATTGAAAGCATTCCTTCCCTCTCTTAAAGGGAAAGTAGTGCAGGTGTTAATGGACAACACCACCGCCATGTGGTACTGCAACATACAGGGCAGAGTTGGGTCCTGGAACTTTTGGCAAGAGGCTCTGCGCCTCTGGACATGGCTGGCACATCAGGGCATATCCCTGGTGGTTCAACATCTGGCGAGCTCTCTGAACGCCAGAGTAGGCAAACTCAGCCGTTGATGCATAGTCGATCACAAATGGCATCTCCAGCCAGAGGTGGCGCAAGGTCTCTTTCACAAATGGGGAGAGCCTTGGTTAGATCTGTTCACCTCCGCAAAAAAAAACGGTCAGTGGAACTCAGGCCTTCTTTACACCTTCTCACCAATACCACTTCTATCCAGAGTTCTGAAGATCAAAAACGACTGGGCCCAAGTAATCCTGTGGCTCCGGACTGGGCCCAGAGAGTATGGTATCCAGAGCTATTGAGCATGGCCACCGATCCTCCAGTCAGACTGCCCCTTTGGTAGGATCTTCTGTTGCAGCAACAGGAGAGGGATCTCCATCCGAACCTGTCCAATCTTCGTCTTCATGCGTGGAGATTAAGTGGCGGCAGTTGATGGCATTTGACTTTTCACCCGTAGTCTGTGAGGTTATCTTGGCAGCCAGGCGTCCCTCCACCGAAACGTTATATGCCCGTTGTTGGCATAGATTTGTGGCATTGTGTACAAACAAGTCTCTTTATCCCCTCTCTGCTCCTCTCGCCGAGGTGCTTCTGTTCATCCTATCTTTAGCCCAGCAGGACTCTGCATTAGGCACTCTTAAAGGTTACTTGTCAGCTTTCTCAATCTTCCTAAGGTTGCCGGACCAACGTTCTCTTTTTAAAAATCTCCTCTTGTGGGTAGAGTCCTTAAGGGTCTTACCTTTTTGTTTCCTCCCACTCCATTTATCATGCCTCAGTGGGACCTTAATCTTGTTCTTACTTATCTGATGTGTGCTCCCTTTGAGCCATTACACAACTGTCCTTTGTGGCTCCGTACTCTTAAAACTGCATTTCTTGTTGCCATCACCTCTGTTTTCTAAACCCAAATTGTTGTCTGTTTTCCTAACAAGGTGGTGCTCTGTACGAGAGCCTCCTTCCTTCCCAAAGTGGTCACACCCTTTCATATAGGCCAATCCATCACTTTGCCTACTTCCTTCTACACCCCCACATCCTTCTCATGAAGAGGAGAGACTCCACCGTCTAGATCCAAAAAGAGCATTGGCGTTCTACCTCAATCGTACCGAAGATTTCCGGGTGGACAATCAACTCTTTGTTGGATATGTCGGTGCAAAGAAAGGGAAGGCATTGTAGAAGCATGTCATCTCACGATGGGTGGTTCTTTGCATCAAAATGTGCTACGCTTTGGCTAAGAAGCAAACCCCTGGGGGCTTGCACCCTCAGTCCACAAGAGCAGCTGCTGCTTCCACAGTGTTAGCACGTGGAGTTCCTGTCCTGGATATCTGTCAGTCAGCAACATGGGCATCTCTGCATAGACTTACAGAGCATTACTGCCTGGACAGTCAGGTCCGCAGAGACGGCTACTTTGGTTGTTCGGTCCTGCAGGACTTTCTGGTATGATCTTGCTTCGCAGCCCTCCACGGAGGATGTTATTGCTTGGATATCTATTCTGAGGTAAGGAATGGAATGTGCAACTAGAAGTCTCCATCAGATGAACAAGTTACTTACCTTCAGTAACGATTTATCTGGTAGAGACATATTCTAGTTGCAGATTCCTTACAGACCCACCCATCCTCCCCACTCGCGAACTGATTTCTAGGGACAGAGATTACCCTTTCAGAGCCTTAGTTTTGGTGCACCATTCTCAGTGTTCTTCATGGCTCTGCGCTTTGGCGTGGAAAGTTGTGAAAAAAAACTGACATCACTATGCCAAGGCAGCGCCTATGTATGACCCCGATGTCATCATGGCGACCACGACACCAGTGACTGACATGGAGTCATCTGCAAGGGCACTGCTTGAAGAAAAATCTCTGGATCCAGTCTGACGCCTGAGGGAAATTCTAAGGTAAGGAGTCTGCAACTAGAATATGTCTCTACCAGACAAATCGTTACCGAAGGTAAGTAACTTGTTCTTCATACCTAAGGAGTTAATTGCCAGCATGATAAAAATATAAAATATTTAAAAGAGGATGCAAACTTACAGAAAACATAAACATCGGCATCCTAAAGTAAACTGAAATCACACCAACACAATCAAGATATTGATGATGCTGTGGTTTTTGCTTTTCAAGTGAGGTTTCCTAGTGTAGTTGTTTTTGTTAAATTTGTCATAACCAAAACTCTCCTTTAACTCTGTGATTTTCATACTGCGGGGTAGGTCCCACTTGTGGGAATATAAAGTGATGTCCACAAGGTGCAAGGCTTTGACCAGACAAGTGTTACCTCAGTTATCAGACTACCCATAACACTTTGCAAATGTACTTTGAAAGGAACATCTACACTTCGTCACAGTGTTTGATAAACCCCTTGCCTTGTGAGCCTTCGAGGGAGCACCCCACATGCTGTAGCACCATAACTCTGCCCTACAACCTTTTCTTCCCATCCAAATGCCCTACACGAAGATGTAATGCAGGGTGGTCGAGGCCTGTGACGTGCCGCGGTGAAGTCCCACTGCACAGGGGTCTCGGGGGCCATAAATCCTGATAAATGTGGGCTCTGGGTCTCCGTGGTCTTGGGACAGGACTCCTTGCTTAGTTGGGGGCCACCGGACGGAATAGCAGGCCCTGAAAAACACTCTAGAGCGAGTTTTGCAGATGCCAATAAGCGACGGAGGGCAGAGCAAAATGGTAGATTATGAGGCTCCTATGTGCAGAGAGTGAGACCTCGGAAGAAGAGGAGTGATGCGACCAGCCAAGCTGTTCACTGCGATGGAGGAACGGCGGTGGACAGCAGGAGGAACAACAAAAAACAATGACCCGTGGTTGGACAAGACCATGAGCAAGATCTCAGCTGAATGGCCGGCCCACACCTGTGGAAGACGCTGCCTGCGTCTGGATGCATGGTAAGTGAAACAAGCATTTTCAATGCAACGGGTCTTGCATTTGCTCGAGTTAGAGCTATTAGCGTTGAAAACTCCTAACCAGACTTTTTTTGCCACACAAATTAAAAGAAAAAAAAAACGCAGCGCTATCGCACTATGTAAAATGCAGCGTGATCGTGCTGAAATTGAAAACTGGAAAACCGTGCTCGATCGCGCTATGTAAACCCCAGCGCGATCGCGCTGCATGGAAAATAAACAGATAAAGTAGTCGGGAAACCATGCTGAAAACATCGAGCCACGTATGTATGCCCCCTTTAGTAGTTTACCGGTGCTGTGTAGGTGGGTTAAACACCGGAAAAGGCATGACGTATGCATGCCCTTCACAAATGAAAGCAAGCGGATTTTTTTAAAAAGGCAAGCCCACAAACAAATGAAAGTGACTGACGTGACATGGGTATGGTTGGAAGCCCAAAGAGAGATTACTGCAGGGGACGGAGCGCTTTTCGCTTGCCCCTAAAAAGCAGAGACTGGAACGCAGGCCGCCACCGCCTGTGGCGGTGAAGAAGCCACATAAACTTCATATAGCAGCACGGAGGCAATTTGGAAGGCACGTTTATGCTCTGAACGCAGGGGCCAAACAGGGAGAACAGAAATTTAACCCAGATACAGAGACACTAGGATATAGTAACATGCAGGGAGGGGCACCCCAAGAGATGTGAAAATACACACCAGAGTAGGTGATCTCTAGCGGGGAATGATCGCTCAGACCTCTTGCAAGATATCTTGCCTTTGTGAAATTATGTATTGCATCTCCAGGAGTGAAGAATTACTCCAACCTGGACTGCATTTCGTGGGCATGCGAATGCAAAGAGTAGATTTGCTCCTGGCCCCATATTTCCCTCCATACGCCACATAGTCCCATCGCCTGCGCAAAGCCTTTCAGTTTCCCTTTTGTTGACTTCCCTTGTTTCTTGAACTCGTTCTATCTAATTGGGTGTCAAAAACTAGGTTGAAATCCCCTCCTAAAATCATAAGGGCTTGGGATGTAGTTGCAAGTAGCTCTCCCACCTTACCCAGGGTCACCATCTGTATCACTGGTGGTGCCTACACATTCAGTAGTAATACAGCCCTACCTCCCACTCCCCTTGTAGGCCAGCGAAGCAACCATTAGCATCTGTCCATATTCGGGTCACGTGAAGTGGGACTGACCTTTTTAGAAGTATTACTACCCACCCCCCCCCCAGAGACTGAGGTGTATTGTGCGGAGCATGCTATTCTATATCTTCCTCTTCCCAGACTACCAGGTTGGGCATCCATTGAATGCATTTCTTACAAGAACACTATGGGGGTCATTCTGATCCCTGGAGGTTCAGCCTGCCATGCCTGCGACGGGTGAAAAGCCCACCACCGGCATGGCGGGCTAAACCGCTATATAATGTACACATGGAGGGCCGCCATAGGCTGCCCTCCTCCACCGCCGGGCTGCCTCCGACAGGCAGCCTTACGGTGGAAGGAATCATCATCTGACAGGGCAGCGCTGCTTGCCCTCGTATAATGATCCCTACAGTCACCAGCCATTCCCTGGCGGGTTCCCCCACCAGGGAAATGCTGGCGGAAGGGGTGCTCCGGGTCCCCCTGGGGGCCCCAGCACTTCCCATGTACTTGGCATGGGCAGTGCAGGAGCCCCTGTGCAGTGCCCCATCGCGCAGGTCACTGCCCGATTTACCCGTGTGGAGCCGCCAGCAATGTCCCGGCCCAGCAGACTGTTCTTTATGTGGCCCGCAGGGTCCCAGGGGGGCTGGCAGTCTATAGAAAGACCGCCAGCCTGAACACGGTGATAAACACCGCTGTGTTCATAATGAGGGCCTATATCTGTTTTGTATCTATTAAGTGCTTTTCTGGTCAGCCCTCTCTTCACTTTATTACCTAGTCCATTAACGTTCCATCTTAACAATGTTAGTTTCTGAGAGCACATCATGTTGCCAAGATTTCTCAGTTTCCTCATCCCTCTCATGCATTTAGCCGCCCCGTCCTCACCTACCCTGTTAATCTGACATTCTGATGCGTTATTAACTACTCCTTGAACATCCTCTCACTTTACCTTACCATGCCGTGATCCTTCAGTTGACCACCTCCCAATTCACGTTATGCATGATCCCAAACTTTAAACAATATAAAACTGGAGACCATCCTGTGGCTGGGGCATGCTCAGTGGCGATGGTATTCACCATTGAGTCACAGTCTTGGCAGTCCAGGGCCAAATTTAGTGGGAGTTCGCCACTTATGTGTATTTGTGTCCCCACCATCCCGGTCCCTGGGTGGGATGGAGGAAACCCCGGAGGTCTGTGAATGTTCTGCCCTTTGTTCGCAGGCAGGTGCCTCCGCAGCATGACATTTGCAGTCCAGTGCAAGTCATGTATCTCCCAACACTCAGTTCTTCCAGCTCACTACTTACTCATCCTAAGTCAGTAACTGTCATCGAGGTGAGCTTCTGCAACTGTTCTTCCTCCGTTTCTGTTTCATTGCCCTTCGAGCCGCTTCTCCCTGTTTCCAATAAAAAAAGAGTTACATCGGTTGGACAAAACATCCAAAGTGTATTTCAAAGAAAATGAAGTAACCTTACAGAGTAAAGTCATAGAATGGGAGGCATACAAGGCCCTGATTCAGGGAATCATCATAGCGGGGGAATTTAGAGATGGATGGAACGCACTAAAAGGTTTCTTCTAGAAGAAACGCTATTGCAATTTGATAGGGAATATGCGACAAGGCCTGTGCCACAGTTGGCAAGGGACTTAGAACTGACCAGAGAGGATTATCGCTTGACAGCCCGAAACGAGGTAAAAACAGCTCACATCGCCAGAGAAAAATGCATTTACAAGTCAAGACACAAGGCAAGTAAACTGCTAGTCTGGATAGGGAGAAAAGATAAAGAGGAATTATTTGTGAGGGAAATTAGCAGGTAGCAAAAGAGTGGCAGAGGTATTTGCCGGATATATGGAATCATTTTATAATGCCAGACCCTCAGCCCTTTAGAAGTGCTGGAATTTATTAAAGACTGCCCTGTGCAATGCCTAATGCCAGAACAGAAGAGGGAATTAGAAACTGATAATACAGAAGAAGAAATCACACTGGCAGTGGGACAAATGTGGACAGTAAAGGCCCGAAGGCCAAACGGGTTACCTATAGAGCTCTTCCGTGAGCTGTCTCGGAGGATTATGAAACCACTTTGAGAGTCCTACATGGAAGCCTTTAAAAAGGGTGAGCTCTCAGAGGACCAGAGATCAGCCACTATAGTTCTAATACACAAAGCAGGCAAACCCAGAGACTGATGTCAGTCATACAGACCCATATTACTGTTAATGCTGATAACAAATTCCTAGTCCTTGCAAACAGACTGTGGTGCCTCCAGATCAAAATGGATTCATACTGGCTCTATCAATTAAACGAAACTTTTGAAGACTACACAATAACATTGCAGAGGTGGAGAGACTGGGTGACCCAAAAGTGATTGTATTCCTAGACACTAACAAATTGTTAGACTCGATCGAATGACCATACCTGTTTGGGCTTTTGGAAAAAATTGAGTTTAGGTCCTCATCTATTTGATGAATTAGGCTGCTGTATGCAGCACCTAGTGCCAGAGTAAAACTGAGCGGTAGAATATCAAAGAGATTCATGGTGAAGAGGGGGGCCTTACAAGGATGCCCCCTGTTGCTGATGCTATTCACAGTAGCGATAGAGGCACTGGCAAGTGTGGGTGTGCGTAAATGCACAAATATGGGAATGGCCAAGTGCAACTGGATGGGAGGAGCAAATTTCACTATACGCAGATGATGTCCTACTATATCTATTACACACTGACAATTCGTTGGTCACGCTAAGAGATGTTTTGGGGATATTCAGCAAATACTCCAGATTTCAGGTTAACACAGACAAATTTCTGTTGTTCCCGACAGGAGGATGGGAAAGAGAGAGTGAGATCCCACTCCGGATAGAGCCCCAAAAATGTAAATATCTAGGATTATGGATCACTAAAACTGTAGACGCGCACTATGTGGCCAATATGCTGCTACTACTACAAAGGTTGGAGGGAGATATCGATTCCTTATACTCCAAAATTTCCCTCACAGGATATCAGATGCCTTCTTTAATAAAGTAGACACACTGGTTAGGATGTTGTTATGGGAGGGAGGACAGCCTCGCACAGACATGAAAACACTTCAGCGCGGCAAATTCGAGGGAGGCATAACTCTGCTGAACATCTGTAAGTATTATGAGATGGCACATATTGGAGTGGTAAATGATTGGGGGATATCAGGAAAAGGAAGTCCCAGCGTTCCGTTTGCAAAGAGAGGGTATGGGAAATAAGAGCTGCTTGCGTGCACTATATGGAGGGAAGCTTGAGACACAGGTGAATCCGGCAACAAGAGCAGTGGTTGACATATGGTGCAAACTAACCAGGGAATTGAACTGGGAGAAAAGATTAACCCCCAAGACGCCGTTATGGGAGGTCAATAAGTTGCAACTAGGGAATATGAGAAATTACTTTTGGGCTGGGACTCTATAGGTCTCTCCACCTTAGCAGACGTGCGGGATGCGAATGGTATACTACCAATTGAATACTTACAAAAGGAATATCAAATGCACAACACACAGTGGTTGAAGTACAGACAGCTCTGAGACACGTACTGCAGGAACACATATCACAGAGTGAGGAAACGTAGCAAGGTTTCCCCTATGAGTGTAGACTGCTGAACGGTCAAATAAGGAAGAAATTAGTCCCACTCAGATATGGCACCCTCAGGAGAAAGCCACAGCTGCCTGTAACATGCTTACAGGAATGCTGGGAATGAGACAGGGGGTCAGACGAAGAGAATTGAATTACGGCATTGGGATTCCCCAGTGAATGTGCAATTAAAACAAGTTACCACCTAATACGAATTAAGATTGTCCATAGGACATACTACACGGGTGTGTTACTGCATAAAATAGGAAGTGTAGAACGTCTGCGGTGCCTGAGAGACTGCTTAACGGAGGGTACCCCGCTACATACCTTGTGGGAATGTCCCAAACGGAGACTTTTCTGTGAGAAGGTGCGTAAGTCATGGGAGGGTGCAATCGGGGCACCTGAAGACTTGTAGCCCCTAACTGCTTTGTTGGATATTGTGTGACATACGGACTTTACAACGAATCAGAAAACATTGGTTAATATGGGATGCATGGTAGCCAAACAGGACATAGCGCAAAGATGGGGGACAGATTACCTCTCAGATATGACACCTGGGAAACTGGAAAGGAACACTGTCAAATGTTGGAAAAAGGGATAAATAAGGAGGAGGGGATTTATCAAGAAATTTGAGAGAGTATGGGGTTCATGGAAAGTGCAAAGTGTGTAGGGAAAGGATGGTGAATACAAGCGGGGGAGAACGAGGTGTGAAGATTCAACAGCCAACAAGCAATACCACTGGGGAAAAGGATTACAGCTTAAGAAGGTCTTGGACATTTACCGATCCCTGCAGAAGGAGAAGTTTGAGAAGAGGTAGATGACCCCTGGCTGAACTCAGAGTGGGATCATTGGCAGGACATATGTAGGCCTGTTACCTTCTATCTTGATTGTTGTGAGCCCATGGAGATGGAATGCTCAACTGTCAAATGTATTGCTTGATCACCTATTGTTGCTCTCTACGTGATTCAAAGTTTTCAGTTTATTGGATAAATAACAAAATTAAAATACAATAAAAAAAAGATGTAATGCAGGCCCTGCAGCCCCTCTGTGGACGGGGGGCACACATTAGGGGGGCGCCAAACAGCTGCAAGACTATTAACTTCTGTGACATATGAGACTCTGAGACCCCTCAACTCATTCTGCAGGTGGGCACCCCATCTTTTCACCTGGCCCTTACCATGAAACCCCCTTTTTTCACCCCACCCTCACTCCCTGCTACTGAGCATGCTGCACAGACCAGCCTGCCGTCCTGCCTGCCTTACTGTACCTCTGTCCACTTTACAGAGCTCTTTTGGCTTATTGCTGGGTTTGAGCTGTATAGATCTCAGAAGTCCATAAATACAGAGTAACATTTGTATTACCAGAAAATTAATGACAACACTGGATATATTTTCTATCAAAAAGGTTTTTTTCCTATGCTCAATCACAGTATTTTATGTTTTACATAGTTGAATGTGAGAAAGTATGAGGTATTAATTCGAGAGGGGGGCTTAAGAGATGCAAAAGTGCTCAAGGACTCGAGAGTAGAGGAGACAAATGAGGGGTAGCCAAAGAATAGAGACAAAACTGGGAGTACCTATTTAGGCAAGTCCAGATAGATGTTAAACAGCTGTGTGACTACTCCTTTGCAGAAGCGGTGGAGTTTTTTTGCGTGTCCTAGGCGAACTGGCAGTGCAAGTTCCAGAAGGAAAGGTGTTTGGCAGACTTGATATTTTCGTTTCCAGGTTTAGCTCATCAATAGTTGTCACGAGACTCCTCCTGTTCTTTTTGCCCCCTAAGATTTTGAAAGATGTTCCAAGGATTTCCGGTTATTGTGTGTGGCCTTACTCAGCATTTACTCAGTAAGCATTTAGTATAACCTAAAACTGGACAGAATTAAAAAATAAGCAAGTAAGTTTAGTAAGGATCAATGTGCACTGTGCAGCAGCTCAGAATTCTCAGCATTTTGTGCTGCAAGCTAAATATCTACTCTTTTAAACATGAAAAGCAAAAGGATTGCAACCATCAGCATTTGTGTGAAAGATGGCATTTATAAAATGCTGTTGCAATTAATTTGGCTAAAAGTTTCTATCTCTGTTTTTAACAAACCACTTAATCTACCGACTTGCTGGTGTATCATATATTTTTGCTAAATAATAGGCTGCATGGTACACTGCCTACAGTAATACATTCTAATGAGCAGGGATTTATTAGAAATTGCTTTAATGGGAATGTATGGGGCATTGTAGCTCGTATCAGCGCTGCTACAACTTCATCTTGCACATCAATTGCTGTGTTAGCAGATTCTGAAGAAACAAAAACCTCTTGATAGAGTACACTGGAAATATCCATGTAAAATTATGACTGTTTTCAGGGTCCCACTTTCATTTGTTACAGCAATCGGGTATTCTATACGGATCCCAGAGCTACAGCTATTGTGAGCCGAAATCAAAGTAGAGAGTTCCCGGTACATATGGGTCCTAGGCTTGGCTCCTTGCTGTCTCCTGTATTATTTTCTATCCTGATTTAACTTCTGGCAGTCACTTTATGAAATAATGGGCTGATTCCAGCATGCCTATTGTTGCCTTCCCTGCAGAACGTCAAGTTAAATGCTGACAGTTTATTTTTAATATCCACTTTCTCTGTGATAATACTATTACTAATATTCTGTATTCATTTGGAAGTCCTAATATAAAATTAATATGACTAACTCATAAATCATGATTTGGAATGCTTCAGAAAGCTGTAAGGCAAATTGTAGAAATTGCTTGGCAGGGGCCCTTGCCTTCCTGTAGTGATTGAGTTGAGGTCCACAGAATTCAAATGGTTAAGAACTGCTGGTCTGCGGCCATGCACCTGTTCTTAAATTCTAACCATGCAGGTGGATTGTCGGAGGACTGTTCTCAAATGACGAGAAAATGTGACGGTGACAAGATGACCTGTATTTCTACAGTGGGGACAGGACACCTTTTGGCTTATTGCCTAGTGGAGGGTCCTGGAAATTAGGAGGTTTACTGGTAAGAAGTTATCTTATGCACCAATAAGCGAGTGCTGCATTTCAGCAATACAGTTTGCTTCCAAAAATCAACTCTTTATTGCCAATCCAATTAGTTGGTGCTATTAATGCGTGATCATTGATTTAGGTGCTCTAGTTATTTACGTTCATCTACAGTTTGCCAGACCATTCCATATGTTTGTGTTGGTGAATGACCTTGGTCAGTCGATTTGGTAGATGAGTTCCTTTTGCATCACATCACTCAGGAAGTCATAATCTTGAAGAGTGTATGTCATTTGGCATGCTCTTTGCTCTCCATTTCAAAGTGAGCCTGAGCTTCACTTGGGGTAATGTACTGTATTCCTGTCAACCACCAGAGGAATTGACTGTTATTATCATGAGCAACCACCACTCTCCAGATCCAGGTACTAACAATCTAAACTGGTTCTAAAATGTCTTCTGCCTTCAGGCATAAATGTAGTCCATGACCGCTAGCATAATTTTCATGTTGTGATTTGTCCTGTAGCGATCAAGATGGTACAGTCTCACCACCAGAGGGATTGTTGTGTTGACCTCCTACGTGTAAGTAATAAAATGTATTCATTTCTCCAGTGGAGAATCGAGTCCTCAAAAGTGAAATTGATAGCTTTAGTAAGGGTTATAGTTGCCCTTCAACTTCTTAGGAGGGGGGCACCTTTCTTCTTCATGCAAAAATGATCACGCTTGCAGTGACATTGAAGGCAAACATGTCATCACAAAGAAATACCAGCATCTCTTTCACCTGACCAATGATGGAGAGCTAAACCATGTCAGCATTTTCTTTTCTGTGTTTGTAAAGGATCCACTAGACCAGGGGGGAGTCATAGTATTAGCTATGCCAATGACTGCAGATATTCAAGCATGATGAGTTGATATACAAAGGTCATGAATGGTGGAGCTGGTAGAATCAAGTCGAGCTGCCAAAGCAGTGATGTTGATGAGATTCTGGCAGTGAGAATGGACATGAGAAAGTCATAGGAAAGTGCCAGTGAAACAGGAGGAAAGGAATTGCTTTGATGATCCAAGTGGAGGGATATAAGTAGAAAATCATACAAAACTGAAGGGGGGGGGGGGGGGAGAACATTCATCCTGAGTGGAGCCAACAGAGTGGGTGAGACCCTTCTCCATCTGGTACAGGCAAAGGCTCTCCTGGTTCCTTGTAAAGAACAATAGAGTCCAGTTTGGCTTATGCAACCAAACAATAAAGTCCTCCACTTTGGAGTGGGTCATAAAGATGAAACTGATAGCATCAGAAGCAGGTTGCTCAAAATTGTCCTGGCATGTAGCTTGAGGGATGGGAATAGTGATTTAGAGAAATGCGGAGACTGGAGGTGGAAAAGTGAAGAGGAGGACACAGTAAATGGGAATGTAATAGTGAGGCAGGTTACATAGAGGAAATGAGAAAATACAGTGGGATGAATTGAGTTTTTGAAGGGATAGCTTCTGATTCAAGTGACAGGGCATGGTTATGACAAGCGAGTGTGGTGGGATAGAAATGGGTAAGGTGTGAAGGCAGAAGAAAGTCCTCAGGGAGATAAGTGAAAGGTTGTCCTGTAGAGATGAAAGATGGGCGGTGAGACTGTAGTTGTAGCATTTTGAAATTGGGAATCTCATCAAGTGAGGGTGTTCTTTAAAAGGCAGGATTTGAAGGGGTATTGAGATGGAAAGGTTGAAGAGAGCTGATGGGGTGTGGGGTGGAAGAAGCCTGAAGGATCAATAGAGCAGGTAGGATTTGAGTAGAAAAGTGAGATAATGAATGTTGAGGAAACAGTTAGGTGGATTCTGAGTTTGAAAAAGATGTGGGTTAGGGACAGGAGCATAAGTGAGGGAAAATGGTTTCTGCATCGTAGGACCCTCGTTGCTAGACATGAACTTTAGTATAATTCCCGATTGCAACCCAGAACACTTCATTTAAATATATATATCCTTAGAATTATAAAGATATGGTGCAGATGTCTCTTTGATAAGCAGGGCCCTTCTCAAGCCTAGCAAGGGCAAGATGTATTTCAGAATATAGAAGGACCAGTGCAAACAACTTAAAATTTGCCTTCCATATAAGAAAAGGTCCAGCCAGTGGCTTACATTGAAACTGTGAACATTGACTACTTTCTCTTTAGGGTTTCAGGAGCTTCCCCTACCCATGATGCATTGTACTGGAAGTTGCCTCTCAGAGCCAGTTCTTTCATTCCAGATTGTGAGAGAAGGATCCTAGAGCACATTATGGGCTTCATACTTATGTTTTTTTAATGGGTTTCAGTTAAACCTGATGTTTTCTTTCTTTGCTTGACATCTTTAACTTCCTGCTATTGAGTGATTTCTTTTTCAGATTCTGGCAATGATTTTGTGTCAGAAATACCTTCACTTTCTGTTTAGTGGCTGTGTGTGGTATGTGTCCCATCTTCAAATTCTGATCAGGATTGTGGAATATGCCAGAAGCTGTCCAACAGAACACTATAAAACGAGAAGGCAACAGACTAAGAGAAAGTAAGCAGAAATTAAAAAGAAGAAATTAGCATAAAAGTAATCTTCTTTACTATGTGAGAAACAACATCAGGAAAAAGACCCCCGTAGAAGGAGATCTAAGGTACGGAGTTTGAGTGGAAAAGAGAGAGATCAACTCTGTCTTTCCATATTGAGATTAATGAGAATGATGTTGCCTTTAAGTCTTCCACTCTAACGTGCTTACCGTTTAACCCCTTCGCTGCCAGGCCTTTTCCCCCTCAGGTGTGAAGCCTTTTTTGGCTGTTTGGGGCAGTTTGCGCTTAGGCCCTCATAACTTTTTGTCCACATAAGCTACCAATGCCAAATGTGCTTCCTTTTTTTCCAATATCCTAGGGATTCTAGAGGTACCCAGAGTTTGTGGGTTCCCCTGAAGGAGACTGAGAAATTAGCCAAAGTACAGCGAAACTTTCGTTTTTTTTCAAACAAATGGGAAAAAAGGACTGCAGAAGAAGGCTTGTGGTTTTTTTTCCTTGCAAATGGCATCAGTAAAGGGTTTGCATTGCTAAAATCACCAGCTTCCCAGCTTTAAGGAACAGGCAGACTTGAATCAGAAAACCCAATTTTTCAACACAATTTTGGCATTTTACTGGGACATATCCCATTTTTACTATTTTTTGTGCTTTCAAACTCCTTCCAGTTAGTGACAGAAATAGGTGGGAAACCAATGCTGGATCCCAGAAAGCTAAACATTTCTGAAAAGTAGACAAAATTCTGAATTCAGCGAGGGGTGATTTGTGTAGATCCTACAAGGTTTTCCTACAGAAAATAACAGCTGAAATAAAGAAAATATTGAAATTGAGGTGAATAAAACAGCCATTTTTCTCAATGTTTTACTCTGTAACTTTTTCCTGCATGGTCAGATATTTTTTAAAGTAATATACCGTTACTTCTGCTGGACTCTTCTGGTTGCGGGGATATATAGGGCTTGTAGGTTCATCAAGAACCCTAGGTACCCAGAGCCAATAAATGAGCTGCACCTTGTAATGGGTTTTCACTGTATACCAGGTATAGAGCAATTCATTTGCTGAAATATAAAGAGTGGACAATAGGTATCAAGAAAACCTTTGTATTTCCAAAATAGGCACAGGATAAGGTGTTGAGAAGCAGTGGTTATTTGCACATCTCTGAATTCCGGGGTGCCCATACTAGCATGTGAATTACAGGGCATTTCTCAAATAGCCGTCTTTTTTACACACTGTCTTACATTTGGAAGGAAAAAATGTTGAAAAAATTAAGGAGCATTAACACTTGTTTTGCTATTCTGTGTTCCCCCAAGTCTCCCGATTAAAAATGGTACCTCACTTGCATGGGTAGGCCTAATGCTCGCCACAGGAAACGCAACATGGACGCATCACATTTTTACATTGAAATCTGACGTGTTTTTTGCAAAGTGCCTAGCTGTAGATTTTGGCCTCTAGCCCATCCGGCACCTAGGGAAACCTACCAAACCTGTGCATTTTTTAAAACTAGACACCTAGTGGAATCCAGGATGGGGTGATTTGTGGGGCTCTCACCAGGTTCGGTTACCCAGAATACTTTGCAAACCTCAAAATCTGGCTAAAAAAACACTTTTTTCCTCACATTCTGGTGACAGAAAGTTCTGGAATCTGAGAGGAGCCACCCATTTTCTTCCACCCAGCATTCCCCCAAGTCTCTCGATAAAAATGGTACCTCACTTGTGTGGGTAGGCCTAGCACCTGTGAGACAAAATGCCCCAAAACACAGCGTGGACACATCACATTTTCCCAAAGAAAACAGAGCTGATTTTTGCAAAGTGCAAGGCTGTGGATTTTGGCCTCTAGTTCAGCCGGCACCTAGGGAAACCTACCAAACCTGCGCATTTTTGAAAACCTAGACACCTAGTGGAATCCAAGATGGGGTGACTTGTGGGGCTCTCACCAGGTTCTGTTACCCAGAATCCTTTGTAAACATCAACATTTGGCCAAAAAAACATGTTTTCCTCACATTTCAGTGACAGAAAGTTGTGGAATCTGAGAGGAGCCACAAATTTCCTTCCACCCAGCGTTCCCCCCAAGTCTCCCGATAGAAATGGTACCTCACTTGTGTGGGTAGGCCTAGTGCCTGCGAAAGGAAATGCCCCAAAACACTATGTGGACCCATCAAAATTATGAAATACTAAACTACCTGTTTTTGCGGGGGTGGGGGACCTGGGTTTTTGGTCCTGGGCTCAGCAGCCATAAAGGGAAACCTACCAAACCCAAACTTTTCTGAAAACTATACACCCTAGGGAATCCCCCAATGTTTTCTTACCCAGAATCCTCAGCAAACCTCAAATTTAGCTAAAAAAAAATAATCAGATTTTTCCCACATTTTTGTGGGGGATCCCCGCACCTGGACAAATATCCTACCATCCAACGTTCTGTTCAGTCTCCCGGTAAAAATTATACCTCACTTGTGTAGGTGGGCCAAGTGCCTGTGACAGGGAAGAGCCAAAAACATTTCGAAATTGAGGGGGAACCAAAGCGGGTCCTAAAGGGCAGTTTGAAAAAAAAACATTTTTAGGACAACAAGTGGGGCAGAATATTTATCGGTATAGATGAGACAATGCTGGGTGGTAGGAATTTTGTGGATTCCTGCAGATTCCGTAAGGTTCCATCACAAAAATGTGGAAAAAATCTTTGGTTTGCAGGGCACTGTGGGTAAGAAAAAGGTGCAGGTGAATGTGAAGCACACTTCCCTGGACTCACCCAGATGTTTAGTTTTCAGATGTGTCTAGGTCTTGTGGCCATACCCCCACCATTTTATTTTGAAAAAAATTATCTTTCTTGATCTCTAGTGGACTTTTTGCCCCCCCCCCGGGGGGCAGATGGGCCTTCCAAAAATAGGCCGATCTGCCCCCAAGGGGGGGTGGATATGGCCAACAGTAATGTGCCCCCATGGGGAGCGAACCCTTGCCCAAGGGGCTGCCCCCTAAACAAAACACACACCAATCCCTGGTGCCTAAGTGGTTTCTGCCTCCCCTGGGGGCAGATCGGCCTAATTGAAATAGGCTGATCTGCCCCCAAGGGGGTCAGAAATGGCCTAAAAACAATTTGTCCCTCCAGCCAAGGGACTGCTCTCCTTCTTTGTTTACCTAAAGTAAACAAAGTCCCTGGTGTCTAGTGGGCATCCCTACAGCACGATCGCTACGCGATCGTACTGCAGGAATGCACAGAGAGACATGAAAAGGGAAGGAAAAGCCTTTCCTTCCCTTTTCATGCCTCTCTGCCTCCCCTGCCCACCGTACCGAGTAGAAACTAAACAGTTTCTCCTTGGGTTGTGCTGGAAGCATTCCTTCCAGTGTGACAGGAGTTGACCTTCCAGCCCTGCCCTTAGGCCCTCGGCGCTTCCCCGAGGGCCTATACCAGGACGTAGTGGTTACGTCCGTGGCGCCTCAGTGCTGCTCCACCGGACGTAACCACTACATCCTTGGCGGGGAAGGGATTAAGGCTGGGTCAATGTCAACACCATTGCATTGAAACCATAGAAGACTTTCCAGGTCTCAAGTGTCAAAACGAGACCCCCAAGACAACAACAGGTCATTCTCCCTCACCTTCTGAGAGATTATGCATGATGTACACACACTCCATCTCTTGTTATATTGAAGAGATCGTGGATGACTTTGCCAGCATTGCTAACAACGTACAAGCATATGGCAACGCCTTCGCTGTTGAGCCAATCCATCCACTCAATGTTGCTGCTTGTGACCTTTTTGTTTTCGACGTTGTTTAAATCTGCACAATTGTTTTTGACATCATTGGTGTCCCCAGCACCAAAAAAGAGATTCAGAAGTATACTGGAAGAATATTCTTCAGAACTAACCTCCTGGGATGTCATCACATCCTTCGTTTTCTCTTGATGCAACACCCCTTCGTTATTGATTTTGGGGCTCATTTTAACTTCTGAGGATCCATTACAGGTGTTGTTA
The DNA here is from genome assembly GCF_031143425.1 of Pleurodeles waltl. Taxonomy (NCBI): domain Eukaryota; kingdom Metazoa; phylum Chordata; class Amphibia; order Caudata; family Salamandridae; genus Pleurodeles; species Pleurodeles waltl. The sequence continues at coordinate 832,549,337 of NC_090447.1, read as the reverse complement.
GGTACTCTGGACTTAAATCCCCTCCTTTTCGAAAGATGTTTTCTGGATAAACTTTGACATCACTTGTTAGAAAGTGGAAAGATTTTCCTAAATTGCCATCAAGTTCTCCATCACAGTCAGTATCACCAGGGGTAGAGAAACAACATCTCTACGGCCCCATAACAAAGCCAGAGCAATAACTCTCATCCAGGATCCAGATCCCATACAGGCGTTGATGATTAAATATCTTTCTACACGCTGACATCACCAGCTGCTTTACCTACTCCTTTGTCAACTGTTAATGACATCCTAATTTATATTGTGTCCTCGCTAGCGGTGCTTTAAAATAGCACATCCTGTTGGAGTTCTGTTATATTAGAGACTTTTTTGCCTCGAGCTATTCCCAAACCTCTCCTGCCCTTGGTTCCAGGATGTTGGAAAATTGTGGTGAAGAAATTCTTCACCCCAGCAACAATAAAGACAGCAACGCCATGTCTGATTAAAAGCAAAAAAACATATAGACCTCCTCAAAAGGTCCCAAATGTTCTCAAATCAGATATGAAACCAACTCTTTTATAGTGACTTGGGTGTGATGCCAGCACGCCTCAGCTGGAGGCAATCACTCCACAGTAGAGAGAAAGTAAATGCCTAAAGGCAACTGGCAGAACAATATATGAAACTGTGACTACTCACCTGAAGTATGCCAGCATGGCTACTTTCCTAGGGAGGTGCCATGAGAAGATTTAGGAAGGAAGGAAATCCTTCTTTGATTACCTGCCTAGACACTGGCCACAAGATTTTCAAGAAATGCTCAATGATGGTTTCTTGATATCAAACCGGGTTATACGTATGTCAGTGGATTTGGTAGAGCTACCTTCAATGGGTCACTGTATTGGTAATTCCATCATAAAATTGTCAGGGCTCCTGTTAGCCACCCTAAAGCCAAATGCAAAGCTGAAGATTATTATCTTTCCTTTCTTGGGATGTGCCTCATCCGGACAGCATACCATGGAGTAGTTGCTTAAAATGAAGAATGAGGCCTTGAAGAGACACAGAGATTCTTTACACAGCAGTACAAAACCAGAATAAGGAAGTACTACCCATGGAGGGCTCAATCCCCTCGGAGGCCACACCAGTCACAATTCCATGATCCGCAAACTCAGCGATACCAGTACCAGCAGAAAACCTCCAAATCCACTCTGAGAAAACCTTCGAACTCTGCGGGAAGGCATTCTTGACATCTCACAATCACAATGAGACATGGTATGATATTAACAAAGTCCATCCCAGCAGATCTCTCCACCATTCTCCCTTTAAACTATGCCTGCTCAGGACCATAAACATTAAATAAAATACCTCACAGTACGCACCCCAATGCACTAACCAGGTCACTGGATTATGGACATAAGAAATGTCATAAAGGGACCTGCAGAGGTGCTCAAAGCTTCCAGTTTAATGAAAACCATTAAATGCTTGCCTGTGTCTCGTGCTTCTTAATGCATCACACTGCTAAGTTCTGCATCCCCTAACACAGTAACTGGACTTTGGTGGTCCTCACTCACTACGCTGAAACACTTCTCACAAAGGATCACAAGAAAGGCAACACACTTCCAGCCACACACCCTATACAGTGTAGCCTACTATCCAAGTAGGCAAGCACTTCAGCACTACTCATGTGGGGTAGTAAGTGCTATAAAAATGTTACAATACAATTCAATAAAATACACTCCTCCGTTAAAATACAATGGGCGCCTAATATCGCTTACATCTGCCACTCTAATAGCGGAAACTCTTCATCAGGACAAGTGGGATCCTGTCACAACAGACAAGTGGGAGCTAAATATTGTCAGTCATAGATACTTTCTACATTTGAAGGCTAAACCACTGCCAACTCCTCCAAAACCAACAGTGAAGCATCAAATTGACATCTTAAGAAACGAAATTTCAGTTGTGCTAAAGAAATGTGCAGTAGAGCTTTTTACCATCTCAACGCCAAGTACAGGGAGTTTACTTCAGGTATTCCTGATTCAAAAGAACATCTAAAGAAGGAGTACAGACCTATTCTAGGAATACAGTTTACTAACAAATCGAAAGAGAATGTCAGATGCTTATGCTACACCAAATCTATCACCATATAAATACAAATAAGTGGACATGTTGAATAGATTTAGCAGATGCTTACTTCCACTTTCTCATAGCAAGGCATTACAGGAAGTAACTGAGATTCATGTTAGGAAAGTCAAATTTTAATACACTGTCCTGCCAATAGGCCTAAAAGCACCACTGTACATGGGCCCTCATTATGAACTTGGCGGTCGAGACCGCCATTTCGGTGGCGGCGGAAATTACCGCCACCAGCATGGCGGTCTCGACCGCCACATAATGAAGGCAGTGGGGACCGCCATAGGCGGCCTTCCACCACTGCCAGGCTACCGCCGACAGGCAGCCTGACGATGGTGGAATTCTTCATCCGACAAGGCAGCGCTGCAAGCAGCGCTGCTCTGCGGATAAAGAACCCTTGTTCCGCCAGCCATTCCCTGGCGGGGTCACCCACCAGAGAAAGACTGGAGGAAGGGGTGGTCTGGGGCCCCCGTGCACAGCCCCGTTGCGCAGGTCACTGCCCGATTTATGGGCAGTTATCTGCGTGACGGGTGCTGCTGCACATCGGCATTGCCAACGGCTCCGGCAGTGTCCCGGCCCAGCAGAATGTTTATTATTCGGCCGGTGGGGTCTCAAGGGGGCTGGCGGTCTGTGATAAGACCGCCAGTATGAACACGGCGGGGATTCCCGCTGTGTTCATAATGACCCCCATATTCTTCAAATATGGCAGTTGTATTAGCTCACCTATAAAGGATTGGAATCTTTGTCTGCGCTTAACTGGATGACTGGTTAAACAAAACTCATAGCCAGTCTAAGATAAATCAGGAATTCAAAGCAACATCTATGCTGCTTCGCAAACTAGGGCTGCCAATCAGCCATCAAAAGTTAGTTTCAATGCCAGTACGGTATCTATCTTGGCTGGGTGCATGCTAGACACTATAGAAGGAAAAGTGTATCCTTCAGATAAGAAGGTGTACTCTGTTCGAAACAAGTGAAAACGTCTTTGGAATTTAAGCTCTAACGATGAGTAACAAGCAACATAATGAAGGCAGTGGGGACCGCCATAGGCGGCCTTCCACCACTGCCAGGCTACCGCCGACAGGCAGCCTGACGATGGTGGAATTCTTCATCCGACAAGGCAGCGCTGCAAGCAGCGCTGCTCTGCGGATAAAGAACCCTTGTTCCGCCAGCCATTCCCTGGCGGGGTCACCCACCAGAGAAAGACTGGAGGAAGGGGTGGTCTGGGGCCCCCGTGCACAGCCCCGTTGCGCAGGTCACTGCCCGATTTATGGGCAGTTATCTGCGTGACGGGTGCTGCTGCACCCGCTGCACATCGGCATTGCCAACGGCTCCGGCAGTGTCCCGGCCCAGCAGAATGTTTATTATTCGGCCGGTGGGGTCTCAAGGGGGCTGGCGGTCTGTGATAAGACCGCCAGTATGAACACGGCGGGGATTCCCGCTGTGTTCATAATGACCCCCATATTCTTCAAATATGGCAGTTGTATTAGCTCACCTATAAAGGATTGGAATCTTTGTCTGCGCTTAACTGGATGACTGGTTAAACAAAACTCATAGCCAGTCTAAGATAAATCAGGAATTCAAAGCAACATCTATGCTGCTTCGCAAACTAGGGCTGCCAATCAGCCATCAAAAGTTAGTTTCAATGCCAGTACTGTATCTATCTTGGCTGGGTGCATGCTAGACACTATAGAAGGAAAAGTGTATCCTTCAGATAAGAAGGTGTACTCTGTTCGAAACAAGTGAAAACGTCTTTGGAATTTAAGCTCTAACGATGAGTAACAAGCAACACCACAACCATGCACTACTTAAGCAAATGAGGTACGTGGGTGAGACAACTTTCGGTGGAGGCACGTTCTGAGTATCTATGTTTCCCCTCATATCTCTATCCAAACATATGTAGCTATCACAGAGATTGTCTTGAGCTTCCCAGTCAGTACCCCTGTCATTGGCAGGGATTTTAATGCCTAATCAGAGCCAGCGTTGGATGCTGTTGGTACGCCCTTAGCACACTGTGACACCCAGGAGAGACAACTACATGGCTGAATGGACTCCCTGGGTTTGTATGATGTCTGATGGATATGGCACCCCATAAGTAGGAGTTATTCACACATCGGTGGCTCACAAGACACTGTCACAAATAGATTTTTTCTTGCTACCAACAGCGAATGTGCTGCAGGTTACCTAGGTAGACATCCTTCGTAGGTGCATATCCGACCACTCCCCGATTGAACTCCAGATTAGTAGTCTGAAGCGTTCACAGCACCCTTTGTGGCGGCTCAATGCCTGGTTTCTCAAGGATGAGAAATGCACAACAATTCTAAACACAGAACTACCGGCCGACTTTGCGGCTAATTCTGGGTCCGTTCCCTCTGCGAGCACGCTTTGGAAGACTGAAATGCTGAGAATAACTAAAGGGTGTGTTAGGTGGCACAAAAAGAGACAGACAACGCATGTTTGATCTGGAGCACCGTATAATCACACTGGAACGACAGCTTGCGCTGAACCTCTCGAAGTCCCTCAGTCACCAGTTGGAACAAAGCATCTCTGCCTTTAGACAAACACCGTAGAAGAGGCCATGCAGTGCTGGAGGGCTTCAACCCAGTGAGATGGGTCACAAATCAGGTGAACTATTCCAGTGGTTAGTCACGAAAAAGGCGTCCACCAGAATAATTCCAGAAATCCTTGATCCGGTGGGGGTCCTGCATACTGACACGAAGGGAATAGTGGCAGTGTTCGCAGAGTACTACCAGACATTATATGCAATCGTGAACAACATCAACCCATCCTGGCAGACAAAACACTCGACTCTCCTTCCGTGACCAGGACGACCTTGGCATGCCCATCATCGTGGAGGAAATACAAGCTGCCTTAACTAAGCTTCAGCCCAGGAAAACCACTGGGCCAAACGGATACCCCCTAGAATATTATAGTAAATTCTGAGATCTTCTATACCTTATACTCAATATATACAGAGAGGCAGCTTGAGTGGGCTTTTCCTACTGGAATTTAATGAGACTAGTGGTGATCCCCAAATGTGACCAATCATTGTTGTGCTGTGGCTCATATAGGCCCATTTCTCTTACAAACACAAAAGCAATTATATTTGCGAAGCTGATCGGGTTAAGGCTTGGCTGCACGATTTCTATGTTGTCCACCCTAACCAATGTGGGTTTATGCCCCACCGAAGCACCCGACACTGCTTACGCCAACTGCAGGTGGCCCTACCTTGGGCCCGGGATATACCACGGCCTTGTTTACATCTTCTTCTTGAATTCAAGAAGGCCTTCAATTTCGTGGGCAGGAGCTTCTTGAAGGCAGTCCTGCTCCAGATGGGCTTCGGCCCACAGATCAGAGCACACAGTGATCTTCTGTACTCCCAGTCTACAGCCTAGGTGTTATTAAATGGAGTTCTCTCAGACTCCTTCCCTATCGTGAGGGGTACCAGGGAGCACTACCCACTGTTACCTCTCTTGTTCGTCCTCATTGTCGAACCATTTGCTCAATATGGTTTGATGCCCATATGCAGGTATGACATTGAGGTAGGGAATGCAGAAGACAGAAATGCACCTTATGCTGATGATGTCCTCCTGTGCCTCGCTGAACCCCAGTGACTGGACCTAGATGCCTTTGTCTTCTAGCACTCTATGAAGATGATTCGGGCTTCAAAGTGAACCATTCTAAGTCCTTATTGGTCCCAAACGATGGCGACAATGAGTCCATAAACTGGCAATGCTCCACACCCAAGAAGCGACTGAGTTTCATTTATCTGGGCATCCACACAGCCCTTCTTCCCGAGTTGACCTGGAGTTCAACTTGACACCCCTCCCATACTGAAAGAAGGCAGACCTACAATGCGGGTCCTCTCTGCCTTTTAATATACTTGGCTGGATGGCCCTTTTGAAAATGATTGTCCTCCCGCAATATCTTTATATACTTCAAAACTTCCTGTTGCCAATTCTTGACTGTTGGTTTAAAGACATTACCTTCATAATCTGTAACTTTCTCTGGGCTGGCAAACAATCCCTTGTGGCCTGGTCTACATGCCGGCTTTTGGTACATGATGCCAATATGATAATGGATAACCTCAAGTTATATTACAGAGGCAACCATCTACTTGTGATTAATGATTATCTGAATGGAGGGTGGAATGACCCTGCCTATGGAGCAGAACTTGCCTTGTTAAATATGAACAAAGTCATGGGCTTGGTGTTGGGGAACCTGATCCCCAAACACCTCCCAGAGTTGACAAAAGTAGTCTTTCAGACTTGGAGGATGGCCCTCTGCCTCCTCCACTAACACAACAAGCTCATACAACAGACCCCACTAAGGCAAGGTCGCTACCTCACTCATACCTCTGGCCTGCATGGATTTCAGGGGTGGGGCAATATTTGTAGCACAATCCTAGGCACATCTGGAAGGGGAGCCAAATTAAATCCTTTCAGGATCTCCAGGCACAATTTGACCTCATTGAGACACTATTCCATAAATATCTACAACTTATACTTGCGCCCTTACTGTGCAGCGGCCATCTGACGTCCCTGCCACTACATAGTCCGCTGGAAGCTCAACTACTAATAGGCAAGCTAGGGAAGGGGAGAGTCTCCTTTATTTACTGCACCCTGATTAACAGCACCCCTGATGTCCTCACACCCCTGTTACATATGATGAAAACCACAAGAGGGTCCTGGATGACAGAGTTGTGCAAAGCATCTTCTAATATTGGGGAACTCCATTGTTGGATATCTTTGCAAAACAAATTGAATTGAATATAATGGGATCGTAATATGGCGGACAGGATATCTGTCAGAATTGTGATGGGGAAAACCCCTCCATCCAGGTCGTAATAAGGCCCATTGTGTCCAGAGTGCCAGAACCAAATTCGCTGAGCACTGCACTTTTGATCATTTGTTCAAGGACATTTCTTTGCACCTTTCCACAAATCCCACTAATATCAGTGATATTGGTGTAACTACTCAAGATTTGAGCAGAAATTGAACTGCAACTGGCATACATGGACATTTTAAAAGAGACAAAACATACTTCATCCAGGGCATGTTATACAATGAAATTGAAAAGGTTCTGTGTGTGGTGCCAGACTGATGTAATTGTCTGGCCTCTAGAAAACTACTTGCAGACGGACTATGGCGAGTGAGATTTTATCAGGGCTAGTTATCTTTTGAGCCTACTGGCTTGGTGACTGCCTTTAAATCCTGTTTTTATCTTGTCACATTGTATGTGTGTTACAAGACAGAGGTCAAATGTCAGTTTATGTCTTACAATTTCTGCCTATTTCATCCAGCAGATGGGTCTTTATTTTTCTTTCTCCGACTGCAAAGTTAGAATGTTTTGAAAAGTTAACTTTCTAACAATCGTGTTTGATGGCCAGTAAATTACCTATGCAAGTACTTCAGCATATAATTCATTAGCACTTTTTTTTGTAATTCTGAAGTGAGATGGAAACTAAGATTTCAATAGGATTAAAACAAATCAGAATAGTGTGCATGATGATATGCAAACGATAAATATTTCCTGAAACCCAATTTCCACACATTATAGTTTGTGCGCTATTCAGCTTTATCAATTAAACTGCATGTCAGTGGGAACGTTGTTGGCTATTCTAATGAAGAAAATGTTATGTTCTATTTCCTCCAGTACTGAGTACAGTATGTTGAGTGCTCCATATACTGAAAGGTGCATAAGACAGGGTCTGGATTTTCCCAACTGATTTCCACACTTACAACCTTTTACATGCGTTCAACAAGTCATCACAGATAAATTAATTGTGTCTCACCTAGGAGAGACCCAAGTGTAAGTGAAGGTAAAGGAACACTAGTATAGGCACACATTAAATGATTGATGAGATTTGACATATCTAGCCTAATTTCCCATATGTAATTGTAAATTAATTTGATGTAGGTGCCACGAGGTGTGAATAGGTACGTACCTGATAGTGAGATCCCAGGATACTTGAGCACCTTATTATTTAAACGTTCTTCTCAACAGTAGGTAACTGACATGGTTTGTATTTGAAAGTATACACGTTTATGGAAGTGGCGTGAGAACAAGTTTGGAAAACTGAGCACCAAAAATCAAGGACTAAAGCAGTAGAAACAGAGTTTCGGTGTACCTAGAGTGGACACACAGCCGTGTAGCACAACAAAATGAGGAACCCCTGTGCAAGTGAGGTTCGAATAGGTATGCAAGGAACCTTTGTTGTGGATAAATGAATAATAAAGTTGAATGTGCCGTCATATTATAGAACTTAAGAATGCTCATCGTGTACAAATCATTGGACTGTTGGTTAGGGAAATGCAAAACGCATCTCCTCTTTGACGCAGTAAAAGGCCAATGGTGGAAGGAAATCCTAGAGCCTTTGTCAGCAACAGTCCCATCCAGAATCCTGAAATAGGTAAATATATTATCAACGTATTTGAAAATGACATAACCATAAAGTCAAAAAAGTAGATTATTTTAGCTTCCTATTTAGAACCCAGATTGGGGAAATTTGTAGACCTCTGATCCTCTCACTATTGCCCCCACTCAGAGCGGTTTCACGCCTCAGGCATTGGCAACAATGTTGCCAGGAATAGCAGACAGGTAACACAGACTAGTGTAGCTTAATGCCGACAAATGCCCAGGGCAAAACATACCTTCAGGTTCAAATTCCACACCATTGTTCTTGAAATCTGACATCTAGCTACTGATACCTGGGCGCATGAGCGTTGCTGCAAAATAATAGCCCTACTGCCCGTGCAACAGAGAGTTATTTCAACCACTGCAGCAGTCACCATTTCAGGTAAATGACAGCATCCACGCTCTCGCCTATAGGTAGTGCAACTCCTAATGTCTCCTGCGAAAGTGTAAGTTATTGTCCAGGCTGCAAACAATTTCAGAAACCTGTTTTGCCAACCCCAGTTTCAGAGCAGCAGGCCCACACTGGCCCAAAAGAACATTGATGAATATATTTTCCTGGAAATCAGCACTACACCCACCTGATGACATGAAGATTTCTCTGTCAAATCAGCATTATGGTTAAATGAAAATCTCAAGTGTTGTTGGCCTCCTGTGTCTAAGGGTGTGGGGGACATGAATAATATACGTGTCCCACCACATAGTTTAATATTCAGTTGGCTAATAGGAAGATAATTTATGTTTCTGAATTTTGATGGAAACATGGGGAATCCACACAGTGTAAAATCCAGTGCAAAAGATATTAAGATTGCTGGTAAACAATCAATAATCCCAATATAAAGAGAGCAGCAGCTAACTCAAATGATCTAGCCAGCTTGTCCCCATCTTCAAACTCTTGCTAACCAGTAAGATCGTAGAGAGGAAATCCCGATGACAGTTTCAAAGGTTTAGGAAAGCTTAAAGTTCTACAGAGCTGTAATTTGTGGTTTATAGTAGATCATTTACAGGATATTGAGAACACCCTGTCTAATATAGCAAGAGACCTTGTATCGCTTGTTGTGGATAAACCAACTACCCTGATCGTGCTGGATTTGGCTTATGACACAGCTCAACCTCATACAGAAATGAAAAGGCGAATCATGAAAGGTCTTGACGTGGATCCGGCCTCTCTTTGTGCCTGTTGTCAACAGAACAGATTTGGATGCATTTTGCCTTCACCACAGCATGACAAGCGGAGTTCTCTTGGGTTCATCATTATTGTTTTCTTGAACATCAACAGGCACTCCATGGCTGAGATCACACCCCAGTATCAATGTATCCGGATATGTCACTAACCCAAAAATCCACCTTTGATTGGATTGGGTCCCTGAATCTTTTTTTAATGTCATCCAAGGTTTGCACAACATTTACTTTGGTAATTAGGTAACCTGACTGTGCTTGATTTCCCCCAGTTCTGGGCGCAGTCTTTTCCCCTTACAGAAAGTAAGGCATCAAGTTGTCTTATCTGAGTTTCCGCTTCTTTTCATCTGCTGGGAAACAGTATTGTCGGGAGCACAAACGTGGTTGTGATGTTGTGACCTTTTCACACACAGTGTTTCCCCCTGTGCTTTTTGTTTGGCAGAGAGGGACAGGATTTCTAAGCACCATTCGTTCTTCAATCAATCAATCAAAAAAAATTATGCAGCGCGCTACTCACCCGTGAGGGTCTCAAGGCGCTGGTTTGGGGGGGGGCTTAAGATCACTGTTCGAATAGCCATGTCTTGAGGTTTTTTCTGACGAGCAGGAGGTCTTGTGTCTTGGGTCTTGCGGAGGTTGGTGGGGAGGGAGTTCCAGGCCTTGGGAGCGAGATAGGGGAAGGATCTGCCTCCTGTAGTGGTGTGTTGGATGCGGGGGACTGTGGCGAGTGCGAGGTCGGCTGATTGGAGGTGGCGGGTGGGAGTGTGGAAATTTACTCTTTCGTTGAGGTAGGTTGGCCCGGTGTTGTGGAGGGATTTGTGTGTGTGGATGAGGATTTTGAAGGTGATCCTTTTGTCTATGGGAAGCCAGTGATGGGATTTGAGTTGTGGTGAGATGTGTTCATGGCGGGGGAGGTCCATGATGAGGCGCGCTGCTGTGTTCTGGATTCTCTCGAGTTTGCGCTTGAGTTTGAGTATGGTGCCGGCGTAGAGGGTGTTACCGTAGTCTAACCTGCTGCTGATTAGTGCGTGAGTGACGGTCTTTCTGGTCTCTGTGGGAATCCATTTGAAGGTTTTTTTCAGCATGCGCAGTGTGTTGAAACAGGAGGAGGTGACGGCGTTGATTTGCTGGGTCATTGAGAGGGAGGGGTCCAGGATGATGCCATGATTGCGTGCGTGGTTTGCGGTGGTAGGTGCGGGGCAAAGGGCGGTGGGCCACCAGGAGGTGTCCCATATGGTTTTGTGAGGGCCGAAAATGATGATCTCGGTTTTGTTGGAGTTGAGCTTGAGGTGGTTAGCTGTCATCCAGGCGGAAGTGTCAAGGAGTGCAGCGTGGAGGTTGGTTTTGGCGGTAGTGGGGTTGCGGGTGAGGGAGAAGATGAGTTGGGTGTCGTCTGCGTAGGAGAGGATGGTGATTCCGTGTGGTTGGAGGATGTTGGCTAGTGGGATCATGTAAATGTTGAAGAGTGTGGGGCTGAGGGAGGATCCTTGGGGGACTCCGCAGATGATTTTGGTGGCAGTTGATTGGAAGGGTGGGAGGCAGACTTTTTGGGTTTTATCGGTGAGGAAGGAGGTGAGCCAGTCTAGGGCTTTGTGTCGAATCCCAGAGTTGTGGAGGCATGTACGGAGTGTTTGGTGGCAGACAGTGTCAAAGGCTGCGGAGAGGTCCAGAAGTATGAGTGCGACGGTCTCGCCCTTGTCGACTTTGGTTCTGGTGTCGTCAGTGCATGCGATGAGGGCGGTTTTCGTGCTATGGTTCTTGCGGAACCCAGTTTGGGAGGGGTCGAGTGTGTGGTTTTTCTTAAAATGATTCTGATTTCCAATGCATATGCTGTGTCGAAACTACTTTTACTGTTGTATTTCTTTGTGAGTATTGCCCCCCCTCTAAACCTACTGTGCCTTTGAAGGTATTCTTTGTGGTAGGCAATCATAAAACAACATGAAGTTGACGGGGATGTAATAGGAGATCGCCAACATAAACCCATTTAGCCCCTTCCCAGGAGCCTTATGGTGTAATCTTGTCATCACTCAAGGCAGAAACTGAAAATAGTGTTGAAACTTATTAAACTGTGGCGTAAGGTGATGTTTGCAACTACTGTTTATCTGCTGTTTCAAAGCTTCACATATCATCAGGCCCATCTGCCATCCCAAATGTTTGTCGAGACAATGGCGTTCTCAATTAATTAACACACTGAGAGGTATTTAAATATATTCACCCTGCGAATCACAACCAACACTACTTAAATGATAAGAAGAAAATATTAGTTCCACAGAAATTAATACTTTGTGTGTGCTGTTGCTGACACTAATGTATTATCTTTTCCAATTTTCAGCCATTGAGGCTTGATAGCTGCATAATTCCAGGGATTAACAGCCCAGCATGCATGCCCCTACACATGCACTCAGACAACACAGTTCAAATACACAAACAACACACAGGGGAACACACAACCCCTTGTGTAGCGGCCAGTTAGTGCCAAGTCATATCATGGACAACATTTTAGGAATGTGAAAAACCATCTTCTACTAGCATGTCATGCCTACTGTCATCGTACAAGAATGTGTATTTTGCAACTGGTTGGAAATAGGTTTAATCCAGGTTTATTCACAACAAAATTACTATATTGTCAAAGAAAGCACCTGTGTAAGACATAGGGCAACAAACATTGTGTAATGGATAGTTATAAAACAAATGTTAATTGACTGATCAAACGTTGCTCGGATGGCAGAGGGTAATTGCGCTTTTTGTTGTTGTTTTTGTGTCCTGTAATGTAACTGAGGATTTAATTTTGTAATGTTGATGCCATCCATGAATGTTTGTTGTTGCCAGGTGAGAGCGACAAGCGACAAAACAAGGATTTTGCCTTGTGGAAAAAATCTAAACCCCAAGAACCATTTTGGATTTCTCCCTGGGGGAAAGGAAGGCCTGGCTGGCACATCGAATGTTCTACAATTGCCAGGTCAGATGATGTGCTTGCTTTATTAACGCAGGTGTCCTTGTAAGCATATTTAGGAAAGAGGGCATAAAAATTCAAGTTGTATAAAGAAGAAATATTATTTTTAAACATAGATCATAAACTGCTGTAGAAGGAAAAGAGAAATGGACAGTAATTTATGAGCCACTGTCCATTTTTAACCACTATATAGGGGACTCCTCTTCACAGGTATTGGTGCCTTGTTGGGGTATTTCCTTGAAAGCACTCATTACATCTGCCATTACTCACTGACTTATAAATTGATGTTTATTATGTGACCTAATTCTTACCCTCGAAACATTCTTTGACATACACAACTGGAAATGGGTAGCTGTCAGCAACGGGTTGGTGGTTTTTCACAGAAGGGTGACAAGCAACATCAAATATACTGTGAGAGCTAAGCTTGGATTGTCTTTGTTGGGACCAGCTTCTGTCTTTGTCCATTCACTCTGAGCTCTCAACGTGACCTGAATAAAATGCATTTAGGCTAGTTAATGTAAGATATAATAAGAAATGTTGCTCTTTATCTGGATCAGAATGGATAGATAAACAGACAGGAACTAGTCATAGAAGGCTTCTTGAAACTCTTCTTAAATGATGATTAGATCCATATCTCCTTTGTTTTAGTTTTTGTTTCATTCAGTTTTGTCTTTCATGCTAGCTACCTTTTAGATACTTTTTTCACTTAACTTGTATGCTGTTCCTGCTAGAGAACTATTTTTAGGTCTCTGCAACTTCTGTCTGGTGGCAAAATACCTATTGTTGGCTTACCAAGAACTAACAATGGGTTTACAGTCTGCCCATTTCTTACCATTATCTTGGCTTTATTTTCACTCTTCATGTGTTTGACCCACCCCTGGACCATATCCTCTTATTGTCCTTTTGACTGACTGACCTGTATGCTTAAACTACTCGCTTTTAGGGAACTCATTTTTGGATTTTAATTAAGCACATCATGAAAGTCAATGTGTTTTTCAGTTCTCTCACTCCTGAGCTTCTCCCGTCCCACGCTTTGTTACTCTGGCCCTCCTGTGTTGCTTTTCCCCTCTTACCCTCACCTGTTTGTTTATTTTATTGCTCGGCTCTTCTGTAGACCATCTCCACCCCAACAGCCCTCTTTTATATATCTATATTTCATTTTTGGAGGACCTCACAGTAAATCCTTCACCTAAATATGCTTTTTTGCAGCTGCAGTACAGTACTGTCAAAACACATTGGCAATGGACAGATTTATTGGTTTTGCGAGGGTGCTTGTTGGTTTTGTGCTTTCAGAGGGCCCCTGCTGATGTGTTCTCTGTGCCTCCTTTACATGTGCAAGCAGAGCATTCTTTTTAATCTCCAGAGGTTTGCTTTCTTATATAAATATAAGTTTAATGATTCTGTTTAAGAAACTCAATAATTCAGCTAGCCATTTCATCTGACTTAAACTCTGCATTCAATAATAACACCCTTTACGAATGTCTTTAAAGAATCCAATTTGGAAACAATATGTCTGGAGCCAAGGTTTTTGTGGATTAATGCCTTTAATGGATTATGTATGTGTGCTACAAAGTTCTACCCGGTAATAACGATCTATTGAAAGGTTGTCTGCTTTTCCTGTCGCTGGGGCCCACACAGCTATTGTAAGATATAACATCAATTGATTGGCAACATTTTGTGGAGCAGTTAAAACACTCCAGATGTTCATAGCCAGCTCTTCTGTGATTAAAACAATAGTTGATAATAGACCAGACGCAACATCTAGCTGAAAACAGACTATTCAGGTTCAGCTGGACTCACTTTCCTAAATGAGTCAAATGATGTGTATATTTTGCATCAGATTATATTTAGTTTTTCTTAATTTATTTCTGAGATGGTTTAGTGTAGGAAAGTACCATCTTTCTTGGCATGGTTACCCCCTTTTTCTGCCTGATGTCAGTGTGCTTGACTGTGTTCACTGGGATCCTGCTAACCAGGACCCCAGTGATTATGCTCTCTCTCCCAAAAATCTGTATCTCACCAACAGTTGGAACACTGGTGCCCCCTTATAAGTTCCTAATATATGCTACCTAGATAACCAGGGCATTAGGGCTCCAGGGGATCCCTATGGGCTGCAGCATATATTTTGCCACCCATAGGGAGCCCAAGAAAAGGCTTCTGCAGGACTGCAATTGAAGCCTGCGTGAAAAGGTGCAAGCACCCTTTCACTGCCATTTTTCACTACACCAGGTTACTTATAAGTCACCCCTATGGTAGGCCTTCTAGCCCAGAGGGCAGGGTACAAAGTACCTGTGTGTGAGGGCACCCCTGCACTAGCAGAGGTGCCCCCTCTAACTCCAGGCCCATTTTCCCAGGCTTCGTGAGTGTGGGGACACCATTTTACGTGTGCACTGGACATAGGTCACTACCTATGTCCAGCTACATAATGGTAACCCCTAACATAGGCATGTTTGGTATATAACATGTTAGAATCATACCTCAAGGCGTTTTTAAGCATTGGTTGTATGATCCCATGCACTCTAAGGGCTCCTTAGAGGATCCCCAGTATTGTCATTACAGCCTTCTGAGGGTTTCCAGGCAGCCCAAGCTGCTGCCACCTCCCAGACAGGTTTCTGCCCTCCTGTTGCTTGAGAAGCTCGCGCTCAGGAAGGCAGAACAAAGGATTTCCTTTGGGAAAGGAGTGTTACACCCTCTCCCTTTGGAAATAGGTGTTACAGACTTGGAAGGGGTAGTCTCCCCAAGTCACTGGAAATGCTTTGAAGGGCACATTTGGTGCCCTCCTTGCATAAAGCAGTTTACACTGGTTCAGGGCTCCCCAGTCCGTTTTCTGGCTGGAAAGGGGAGTCACCACTCCTCTGTCCGACACCACCCCAGGGGTGGTGCTCAGAGCGCCTCCAGAGGGTCCTGCGGTATTGCCATCTAGGATTCAAGGTTGGCAGTGAACTCTGGGAGCATCTGAGTGGCCAGTGCTAGCAGGTGACATCAGAGCCCCCCTCCTGATAGGTGGTCACCCAGCTAGGTGACCAATCCCCCCTTCAGGGCTATTTAGGGTCCCTCCTTTGGGTGGTTCCTCAGGTTCGGATTGCAAGACTCCAGCAGGAATCCTCTGCACCCTGCACTTCGACTTCTGATCGAAGAAACTACATCTGGACTCTTCAGGACCCTACAATGTGCAACAAAGAAGCAAGACGCCTTCTGCAACATTGTATCTCTTGCTCCTTCCAGCAACTGCAACATTTCACCAGTCGTGCATCCTCTGAGGACAGTCCGTCTTCAGCCTGCATCAGAATAAAGAAGGAATCTCCCTTGGAGTGAAGGAGTCACTCTCCTGCTTCTGCTTCTGCAGGAACCAGCTGCGATGATGAACGGCTGTGTGGATCCCCTCTGCTGTTGAGCTGCATGGATCCTGCACCACAGGTGGTGGACTGAAGTGGTCCCAACGATCCTTTCTTCCAACTGCCCAACTTGGGTGAAGGTAAGCCCTTGCCTGCCCACGCAGGGCAGTAGCCCACTGCACTGCATCATTTGCAGCTGCCAAGGCTTGTTGGCATACTTCCTTCAAGATCTTGATGCATCTTGAAGCTCCAACCCCCAGCATTCCTTCCTACGATGCAAAGCTCCCTGAGTGTTTCTCCGGCAGCGTGGGACATTTTTTCGTTGTGCTGCGTGAGCCTTTTCTGTGACTTTCCTGTCCCTGTCCTGTGGGACTTCTGTGGGCACTGCCTGGTCTTCTGGGCTGTCAGTGTTGCTGAGGACACCCTCTGGCTCCCCCTTCTTGATAGAGTCCACCTGGTCCTTCCTGGTCCCCGACCAGTGCCATTTTCTGCGAACTGCTATATTTGCGTGTGCCAAGGCTTGTTGGCAGACTCTGACAATGCAAACCCGACTGTAATCCTCCATCCGGCGTGGGACATCTGCATCATCCAGTAACCCAATTTCGTCGTCTTGTGTGCAGTGCTGACTCTTCTTCTTCACCAGTGGTTCACCTTTTTCACCTTTATCCTGGTGGGTAGGAGTTCCTGTCCTTCCTGGACTCTTTTGTGCTTCTTGGAATTGGTCCACTTCTTCCACAGGTCTTCTTGTCCAGGAATCCACTGTTGGTGTCTTGCAGTCTCTTCTGGGTTTTTCAAATATTCTTCTTTACTTCTCTGTGTGTGCTCTGGGAAACTTACTGTGATTTACTCCTGTTTTCCTGGTAACTGGGTTGGGTTGTGGTACTTACCTTTGGGGTTTCCTAGTACTCCCAGCTCCCCTCTACACACTACACTTGCCTAGGTGGGGGACCGACTTTCGTATTCCACTTTCTTAGTATATGGTTTGTGCTCCCCCTAGGCGCATTTCTAACTATTATGATTTTCACTATTTGCACTGTTTTTGAACTGTTTTTATGACTATTTTTTAATACTGGTGTATATAATTTGTGTATTACTTACCTCCTAAGGGAGTACAGTCTCCTTGGTATTTTTGGTATTTGTGTCACCAAAATAAAGTACCTTTATTTTTGTAAAACTGAGTGTTTTCTTTCATGTGTGTAAGTACTAAGTGCGACTACAGTGGAATTGCATGAGCTTTGCATGTCTCCTTAAAAAGCTTTGGCTGCTCATCCACAGCTATCTCTAGAGAGCCTGGCTTCTAGACACTGACTACACTACACTAATAAGGGATACCTGGACCTGGTATAAGGTGTAAGTACCATAGGTACCCACCACACATCAGACCAGCCTCCTACATTTAGTCAGTAAGCTCTATTGTGACATTCCAACTCCCACCTAAAATACAAGGGGATACCAACTCTGCCAAATTACATCTAAGACCTGCATCATTGTATGGGGCATTCAAGATGACCATAAACAATTGTGACAGTAAAGGTATGAGTACTGGTTTAAAAAAAAAAAAAGTGTGTTTTTAGAATTCCTTCTCTTGACAAACATGAACGTATTTCTCATAGGAATAGCATCCCGATTATCGGGGTACCAAAAAATCCAAACCCCATTGAAATTCCATGTTTGTAGTAAAGACACTGTGTGAGATCTAGAGCATTAGATTTGAGAGCTGAAGTCCACTGTATCCACAGAGAGCTGTTTGAGTCTTGGAAGGACCCTATAAGACTTTGGTAACTATTCTCATGTATTCTGCTGTAAACCAAATTTTTTCAACATTCACAGAAAACTATTCAGTATAAGAACCAGGGTTTATTAATTCACTATGATATTTCAGAATATATATTTTTGGACCAGCTCCATTGTGTGCTTAGGCCGTTAATTCCCAAATCCAAGGCTCTTGACTGTGATACTTTCCTGCAATATCTATCCAAATAAAGTAATTGGAACCTGTCTCTGAAATTTCTTTTTTCAGCAGTTGACACTAATAAACTCCTGTAAAACCTTGGTATAAAGAAATAGTTAACCCATCCCACGTCAGACAACCTCCCCAGTGCATGTGATGGCCATTGACCAACATTTGGGAGTGCTGCAAAGGAACCTCAGGTCCTCACACGAGAGAGATTAATTTCTTTATTTTATAGTTAGGGCTGCTGGGAAAGAGATTTCCCAGCAGCCAACGTATTTTTTTCCATCTGAAATGCTGGCTGGCATTATTTTAATCAAGGTGAAAGTGAGATAAGCTGATTGGCTCATTTCACTTTCACTGCATCGGTGCAGGGTCATAACTCAGCCCTCCAAGCACTGATTTCCACAGGAGATGTATCGTTGGAATAGGGACATTCATTCTTTTTCAGTGATATCTCTGCCTAGGGGATCCCAGCAGGGAGGTGGTCTCCAGCAGGGATCCACCCACTAATGACCATGGCTGGAGAATGTTTAATCAGGGGTGGGGCAGCCTCCTGGGCATAGGCCTGTGCTACCCCCATCCCAGGGGCCCTTAAGATTTTCTGGTCCCCCAAACTCCAGGGGACAGAACGACCACGAGACAACAGGAACTGCACCCCCACCCGGGACCCTTGAGTCTTCACCCCCAATCTGTTCTCCCCCATGGGGGTGGGAGCAGAAAGCCCATGAGACTCCACAGACTGCATTTATGAGGTAATTTTTGTGCTCAACCCAAACCCTGCGGGCCCATTATTTAGACTTTCTCCCCTTCCTCTGGGGTTGGATGGATGTACATACCCCTAGTCTGCCACCTGCGGAGTGGGCAGATCGGGAGAGGAGCAAAAAGACCACTAGACACTGGGAACTGTATTTATGCAGTATTTTTTCAGGGGGAGGAGGCCCACCCCGGGCATGGACCCGTGCTGCCCCTTCCTCTGGGCCCATGAGAATTTCAGTGATTTCAGGGTGTAGAAAGGCCAGTAGACACCTGCGATTTCAAAATGTAACAATACAAACAAAAAGAACCAGGGGGCCTACCCTGGCATCAGACCATACCCATGCTCCAGAAGGCGTAATAGTGTCTTTCTGCTCTAGGGGCAGCTAGGTTCGTCCCAATTGTGGACGTTGCCCAAAATCTGACCCCATAATCCCCCTACCCCCCAGGTTTGATTGTCCTCTAGACATCAGGGATTTGGGACAAAAGAAAGGGATACAGGTTTTGCAGTCTGGCATTGGCCATACCCCCAACCCTAAAGGGACAAATTAGTGAGTCTGCCACCCCCCACCATCTTCTATGGATGGAGAGGATTTTTTCCCCATTCTTGCCCCTGGGAGGGCAGAAAGCCCACTAGACACCATGGATTTTAAAATGTTGACAAAACAAAAGGATGGGACGGCCTACCCTGGCATTGGGCTATACCACCATCCCAGAAAGGAATAGAGTCTCTTTCTGCCCCTCTGTGGCCAGATAGGTTTGTCCCAATTGGGGAGGGTGCCCCAAATCTCCCTCCGTAGAGTAGAAACCCCACTAGACAGCAGGGGTTTTGCATTTGGTGTAGAATAAAAGACTGCAGGTGTTGCACTCCGGCACTGGCGTTAGCCCACCCCAAAAGGGGCAATCCTGTCTTTCTTCCATGATAAGTGGTTGCACTTTTTGCACTTGGGTAGACCGCCTCCTGGGGAAACCTAACAACCAAGACACATTAGAAAACTAGACATCGAGGGCAGTCCAGGGTGGTAGGCCTAGTGGGAGTCCCACAACATTTTCTTATCCACAATGCCCTGCAAACCTCAAACGCCTCCTAAAATCACACATTGTCTTACATTTCTGTGATGAAAATGTTTGAAATCCACAAGGATCCAGAAAGTTCCTATCACCTAGTGCTCCCCCACTTGTCCCAGTAAAAATGCTACCCTGCTTGTGTGGTTGGGCCTAGTGCCGAATTCATAAATTATTCGAATTTGGGTCATTGGTAGTTCTTCCAAGGGATTTTCTTTGACCTTGGTTTGATTCGTTCCTCTCACGGGTACTAAGCCTAGCCAAACAAGTGGGTCAGCATTTTTATTAGGACAAATGGGGTATCATTGGGCGGTAGGAATTTCTGGAATGCTGACGATTCCGGGTAGTTTTCTCACAGAAAAGTGAGGAAAATTAGGTGATTTTAGGCAAAGTTTGAGGTTTGCAGTCCTTTGTGGGTAGGAAGACCTTGTGGGATCCATGCAAGGCATACTACCCTGGAAACCCCTGAGTGTCTAGTGTTCACAGCTGTGATGTTTGGTAGATTACTATGGGTGGCGGCTGATCACAGCTACCCCCCTATTGCTGATCTCTCCTAATGGTGCTTTAGGGCTTTTTGTGTTGCGGTTTCTTAGCCACCTACACAAGTGGGGTACCGTTGTTATTGGGAGGCATGTTGGGTCATTGGGTGGAACAAAATGTGTGGCTCCTTACGGATTGCAGAATTTTTCCTCATAGAAATGTGAGGAAAATGTTTGTTTTTTTGCCCAGGTTTAAGGTTTGCAAGGGCTTCTGAGTAGAAAACACTGGTGAAAGCTACACAAGACATCCCACCCTAGATTACCCTGTGTGTCTAGTTTTAATAAATGTGCAGTTTTTAAAACGTTTTCTGAGGTACAACATGAGCTAAGGCCCCAAATCCACAGCTACCAACATTGCAAAAAAAGTGTCTGTTTTCAGTGGAAAACAAATGTGATGTGTCCATCTTGCATTTTGGGTCCTTTCCTCTCATGAGCCCTTCATGCAGTTGAAGTACCATTTTTATCGGGAGACATTGGAATACAGATTAGTAAAACATTAGTTATTACCAATTGGATTTCTCTACCTTTGTGCTTTCCAAATGTAAGCCAGTGTGTAAGAAACAAGATTTCTTTTTTTTAAAGAATATGCCCTCTGATTCACATGCTACTATAGGTACACACTAATTCAGAGATGGACAAAGAACTACTGCTCCTAAACTCAATACCTGGTGTAAATTTCAGAAATACATAAGTTTCTTTCATACCCTTTTTTCATGTTTTATATTTTACCATATGACTTGCCTCATACTCGGTACACACTGAAAAACACTTTGTAAAGGGCAGCTCACTTGTTGCCTCTGAATACCTTTGGTTCTGGGACAACCTACAGATCCTATATATCCCCACAATTAGAAGAGTCTGGCAGATGTAATGCTATATTGCTTTTGTCATTCGGCCATAGTGACAAGAAGTTACAGATGAAAATGTTGTCATAAATGGCCTTTTTTCCTGCTCATTTTCATTTTTTTTATTTCAACAGTTAGTTGAGATTTAGAGATCGAGAGAAATGACTGCCAAATTCAGAATTGTGTGTCTACTTTTCAGAAATCTGTAGCATTCCGGGGTCACCTGTGGGTTTCATGCTGATTTCCAGTACAAACTGGAAGTAGATTTAAAGTACAAACATTCAGAAAATAGGACTGCCTCTTGGTAAAATGCCACAATTGTGGAAAAATGGTTTTCCCATACAGCTCTGCATGTTTCTGAAAGCTGTGAAGATAGTGAGTTTAGCATAGCAAACCTTTTGTTGGTGCCATTTTCAGGAAACAAAAGCAGACACTTTTTTGGGGGCCACCCTTTTCCTATTTTTCCCCAAAAACTTCAAATGTATCTATATTTTGGCTGTTTTCTCAGTACTCTCCACTGGAATCCAATGAATACCTTTAGAAACCATGGGATGTGGAAAAAAATGAAAGAAAAAAGGATGAGACACATTTGGCATGGATACCTTAAAGGGGAAAAAAGTTCTGATGGCGTAAGCGCTAAGTACCCAAAATAGCGAAAAATGGTCTTAGCACTGGGGTGCAGAAGCCTCAGCATTAAAGAGGTTAAAGGAAGCAGGTTAGCATTTTACTATGCTCATGTGAAATGTAAATAGTGGCTTGAATTTAAATTGATTAAGGGCACCCACATCTCCCAGGTTTTGTGAGTGTTGGTACTTTTGGCATTAAAGGAGGTTTCTCAAGGGTGGAAGGAGGGATTGATTTTCGAAGGATGAGAGTACCCCCGCATTTGCCAGTACATTTTCCAGACCATTGGTATGAAGGAAAAAGAGAATGTGGGCAAATACATATCCTTGCCATACTCCAAATTTAACTTTACGAGATGAAGCACCACTATCCGGCATTCCCAAACCTAATAGAAGCCAAGAGATCCTGATGAAGGAGCCTAGGGAAAGAAACCTACGCCTCCTCAAGGACCATGAACAGAAGGATAGCCCATAATTTGGACCTGTTAAGACAATTGCATGCGCTTGACAGGTCCATCAATGCAAGATGGATGGGGGCACCGTTAGCAAACTTGTATTTGGCCACTATAAGATGCAAGTTGAGGCATTGATCAGTTGTCCCCAGGCTCTTCCTAAAGCCATATTGTAGCTGGGATAGAATATTTCTCTCCTTAACCCAAAAAAGAAGTCGATCCAGAATTACTCTACCAATTATCTTAGTTGTAGGGTCGAGTAAAGATCTAAGGCGGTAACACCTGTGATCATGGGCATTACCCTTTTTGAAAATGCGAACAATTATTGATATACGCTATAATGGCAAGGTCCCCTCCTGACAAACTGCTTTAAAAATGCTGGTGAACACAGGAGACGAAATCCCAGGGTCCATTTTAAACAAATCAAGGCCCAGAGCATTTTTCCATGGGCTCTTGTAAATGGCTTTAGCAACATCATCAACATAAAAAGTAAGGTTACTGCATACAGAGTAATCACAGTGTCACTTATCAAATTGCGCGTTGTCCTTGGTTGAATAAACTGCAGAGAAGTGATCTATCCATGACGCAACAGTAATGGAAACAGTAGCTTTATCCGTAGACGGTACGGGGGGATAAGCCAGCTCGCACCGCCTTCCAGAAAGCTGGAGCGTCTTTTTCTTGGCAAGCAATAACAATAGCCTCCCATTTCTTGTCTTTAACAGCTGCTTTTCTCTTTTGTAATGCCAAAGCATAAGCCTTTCCACAAGCTAAAATAGTACTGTGATCTCTAGGAACTTGATTTAAAGTACTGCGCAGACTATCCTTGGCAGCCCTGCAATTTTTGTCAAACTAGGATTTCTTCTAGGAGAAAACCCTACCCACTGCCACTAGTTAACATCTATTTCATACATCAGTGGTTCAACCTTTTGACCTATGTGGACCCCCACTTCATCATTACTGCAACCTAGGAACCCACACTGAATCATTATTAGAATCCAGGGACGCCCCCACTGAGTCATTACTGAAAGCTGGGGACCTAATCTGTTAATATTATTTAATTTTCTGAGCAGTTGTGGACCCCCTGAGGAGGCTTCACTGACCCTCGGGGGTCCTCAGACCACAGGTTGGGAACCACTGTAATACATGATAAGACCTCAGCAATACAATCTAAAACAGATAGAGGACCTTGTAATTTCAAGATGCCTGTGTTCACCAGGTCGATACTGGAGCTAACAACCTGGTTCATAACCAATTTCAAGTTGGCAAATTTCCAGACCAACCTTGGCCCAGCATCCTTGGTAAATAACACCTGGTTTATCCTTGGGGGAGCCTGATGGTGCTGAGAAGGCACCACAAATTGGGCTGCCAGTGAGTTAAGATCACAGAAAAGCAAGCTAAAAATGTAATTGATTGTGGACCCGTTACCCCTCCCAGTAAAATTCAGAATTGTTGGCAAGGTAAAATTAGAGACCAAATCCTCTAATAGGATATATAAAAGGCTCCCCCGGCATCCATGGGATTCAGATCATCTTCTCTAGAGAGTTGGTCAAACATTTCTTGTGTCAAGGGGGTTAAGAGGGGCCCAGTTTAGCTTTAAAATCACCTGCCAGAAGGAGATTAAAGGGTTACCAGACTCTACTACTTTGTCTTCTAAGGAACAAATGAAGGAAGACAGACCCTAGAAATTCAGATTGCCCTTGGTAGAGAAGTCATCATTATAAAAATTCATCATGTACATCCTGAGATTACTCCCCCAGCAAAGTTTAAAAACCGGTACCACATTCATATTGTCCGCAGCGGCCATGCCCAGCAGCCAACCCCCGCTGCGCATGGCCAAGGGCCGTGCGCACTGTTGGGAGGTTATGGGGGTTGGCTGCGGCCAGTCTCTGTGGCCAACTGCTGCCGCAAATGGTCAAAGGTTGGATTAACATACAGTAATGAAAAGTACTTTACATTTTTTTAAAAACATAGAAATTCACTGAAAAAAACAAAGGTTTCGGGGACGTTATAGTTAGGCTCACATTTTAACATTCAAACCCATAAACATTCACCTGTTATTGT
Organism: Pleurodeles waltl; assembly: GCF_031143425.1. Lineage (NCBI taxonomy): Eukaryota > Metazoa > Chordata > Amphibia > Caudata > Salamandridae > Pleurodeles > Pleurodeles waltl. The sequence continues at coordinate 832,525,070 of NC_090447.1, read as the reverse complement.
TAGGGTTATCTCAAGTATCTATAACTCGTACCCTAAGGTAACTATAACTTGTGCCCTCGCCATGCACTAATTACCCCACAAATTACGGCACTCATGACATCTTTGATAACATCATTGATAATATCAATGTAATATTTGCCGTAAAATTTTGCAGGAAAAAAAATGGCGGGAGCGTGAGTTATAGTTAACTTAGTGCCTCAGTTATAGTTACTTGAGATAACTCTAACTGTGATAGGTACATTTCTATGGTTTTGTATGTTTAAAATGTGAGCAGAACTATAACACCCCTGTAACATTTAGTTTTTTTTGTAAATATATATGTGTGTGTGGTGTGTGTGTGTGTGTGTGTGTGTGTATTTATATATATATATATATATATATATATATATATATATGAATAGCGAACTCTGGGAAGTTCCCAATTTTAGGTGGAGAGCCGCTCTAGTAAGGAGCACCCTGCAACACCAGCAACACTCTAGATTTGCTCACCTCAAATGTCTGTTTATCTAGCAAAGTTTTTAAGCACAGGATCAGCACAGTGCTATCCATGCCGAGCTAGAAAGGGACAAATTATTTTCCCATTTGTACAGCAAAGACTTTAAGCATAGGTTTGACACAGTGACAACCTTGCCAAGCTGTAAAATGACAAAAGCCATTTACCACTCCAGGCACAATATTAGAGCTTTGAGAACCCAAATTACCGGTTAGTCCAGTGGTTATTGGGAATAGTTGTGTGCTTTCAAGGAATCAGTTCCATGCATTTACTCTAGTTTCTTAGTGTGTACATTAATGAGTTATGGGTTATCTGGGGAAGGGGGTGATGTGAGAAGCAAATAATTGAAATGAATTGTTAGGTTTCAAAGACTGATAAAGTAAGACAGCAGGTATGAGGCAGAGTATTAAATGTACACAGGAGGTAGACAGAAAGGAATGAGACCCATTCAAGAGCAACAAAGAAGTGAAAAATTGGAAATATATATGTAGTTAAATTTTTAATTTATGTTTTTTTTAAATATAGCGGGTAGAGTTTGTTTGAGATAGGGCGCATTCTGGGAATTTAAACACCGAGCAAGAAACAACAAATCATCTGTTAAAATACCCAACAGCTGTTTTAAATTTTTCTTTGAAGAAATGTGGCTTTTAGCAGCCTTGTCAGAGACACTTAAACTTTCAAAGAGGTGGCAGATACTTGCCTCTCTGCATAAAGAAACTCCAGTGCTTGTCGAGAGATCCCTTTATGAGTAACCATCAAGCAGCGTGACATTTAAGCAGATCCGATGATCTGTAATTACCATTTGACGACAGTGAGAAAGTTAAGGTCTAAAACTGTCTGAGGCATTGTGGTGTTATTTCTATCTCTTGCGTGCATCGCCCCACTGTATGTATACAGTGCAGTCAATACTTGCAAACCCCAAAAGAATCCCGGTGTATGTACCTACCACAGGAATACATTCGGGCTTATTAAATATTGTCACAGTATATGCAATTAATTTTACACCATTCTTAAACTATACAAAGAAACATGTTAAAACACTCGCCACAACTTGAAATATAGCAAGGCAGATGTTAAGCAACGACCGTAGAACCATCATTAGTAAATTGAGTGTATGTATCTGACCCATTCATTACCTGGTCCGGAAGGCGCGATCATTTCAGGCAGGTTGTGTTTCTGAAAAGCGCAGTACCCAGTGAAACGGACACCCCGGTCTGCTGAATGGATGTGTCGGAGATCATTGTGACCCTCCACTGCCCACCTGTCTTGTGTCTTGTTCTGTGTTGTGGTGGAGTATGGAGAGGAGTAGTGTATCCTTTATCATCATCAGACATATAGAATTATTCCCTTTTTTTTTTCAATTGAAAAACATATTGGTCGAAAATCAGTGCATATGAAATGATATGGCCGTTCTACAAATTCACTTGGAAAAGAGAAGTTTAAACTTGAGATGGTCGAAATATTCTATGAATAAAAAAACTGTTTCCAAATTTAATAACCTGTCTGTCTAATTATCTTGCACTCAGACTTGCACATACAAACGTAATCATCCATAATATACATTCTGGCCTGGGATTTGCCTTTAGCAGGATGCCGACCTTATCAGCCCTGGTAAACTAGCCTAGTCAGCACTGAAAATATTCGAAATACACATTTTATTATACTACAGTTAAACAATCGTTTACTGTGGCTGTAGTTCTTTGGGATGGTTTTATCATTACAAAATGTCTAACAAAAACCTAATTGACACAAATGCAAGAGCAACTCTGATCTATTCTCTAGTGGGGCCAAGTCCTAATCTTCGCTTACAATGCCATGGGGTTCTTTTATTTCACAGTATCAGCTGCAGGTCAGGTAAGATATTACACAGTTCATGTAGTGATAACAGGGTGAACACATGTAGCTATATCTCTACTTTTGAGACTATGGTTTGTCAAATAATAACATAAAAAGGTACAGTTACACACGTTTAAAAAAAAAAAAAGAGGATGCACCGGTGATACACAAATAGAAATGTCAATAACAGCACAGGGGAGCATCTACACTATCTTATAACCCTGTCTCTCCAACCTGTGTCTTCCAACCAAACCCAGTATGATTATTACCTTAGCACAAATTTTGCTCTTGCCTCAGTTATGGGATTAACTCTGTATTGCAGATATTGGGGATGCTTTCTCCCATGCCTGTATCTGAGAGTCATGCAGGAGATATGTGCAGTTTGTTGCATGATGAAGACATTACTAGTACTGTGGATGCCCCATTCACATCAGCTATACGCCCCAGTATTTACTAAATCTGTAGTGATGTGGTGGCCGTCCTGTGCTGGAAAGTGATATGTAGCCTTAATATGATTAATGGGTGGTGTGGCTGGCATCCCTTCAGCCTGCCATGAGTTCTCTTTAACATCTGATATATATTATTTTGTCTTGGTCTTTTGGTGAATGGGGCAGTTCATTGATACAGATCTAATGCCTGTCGTGCCCTTGTTGGATACAACTGACACCACTACTTGGTGGTCCAAATGAGCTCTAGGGCTTACAAATCCCATTGTCCAAGCAGTGGCTTAACTACAGTTATCAAACGATTGGAGTCTTGAGATTATTGTTTACTCTGTACTTTGCAGCAAGGTCAGATCTAGAGTACTGGGCCTCTAAGAGCAATTGTTTTAGCATCTTATCCATTCTTGCAGACACAGTTAGCAATGGCCAGGTTCAGTTAACAATGTTTTCTTTTCTTCTGAATATAGTTTTGACTACCGTGCCTTGTCCTCAAATGATCTACAGTCTTTTGTTCTCCTATGCAAAAGTCCTTCAGGTACCCTTACTTCAACCGACAGCTGTCTGTCTCAGCTCGAATGATTACTAATGCCATGGTTCCCCTTTTTAAATTATTTTTGTCATGATGAGATTTTTTCAGTTTCTTGACAATACCTGGTTGCCTATTTGGAGACCTCATTTTATTCAGTCTGCCTTGCTTATCATAAACCTTTTACTCATTTCATCAGACAAGGTAAATAAGATGTTTTTTTCCTCCTAATGTGATATTCGCAATCATTATGTGATATTCTCACTCCTTATGTGATATTCTCATCTGTTTTTAAATTAAATCTCTCTTGCTGAGGAGCCTTTATATCAAGTATGAATGAAGTTAATATTTCAGTTATTCACAAAATAGTTAAAGCACTTTATTGCAGTCCCTTCCTGCATTTCACAATGGAATTCATCACACTCGCACTTTGTTTCACCAGAGGTTTTTCAGAGTTTCATGGAAAGTTGGATGTTAAAATGTTAATGTTTGTTCCCAGAATCCTAAATCTCAATTTAATTCAATTAATAAAACTTTATTCAGCACATATTATGTGAACCATAATAGCATGATATCAATACAATAAAAATTCAATAAAATCATAACAAAAAATTCATAGGATCATAAACAAAGTGAAATTAAGTATGGTCTAAAAACTGTTATAATATATCTAATAAAACACTTGACATACCACAAAATGGAACAGATGCTGGGTTGCATGATTGAAACCTAGACCATATTAGTTGACTACAGTCCCTGAAACATCTAATAGGGCTCTAATACGAATCACTTTAGAAAGAAACAAGGTAACCATATGGCACACTATCAAATCCCCCTAGTTCACATAATCACTTGGAAGCCACCTGATGGAGGAAAAGAAGAGCGGCTTAAGAAAAGTTTTCCTAGGGATTAGGTAAAACTTAATTAAAAAAATAAATTGCTAAGTGCTGAATTGTTTGCTCAGATTGATAATCTCAGGGGCATTTTTGAGTATTAGATCCCCAACATTCGTTTTTAGGGAATGCAGTCATACAATGAAAGGTAAGAAGGCGACAGTGGATTAGAAGAAACCAGTGTAGTACATTATTGATTTTCGTGAGATACAATTTACAGCCAGACTGATCGTTCAGTACAATATACCGTTCCACTGTCACCTTTATGGAGGTCTGCTTGAACCCACTTACCATGACTGACACCTGCTCTTTTATATCTCATTTGGAGTACCTAATAATGTCCTCTAGGTGGGACCATGGTCCCCTCTCTGTCTGAACCAGGTCCCTCAGGACTTGCTTTATGTGCCGTAACCATGGAATTTTGTTAATCTTATCTAGTCCCATGTAATCCTTAATAATAGATTTAGTAAATGTGGTTTCTTGTTTAGACCAAACAGATCACCATAATAGGAGTAGTTTGGGTTCCAAAGTGTCCGAAAGGAACTCAACTCTTAATTCCCAGTGAACAGTGGATTCCCCGGTAGAATGGTATACAGCGAAAAGTCTCCTTAGAAACATATTTTCTGTTTTTTTGAAGGACACAATTGTCCTCTATAGCCAAAATCCCCACACCAGTCACAGCTGCCAAAATTGCTTTAGCATTATATAGGGTAAGCAACTGTACAATAGGTTTGATACCTACCTTATAGGTAAAACCTCTTCAAACCTTCATTGTTCTTGATCAGATCTCCTGGTGGTGCTTCCAATCCATTTTGGAGAAAAACCTGACCCCCAAATAACTAAAGGTGTCTGTGTTTTGTAGTTTCTTCCCTTTAATGATAAAAGTATTTTGCTTCCCTCTCATGCAACCGCAACTCATTGTGCTAGTGTTTGCAGTGTTAATTTTCCTACCCCTTCTGCAAAAGAATCTGTTAAAAGCTGCAGACTATCTGCAGTAAGTGCGAGGACTGTTGCATCAACAGCATAAAAGAGTATTGGGATCTGCCGCCTCCAAATCCTAGGTGAATCTGCACTAGCCACCACGAGTGCTTCTTCCACATCATTAGGTAGGAAGAGAAAAGGAAGGGCGCCAAAAAAAACGCCCCTGTTGAACCCATCCCCCTATACCAAAGGGTGCGGTCAATTTGCCCTGTATTCCAAAGCAGACTTTGGTGGTTAGATTATTATACAAATAGGCCAGAAGGGAGATGATCTCCCTAGGAGCCCCCTTTTTATCTAAACATTCCTAAAGTTTCTTATGATCAACTAGGTCAAAAGCACTACTTAAATCGATGAAATACGTGTGTTGATGTGTAACAACCCTTCCTTAGACAGGTTATACTTTCCCATCAAAAGGTTCAGATTGAGTGATTGCTCAACCATCCCCAAACTTGCTCTAAATCCATATTGGGCATTTGAAAGAATTGTATTTGCTTCCTCCTGTATTTCTGATCTCTCTAACAGGATTCTCCCCAATAACTTGGCGAAGTCGTTGAGTAGAGAGAAAGGACAATAGCATTTTGGGTCATCTCTAGATCCCTTCTTGAAAATGGCTGTGATGAGGGAAGTGGGCCAGGAGGGAAATACACAGTCAACTCCTGTAGCGTTCAAGTCCTTGGTCAGGAATGGGGCCCACAGGTTTGGCTGAGCCTTAAAAATGTCCATTGGGACCTGGGGCCTTACCCTTCGAACTTTTATTAATACCCCTCACAGCCTCATCAAGGGTAAATACAGGTCCCGTAGGAGGGTTCTCTGTCAAAAGATAGAAGTCTCCCTCCTCTGGACTGGACAGAGAGAATACCGAACCAAAATTATCCACCCACTGAGCGGATGTAATCCTGGATTCCAGGTCAAGGTCCATTCCCTTAGAGGACAATGGGGCATTTACTGTTCTCCAGAATAAATCCCTATCTTTGGTTTCCACAGCCTGCGGAAGGTTCGCCCAGGCCTCCCCTTATAGGTCTTTCTTTCTCTGTTTTATAACATTATTTAATTTTGCTCTAGCTACTCGACCTGCCTGAGTGTCCCTTGGATGTTGGTTTATTGTTCCTCCGAGACTTAGATCATTGGCCATTAAAACAACCCTTCCTTTTATTCCCTTGCAATTTTGGCCTAGTCATTAATGCTTGATTAATACATTATGATACATTGATATTGGCATACTGTGTTTCCTCATTATTTGTTACTGGAACTAACCCATCATAAATTGGTGAAGATTCTTGACTACCTAATTCTTTAATAAAACTGGCAGGATTAACTCCTTCTATTTTATTTTAACAGCATTCTGACCTAAGGGGGTAATATTATAAATGTTGCCTGTGAGTGTGGAATTTTTGGAAAGTTGAGCTTCAATTTTACAGTCACTGGGTTATGATTATACAATTAGATCCCACTTGCAGATCTAAGATAGTTTCGCTATTGGTTTCTTTAGTAAAGGATATGATCAATGCTGTTGCTGTAACCTGTCCCTATAAAAGTGGGTAAATGCGAATAGTTACTGTTAAACCATTGTTCAACTAATTTCAGATTACATTTCAACATCAGATCATTAAGCGCTAAACCTTATGGACTGTGTTTAAATCTGCTATGCTATTCCTACCAACATCCCTATACTCGCATATTACTTTAGATGTACTAGGGCATTCCGAGATGTTTGTCACCAACCCAAATTATAAAGGAATCCTGGTAAATAAAACGTTCTAAATCTATTTCTAGTGATTTGACTACATCATCTTTGATGAAGCAAAGACACTACTGTAAAAGTTTACAACTGTTATGACTAGATTAATTCTAGGGTAAATGTAATTTGATAGTGGGGGAATTTGTTAGACTCTTCTTAATTCGTGGAGCTAAGCTTGTCGAGACAAATGTCTTCAAGCCCCCCTTTGACCTACCACTATTGGAGGGGATGGCGGGAGATTTAAAAGCTGCAAAGCCATCCAGATCTATTATATTTAATGCCCATGTTTCTTGAATGCGTACGATGTGTGCAGATTAAACATATTTTGCCCAGTCCTCTGTATCCATTCTATTAGCAGTGCCGGCAGTGTTCCAAATAGTAACAATTGTCCTACTGGTCTCCTTGACTGAGGCTTGACTGAGAAATTCAGTTGTGTAACTGCCATCATTGTGCGTGGGTTGACTAGGGGAGGGAGTTTGATCAAAAAGTCATTCCTGAAGATCAAGGTGCGAAGGGGCAGAAAAGCTATTATTGATTGGTACCCGATAAAAGGATTGTACAGGGTCAGTGATCTTTTGCTTTTTGAGCCTGTAAAATAAACTCAGTGGTAAGGACTCCATAGGCTTAGATGGCCGCCCAGAAAAGTGAGTCCTTGACATAATATTATTAGTGACTTATCCTTGACGCTGATTAATATACAGTCCTTATTGTCTTGTTTTGGGGAAGACTCCATCCATCCAACCCCCTCCATACAGAATTCATCTGCTGGTGCAAACTTTCCTGTCCCTCAGTTCTTCCATTAACCCAGTGCACTACTTTATTCAGGAGCTGGGCGTAATCTTCCCTTATAACTTGCCTTAATGGAGGTACACTTTTTAAGACCATTACATATGGAGTGGCATGTGAGGGGGAGTTCCAAAGTTGGTAGAAACATAGACCTTGGAAGACAATTGCCCATAGCTATTAGGGTGGCACAAGGCCCCTGATATTGGGCCCCTTAGCCAATAGGGTCATTTGGTGGTGGTCGCACACTTCTACTATCCACACTCTGCTCTCCCATTACAGGAAGAATTGATCTCTCCAAGTCTGATAGCAACCGGCCCTGATGGAGAAGGACCTATTGATGGCATTTGATTTGGAGGTCTCCCCTCGACGCTGCGCCACCTTCTGAGAAGATGCAACCAGAGCGCCCTTTTTGCTCAGATGCCTCCTCCCCTATTGATAGCTTCAATGTTGTAGGAGCATCTTCAATTTTAGCTATATGAGGCCTAGAGCACCAGTAAGTGATGAGAACGCGCCCTTGGAACTCTTAACCAGAAGGGCGCGAGGTACCCCTCCAGACTGCAAATAATTTGTATCTGTATTTCCTACTGGGCTGTGCTCGCCTTTGGATAATTCTAGGCAAGATTGTTTAGGTTTTACTCCTCCTGCCCCTCTTTTCCTTTTGCCCCCTTGAGATTTCCTCTTAGTCCCTTTGCCACCGGCCATCCCAGAGATTTAGTACATTCCCCCTGGTCCCTTAGGGCTGATGCCATAATAGAACCTGGGTCAGTGGGTATAGTTAGAGTCATAGGTCTCATCATTAACATTAACATTAATATTAGGCACCGTATTGTTCATTATTGTACCAGTAGTAGGGGCCAGGAGGTTCACCTTGCTCTTACCCATGTTTAAAGTGCTCGTGTTGCCCCACTAATAAATAGAGAGAACTAGTAACCTTTGAGCCCAGCCTCTGCCAGTCACTGACGGACGCAGGACAGGCCCACCCTTGTCCTGCATGCATACTGCGCCATGGGACGGCATCAGTGCTATATAGCACGATGTGGAGACATGGTTTGGCAGGGAAGTATGAGACACGTAGACCTTAGCAGCAGCTCCCCTCACAAGAAGCAGACAGTAACAGTTGTGGTGCCCAGCACAGCGGGCGGCGTTTGCGCTATATAGCACAATGTGGGCGGGTCATTTGATAGGGTAGTGTGGGACATGTAGTACTGAGCAGTGGCTTCCCCCGCAAGCATCAATAGCAACAGTGGTGGTTTCCAACACAGTGGGATGGTGTTGGCGCTATACAGCGCGACGTGGAGGCGTGGCTCGATTTGACACGTGGTCCCATGCAGCGGCTCCCCCGCAAGCAGCAGAGACAAACAGTGGTGGTCCCCCAAATCTCAGGCTTCACCACCTGAATATTCAACTTCTATTACACAAATGCGTTGCGTTCTCTGACACATTCTTTTCCTCTACCCATGGCCTTAATCCCAGGAGACAGGCTGATACTACCTCTATTGTTCTTTTTGTGTCACGTGGATTGTGAAGTGCTACCAAGGCAAGGCAGTGTTAGTACCCTTCTAGTGCCTGTTGCAGCTGCTTGTTATGTGCAAAATGATCACTTCACTAATCTTGAACATGTTCCACAATTATTATGAATTGCATGTTCACCTCAGAGCTGCGGCTCAGTTTTATCATGCCTTGCTTCAGGACATCCTTGGCTGGATTCTTGGATGTTGAAGTTTGCTGCCTTCCCCCTAGTTGATTTCTTTTTTTTTTATAAGCAACTTTATTGGTTTTCCATGTATACATAAAGACAGAACAAAACCATAACGAGAAAGGTCACATCCGCACCTCATAGGCTTCGCACACCACAAGTCTCACATAGTCAACAGGAACACATGGTCAGTATTAAAAAGATTTGGTCAAAGACAGGTCCCACAATGGTGGCTGCCACAAAGGCGTAGCAGCAGGATGGGCGTCCCACGTCCTGGTCCATTTCCCCCACACTCTGTCATATTTCGCAGGGCATCCCCGTGCCTCGTATACTAACTTTTCTCGCTGGGTGCACCAGCCCACTCCTCGTGCCATCACGCAAGTGCTGGATCCGACTCTGCCTTCCAGCTAGCTGCAATAGCGCTCTTCGCCACCAGACATGCCACACCCAGCAAAGCCCGGTCTGCCCTACCGGACCCCACCCCCTCCAGGGTACCCAACAACAGTGGTAGCAGGCAGTCTCCACCTCCACCTGCAGGATTCTAGAGACTTCGGCCACAATCGCACGCCAATAGGTCACTATATGTGGGCATCTCCACACCATGTGATAAAAGTCAGCGTCAGGGCTCGTGCAGCGGGGGCAGTCAGCGTGAGGCCTGAGACCTGCTTTGTATAACCTGTCGGGCGTGAGATAGGCGGTGTGTAGATGATAGGTCTGCACAACACAAAGGCGGGAGGTCATGGTCAAAGTTCTGGGGGCCATCAATGCATCTCGCCAGTCCTAGTCCGTTATGGGGCCCAACCAGCCCTCCCACCGTTCTCGAAGTCTGCTGGGTACCTGTGTTGTATTTGTGACCAGGGTACGGTATTTGTGCGACAGACCCCCCTTGCTTAGGCTACCCATCAAGGATTTGGCCTCCACGGGGCTGAATTTGGGGAGGGTCGTGCCGGAAGGAACATGTACACCTAAAGCGTGCCTGAGCTGCAGGAATCTATGAAATTGGGTGCTGTTGAGCGAGTACCTCTTTTGGAGCTCTTGGAAGGATCGCATGTGGGAGCCCACCCAAACGTCTCCCAAAAGTGAAATCCCTATAAGGTCCCACTTCTGAAACCCGTCCAGGGCCGCGACTTCTCCCAGCCATGTCCCGTGCCATAGCAGAGTCTGCTGGATAAGTCGCTGCCACCAGCCCATCGCCTCCTGTGCTGCCCTCCACCACTCCAGGACCACTCTTGTCACCTCTGGGAGTCTACGTGGCAGGGGGCTCCCATACAGCATCCCGAGGAGGCCTGAGAAGCCCATAGTCAGGAATTCAAATTGATATGCAGGATCTAACCAACCACCCCCCAGCCAATCATTAACCACCAGTAGGTGCATTGCTAAGTAGTAGAGGTAGAGATTGGACATCCCCAACCCCCCTTCATACATATCTCCCTGGCAGGTGCGGAACGCAAGTCGGGGGTGAGAGTCATACCATAGAGATTGCCGCGCTACGGCATCCCTTTCTCCTAGTTGATTTCTTATGCGTTGTAATTTGCCCATGAGCGTGGAATGATATTGCCCAGAATGTAATGAAGAAATAAGAACTTGTACTCATCACTGTGACTCTTGTTCTAGTGACATTTATACTAGTAGTCCCTCAGGACACATTCCTCAAGATGTACCATCTGCTATTCATGGCCTCTGCATGTATCTTAGTTTGTGTTGTCATGGCAAAAGGGGGCCTGTGGTAACCAAGGCTGAAGGTCCCAGACATACCAAGGGTGCAGCACCCTGGTTGGCATATTGATTCAGTCCGTGTTGTGCAAAAGTAATACAGCTTTCCAGCCTTTTTGAAGTGGAAGGATGAAATCCAGTGCTTAAGACGCAGTTGGATCACCCTTTCCTCCTATCTACCGTCTTCTCTTGGTACCTCTGGTGCAATGCTCTTTGTCGGTCCTCCTTTGTTTGGGTTATTTTTTCTATTTCTTTTCACCTTTACCAGGTCCCCTACTGGCATGTCCTTGCCCCTGTTTTTTACAAGGCTAATCTCTTACCCTGTTAGAGATAATTTAGCTTTTTTACTCATACCTTTCATGTCACCATCTTCTCTTATATTTCAGCAGACGATATCCTTTAGTGCACTACATCCCAGCCACCCCCCCCACACAGACTGAAATTATTTTCTTTCCTCAGCCTCCCCCATTGTTCCCCTCCTATCATTTCCATACACATTTCCCTCTCTGAACTTCCACGTGTAGTCTACAAGTTATCTTGAACTCAAGTCTTTTGTGTTCCACTTTTTTTTCTCCTGTAGTTTTCAACTTAAGACATTCCAGGCCACCAAAGGTTTAAATCTCATTCCTACTCCATTCCTTCTTGAATATGTCTGCGTAACGATTGCTCTTTCTTTTCCTCACTCTTTCCTCTAAAATTAGTCTTTGACTCTGCTATTTGCATTATCTTCAGACCCCTTGGATACACCTTGTCCCCATCTTCTATTTCTTTGTAGGTTACATTAATTATTTGGTCTCCAATTCCTCCTCTTATGGATAATTTTAAAGGTGGCAATGGCCTGGTGGCTCCTTAACATAGTTCTCCATTCCAGTACTATATTTATTCTTGTTCCCTCTCACTAAAAGTTGCTTTGCCCTTCTCTCCCGTGCAACCCTTTTTTCATGTGTTTTTCCCTTCTTGACTCTAAGCTGTGGAATACACCGATATTGTCCTAAGGCTCTTCCTCTCCCCCACACATTTTGCCCAGGTCTCTTTTAAAACTCATATTTTCAGTTAGACTTTACAAGTAGCTTGTTTTCTTTGTTCTAACAGAGCAAAATCACCTTCTTTGTGCATGCATCTCATGTTATTATCATCTGCTGTTTTTCGATTTGTAAATTGTTTTTATGTATAGCACGTAGACATAAGTACTTTATGAATAATTAAATGACATGTAAGTCTGCAGGAATAAGGTCTGACGTTCACCGAGGTGTGTAAATGTATGTTATGTATCACTATGCTAGCTAAAAGACATGAATACTGTGAACACTTCTCTTGCATCTGAACTACAACTTTCGTGTTTTATTGCCTTAATTCTATTGGCCTTCTAGAATCTAGTCACCTCCAGCTATTTTGCAAGTTAAAAGGACGACCCCAGGTAATAAAAGCTCAAAACATAATTTTTAGACCTCATTGTGTACCCCATGTGATAACTGACTACCATCCGATTTAGTGCTTCTTCACACCATTACTCTGGGATGTTTGGCTGCTTTTCTGTGCTTTTTAGTGAATGTATTAAGGCTTACCAGGTTTACGGTTACAAAACCTAGGAATCACAAAATCACAGGTTGTGCGATGCCAAAACTGATTTGCGGAATGTACAAAAATCTTTTCCAACTTGCAAAAAAGGTTTTGCGACCTATTATGAATTGCAAATAGAAGATTTGAAAGAGGTGAAAGTCTCAATGGTTTGTGACCCCTAGTTCTGGTTGCAGCTCATTGATCAGTTACTAACATCCTCGCTAGGGTTGTAAAGGATTTACAATGCTGAAGTTGTCCCTGAAGCTGTCTCCTTGGGCCAGCTTCCCCTTTAGAAATCTTGTCAATCAGCCTCATGAGAGCAAACCGTGGCCAGAGGACCATTGCAAGTTCCCCCTACGTCTTTTTTTAATGTTAACTTTAAAACAACAGTGTGTCATTTAAAGGACACAGGCTGATTGTAAAAAAAAAAATGTTGATATCCAAAGTATGCAAATACAGGAAAGGAGGTCTCCTATCTCTGGGAGGCCTCGATCCCTGTGCTGTGATCGTAGCCATTTATAGAGAGAGATCCACAAAATGTGTCCTGGCTGATTAATACTCCAGTATCCAATCTGCACTAACTAGTTTGCAGCCTATATATACTTCAAGCCCAAAGTACTGCACAGGGCAGACAGGAGAAAAAATGTATGTGAGAACTGGCATTATGGCCAAGGATCTTGGTCAGAGACAGTGATGGCCAGTGCAATTAGTACATTTGGTAAAATATACAACCTAAAGTTGCTTGTTAGCACGACCATTGTGACTTTTGTTTTGTCTCTTTATTTTCCGTGTGCTTGTTCCCAGTAGGCCCACAATCCTCACATTCACCAATGGTAGACTCAGTTCGGCTTTTCTGTTAATTTATGAACTAATTGAATATGGATGTCTGTGTTCTTCATAAGTGTTCAATCTCTTTTACAGCATTGTGTTTGGGAGCAAACTAGACATACACACAGGTGGAATTGATCTGGCTTTCCCACACCATGAAAACGAAATTGCACAATGTGAAGCGTATCATCAGTGTGAGCATTGGGGCAATTATTTTTTACACACGGGTAGGTAAATTGTCCATGTATTTTTTGCATTACTTTTGCTTTATTTTTTTTTGTAACCAACAACTAATGACCCATAATAATCACACACATAATCAGGTCAAGTTGAAAATGAAAATTCAAAACATGCCAGTGACACAGGTAGCTTGAAAATATATTGAGATGGCTTGGGCAGAAAGGATTGATTACAGAAGATAGTGGTACTAAGAAGTGGGCGTGGGAGAAATTGATACAACTGCAAAATCTTTAGATCTTTTCAGAATTAGACCAGTAAAACCGTTGGTGGACATAATTTACCTAAAATGTGAATCATAATAGAGGTTACATCATTCTTCTTTTACACTTTTTCTTTACTATTCTAGGTTTATAGTGACAAACGTAACATAAAATACAACATCAAACATTCCTTGGTATGGGGAGTGGGAGTATTAACAATGTCCTTGATTAGATTGTCCTTTGGTCATCTGTGCTGATGCAATGCCTAAGATGTTCAACTTCACCTTTTCTGAATTTGTATTTCAAGATTTTTAACATTAGACCTCTGTTATTCAGTACTCTCAACACCCTCGACACAGTGGAATCATGCTGTCCTTGATTACTTTTGAAAAACAGAATTATCCTGAAAGGCCACAGCACCAGGCAAACACTCAAGAATGTCTTTCATCGGCTACTAAAATGCAGAGGGTGTGGTAGGCTAACAAAAAGGTATTCTTTGAAAATTACATACCCTCATGGATGATGAGTATTGTCAAATACTTGGAAACATTAACTAGTATAACCAGGTGATATTCACTATCGAAGTCTGGTGTGGAAAAAACGATGGCACAATTCAAAGTTGAAGTAATCTTGTGCAAGTCTTGTAAAGGATGTAAATCCCTCCAAATAGTCATTTTAGCTTCACAAGTCAATGCATAGTCTCAACTCTTAGGAGTTTTGAAAGAAATCATCATGGGGGAAACCCGGATGTATTATTTCACTGGCTCAATGATTTATGTTAGAAATGGGGTTTCTGGTTGGCTAGGATATGCCCCTAAGCCAGGCTGGACCCACCACTCTAGTCAGGGCAAAGGAGCTACACACCCAAGATGACATGCTCCCCCCCCCCCATCTCCCTTAGTAGCTTAGCCAGAGCAGTCAGTATTATCTCAGAGGCAAAGCATTTGCCACAACACACACACCCCAGTGACACAATAAATACACCACAAAAGAGACTCCACACAATGTTATGTAAAAATATAAAATATACTGTTAATAAACCGTAGACCAAAACCTCTTAAAATAGTGATTACTTTGCCAACTAGGCACTTGTCAAGCACAACAATGAGTGCAATAAAATAAATATTCCCAAATAGCACAGGTCATCAAAACACTATCACTGAGAAGATTATACAGTCACACTGTATATTATATGTTTATCCTGGGAAGGCATGAAACATCATACTGTAGTGAACACTGAGGAGATAAAATGCAGTGGTTAGATGCCAAACATAAATACGTCCAAAACCTCACTATATCTACATTAATACCAACACCCCACCATCAAGCTATGGGACACAGCGCTCCTGCGCTCCTAATAGCTACTATATGGTAATGTCAGCTCCCTAACATAGAGTGCAGGACTGCCTGCACTTCTACCTAATATACAGTAATGTTAGGACCTCGACTTGGAATACAGTGTTGGGGGTACACACAGTGACGTTGGCCTCGCGGGACCTTCTGGTGGCACACAGCACCCTCTCTCCCTCTGCACGATTCTGCGAGGGTGTGGAGGATCCTGGCAGGCTAGAAACACACCTGCATCGGCCATGGAGCCGGCTCCTCAGCTCGCACCCACACTGCGGCTCGAGTCATGGAGGTGAATAACAGCTGAGAGGAGCACCACGTCGCACGGTGCCTCAGCTTCCAAAGTGGATACCTGCTTGTGCCCTGGGGTGCTTTGTCCTCGTCGCACTGAAAACTGCCAGCTGTCTCTGCTGTACTCCTCCTTGTCCCCAGCCCTCCTGGTTGAGGGCAACAGTGCAGCACTCTGGATATCAGTACCAACAGTGACACAGCCACGGGGAAAACAGGAGCACTCACCATCCGCTTTCTGCAGGTCGGAAACAGCGCTCACCTCACACTGCTCCTCCTGGAACCAGATGAGGCAGCAGAGCATCAAAGTGCTCACCACACACACCACTCGCATGGTGTAGCACTCAGAGCAGCGAGGAGGACACACCACCCGGCCCCTGGAGAATAACTGGGGAGCACAAAGATGCAAGTAGCTAGCAGCAGACCAACACATCAGGATCCTTGAGCTGAGTAGCAACCCTCCTTGTAGCCTAGCAGGCCACAGGTCAGCACAACAAGCAGATCAGTCCAATGGCGGTTCTTCCTGGCAGCATAACAGTTCCTTCTGGCAGTGTGCAGTCTGTAGAGCCAGCAGCATCTGGGTGCAAGTCCAAGCAGTTTCTACCATTACAGGGTACAATTCCTGTACATACACTCAAAATGTATTTGAACTAGGGGGCACTTCAAAAAGAACTTTAAAAGTTCACAACACCCCCTGTCAACCCCAGCCTTGGCTCCAGACATCAGTAGGGGGTAAACAAGTCCTTTGTGTGGGGGCAGGACACAGCCAATACAAATGTAATTGTGCCCTGTCTCTCTGTCCCAGCCCAGGAACACCATTCAGTATGCAGATGTAATCCTGTTACACCTCCACCTTCCCTGTGTGATGGCTATCAGGAAAGTATGCACAAAGCCCAGCTGTCACTCTACCCTAGACGTGGATTGGAGTCAGGCTGCAAAGCACAAGAGTCATAAACTCAGGGAAATGCCCACTTTCTAAAAGTGGCATTTTCACAATAGTAATAAATATTCCATCTACACCAATAAACAGGATTTCTCACAACTATTCGAAACATTCCAAACATGCCTACGCCACTCCTTCCAGATCAAAAATTACCACTTAAGTGCTTTTAAAGGAATTCTCAATGCTAGCCTATGGCATGAGTAGGTCTCAGAGCAGTGAGTAACCAAATAGGCTGTTTGTCACTACCAGGACATGCCACACAATGAAGGCACATGGCGCACCTTTTACTAACACTGCACCTGGCCATAGGGCTACCTAGGGCTTACCTTAGGGGTGACCTACATATAGGAAAAAGGGAGTTCCAGGCTTGGCAAGTTTCTTTGAACACCAAGTCTGTGTGATAGTAAACAGTGCACACAGGCCCTGCAGAGGCAGGCCTGAGATAGGTTTGAAAGGCTACATCTGTGGGTGGCGCAAGCTGCACTCTAGATCCACTAGTAGCATTTAATTTACAGGCCCTGTATCTATTGGACACCACTGTACAAGGGACTTAGAGGTAAATTAAATGTGCCAAACAGGTGTAAGCCAATCCTACTAAGTTAAAAGGAGAGAGCACATGCACTTTAGCACTGATCAACAGTGGTAAAGTGCCCAGAGTCTTAATGGCAACAAAAAGAGGGACAGAAAAACAGGAGGAGGAAGGCAAAATGTTTGGGGATAACCCTTCAAAAAAGGCAACAATTTCCTTTGGATGCAAGTCATTTAAAGTCCCTTTAAGTTGTTCCCTGTAGTTCCTTTCTCAGTTTGTGATTGACCGGGACAGTGTTCTTTTTGAGAATAATGCAATCCTTAAATCCTTCGTATTTTTCCAGCTTGTCACTGAAAACATGAGAAAACTTTGTGAGAACAACTATGTCATCTATATTTTTCCCCAGCCTCTTACTCTTTCACATCAGCTTCCGATCTCACTCATTAGTTTTTTAACCATACACAGGAGGGTCACTATTATTACCTTCTTGGTGGGGCCACCCGAGAAATACTTCCCCTTTTATCTGCGCTCCTTCCTTGAAAATTCATTTCACCCAAAATGGTTTACCTAGGCTACCGTATCATGCAAAGGAATCATAGAGGGACCTTTATACCATCAATTATGACAAATCATTTGGGGAAAACATTTCACGTATTAATATACAGTGAAAGCCATATTGGTTGTCCGTCATCCCCTCTTTTGCTCTTTTTCATCAGGTTTACATTCTGGCTCTTGTGCACTCACCAAGGGTCCCTTTTTTAACAATTCAGTTTCTTACATGGGAATTTCTGCCCAAGCAATATCAGAGAAAATGAGATTTGTTTTCCTTTCTACCTTTCAGTTGTCCTTACTTTCATACCTCTTCTTGTTTTTCACTTTCATTGTTTTGTTAATTTAGTTGATTTGTGAAATACTGCTCCCCATAACTTTCTGCACAAAACATTCTGATAGCTCAAAATAATTGGCTATTTCATTTGCAGCATTAAAATTTCAATCAGACCCCACTCGTAGGTGTTTTTGAATCTTCTTACTGTTGACCTGCATGAGAATCTGGTGACCGAGCACCTGATTGTAATTTATGTGCTCAAAATTCCTTGTCATCACCAAAGATAAAAGGCAGTAACTTAATCTATGGTTCAATCTTCACCCTGCCTTCTAGAGTAGAGCTCAATCCTCTCTGTGACAGTACTGGCTTTCTTCCAATACATTATTTCCAACTGCTTCACTGTAAATGCAAAGCAACATTTTCAGGATTCACTAATTGGGGCAGAGTTTTAAATTGCTTTGGACCGTGCCCTCCCAAGCACTATTTAAGCAAGGGCAATTTGCTTTGCTGTGTGCATTGCTGTTGTTCCAAAATCTCCCCAGGAGCCAAGGAAACTTAAAACCAGTTATGCCAATACATGCGAAGATCACCCAGCAGAGGGACAATGCTCAACATATTACAGTTGCACTAATCACATAGAAATAAGCAAAAAAGGAATAAAATGTTAGAGAAGTGAATGTGATTAAATAGAACATAACAATCCATACATGTA
Organism: Pleurodeles waltl; assembly: GCF_031143425.1. Classification (NCBI taxonomy): domain Eukaryota; kingdom Metazoa; phylum Chordata; class Amphibia; order Caudata; family Salamandridae; genus Pleurodeles; species Pleurodeles waltl. The sequence goes on along the minus strand of NC_090447.1, from coordinate 832,506,492 downwards.
GCATATTGAGATTCACCTTAACCAATATGTTTGACGCATGAAAGGAAATATTAGAAAACTAGGAAAAAGATTAGGTAGTCTGCCAATATTCTTTGGTGAAATAATTGGAAAATTACTTATTCAAACGTGTACCTGTCACCAATGATATGTTAGGCTGTAGACTTCACAGTAAGTATCAAAGTATAAAAACTTTTGAAGTTGCAAAATAAATTCTATAATTGAACGCCATTATGGTGCCAAAATTGCTGAATGACGAGCACTTAGCCATTAGTATTGTAGTATGCCATAAATTACAGATTGATAGACACTTAGGCATTGGTGTGTCTATCATTGAAAATCCATAGAATTAGAAGGTTAGTCCATCACATAAAACATATCACACGTAGAACAGGTTGGGCAACATCCCATTGAATTCAGCTATCAAAACATCCAAGATGGCTGCCTTATGAGCTACGTAGCATGATGATGCTATGTTTGCTACAGGCGAAAGAAGTAACAGTAATTTTCCTTGTGGGCCTGAGATTCTTGATGATGGTCTGTATCTGTTGTTGATGTCTGCAGTTGAAGCTTGATGAATGAGGAAAGAAGCATATTCTGAAAGACCTGGCACCTTCCAGTATTCCCTTTAATCTTCCTGGGCATGAGGACGAGGATGGTAACAAAACAGTGCTCACCATCTGTCTCCTAAATGTGCCTCCACCCTTGTCACTAAAGTGAATGGATGAAAAACATAGTTAATCGTCTCACTTCATTCATGAAGAAAGGCATCTGTTGCCAAGGTGTCCAGGTCTGGCAGTCGGATAAAAAAAAATCCTCATAAGATGAGCGTTCAGCCTGTTGGTCAACAGATTCAGTGCACAAAGGCCCCCAGCTCTCCAGCAGAGCCTTTCGAAACTCCAAAAAGTGGATTTCTTGACATATCTGAATTTCTTGTCTGTAGTGATGTTCCTCCATTCTGAAAGTACTCCATTGTCACTGGATTTCCCTTTAATAGGCAGAAGTAACAAAAATACTTGGCCAGCTCTGCTGGAGCCGTTGAGTTGAGCCTTTAAGTCTATTGATTGATCTCACCACTGACATATATTCTCTTAGCTGCAGGACATAGGCTCACCTTGTTGTTAGTGACACACCCCAACACAAAGAACCCCACTAAGAGCTTCAAGACATTTATGTTGGGATGTAATTTATCTTCTAACCACCTTCCTTCTGTGTAGACACAACCCACTTCCGGCACAGTGCATATCTATCACGAGGACTGACCTCGATTCAAAAGTCACCCTTTTGTTTGTCTTTGGACTGAAACCATCAATACCCATATAATGGTTTTGATGCTCACTGAGTCCGAGATGGAATATTACAAAACTCTCCTTTGTTATTAATTCTTCTGCAGAAACCCTGTCTGATGACGCGATGTGAGGCAGTGACATACAGACACTGCTGGCAGTTGCCTTTATTTGCATTTGTCCACTTGCTGGGTTTTGCAGCATACCAGGAGATATACATTGCAGACATTGCTGTTGTGGCATGGCAACAGAATTGAGAGAGGTGTTCAAAGCACATCCCCATTGTGCTGTCTGGGTAGCTAGTATAGGGCCTTGTCTCTGACGCTATTTCTGTAACCAGAGTGGCTACCATAACCTGCATTAGCTTGTCATTGTTACTACAGTAGTGTTATGAAGTTATGGGCAGCGTCTCTGTGTTGGGATCGGCTTGGGAGACCAAGAGTTCCAAGGATGTATATTGATTGATTCCTCAAATAAGAGCAGTGGTCCTGAGCTCAACATGTTGAAACATGAAATTCTTCTAACTGGTCTACTGACTATGGAAGTTTAAAATTGGAGCAATATATTTTAATACCACAAAAAATGAAGAGTAGAGGAAGCTTTATTTGTATAACATAAGGCAGAAATCTTCTGCATGCCTGTGTCTTAAAAGATTAAATGCTGTTTTCACAACTCCATTGAGAAACAATGGCATAGCTGATTATACACCTATAATTTACCTGACAGTGTGCACTGGCTTCACTCACGGGCAAGACAGTATCTTAACACGGATGACAAAAGTGATGCCAGGAACGTTCTGTCTCCCAAAACTGTTATCTTTGATTTACAATTGATAGTTGGTGTGTTTTGCAAGTAGAGCGAGAATATCTCCTTCTGATAGATATCCTGTATGATTCAATGAGTGCCTTAGTGCTCTGGCCATCTTACTAACTTTCTATTTGTTCCTAAATGTATTGAATCTAAATTCAAATGCAAGGAATCAGGCATACTTGGTGTTACCTGGCATGTATAAAAAATAAATAAAACACATGTTAATTTCAATTGAGAGAATTGTTCTCTACATAGCTTGATATCCCAATGTTTGGCCAAAAAAGTGATACAATATCAATTGAGGCTAAAAAAAAGGCAGGTCATAAAAGGCAAAGAAAAAAACTTGTACAAACTCTGAAGCAAAGCCATATTACATTATTCATGCACTAAATCAGAGTTGTTTCATCCTTATGACAACTGACTGCATGCTTATAATCATGAACATGTTTTAGCTATGCCTTTAGAATTTAATAATTTCAGTTCTAGCAACTGTATGCTTAAAGGTTGCCATTGGTTAGCATCAGGTTAATTTGAATTTCAGGCAGCCAAGACCCATATTAATGTAACTTATTGTCCCCAGTTACACTTTTTACTTGCCAAGTAATGACACTTTTATTGAGCTGTGCCAATTACACCCAGATGAAGATCTTTTGTGAACCAAAACTACAACTCACTAGCATCAGAAACTTAACATCCAAATAGTGACTAAATGTGACATTTCATTAAGAACCAATGAGTATTGAAAATTGAAGTGTCGGCAAAAAAACTTTCCAAATAGTCTTCCAAACAGTGATTCATTCAAGGCATTCTAGTGCCTGTGTCGCATGGTTATCCATTCAAAGACTCTTTGGCTCTACTTCACACACTAGTTCACTATAACTGATTTTCTAGCTGCCATAATCAACTCAAAAAAGGGAAAAGATTGAAAGGATTATAAAAGGCGAGCTTACTTCCACTCCAAAAGAGGGTTCTAATTCTCTTGATCAACCGTTGATGAATTGCTTAACTCGAGTATAGCATATTCAAGGTGAACTGGGATGGAAACCAATGCTTTCTTTAGAGAAAAAAATACATTAGCAAAGTTGCCTACCACTGAATGGTTAAAAAGCCATCTTGGAATCTTCCATTAACCAGAGACACGATCACCCAATCTAAGTAGCCAAGCCGTGGATACAATTGACAAGCAGTGAAGCAGGCCTTATGAGAAATCACACAGCTGACTCAACTGTAGTGATATGAAAGTGACCTGATAACACTCTTCACTATGAGCCTGTTTATGTTTGTGCATTCTTGATCATTTTGGTCCTCTTTGCCGCAGAGGATAATGATGTAAACCTAAATTCCTCTAGAATTGTTGAAAGTTTTCATTCCATCTCCAAACTCAGAGTTATTACTTCCAGTTATATAAAAAATCAAAGTACAGTTTTTGAATAAAATAATTTTTATAACTGTCATAAAACTTTCTGATAGGATACATATTTTAGGCTATGATAGATAATATCAGGACATAGCAGTTGGTCAAACATCTATGGGAAATGAGGCAAACCAGGGATCTTCTGTTGACAGAAAGAGGGTAACCAACAATTCAGAGATCTATAAAGATTAAAATATATATTAAAGGGATGTTGTACCAGAAATATGAAAATAACTTTAGCATGTGTTTCAAAATCTGCTGGACTAAAGTATGCCTTTAAGTAGCTGTAGTACTCTGGTGATGAGCTGGTAGACCAAAACGACCATGTCCTGGTCATTTTGGTTGACTGAAGCATAAACGAGTGTCACAAAGTAGGTTATTAATTTGGGAAGTGGAGGGCTTACCACTAAATAAAAGCATTTTAGTTACATTTCAGCACAAGAAAAGCTCTGCTCAAACCATGGATCAGGGGAACTGGAGATAAGATTCTTTATTAAGTTTTAAGGCAAAGTGCAACAGGTATGCCCAGCTGAGGGCCCCTTGCTCACAGTGCCATAGGACTTAAGCTGTATCTGTCTAAGGAGGCCCAAAAAGGCCAAAACCTGCTTGGAATTACTTGTTTTCCCTTTTAGATGATACCTCGTCTGGCAGTTAAGACTGGACTATTCACCTTGGAGTAGGATCAATGCTTATTTACAAGTTGCTAGCCCCTCTCTCAGGTGGCATGGTGAATAAAAAATTGATGGAGTGAATTGCAGCCCAGAGTAATAACCGGTGGATGTGATTAATTGAAACACTCAACCCATCACTTTTTTGTTTTCTTTAGAAAAGTAAAGTGCCTTTAAAAAACACAGTCCGTGGTTGATTGAGACCTAGGTGTGATTATAGGCCAACTGTGATGGATGGGTGATCAGATACACCAAGTCTGTCGATCCTGTAAAAGGTTTTTTTTGGGGGGGAGAGACTTTGAGTCTGATTCAGTTATTAGTGGATGTTGTGACAGAGTTCCCTCTCCACCAAGACTAAGGCCCGTCCTCCCGACTTAAATGTGAGCGGACCATAGTTTGAAGACGGCAAACATTACTCCATCTCCACTATGGTGAAACTCCTCCAACAGCCGACAAGCCATCTGAGAATTTGATATATGTGCATTCACCTAATTTAATTGGGCTGACATATAGCCGTTTTTCAGTGCCTGTTGCCACCTGGAATATCCTGGTGATAAGGGGCACTGAAACGTGCTCATTGACCCCCATCACCATCAGGGAAAACTCCGATTGCCAGGGAGGCAGTGTGTTGTTTTTTTTATTTTAAAAAAGAAAGTCCTACTTTGGGATTTTATTCTTAAAAATAAAATTGTAACTTTGCAGTACTGCTCCGTTATGTTTGAAAGGGCATTATGGCAAATTACTGTACGTTGGCAGTAACTGCCTTGACCGCTGTTCCTGTCAATGCTTGAACTGTTTGCCAGCTCGGCAGACATTTCAAAAGTTGGGCGTCAGTATAGTTATCGCTATCTACAAGTGCAGTACTGTAATTAAGTGATACACTAACTAGTACACCGATTCCACTTCCTCAAGACATATGTGATATCCTAGCTGGAGATAAGTGGACTGGAATATCTCTTGCACGCAATATTTAAAATTTGCATGTCAGCCCCAGCTGCATGCATGCCTCCATGTTCCACCCCTTTCAAGTCCTGAGGGCATCACTGAGAAAAAATTAGAATGCTCTGATTGGGCAAAGGAGGGCTTGTTACTGGGGAGTTTGATATTAGAGGTATCACCTTTGCCGGACATAACACCACTCAAGCCCATCAGTGCCTCTTTGGGTCTCACGCAAACAAACCCATGACTGATAGAAGCTAATGTGAAGCCCACTTTTTTCTTTCTGTATTTCTTTTTGTTCCTGTTTTGATGACCTACAAACAGTATTTCTTAATTCATCAGTAGCAGTTGCACTTTAGCACAACTAAATTAAGAAGCTTTTTACTATGCATGCCCAAAATACTTGTGTAATTTCCTAGTAAAGTTTGAGTCATTGCTTGCTTGGTATCTGTGAGCTCTTTGTCTACTACAGGAGCACAATATGTTGTTTGTATTGCTAAAAGTTGTTTTGGGTTTGTAAGTAACAAATACATTTGATCAGACTATCAATACTTATGGAAAATGTTCTTCTTTTGCCTTCACTTTAGGTCACTTACATCTTAAAGGGAGTGAAGAGAAAATGTCAAAATCATTAAAAAATTACATCACCATCAAGGTAATGAGTAAATATTCTGATTGTGCCACTTCTGAATAATACTGTGTTGTCTATATTTTGCAGTTGCGCCAACTGCAATTGGGCTGCATGCAGCTGTAGTTAATATTTGATAATGTCACCTAATGCATTTCAATAGACTTTTGAAGAGTGAATGGCACAATCAGTGCTCTCCTGACTTTGCGATTTGAAAGTTATGCTCCTCTAAATGCAGTAATCGTTAACCCTGATAAGCTATCTCATTAGCTAAAGTAGTGACATGCCAATATGTGTATTAAAGAATTTGTACCCAAGTAGAGGCCATCCTGAGTCTCAAAGGGTCACCAGTATTGAAGGGTCCCAATCAGGTCTCCTTCGTCTGCCCACATCTGCTTTCAGAAGGTTTTTAGAGCTCCGTACGAACCATGGGAAGCAAATGTTTTCAGGTCAGCATCACTGGAAAGGGTCCCATACTGTAAGGTATTGCATATTATCAGAGTATTTATATAGATCTTACAACCCGTAGTTGGGGTGCTAAAGTGCTTTCCAAAAATGGTCTAAAAATGCAGCAACTCCATCCATTAATAGATGTATATGCATGCCTGCTGTGTGTGCGTATGAGCCCATGTGTTGTGTTGCTGCATGTGCATCTACTTTGTAAAAGCCAAATCTCCTGGCTTTGTCAATATTCGTTCTTTCTTATTGAGTCTACTCAGTTAAAGACTTTGGGCCTGCTTACAACCTTGGCGGAGGGGATTACTCTATCCCAAATGTGACAGATATCCCATCCTCTGTGTTCCAAGTTCCATAAGATATAATGGAACTTGTAATACGGCGGGCAGGATATCCGTCACATTTGGGACAGAGTAATCCCCTCCGCCAAGGTCGTAATTAGTTCCTTTTGTATTTTTTCATCACAATGTAACCAGAAGGGTTAGGCCCTTTACATATACCTTTTACTTAATTCTTAATGTGATGCTGTGTTTAGCTTAAAGGCGCATCGCATCAACTATGAAGCCTTCCTAGGAAAAGCACCACTATGCCTTCAAAGTAAGCTATACAGAAAAAATAGGATAGTTCGCACCAGGCTTGCATTACAGATCATCATGCCACCTTAAAATAAGGTATCCTTAGGAGGTACCATTTTCTCGTTGCCACTGAAAATATGGTAATTCGTGAGATAATTCCATCAACCACTGGCACTGGGATAGAACCTGGAACAATAATCATTTCCGTCAGTATAATTATGGTTTAGAGCTATTGAACAGCCATTTTAGATTAAGCTACAGCCATCCTCAGCTGTCTGCCAGAGCTTATTTCAGTCCAGCACACAATATATAGAAATGAGCTTTTGGACGTCTCTTTTGAGTCGTAGACTTGTTTTGTTTTCTTCACGTTTTGGTATAAGTCCGTGACTTTTTCATAGATGTATCGTTTTTTATATACATTTTCCATCGGTGACTACTTAAACCATCTCATCTTCTAAGAACACTGCTGTGTCAACTTCTTGAGGTAATGCCCATTTTATATGAAGGAATTTTCTTATCTGCGCCTCTGCAACCAGCAGCCTCTTTGCAGGCAGTTAATAAAATCTGTCCCTCCGGCCCTAGGATTGCAGCATCTGTGAACGAGTGTGTGGGGCAGGTGATGCTGGCAGGGAATATACCGTTTCTGTCTTAGTTCTGGGAGCTGGAGTTTTATAGAGACCATTATATTTTCTACTTTGTCATCTGCTGTGTTGCTGCCTCCGTATAGGCCCTGTGTGTTGTTGCCCAATGCTGTATTTACTATTCAAACCTCTCCGTTTCGACTTGTCTATATACTCTCTTACAGCTCTTAAACATACTAATTTGACCCTTATCATACATATCTGTCAGCGTCCTGCATTTTCGGTCTTCCGAGTTACTATACCATGTACCTTTGTTTTCAAACTTTCTGTTTAAAGCTATGGAATTACAAATATCCAAGGTTGCACTTGTGAAATGGCTGTAGTAAATGTTGGAGCCTTATTGCCTTGGGCAGCCACAGTATTTCCCAGAGGGTCCTTTCCGCCACCGCTCAGTCCATATGTACCCAGTAATCGCTAGAATTTCCGAAGGACCATTTCTCAGGATACGAAGTTGACAGACTGGTAGTTCTTAATATTCGGGCCCCAAGCGACATTTAGGAACGTCCAAGAATTTCTGGGATATCCTCGGCTGCTTCTTCTACTACAGAAATTTTAACAGAGATTGTTTTAAGGCTCAGACAATAGCATTCTTGGTTCTTATCTGGAGTGCCTGTAATGTTTAACACACTTGGGGAACCACTGCCATTTTGCTGGCTGCCATCTGACCCAAACCAAGAGATATATAGGTCACTCCATCTACGTAGCTCTTGTTCAATTTCGTCGACCATCGCTACAGTGTTCGCTCTAAACAGTTGCGTGATTTGAGTCTTTAAGTGCACTGCTAGGTACTTCAGGAAGAAACCTTTACATTTAAAGGAGACAGTTTATTTTATCCTGGAAGATTAACTGTATTGATAATGAGCTGCATCTTGTCTGTGTTTACTTTATAGCCTGAGGGTTTACCAAATTTTGCTATTAGATAAAGCAGCAGTGGGATCGAGATTTCTGGGTCCTTTCACAGGCATAAATAAGCCTGTCATCTGCATTTAGTGTAATTTCGTGTTGTGTTCTTCTCAGGATTCTTGATGTCTTGTGATTGTCTCATTGCCATAGACGAGATCAGTGGACATTGCAAATAGCAGTGGTGACACTGGACATCTGTTTCACATCCCCATTCAATATCAGGCTTGTCGGAGCATTGCCATTAACCGAAATTCTTGCCATGCGGGATGGGTAGGGTGTTCCATCACCTTCTTTATCCACAAAGCACCCATTCTGAATTTGTCACATCTGTGGTCTGGGCTTCCAGACATTGTCCCTGAAAAGAAGAAGGTGGTGCATGCACCTTAGCTCAAATGGCCCGTTGGTGGACGCTGCTATGAGGGCATAGCTGGATGTGATGGTGGGCTGGGATGCAATTATGGTTCTATGATAGCAGTCACCCAGTTTAGCGATCTGTTGGAAGCATTAGATGGTGCTGGCAGCAATGGAGCTCTGAAATCCAGCAGTTGGCAAAGAATGTCAAACTTGGTCGTCTTCACAGGATAGATGATTGTCTAGAGGAACACTATTTGAGTTTCCCAAACTAAGAAAAAGCGCAAGTCTTTCTTGTGATAGCAGTTCCTGTTTAATAATATGAAGAAGGTTATTCCAAAATGATGTTGCATCGCAGCACATTAGTTACCTAATTTTTGTCACCTTCTTCACTCATTTGTTCTTTGTTTTTTGGCCTTAATTTCTGCTTTCTGCTGGTGAATTCCATTGGGATTATTCTTGTGGATTCTATGGCCTGGTTTTTCTCCCTTTCTGATGTCGGGTTGGGGATTTTTTTTAATCTTGTTTGCATGCTGCAACATAAAACGCAAATCTCCATTTTCAGTTAAGCATTATAAGATTATGAAGGAGGCTGTTTACTTTAGTGTTTCTTGCTCCTTATTGAGACCCTCTGACACGGTCATGTGTGTTATTCTGTGCATGGTGACACCATGGCTACTGGGAGGAGTCAGTCTTTCCTATAGCAGTAAAGAAAGAAACTGAACAGACCTTCACCAGTCCTTGACAGAACTCCATAATCATCCTATTAAAAAAAGTCCAACATACCTTGATCAAAGTTTTTTTGGCATCCACTGCAAATAATACCTATGGAACCTTCCTAATTACTTTATCAACAAAATGATCCATCCTGATGTTGTCGGATTTGGCCTATTTTGGATGAGGCCAGATTGATCTTCATGAATGAGGTCTTGTAAAAACGGAGTTTGTTTCGTCACCAGATCCTTCATATACAATCTGTTATCAAGGTTGAAGAGCAGGGTAGGTCTGTAGGATGTAAGTTGACATTTTAACTGGCATTGATACAATACAAACCACAATGCGAAAAAAAGTTTTGGCAAAGGCATTCGGTCTAGCCTTGGTAATTTTGCCATTTTATTTATTTATTATTTTTGGAAACATAAACAGTAGGTGTTAAAAGTTTAAAACAAAAAATAAAAATAATGCCCTCTAAATGTGGTATTCACGTGATTGGAAAAAAAAAGATACAAGTGACGCATCAAAAAATAAATTAGGAAAAAACAGAACATGGAAGCAGACTTTGGTCCACCAACCTTGGCATTGAAGCGAACTACTCATTAGGCCAATGTGCACAAGCAAAGCATCGTCACTTACAGTGAGGAAAACCAATGGCAAAAGTAAGCTGACCCGTTACCCCAGGCTTAATGCTGTGGTATGTGAAAATAGAATGTGAATTGCAACCGAATAGACCAAAGGGGTAGGCGGGTTGATGGAAACTACCTGTATGTAGGTATATGTGTGCATATCTGCATTTACGCGTGTGTACAAGCTTCCACTTGGTAAATGGGAGACTAGCATTAGATGTCACACACTTCTCATAGGATCCACCCTATTCCATTCAGTTTTGGTGAGAGAAATTTGAAATTTCAAGCATCTTCCTTCCAGTTGTTATATGTTGCCATTCCCAGTAGTGGAAAGTCCACACTTATGCATTCTGTAGCACTGAGAAGGCAGGCCATCATTCACCAGGATGGTCAAGGCTGTTAACATTTTAGAGTCAGGAGGTCTCCAGAGAAACCCCTCCAGTGAAATTTGAGCAGCCATCAACAGTTGCACATAAACTAGGAAATGCCCCGTCAGCGCCCGATAATGATGTTTTGCCCCTCATATGTTAAAAAAAGTGTCTTTGTTGAACAAGTCGCCTGTCATTTGGCATCCTCTTACTTTCTCACACATACCCTCCATGACGTCCGTAAGGTGGCAGAAGACCTAGCGCAGCCACAGCCTAAAGGAGGGTCATTTTTGTCACTCCACTTGTCACCATTCCTAGACAGAGGTCATCAGTTTGAGCAAGCAGGTAGCTCTGGAGCTGTGTCCTAATCTAGACATGTAAGAGTAACAACATTAAGCTTTCCCTTCTGGGGGAGTTACCTAACTAAATGCTTAAGAACTGCCATATAATAGTATTGAAGGTCTGGGAGGGTCAAGCTGCTCTGGTTCTGAGGCTACTTTAAGGGGCCTAATTTAATTTTAAAATGAGAATGAGCCCTTGCCAACATACCTCCATACACATATATATGTTTGTGTGTGTGTCTGTATATATATATACGGTATATGTTCGATGGCATGTGTAGCTGCAGATACACATGCTTTGCACATCCCGCCATCTAGTGTTGGGCTCGGAGTGTTACAATTTGTTTTTCTTCGAAGAAGTCTTTTCGAGTCATGAGATCGAGGGACTCCTCCCCTTTTGGCTCCATTGCGCATGGGCGTCGACTCTATCTTAGATTGTTTTCCTTCCGCCATCGGGTTCTGACATGTTCCTTTTCGCTCCGCGTTTCGGTTCAGAAAGATAGTTAGAATCTCGGAAAATTCGACGGTATTGTTTGCGTTCGGTATCGGGTTAGTTACAACAGATCGACACCGAATTTTGAAGAGCTCCGGTGGCCCTTCAGGGTTTTCGATCCCCCGTCGGGGCCTGGTCGGCCCGACCACGTGTCTCTTCAAGGCTAATGGAACGGACCCCATTCCGCTTCTGCCGCAAATGTCACAACAAGTATCCTTGTACAGATCAGCATCTGGTCTGTAACTTGTGTTTGTCTCCAGAACACAAAGAAGATACTTGTGAAGCCTGTCGAGCGTTTCGGTCGAGGAAGACATTAAGAGACCGAAGAGCGAGAAGACTACAGATGGCGTCTGCGCCGACAGGACAAAAACACTTGGAGGAGGAAGAAGAAACCTTCTCCATCGAGGAGTCGGACTTGGACGAGGTCGATCCCGAACAGATGCCTAAAACCGTGAGTAAGACGTCGACACACAAAACTCACGGAAAGACCACTAAAGCCCAGGGGACGCCACCGCCAGCAGGCCATGGCTTAACCCGAAAAATAGGTGACCGATCATCGGCACCGAAAAAGGGCACGCATGTGTCGAAGACATCCGACTCCGGTCGAGATACCGGCACAGAGCAGACTCGACCCCGAGACAGCGGGTCAGAGCAAGTTCGGCACTGAGAGGGCTGCACCAAAATGAGTTGGCACAGAGAGACCCTAACGCCGAAAATTAAAAAAGTGTCGGCGGAGCCGAAAAAGACTGCCGAAAAAGTTTCCATTCCGAAACATCCGGCCTCGGAACCGAAAACAAGTTCCTACACAGAGGAACAGGGACTGTCCTCACAAATGCAAGGACATAGGTTCGGACAAGAACTAGAGTCAATGAAGCCAGACTACACTCAGAGAAGGCTCCACATCCAAAATGACAAAGGGAAGATAAGTACTCTTCCCCCAATTAGGATGAAAAGAAGACTTGCCTTTCAAGAAAAAGACAAGCAGCCACAGGCAAAGGTGGCAAGACAAGTAACACCGCCGCCATCTCCACCACGCTCAACGCACACATCACCGGTAGCCACTCCACCACTGATGCAGTCCCCAACTCATACTGGAATGAGTCAGGATGATCCCGACGCATAAGATCTTTATTATGCGCCAGTATCAGATAACAGCCCAGACTGTTATCCAGCGAGACCGTCGCCACCTGAGGACAGTACAGCCTCCACACAGGTGGTGTCAAGAGCAGCGGCGTTTCATAATGTCACCCTGCATGCAGAGCCTATTGAGGATGACTTTTTATTTAACACACTATCCTCCACACATAGCCAATACCAAAGTCTCCCTATGCTACCTGGAATGCTAAAACACTCCAAACAGGTGTTTCAGGAGCCTGTGAAGGGCAGGGCCATAACTCCAAGCGTGGAGAAGAAATACAAGCCACCGCCAACAGACCCTGTATACATCACGCAGCAATTAACACCAGACTCTGTGGTAGTAGGGGCAGCTCGCAAGAGAGCGAACTCACACACCTCGGGAGACGCACCACCTCCAGACAAGGAGAGTCGCAAGTTCGACGCTGCAGGGAAAAGGCTTGCAGCACAAGCGGCCAACCAATGGCACATTGCCAACTCACAGGCATTGCTGGCGAGATATGATAGGGCTCATTGGGACGAAATGCAACATTTCATTGAACACTTGCCCAAAGAGTTCCAAAAAAGAGCACAACAGGTGGTGGAGGAAGGACAGAGTATCTCGAACAATCAGATACGCTTGGCAATGGATGCAGCAGATACAGCTGCTAGGACAGTAAATACAGCAGTGACCATAAGGAGACACGCATGGCTGCGTACATCAGGATTCAAGCCGGAAATACAAGCCGTGCTGAATATGCCATTTAACGGACAGCAGTTGTTTGGGCCGGCGGTAGACACTGCTATCGAAAAACTTAAAAAGGACACTGATACGGCCAAAGCCATGGGCGCACTCTACTCCCCACAGAGCAGAGGCACATTTTGTAAAACACAGTTTCGAGGGGGGTTTCGAGGACAAAGCAAAGAACCCACAACCTCACAAACAAGGCCCACTTATCAGAGCCAATATCAGCGGGGAAGTTTTCGGGGGCAATATAGAGGGGGCCAATTCCAAAAGAGTAGAGGGAAGTTCCAAAGTCCCAAAACTCCTCAAAACAAGCAGTGACTTCGACGTCACAAATCCCCAACACCTAACACCTGTGGGGGGGGAGACTATCAAGTTCTACAAACATTGGGAGGAAATAACAACAGACACTTGGGTCCTAGCAATTATCCAGCATGGTTATTGCATAGAATTTCTCAAATTCCCTCCAAATGTCCCACCGAAAACACACAATATGTCAAAACAACACATGGATCTTCTAGAACTAGAGGTCCAATCGTTGTTACAAAAAGAGGCAATAGAACTGGTACCAATTCATCAGAGAGGAACAGGAGTTTACTCGCTGTACTTTCTCATACCCAAAAAGGACAAAACTCTAAGACCTATATTAGATCTCAGAACATTAAATACCTACATCAAATCAGATCACTTTCACGTGGTGACATTACAGGACGTAATCCCATTGCTCAAACAACAAGACTACCTGACAACACTAGACCTAAAGGATGCATACTTCCATATACCGATACATCCTTCACACAGAAAGTACTTAAGGTTTGTATTCCAAGGGGTATATTACCAATTCAAAGTGTTGACATTCGGGATAACAACTGCGCCAAGAGTTTTCACAAAATGCCTGGCAGTAGTGGCTGCTCATATCAGAAGGCAGCAAATACATGTGTTCCCATACCTAGACGATTGGTTAATCAAATCCAACACGCAAGAACGGTGTTCACAACACACAAAATACGTCATAGAAACCCTCCACAAACTAGGTTTCTCAATCAACTACACAAAGTCACACCTTCAGCCGTGTCAAACACAGCAATACTTAGGGGCGACAATCAACACAACAAAAGGGATTGCCACTCCAAGTCCACAAAGGGTACAGGCATTTCACAATGTAATACAGGCCATGTATCCAAAACAAAAGATACAAGTCAAGATGGTGATGAAACTACTAGGCATGATGTCCTCATGCATAGCCATTGTCCCAAACGCAAGGTTGCACATGCGGCCTTTACAACAGTGCCTAGCATCACAATGGTCACAGGCACAGGGTCAACTTCTAGATCTAGTGTTGATAGACCACCAAACATACACCTCGCTTCAATGGTGGAACAATATCAATTTAAACCAAGGGCGGCTTTTCCAAGACCCAGTGCCTCAATACGTAATAACGACAGATGCCTCCATGATAGGATGGGGAGCACACCTCCATCAACACAGCATCCAAGGACAATGGGACACTCAGCAGAGACATTTTCATATAAATCACTTAGAACTACTGGCAGTATTTCTAGCGTTGAAGGCATTTCAACCCATAATAAGCCACAAACGCATTCTTGTCAAAACAGACAACATGACAACGATGTATTATCTGAACAAACAGGGAGGAACACACTCAACACAGTTGTGTCTCCTGGCACAGAGAATATGGCATTGGGCGATTCACAACCACATTCGCCTAATAGCACAGTTTATTCCAGGGATTCAGAATCAGTTAGCAGACAATCTCTCTCGGGATCACCAACAAATCCACGAATGGGAGATTCACCCCCAAATACTAAACACTTACTTCCAAAGATGGGGAACACCACAAATAGACCTATTTGCAACAAAAGAAAATGCAAAGTGCCAAAACTTCGCATCCAGGTACCCACAAGATCAATCTCAGGGCAATGCGTTATGGATGAGCTGGTCAGGGATATTTGCATACGCTTTTCCCCCTCTCCCACTCCTTCCGTATCTAGTAAACAAATTGAGTCAAAACAAACTCAAACTCATACTAATAGCACCAACCTGGGCAAGACAACCTTGGTACACAACACTACTAGACCTCTCAGTAGTGCCTCATTTCAAGCTTCCAAACAGACCAGATCTGTTAACTCAACACAAACAACAAATCAGGCATCCAAATCCAGCATCACTGAATCTAGCAATTTGGCTCCTGAAGTCTTAGAATTCGGACATCTAGACCTTACACAGGAATGTATGGAGGTCATAAAACAAGCAAGGAAACCAACCACAAGACATTGCTATGCAAATAAGTGGAAAAGATTTGTTTATTATTGCCATAATAATCAAATTCAGCCATTACACGCATCTGCTAAAGACATCGTAAGCTACTTACTGCATTTACAAAAGTCAAAGCTAGCTTTTTCATCCATTAAAATACATCTTACCGCAATTTCAGCTTATCTGCAAATTACGCACTCAACTTCATTATTTAGGATCCCAGTCGTAAAAGCATTTATGGAGGGCCTAAAGAGAATTATTCCACCAAGAACGCCACCAGTTCCTTCGTGGAACCTTAACATTGTCTTAACACGACTCATGGGTCCACCTTTTGAACCCATGCACCCGTGTGAGATACAATATTTAACATGGAAAGTAGCGTTTCTCATTGCCATCACATCTCTACGAAGAGTAAGTGAAATACAAGCATTTACCATACAAGAACCCTTTATTCAGATACACAAGCATAAAGTAGTTTTACGAACTAACCCAAAGTTCTTACCAAAAGTCATATCACCGTTTCACTTAAATCAAACAGTAGAACTACCAGTGTTCTTTCCAGAACCAGATTCTGTAGCTGAAAGAGCACTACATACATTAGACATCAAAAGAGCTTTAATGTACTACATTGATAGAACAAAACAAATACGGAAAACAAAACAACTGTTCGTTGCTTTTCAAAAACCTCATACAGGGAATCCAATATCCAAACAAGGCATTGCCAGATGGATAGTCAAATGTATTCAAACCTGTTATCTCAAAGCAAAAAGAGAACTGACTATAACACCAAAGGCACATTCAACTAGGAAGAAAGGTGCTACTATGGCCTTTCTAGGAAACATTCCAATGACTGAAATATGTAAGGCAGCCACATGGTCTACGCCTCATACATTCACCAAACATTACTGCGTGGATGTGTTAACAACACAACAAGCCACAGTAGGACAAGCAGTACTACGAACTTTATTTCAAACAGCTTCAACTCCTACAGGCTGAGCCACCGCTTTTGGGGAGATAACTGCTTACTAGTCTATGCAAAGCATGTGTATCTGCAGCTACACATGCCATCGAACGGAAAATGTCACTTACCCAGTGTACATCTGTTCGTGGCATGAGACGCTGCAGATTCACATGCGCCCACCCGCCTCCCCGGGAGCCTGTAGCCGTTTCGAAGTTGATCTTGAACATTTGTAAATTTGTAAATATATCACTTTAAACCACATTATGTACATACATATTTACTCCATTGCATGGGCACTATTACTATAATACACAACTCCTACCTCACCCTCTGCGGGGAAAACAATCTAAGATGGAGTCGATGCCCATGCGCAATGGAGCCGAAAGGGGAGGAGTCCCTCGATCTCGTGACTCGAAAAGACTTCTTCAAAGAAAAACAACTTGTAACACTCCGAGCCCAACACTAGATGGCGGGATGTGCAAAGCATGTGAATCTGCAGCGTCTCATGCCACGAACAGATGTACACTGGGTAAGTGACATTTTCCATATATATATATATATATATATATATATATATATATATATATATATATATAATCGAGTGACTCCTCTCACAGTGCGCATGGGCATCGACTCCATAGTTAGATTGTTTTCTTTCCGTTGTCAGGTTCGGACATGTTTCCTCTCGCTCCGAGATTTCCAATCGGAAAGCCTTAGAAAACCTAGTTATTCGTCGGTATTGTTTCGATCGCGTTTCCCATCTAGCATCGAACCGGTAGTACAGTCGGAATAAAAATTTTGCCCTTCGGGGCGCGTGCGCCCGAATCGGGCCTGTTCGGGCCTACTGCATGGAAAGCCTGATGGATCGGGCTCCTTTTCGATTCTGCCCTCTGTGCCACGCAAAGTACCCATATACAGACCAACACCTGGTTTGTAATTTGTGCCTTTCTGCGGACCATCGAGAGGAAGACTGCGAAGCCTGTCGATCGTTTCGATTGAAGAAGACCTTAAGAGATCGCAGGGCCCGAAGACTAGAAATGGCGATCAAGAGCACCGAACATTTCGACGTCATGGAGGAAGAGCAGGCGCAGACAGCAGTCTCCATCCGAGACACCAACTCTGAACAAGAATCGGAAGATGATAGACCGATCACGGCTAGCCAGCATGTGAGTAGGTCTGCTCCTACACCCTCATATAAAAACCAACCAAAGGCCTTGGGTACACCACTGCCAGAAGGCCATGGTTTAACCCGAAAAAAGACTGGCGGCGACCGACCTTCTGGATCGGCGCCGAAAAAGGCTACTCCTCCGTCCTCTTCGGAGTCAAGCATGTCGGTTAAAACTTTCACCTCGGACTCCAGCAAATGCCCTCACTCTTCGGAGTCGAAAATTCGACACCCTGCTTCAGAGCCGAAACAACCAACTTCTTTTTTTGGGACCGAAAAAGATCCACACTTCGGAGCCGAAAAAATCCTCTTACACAGAGGAACAGGGACTTTTGAGAAAATTAAAGCAAATCTCAAAGCCCATCTGGAATCTCCTAAAGCTTCTAAAGTAGACTGAGATTAAGCCAATACTAGAGGTTATGGAGGAAAGACAATCTAGAATTTATATACAAAAGGAGACTGGATGAATCATTACTGCACCTCCTTTAAAGGCAAAAAGAAAGCTGGCTTTTCAAGAGGAGTTAGACTCTGTTCAACCACCAGCAAAAGTGCAGAAACAAAAGGAGAAACCAACACCTCTCCCTATTTCTCCTCCTCACTCTCCACAGCTTTCTTTTTCACCTCACAATAATCCACTACCATTGCCTTCTCCAACACATTCATTATATTCACATGGAGATACAGTACACCCATGGGATCTTTATGACCCTCATCCCATTCCGGACAATGATCCAGACCTCTCCCCATCTAAACCTTCTCCTCCAGAGGACACCACTGCCTACACTCAAGTAATATCTAGGGCAGCAGCTTATCATGGAGTGCTTATGCATTCTGAACCCCTGGAAAAAGACCTTCTATTTGACACACTGTCTTCCACTCATTCCAGGTACCAGTGTCTCCTGATGTTGCCTGGAATGGTTAAACATGCGGACCAAATTTTTAATGAGCCTGTCAAAGCTAGACTTATCACCCCTAGAATTGATTTTAAAAAATATATATACGCCTCCTCCTACCGACCCAGACTATATCACACATCAGGTCCCTCCAGACTCCGTGGTAGTCAGTGCGGCAAGGAAAAGAGCAAACAGCCAGTCATTAGGGTGACGCACCTCCTCCTGATAAAGAAAGTAGGAAATTTGATGCATCTGAAAAAAGAGTCGCCACACAAGCGGCTAACCAATGGAGAATTGCCAATTCTCAGGCACTTCTAGCAAGATATGACAGGGCCCATTGGGACGAGATGCAAGATCTTATACAGCACCTCCCAAAAGAGCCTCAAAAGAGACCACAACAGGTTGTGGAAGAGGGACAAGCTATAAGCAATAATCAGATAAGGTCTGCTCTCGATGCTGCTGATACAGCCTCAAAGAGTGTCAATACTGGCATCACAATTAGAAGGCATGCATGGCTACGCTCCTCTGGTTTTAAACAAGAAATTCAACCGGCAATACTTAATATGCCTTTTGACAAGAAACATCTATTCGGCCCAGAAGTAGACACCACTTTTGAAAAACTGAGAAAAGACTCAGATACTGCGAAAGCAATGGGGGCTTTATACACCACACCATATAGAGGCTCCTTTCGCAGACCCACGTTTAGAGGATGTTTTAAGCCACAGTCCTCTGATGCTTTCACCTCCCAAACAAAGCAGGGACAACAAACCCAATATCAAAGAGGAGGGTTTAGAGGGTCCTATAGAGGACAATATTTCAGGAGCAGAGGTAAATTTCAAAGCAAACCACGACACCACCTAAGCAGTGACTTCCTTCCCTCCCTTCCACTCCACACTTCTCCTGTGGGGGGAAGACTACAGCAATTCCACTCTCATTACCAAAATATCACCACAGACAATTGGTTATGATCAATTATCCGCAATGGTTATTGCCTAGAATTAATATACACCCCTCCAAACATCCCACTTCGATACCACAAGTTGTCCCCAGAACACAGCGTTCTGTTGCAACAAGAGGTACAATCTCTACTATTAAAACAAGCAAAAGAATTGGTGCCACATTCTCAACAAGGAACAGGAGTATACTCACTATACATCCTAATTCCCCAAAAAGACGGCACCCTCAGGCCCCTTTTGGACCTCATGCCCCTCAATCTATACATCCTGTCAGAACATTTTTACATGTTAACTCTGCAAGATGTCATTCCACTACTACAAAACAAGATTACATGACTGCTTTAGACCTCAAAGATGCATATTTCCACATACCCATCCATACAGCTCACAGAAAATACCTCAGGTTTGTCATAGCAGGAAAACATTACCAGTTCAAAGTGTTGCCATTCGGCAAAACAGCTCCAAGAGTGTTCACAAAATGTCTAGCAGCAGTAGCAGCCTACTTAAGAAGACAACATATCCACGTCTAGACGATTGGCTAATAAAATCAAGCAATTTTACACAATGCCAACAACACACTCATTATGTGATAGAAACCTTGCATACGCTAGGGTCTACTCTCAATTACCATAAACCACATCTTCAACCAGCACAAGTACAACCTTACCTAGGTGCTATCCTAGATACTCAAAAAGCCCTAGCTTATCCAAATACACACAGGATACAAGCTTTCCAAAATCTCATTCCACACATACAGCCAAATCAACAATATACTGTAAGATTTATCATAAAGATTCTAGGAATGATGGCATCTTGCATAGCCATAGATCCACATGCAAGACTAAACATGAGGCCCTTACAACGATGCCTCTCACGACAGTGGTCTCAGGCACACGGTCAACTTCAAGATCTAGTGTTGATGGACCGCCGTCCCTTCAATGGTGGAATCCCAGCAATCTAATAAAGGGGCGGTCATTTCAGGACCCTGTGCCACAGACCATAATCACCACAGATGCATCAATGATAGGTTGGGATCTCAACAATCTTGCGATACAGGGAGAATGGGACTCAGTCCAGCAGACTTAGCGCATAAACCTCTTGTAATTGCTGGCAGTGTTCTGTGGCTAGAATGCTTTGAGCGCCAAGATCACACACAGAACAGTTTTAATAAGGACAGACAACATGACAACAATGTATTATCTGCAGAAGCGGGGGGACACACATCTCAATTGTCCCTTTTTGCACAGACAATTTGGAAGTGGGCGATTCACAATCATATTCACCTATTAGCAGAGTATATCCCAGGGATACACAAACAACTAGTGGACCTCTTAAGCAGGACGCAGCAGCAAATACACGAATGGGAGATTCACCCACACGTAATTCAACAGCACTTTCACAGGTGGGGAACACCAAACATAGACCTTTTTGCAACAAGCGAAAATGCAAAATTTCCAAACTTCGCATCCAGGTACCCTCACCCTCAATCCAAGGGCAATGCTCTATGGATCAGTTGGTCAGGGGTATTTGCTTACACTTTTCTCCCCTCTCCCACTAATTCCATTTCTGGTCAACAAGATCCGTCACGCTTAATTCACTATGATACTCATAGTTTCCACGTGGGCACTTTAACACTGGTACACAACACTATTGGATCTATCTGTGGTACCGCATCACAAGTTCACAAACAGACCAGACCTATTGACTTAAAACAAAGGTCAAATCAGGCACCCCAATCCCAGTATTCTCAACCTGGCAATTTGGCTCCTGAAGTCATAGAGTTTGGATATCTACAGAATCCATCAGAATGTATGGACATTCTAAAGGAAGCATTTAAACCTACAACCAGGCAGAGCTATGCAGCTAAATTGAAACTTTTTTTTTATTACTGTCAACCCAAAAACATTGATCCACTTAAAGCATTGGTACTGGATACTGTATGTTATTTGCTTTACTTACAAAAAACAAATCTTCCATATTTATCTACTAAAATTCCTTTAACAGCAATATCAGCCTGTCTCCAAAACAGACCACATACTTCTCTGTTTAGAATTCCTGTCATAAAAGCTTTTATGGAAGGCCTTAAAAGAGTTATTTCACCTAGAGCTCCACTGGCTTCTGCCTGGAATCTTAACCTTCTGTTTACAAGGCTTATGGGTCCACCATTTGACCCCTTGCATTCTTATGCGCTTCAATTTCTCTCATGGAAAGTTGCTTTCCTGGTAGCAATTACTTCCTTAAGGAGAGAAGTGAAATTCAAGCATTCACTTTAGAAGAACCCTTCTTCCAAATTCACAAACACAAAATAGTACTTAGGACAAATGCAAAATTTCTACCCAAAGTGGTTTCACCATTTCACATCAATCAGTCAGTGGAATTGCCAGTCTACTTTCCACAGACAGATTCAGTTGCTGAAAGAGCTCTACACTCTTCATCTCAAAAGAGCTCTCATGTATTAAATAGACAGAACAAAAGATTTTGGAAAATCTAAACAACTTTTTGTGGCTTTTCAACAGCCCCATAAAGGTAATCCTATTTCCAAATAGGGATTGGCCAGATGGATAGTAAAGTGTATTCACGCTTGCTATCTTAAAGCTAAAAGGCAACTATTAGTAACTCCTAAAGCACATTCTACTAGAAAGAAAGGAGCTTCAATGGCATTCTTAGGAAATATACCAATGGCAGACATATGCAGAGCAGCCACATGGTACACACCACACACATTTACTAAACACTACTGTGTGGATGTTCTGTCTCGCCAGCAAGCAAATGTTGGTCATGCAGTGCTTAAAACACTATTTCAGACTACTCCAACTCTTACAAGCTAACCACCACTTATGTTAAGAGGGGACTGCTTTTCAGTCTATGCAAAGCATGTGTATCTGCAGCTACACATGCCATTGAACGGAAAATGTCACTTACCCAGTGTACATCTGTTCATGGCATGTAGTGCTGCAGATTTATATGCGCCTTCCCTCCTCCCCGGAAGCCTGTAGCCGTTGTGGTACTTTATTATGTAAATATGTATATACATTGCATGGACATCTTCTTTACTTAATACATATATGAACATATACAATTCTTCACTCCTTACTTCACCCTCCTGCGGGAAAACAATCTAACAAAGGACTCGTTGCCCATGCGCACTATCACCAGGAGGAGGAGTCACTTGATCTCGAGACTCGAAAAAGCTCCTTCGAAGAAAAACAACTTGTAACACTCCGAGCCCATATGCAAAGCATGTGAATCTGCAGCACTACATCCCACTAACAGATGTGCACTGGGTAAGTTACTATATCTATCTATATATATCTATCTATATATATCTATCTATATATATCTATCTATATATATCTATCTATATATATATATATATATATATATATATATATATATATCAAAACAAATCCCTTTCAGGGTTAGAGTGACGCATAAATTATGCAAAAAAGAGAATAGAGAACTCTGGGTAGTTCCCAAGTTTAGGTGGAGAGCAGCTCTACTAAGGAGCACCCTGCAACACCAGGGTGCAGGGTGCTCCTTAGTAGAGCTGCTCTCCATCTAAACTTGGGAACTACCCAGAGTTCTCTATTCTCTTTTTTGCATAATTTATGCGTCACTCTAACCCTGAAAGGGATTTGTTTTGACTTATACTGGGTGCTCCCTTGTGTCTGGACAAAGCTAAACCTCTCTGATGAGCTCTAATGAGAGCGAAACACGTGTCAGGGGTTGCTTTTACTCATTTCAGGTTGGCTTGGATGGTATTTTATCAGTCCAAAGCTGTAATACTGTGCCTGGAGTGGTAAATGGCTTTTGTCATTTTACAGCTCGGCAAGGTTGATACTGTGTCAAACCTACGCTTAAAGACTTTGCTGTATAAATGGCAAAAGACTTTGTCACTGTCTAGCTCGGCGTGGATAGCACTTTGCTGATCCAATGCTTAAATACTTTGCTAGATAAACAGACATTTGAGGTGAGCAAATCTAGAGTGTCGCTGGTGTTGCAGGGTGCTCCTTAGTAGAGCTGCTCTCCACCTAAACTTGGGAACTACCCAGAGTTCTCTATTCTCTTTTTTTGCATATATATATATATATATATATATATATTCTTCTCCAAAAGCTGTTTACTGGTAGACACTGCCACACTGTTGAAATCTATCTCGCCATTCTCTGGCAACACGACAATGGTCCACAGATGCTGATAGAAGTTTATCTACTTTTCTTCATTCAGAATGGTGCACCTCAACGCATGAAAAGGCCAACGCTTTTTGGCTTGCGCCTTCTACTGGACAACTCGTGCAAAAACTCCCCATGTTTAAATGGTCCATCATTTGTTTTACCATCCCCGTCCGATTAGCTAGACTGCAGCCCTCAGTTTATGTTGTCATTTGTTTGTGCTCCATTTTGTTAACAACTCATGCCTGTTCCAGCACAGTGTTTACTATATGTAGAATCACACCTGTCCACAATGAAATATCTTAGTACATGAAGCCCTATTGTTGAAATATGTTTGTGTGTGTGTGTGTATATATATATATATATATATATATGTGTGTGTGTGTGTGTGTGTGTATATATATATATGTGTGTGTGTGTGTGTGTGTATATATATATATATGTGTGTGTGTGTGTGTATATATATATATATATATATATATATATATATATATATTTATTCACTGACAAAAAACAAAGATTACAGGGACGTTATAAACCATAAAAATTCAGCAGTTCTAGTTATTTATTTCAAGTAACTATAACTTTCACCCTAAGGAAACTATAACATGGCCCCTTTAATTTGAATGATTTGCTGAATTGCCCTGGGGAGGTGGTGGTCCCTGAGGCTGCGGGAGGGCAGCACGGACCCCCCAGCATGATCTTCATGGTTAGCCACGGGGAAGAGGCAGTCTCTGGGGCTGCGGGGCAGGCCGTATGAGCCCTTCATTAAATGTACATTTTTTGCCCCAGGCAGGTGGTGGTTCCTGGGGCGCGGGGTGGGGACCCACCCCACACTTACTTTGTAGTGTCCCAGGGAGGTGGCAGTCTCCGGGTCTTTGGAAAGTCCTAGGAGGGGAAACCCCATGCTCTCCCTTCCCCTCCAGGACCTGGCCCACCCAGGTGCAAAGTAAAGGAAAAGCACAGGGGACCACCCTTTTTTCCTTAAATCTTGGAAAAATCCATGAGTCCATCCGTGAATTTTTATGAGATTAAATAAAAAATGCCTTTTAGCCCTGGCAGGGTCCCTAGGAGACCCCTAAACCAAGGCTAGGGGCTCAGGGTGACCCATCACTGGCCCCTTTTTTCTCTTTTGCTTATATCTTTTTTTCAGGGACTTAGCTGAAGCAGAGTCCCTTGATGGCTACCAACATTTCCTGGTTGAACTGTTGGCAGCTAATCAGATCTCAGCACGAGATCTGGAGTGTTAGCAAAGCCTTTGTGTCCCTATATATACTTTATATTTAATATCTCAAAAACTACTGAACAAATTTACACCAGATAACAAGAAGGGCACTTTCTAGACCAACAACAAACTTTCTGCCAAATTTGGTGTAATTCCGTCCAGCGGTTCTGGCTGTAGTCATGTTAAAAACCCTCTTGGAATGAACTTGGGGGAAAACACGTATTGTTCCCCCCCCCCCTTTTTTCTCAATTGCCCTATTTGACGGATCCCCCCGAAACTTTCCAGACAGCAGCTGAAGTGAGCGTAAAATTATTGGTACCCACCCCCCCCTTTTTTTCTCGATTCCCCTATTTGACGGATCCCCCCGAAACTTTCCAGACAGCAGCTGAAGTGAGCGTAAACAATTTTTTTTTACATTTCATGGAGATTTATCAACAACCGTCAAAGAAATAGGCAAGTCAAAAAACACTTTTTATATGGAAACAAGCTCCTAACTATAACGACCGCCAACACTAGGTTGTGTGTGTGTGTATATATCTGTGTGTGTGTGTATATTTATATGCACGTATATATATATATATATATATATATATATATATATATATATATATATATATATATATATATATATATATACGTGTGTGTGTGTGTGTATATATATATATATATATATAAAAGTAACCAAGAATTTTCACCGCACTCCACGAAGTCTCAATAGTGTATATTCATTTAAAGTAACAACCACCAACGCGTTTCAACTCCCCATGGAGTCTTGTTCACTCCATGGGGAGTTGAAATGCGTTGGTGGTTGTTACTTTAAATAAATATACACTATTGAGACTTCGTGGAGTGCGGTGAAAATTCTTGGTTACTTATATTTTTCAAGATTGGTCCTCTCTGTCACTGGGCACCGGCAGTGGAGTGCGCCGCCCAGCAACTCTTAGACCACTTTGTTTGATAATATATATATGTATATATGTTAGGGCAAGGGAGTTTTTAGGACTTAAGGTGGATAAGGGTTTTTTTGGTGGCAAGGGTATTTTTAGGGTTGAGGGTGGGTATGGGTTTTTGATTGGCGAGGGTATTTTTAGGGTAGGTATGAATTTTTGGGTGCCAAGAGTATTTTTAGGGTTTAGGGTGGAAGGGTATCTTTAGGGTTGAGTATGTATGTGTTTTTGGGTGGCAAGTGTATTTTTAGGGTTTAGGGCGGTTATGGATTTAGAGGTTGTGGGTTAATATGGTAATATATATATGTGTGTGTGTTGTATTTGCGTGCATGTGTGTCTGTGTGTGTGTATATATATATATATATGTATAAATATATATATGTATACCTACACACAAACGCACACGTGTGTATATATGCACACACACATATGATTTATACATTTATACTTAACTGTAAACATTTTTACAAAGCCTATGCCTTACACATGCATGCCTTTACAACGAAAATGTAAGTACCGTATTTTCTGGCGTATAAGACGACTGGGCGTATAAGACGACCCCCTACTTTTCCTGTTAAAATATAGGGTTTGGGCTATACTCGCCATATAAGACTACCCCTCTTCCAACGCACACCAAATAAAAATGTAAAAACATCAGATTTGATTTTAATATGGTAATTTTAATTCAAATGCTTATGACATGCAGGTACTTAGTGGGAAAACTGTCACTTATAAACATAAGGCTGTTTGTCATCAAACATGTAAACATAAAACAGTGCAAGTGGATTAAACTTTTCCTAATTCACTCGAAAGCTGAAAGGAAGGATAAGACAATAAATAAACCCATGGGAACTGCCATGCTGTTTGTTTTTTAAGCTGTCAACCAAACTGGAACTGATGATGATAGGAGGAAGATAACAAACAATAGAGAGAGAAAGCAAGTGCCGGGCAAGTCCCTGGCGAGTCAGCAACGCCCATCTTAACTCCAAGCTATTTTTACAGGATTTGCTGGCGTGACAGTTTCCCTTTAAAAGCCTTCAAAATCCTTCTGTTTGTCATCTGATATCATAAGTAAATCAATGACATCTTGTGGTACATTTGTAAGGCAGTTATCGTATGGATCTAATTCCGTATCAGATGGTGTGGTCTCAGCTTCGGCTTTCTCTTCATCTTGCCACAAGTAGTCGTCCTCCATACCATCTAATGAATTTGATATGCCACACTTCTTAAAAGACTTGATTACTGTTTCTGCATCAATATCCTTCCAGGCTTTTATGACAAGCTTGCACAAAACATCCAGCTGTGGAGCACGCATGTTTCCTCCTTTTGTGAATGACTTTTCGCCGCTAACCATTCCACTGTTCTCGAATGCGATCTTTGAATGGCTTGTTTAGGCACACATCCAGTGGCTGTACCAACGATGTCAATCCTGCAGGAATAACTGCTGCATCTGTGTTTATTCTTGCCAGCCTTTGCTTGGTGCTGGGAGTTAAATGAGCCCTGAACATATCCCATACCACTAGACTACGTTTTTTAATAAGTCCACCTGGTCACCTGCTCCATACATTATCAAGCCATAGCTTTACCCCTTCTTCATCCATCCAGCCTTTTTCATGTACATGTACAAAACAACCAACAGGAAACTTGAGTTTCGGCATTGTTTTTCTTTTAAAAATAATCATTGGTCTCAGTTTGGCACCATCAGCTGTGCATGCTAGTACCACTGTAAAACTGGACTTCTCATGTCCTGGTGTTTTAATTAAAATTGTTTTTGCACCTTTTGGATGGACAGTTTTATTTCCAACCATATCAAAATTCATTGGAGTTTCATCCATATTTCCGATACTACTTAACGCATAGCCATGTTTATTGCGCTGTTGTATTACGTATCGATGGAAACTATTTACTTTGGCATCAAGATCTGCAGGTAATTTTTGTGCAATCTTCGTCTTTTGCCTCAGTACCAGATTATGCCTTTCGAAGAATCTAGTACACCAGGATACAGTGGCCTTAAATCTGTTGCTGTGATCTGGGTTAGATTTGGCCCACTGAAGTGCAAACAAACGTATTTGATTTCGTGTCTCTATATAACCGCTTTGGCGATGCTCATTCACCATGTCTGCTACATGTTTTCCGAGTTCTGGCCAGTGTGGGGTGCCTCTTCTTTATGCACACTTACCCCTTGGCATACTCACTAATGCTTTTTCATTTGCCTTCCAGTCCCGAACCATCTTTTCTGTTACTCCATATTGTCTTGCAGTAGCACAGTTATTATGTTCCATGGCAAAGTTTACAACTTTAAGTTTGAAACCGGCTTCATATTTCTTTCTTCTTGCTGGTGGAGCCATGATGGGGTCTTGACTGTTAGCCATTTGTATGCTGTCCTGTATGTACTGGTGCTGTCCTGTTTGAACCGGTACAGACACTGGTACTGGTGCTGTACTGTATTCACCACCACATGTATCTGCTCACCAGATAGACTGCCTTCCCTCAGAATCACCAATCCCAGTATACTACAACCAGCCAATCACAGAGAATGAATATTACATGTAAGATTGTAGAAACTGCAGTACAACCACAGTTAAATGCGGTCAAAATAGTTTTTTTAAATAATATTGTTAGATCCCAATCCAAAATGACCGTTACTATATGCTAATCTCCTAATACGTGCCATGCGCGAGAAGAAAGAAACAGAAAACAAATGTCGTTGCTATGGTAATCGCGTGCTTGGAATAGCCTGGGGCACGCACAGGAACACACGCCTGCCCAGACAACTGCCAGCGAGGATTGCGGCACACGGTAAGAACAGCTCAACTCACGCCCGACCGATCAGCTCCGTGTCCACAAGTAACTGAATCTTTTGGGATGCGGAACCCATCGTACGCCTGGAATCGATTTCCAAATGCAGCGCACAGCGGCTCAGCTACAGGGCGAGTGTCCCTGAAGTTTCAGCACGCCGTATACCGGCGTATAAGACGACCCCTGACTTTTGAGGAGGATTTTCAGGGGTTAAAAAGTCGTCTTATACGCCAGAAAATATGGTAATTTACAGTTAGGTACAAACCCTTTTTATATTGCAGGCAGTGCTAATTGTATGATGTCTGCGCACCAGACTCCATGACATAGGAATCCGTGGAAGAGCCCTGGAATTGATTCACTCCTTCCTCTCCGGGAGGATGCAGAGGGTCAGACTCCCGTCCTATACATCCAGACCTACAGGAGTCAAGTTTGCAGTCCCCAAAGGATCCTCACTGAGCCCCGCACTGTTCAGCGCATACATGGCCCCTCTCGTAGCCATCGTCGGAAGCCACAGTATGAACATTGTGTCATATGCCGATGACATACAACTCATCATTTCCCTCACCAAAGTCCTGGACACTGCCTAAAGGAACTTCCACTCAGGAATTTAAGTTGTCGCCACCTGGATGAGAGAAAGCTGCCTCAAGCTCAACTCGGACAAGACTGAGCTCATCGTCTTCGGAAATGCCACCTCAGCTTGGGACGACTCATGGTAGCCCACATGCCTCAGTGCCCCCCCCTGCACCGACTGAGCACGCCCGCAACCTAGGCATCATACTCGAATCCTCCCTATCCGTGACCCGCCAGGTAAACTCAGTCGCCTCCTTCTGCTGGACACACTGGGAAACTTCGGAAGATCTTCAGATGGATCTCAGCAGACTGTTGCAGGACAGTCACCCACAACTTAGTCGCAAGCAAGCTCGACTACGGCAACGCCCTCCACGCCGGCACCTCAACACAAATCTTCCACAACGCCGCTGCCAGACTCATTCTGGACCTCCCACGCAAGAACACATCTGCCAACACCTCAGGACCCTCCACTGGCTAACAGTTGAAAAGCAAATCATCTTCAAGCTACTCACTCACATGTACAAGGCCATACATAACGCAGGACCAGCCTACCTGAACCACCGCATTTCCTTCCACACCCCCTCCAAATCCCTTCGCTCTGCCCTGGCCACCATCCCTCGCATTCGCAAAACCACAGCTGGAGGACGATCCTTCACCTACATTGCAGCACAGAGCTGGAACAACCTCCCCTGCACATCAGACAAAGCCTGTCGCTCACCATCTTCAGGAAGAACCTCAAGACTTGGCTCTTCGGATGAGGCCCCCGAGGGCTTGAGACCCTCACGGGTGAGTAGCTGCACTTTACAAAAACTGATTGATTGATTGATGTCTAGCTGAGCTAGGATTACCTCTTCTCCAGCGGTCTGTAGTCTCCTAGCTCTATGTGTCACAGTAGGTTCTTTCTGCTCTGAAGATATTGTTCAGGTGAGTTTTTCTGTTGTGCAGGTGTTGTGTGGAGTCACTTAAATGTGGGGGTCCCCCCCGATGGGAGCCACCCCAAAACCGTGATCTCAGCACCTGATCACAGGGCATGTACCATCCAACTCTGTACCTCCGTTCATTGGCATTGGCCAGGCTGCTGGTCCCTTAGTCCATTAGTACAATAGCTCAAGGTTTGAAGGCCACTGACTGGCCTCTCTCAGCTTATGAGCCTGTTCGGGTTTATGTCATCAACTCCATGCTGGAAGCAGTGGTGGCCCCATTCCCACCTTCTCCCAATCGGTATCTCTGGTCTGGCACAAACTCAGAAGAGAACACGAGGAGGGGGCATACCACGAGAAATGGCCTCTGACCTCTCTGCCCACTTTGTTTGGCACCAGCCGCAGGGAATGTTAGAGTCTCTTTCCTCAGTGTGGTGGTCTTGTGTTTTCGCTCTTTGATCCTCCATTTTCTTCCTCTGATTCTGTAGCTCTGACCCGGCTGCTTTTTTAAAGGTGTGCACTTTAAGCGTGGGAACACGTAGGCGCAACAGGCCATTTCCCTGATAGATTGTAGTGCACGTTTCAGTGGGCCGAGAGCATCCTCTCTGGCAGTCCCGACACGAGCCAGGCATCAAGGATCTCACCCTCATACATGGAGTGGTGGTGCTGTGGTCTTAACATCCGAAACCCTTTATGTTTAGTGTCAGGAGTGACTAACAGACTCCTCCATCTCGGTTTAGGCCTTCGTCATTCCTTACACACTCCTGTGCAGGCTTCAGTTGCTAACACCATGTTGGGTGAAGTGTGGGACAGCGATGGCCTCCTCTCCTTGGTCTTATTCGTAAATCAGACTCCTTCTTATTTCCAAGGGCAATTGGTCTGCTACCAGTGGCTGCTGATTCTGTTTTCTCTGTGTGGTGTAAGGCAGAGAGGAAAAGGCTTGTTTCTGGGCTGGGGACAGACAGAGAAACGACTACATTGACTTAATCATCTCCCATCTTGGCTTCCTCCCCAACTTCTTTTAAGTTAAAAAAAAAAAAAAAAAAAAAACATTGTAAACCTGGCTTTGTGCATTTTTATAAAAACTGTGCAGTGTCATCCCAGCAATCTCAAACAATCTTCATCTTAGTGCTTTGATTTCTTCAGGTGATTTTATTGCCCTCTACTAACACCCAAGTACAAATAAAATATAGACTCAGTCAGCAGCACTTAAGTAGGTCACCGCCTTTTTTGAGAACCATCTTGAAAATATCATTAATAAAAACACCTAATTCAGTAGCACTTGTGAAAATACATCTAAAACGTGAAACCAAAGTTGATCCAGGTTACGACTACGTTTTCTTTTTGCAATCTGCATCTGCTGGCACTGCATAGTTTTAGTCTGAATATTGTTCTTGTGTTCATTTAATTGTACCTTGTTTCTGCTTTATTATCAAGAGCATGTTAAATCACAGGAACATTTCACTACTACTTTGTTGGTATAGTGCTGCATAACTTTGCTCTAGGTTGTTATCCATGTTTGAGCTGTTCAAAGTGTAAGTACCTTGTTTCCTTTTTTTAACTGATAATGAATAATCAACAGATGTAGGGAAATGCCTCCCTTGGCATGGTTACCCCCTAACTTTTTGCCTTTTGTTGATGTCAGTGATGATTGAAAGGGTGCTGGGACCCTGCTAACCAGGCCACAGCACCAGTGTTCTTTCCCTAAGCTGTACCTTCGTTCCCACAATTGGCACAGCCCTGGCACACAGATAAGTCCCTTGTAACTGGTACCCCTGGTACCAAGGGCCCTGTGGCCAGGGAAGGTCTCTAAGGGCTGCAGCATGTATTATGCCACCCTGGTGACCCCTCACTCAGCACATGCACACTGCCTCAGAGCTTGTGTGTGCTGGTGGGGAGAAAATGACTAAATCGACATGGCACTCCCCTCAAACTGGACCACCCTAACATCTGGGTTATATACCACCTTTTCAATAGTTGTCAGCATGTGCATGTCATCAAACCACAGGTCTCTTGTCTGAATAGTTTTTTGATTTCCATTACCATAGAATCCCCATTTTAGCTGTTGCCAAGACCATTGCCAACCATCAGCAACACATTATAGTAGCATATCTAGCAAATTAGACGTGTTGTGTGGAATAGTTAGTCAGTTGGATAATGGTAAGTGAATATTCAGGAGCGAACCGATTTCCTCCCAGACTGCTATGTCACTATCCTCCTCCCCAAACCTCCAGCACGCTGCCTTGAGAATCATTCAAGCTTTACATAATTTCTGTGTGGTCCAATGCCACCTGTACAAGATCTTGTACTAAGTCAATTTTAGATGGGGTACCTTAGGATTTTAACCCCTCCCATACAGGCTTGAGACAAAGCCCCCAACAGCCGTTCTTGTTTTTTGCCCCATGCTGCCCCTTCCTATCCCATCACACAGCAAGGGGAGATGTTGCTGGGATTAAAATGGCTGCAGTATATTTAATGTATATTATGCATATCAAAACACTTCTCATGCAGGTTGTAAAATCAATTCATACATAATGATTATGCATTCCTCAGTCTTTCAGTTTCTCTGTGGTTATGTTCCTATTCTCCAGTGTTTTGGCCCAGCCTTTCCTCCCAAAGGCCCTTAGCACTGCTGCGGCTAGGCTTCCCTTGTTACCATTCATAGTTGTTGGCCCCCTGGCCTTCACAACACACAGAGAGAGCAATTGTGGGAGTGGGGGGTTAATGGAGAACTCAACCGTACTCAACTCCCAAAAACCAACACAAAAACACAATTGGGAGTACGGGGTTCTTGTAACGGGGGCAGGTCAGTAGTGTATCATTTGTAGCACTATGCCCCTCGTGAGCCTCAACTAGAGGCAAGCCAATGGTGGACCAAGGTGTATGGAATGGAAGGGGAATTTTCTTTACGGACTAGGTGGTCTCACACACTCTATGGTGACATGCTTCATCATATGACCACCTAGTCCCACCCAGGTAGGACAATGCCACCTGGGCGGACTCAACCTCACTGTTAAAGGAACAGGAGGGAGTGCGTAAATCAATTCTGGTTCTGGAAAAGGGATCCAGCTAGACTAAGAAATAAAAACACCTAAACAGATACCTATGTAAGTATTTTAATAGGAGGTTCTGTTTGATGTGATTAAAAAGAAAACTGGGACACCAAAGTGAGAGTGATGACTCACTGGGTCTCCTATCTAAAAGGAAGAAGCCGACATGTTTCTGCCCCCAAAATTGAGCTATGGAAGGTCTCGGGCATTCATCAGGGCGAAGGATCCCTGCTATACATGCTTAGTAAGCGTTTGATAGATAATAACAATTAAATAGAAATAATAATAAGTGACACCCGGATGGGCGGAGGGGGGCCTACCTTGCCGAGGAAATACCTGGGGAGTACCTAAAGGAAGTAAAACAAATCAGTCCGGTACTAGGGGTGACAAAGTGACACAGCAATACACAGCAATCCACAACACACGTGAAGGGGAGCATGCAAGACGCAGCAATACTGGGTGCGTAAGGCATACTTCACATAAGTAATGATATGGCACGTCATAACGTGAAGGACAACAAGAAGGGGAGAATTTCTTACCCTATCACAAGAGGCTATTAGCCTCCGATGTCCAGGAGAGGGAGCGTCCCCTAATAGTCAGACTCTAAGGGTGGGGAAAGAAGGAATAAAAGGGAAGAAACCACATGAGGAAGACGGG
Source organism: Pleurodeles waltl (assembly GCF_031143425.1). NCBI lineage: Eukaryota > Metazoa > Chordata > Amphibia > Caudata > Salamandridae > Pleurodeles > Pleurodeles waltl. Next base: position 832,472,829 of record NC_090447.1, on the reverse strand, counting down.
GGATGGGGACCCCTAGGAAAATGAGGGTAAGGCCCTGGAATACAGGACACCTATTCGGTCCAGAACCTAAGATTAAAGGTAGAGGCATGGGAGGGAAGACACTCAGAAAGAATTAGTAAAAAGGGGGGCTTATAGTAAATAAATGGGGAAGGGTAGAAAAAGGGAGGGGGAGAACAAAGGAAAGAGTTGAGTAACAGTAAGGATTAATAATGATATAGGCAAGGAAAAACCAGGAGCACTGAAACAGAAGAAAGAAAGTGAAGCAGTGGGGAAGAAGTAGAGGAAAAAAGAGAGAAAAGTAGAGAAATTCTTATCTGTACGTCCAATGGTGGCTGGCTCACTCACTGCATCAAAGGCGGGTGCTCTCTATGCGCCTAGACCGACCTCTCACAGGACCGCTTGGGTAAAGTGGCCTGCGAGAGACGGGTAGTTATAGTATCATTGATTGCCGTAAAGGAGCCTCAGGTGCTGGTGCTCACCGTCGCGGCCCGCGGTCCAGGCCCTGATTGGACGCGACGGGCGGAAGTTCGTTTGTCCAGGCGAAAACGCGCCTCAACGTTGTGAGGGCGGGTGCCCGGAAGGACATTGCCGGTATGCCCCGGAGGCGATAGTACCCGGGGCGGGCGAAGAGGCAGAAAGGCAGCGACCTCGTGAGGGACAGCGTCACGAAGGGCGCGGTCCCCCCGGGGGACGCCGGGAGATGTAGTCCTGGCGGCCGAAGAGACAGAGAGGCAGCGCCCTCGCGAGGGGCAGCGCCATGAAAGGCGCGGTCCCCGCGGGGGCCGCAGGGAGAAGTAGTTTCCCCCGCTAGTACGACAGGGAAAAGTCCCCGGTAGCCTACCGCCTGGGAGACAGGCGGGAGGCAAAGAGAGAAAGGGGAGGAATGTAGAAAGAGGGGAAGTAGGGAGGGGGGAGGGGAGGAAAGGTCTGGCAAAAGGGTGAGAGGAGACAGAGAAAATGAAAAAGAAAGAAAAAGAAAAAAGGAACAGGAAAACAGGGAAGGGGGGAAGCAGAAAAAGGGGTGGGGGGAAGGAAGAGAAAGGAGGAGAAAGAAATCAAGGAGAAAAAAGAGGAAACAAACCAAGGGGGGGGGGAGAGAAGAGAGACCAAGGATGGGGAAGGGGAGGGGGTACAAGCACACAAGGAGGGGAAAAGGAATTAGCGGTGCTGGGGAAGGGGGAAAAAAGGGGGAAGAGGGCGAAAAAAGGGGGGTAGGAGGGGGAGAGAGGAGAGGAGAGAATGCATGTGCAGAAGGGGGGGCCGGGAAGGCTAGGACTGAAAGAGTATGTAGGTCATGAGAATGGTCTAATGTTGGAGAGAGAACCAGGGTATCTCATCATTCAGACCCACTGTATCGGTGCGTAGCCTCCAAATCCAGCGTTGTTCAGCCCTAAACAGTTTATTTGGCATGTTGGGGGTTGTGAGGGGAAATTGTTCAAGAATCGTCTATGACATATCGTCTGGAGAGTGATTTTTTTAACAGGAAAGGGCTGGTAAGTTTTGATGCGTCGCGCTTGCACCGAATCGTACTTCTATGTTCACAGATTCTGGTGCTGACCTTTCTAGTGGTCATACCCACATATTTGAGTGGGCAAGGGCATTTGATAAGGTAGACTACGTTCTTGCTGTTACAATTCGTAAGTGATTTTTGAACCCATGGGGTTTTTAGGTCAAGGTTGATGGAGGTGGATCTACGTGTAAGGCAGCACACGCTGCAGTTACCACATGGGTAGTGGCCTGTGGGAGGTGCGGTCTGCCAAAGTGTAGTCTGTGTTATACGAGGCTTATCTTTAGGTCTTGTATGAACCACTATATTGCGTATATTGGTTGCCCTTTTATACGCATGTAGTGGCAGTTCAAAGGGTAAACCACCTGATGTGAGGATCTTCCAATTGTCTTTTATGATCTTCTGAATTGTGTTGGATAGAGGGTTGAACGTGGTGACACACACAATTTTCTCAAGGTCTGGTTTGGATGTTCGGGGTTGCAACAACTGATCCCTGTTATTGTTGCATGCTCTCTTACGGGCTCTCCTGATCAAGTGTGGGGGGTAGTCCTTGGTGTATAACTTGTTGGTTAACTTATCAGCGTGTTTGTGGTAGTCAGCCGTAGACGAGCAGTTCCGTCTCAGACGTAGGAACTGGCCGACTTGGAGGTTATCTCTCAGCGCTCGTGGGTGGAAACTCTGGTACTGTAGCAGATTGTTACAGTCCGTGGGTTTATAGTACACTTCTGTGGACAAACCACCATCGTGTTCGTAGATGATTAGGTCAAGGAACGGTAGTCTATTATCACCTATGTTCATGGTGAAGGTGAGGAAGGGATTGGCCCCGTTGAGCCAGACGGCGAAAGCAAGGGCCTCTTCCTTACTGCCAGTCCATATCAGCAGTACGTCGTCAATGTATCGCTTCCAGAGTTTTATCTGGCCTCGGTAGGGGTTGTCATCGTTGAGGACCACCAGTTTCTCGAAATTGTCGACATACAGGTAAGCCAAACTGGGGGCAAAAGTGCTGCCCATAGATGTCCCTTGTGTCTGTAGGAAGAAACTCTCTTCAAATTTGAAGAAGTTTCTTGTAAGAGCAAGGTGCGCTAGGTCCAGTACGAAACCCGGGGGGGTTTTGGATTCATCCATATTTGCTTCTAGGAGGTTGCTTATCACTTCCAGAGTGGCTTCTTGGGGGATGTTTGTATATAGTGATTCCACGTCTAGGGTGATCAGGAGTTCTTTTGTCTTGTCAAAGGCCAAGGATTCCAGTAACTGTAGGACATGGGTAGTGTCCTTGAGGTAAGTCGGGATTCTTTTAACCAATGGTTGCAGGAAGAAATCCACAAACTTAGACAGGGGCTCTAACACTGAGCCTATCCCAGATACTATAGGTCTCCCGGGGGGTGGAATCTTTTCTTTGTGTACTTTTGGTAAGATATAGAAGTACGGGATTTTCGGATTAGCTTGTATTAGAAAGGCTGCCTCATGTTCTGTGAGCCAGTTATTCTCCGTCCCTTTTGTCACTAGGAAGGCAATTTCTTCTTGGATATCCGGTGTAGGGTCACGAGCCAAACGTTTATAATGTTTGATGTTGCCCAGAAGTCGCTCACATTCATCTTTGTACATTTGGTGTGGGAGAATCACCGTTGCCCCACCCTTGACCGCTGGTTTTATAATAATGCTTGGGTCGGCTGTTAGGCTCTTGAGTGCCTCTTGCTCCTCCTTGCTTATGTTATGGAATATTTTGTTAGATGACTCAGCGAGCCCATTGATCTTAAGGGACACTGACTTCTCGAATGCCAGCACTTCAGGGGGCATTTGACCTGCTGCGTGACAGAAAGTCGACTTAGGTCGCAGTCCTGTGTTTTGCTCAGGGGTCTCATATTCCTTCCCAAGGAAGAAGGTTTTTAAGCGAATCTTGCGGAACAAGCCCGCTAATTCTGTTCTGGTTTTAAACAAATCAACTTGAGGGGTAGGCACAAAATTCAGACCTTTACTTAAAGCTCGAGTTTCGGCTTGACTTAATGACTGTTTGCTTAAATTAATGATATTGATTGTTTTGTCTGCGTCTAGTTTGGCTGTGTCTTGCTCGTCCCTGGGGTGGCCTCCCTGTATGTTGGGTTTTCCACTGTACTTCTTTTCTCCTCCCTTTGCCCCTCCCGTGACCATGTCTAAAAATAGGAGGAGGGGGGTTGGAGTAGGACCATTGGGCAGGGTGCTGCAGAAAGGGTGCTTGGTATTGAGGTGGGGGGCCGTACTGATTAGGCCAGCCCCATTGTTGGTTAAAATACGGGGGCAAGGAGGTTGCATGGGCGGGTAGTTCCATCTACCACGGCGTTGCCCGCGACGTCCGCGGCGCTGCTGTGTGTTCCCTGATGAGTTACTGTCACTATCTGAGCTAATGTTACTGCCTGAGGAAGTCTCGGACGTATTGTTGGAGGTTTTGGCTACATAATCAGGTTTGGTATAGGGGTATACCCTTTCTTGGGAGAACCGGTTTAGATCTTTTTGAAATTTCGCTATTTTCTGCTGGGTCAGGTATTCTTTATATTCATTCATATTCCTGTTCACCTCCTCCAATTTATTTTTTATAGGAGAGGATGCTCACCCCTGACTTGAGATTATTTTCGCTCGTTTTTATCTGGATTAATAGGGTTTCGGATAATCTGGTGGCAGTTTTTATAATTAGTATCAGCCAGTCTCGTGTACATTTCCACGCTATAAGGGCCCAGTCTTTTCAAAACTCCAGATCGTCTAAGAATATGCGTGGTTCATTGGTGACAAGTAACCCATTGGGTGCCGAATTACTACGGAGGTATTCCGTCAGGACAGCTCCGTGTAGAATGGTCTTAATCTGGGAGCGTTTCAGCTCTACTAGGGTATCCCAGTCTCCAAGCTGGGATAAGCTCTTGGATAGAGCTGTGTCCCCAAGGAGAGATGGGGCTGAGAGGATTGCTGATACTTCCTCGTTGTTAAAAGAAAGGCCTTCTGCCATGGTGATCGGGGAGTGGGGGATGTGAGTGGGGACGGGGGAGGAGAGCCTGGGCACTAAAGGGGACAGGGCAAGCCAGATGTGCTTGCTGGGGGGAAGAGAAGAAAACCAGGGGAGGGGGGGGCTCTCGCAGCCGAAGGGCTGCTCTATTATCACAACACACAGAGAGAGCAATTGTGGGAGTGGAGGGTTAATGGAGAACTCAACCGTACTCAACTCCCAAAAACCAACACAAAAACACAATTGGGAGTACAGGGTTCTTGTAACGGGGGCAGGTCAGTAGTGTATCATTTGTAGCACTATGCCCCTCGTGAGCCTCAACTAGAGGCGAGCCAATGGTAGACCAAGGTGTATGGAATGGAAGGGGAATTTCCTTTACGGACTAGGTGGTCTCACACACTCTATGGTGTCATGCTTCATCATATGACCACCTAGTCCCTCCCAGGCAGGACAATGCCACCTGGGCGGACTCAACCTCACTGTTAAAGGAACAGGAGGGAGTGCGTAAATCAATTCTGGGTCTGGAAAAGGGATCCAGCTAGACTAAGAAATAAAAACACCTAAACAGATACCTATGTAAGTATTTTAATAGGAGGTTCTGTTTGATGTGATTAAAAAGAAAACTGGGACACCAAAGTGAGAGTGATGACTCACTGGGTCTCCTATCTAAAAGGAAGAAGCCGACATGTTTCTGCCCTCAAAATTGAGCTATGGAAGGTCTCGGGCATTCATCAGGGCGAAGCAGGGATCTGCTATACATGCTTAGTAAGCGTTTGATAGATAATAACAATTAAATAGAAATAATAATAAGTGACACCCGGATGGGTAGAGGGGGACCTACCTTGCTGAGGAAATACCTGGGGAGTACCTAAAGGGCCTTGCCCGGGCCGTGTGTGCCTGCTGCTAACCCTGGTTGGCCTTTGTCTGCTGCATTGTATCCCTGCCATAAGGCATCCCAGGGACACTTTTGGAGACGCTTTTGCTCTTTTAGACTAATGTGCTGTCCATCTGGCTGAACTCTCTCCCTCCCGCTGCATGCGGTTACCCGACTACAGGCAGCCCCCCACCCCTTTCTCCTCCTATATTACTGGAAGCCTAGCTGCTTCAAAACCCCAACTATGTTTAATAGGAACATGTCCATGGCCACCCCAGTCAGGTGGACGCCATGCGATTCATAGAACTCCGATACGCTCATGTTACTGAACCCCTGCCTAACGAAACCCCAAGAGTTGGCCCTACAGACCCTGTTCATGGAAATGTTGAGTTTCTCCAGGATCACTTTACTACCCCATGGTGGTTGGCCCACTCCACTCCGGTCTTGCTATTATCTCAGAGCACATGATGCCTGCAAGGTGCAGCAGGCTCGCTACCACAGTGAGACCTCACACCATTGCTCCCTACAGGTCCCTTCTGCAAGGCAAGTGAGGTCATTTCCCTCCGGATGGATTACCAATGCATCTGGGCTACCCAGTTGCTGCAGGACTTTCTGCAGGGAGGGGAGAAGTTGAACCCACCTCATCCACGGCCATCCGAACCATGAGACTGCTGCGCCTCGCAATCCCAGGCCATTGTATTTCTTCTGCGCCGCCACACACGTTCGCGAGACATAGGAGTGGCCTATGATCCACAAATTGCGTTTTTTGCTGGTGGGGCCTGTTATGGAAAGGAGAATTAAAAAGGGGAAGGTTATTAGGACTTAGGATCCTGCTGGTCGTATTTTCCTTCCACATGCCCCTGATGCCCAGTTGCTGACATGTTTTATCTGCTCTGCACAGAGCCTCCTTGCAGCCACTATTGTGGCTGCACTGATGTGGAAAGAATGCAATGCAAACCTCTCAGGGGGAGCCCTGCTTTGACAGTGGTCATTTTCATTACAGCTGTAAATTGGAAACGGCTGAGGCAAGACCCCTCCTTGTGTTGAAGTGGCAGGCTTTTTTGGATGCCGTGCTTCATGTAGTCCCGCATGCAGCATACAGGGCAGTGTGCCTTCATCTAGGCAATGAAGGTGGGAGTACTTCCCCCTTCTCTTCCTGGTCCGTCTTGGACCTGCGCAAGTGGATTATCATATGAAGGTCCTCCATAAGGGCATCCTTCCCCTGTAGGCATGCTATGCCGCGGTGTAACTTGGAGGGGGACCACAAGCTCACTGAGCAGATAGGCCCCAGAGAACGCCATTGTGAAGGCTGGTTTAAACAACATGTTTTCGTAGTCTGTCCGGCAAATGTGAGTCAGTGCTGCCAGTAGTTTCCCTAACATTGTGAAATCCGTGGGTAGGCCTTGGTCCCGCTGCTTGGGTTGCAGCCTGGCCCATCGCTTTATGGCTGCCCTCCAGTAAAAGGAGTTAGTAGGGTCCGCTCCAGAGGACAGTTTTGTGTAATAAGTGATTGTGCTGAGGTGAGCCTGCGCCCATAACCTGCTCTTGCCTCTCATGAAGGCCCAGTGAATGAATGTATGCACCTCCGCTGAAGTGGCAGCACCTCTCCCGTCACACTAGTGGCCTCCTAAAAAGTCTTCCAGCAATTACTGTATCTCGCTGCCGTCTTGGGTGCCAGTGCGTTGTCCATCAACATCATCAGGGGCGATCCAGAAGCCCCCACAGCTGTCCTGGTATTGGTGTCATACATTGCTCTACGCAATAGGTCAGCTCCTTGAACCTCTACCATTGAAAATGAGACAGCGCGTCAGCTATGAAGTTGCCACAACCAGGAATATGTCTGGCTCTAATTGCAGTGTTCGCCTTTAGTTGACAACCCATTAGATGGCAGAGGAGGCGTACCACTATGAGACATTGAGCTGTCCCAAGATTTAGTGCCTGTACAACTGCATGGTTGTCGGACCAAAGCGTAATCTGCTTCTTTTCAAGTCTGTCTCTCCACATGGTGAAGGCCACAACTATGGGGAAGAGCTCCAATACTGTGTTGCTCCTGGTGACCCCCCTCCCCGTGTGCCATGCAAACAGCCATTGGGCCGCCGTCCAAGCTGTTCCCAGGACTGCTCCAAAGCCCTGGGCTCCAGCTGCATCCACGAATAACTTGAGCTGTCTGGCAGATACCCAGGGTTCCATCCATATCAGTGTCCTGTTGAAGCTGCCCAGGAGAGTCAACCACTGCTCCAGGTCCTCCCTGACCCCTTGCGTAAGGCGCACCCTGTGGTGCTTTTCATAGAGGTCCTTGGTCAACCAGGCCAAGCGTCTGGTGAAAGGCCTGCCCGTGGGAATCACTTTGTTTATGATATTGAGCATGCCCAAGAGCTGTTGGATCTCGCGCAGTGCTGCCTTCTTAGTAAGCATGGCCTCAATGTCCTACCTTAAATCCACTACCTTGACCTGGGGCAGCCTGCATACTCCCTCCATGGTGTCCGGCTCAATGCCGAGGAAGCAAAGGCATACGGCGGGACTTCCATTTTGTCCCCCCACCAGCAGCATCTTCAGCTCATCCTCTGAAGTCTCAAACTCCTGCAGTAGTGCTTCACACTTGTTGGTGTCTGCTGTACCCACAAAGAGGAAGTCGTCCACACAATGAGTACTTTCTCCCTTGGACATCTCCTCAAGTTTCCATTCAAGGAGGGAGATGAATGCTTCACAATAGACGCGGGATACGGCGCATTGCATTGGTAGGCATTTGTCATAATAGAGGTGATCATCAAAATGAAAACCCAAGAGGTTGTAGCTATCTGGGTGAACTGGAATGAGGAGAAAAACAGATTCAATATCAGTCTTCGCCAGCCAGGCTCCCTTCCCAAGTGCTTTAATCCAATCCACATCGTCCACCGTGGCATAAGACACGGAGCAACTGCTGGGGTCCAGGCCATTGTTTACTGAACTACCCGCTGGATAGGACAAGTGGTGGATTAGCCTAAATTTTCCCTTTTGCTTTTTTGGGACCACCCCTATTGCGGAAACCACAAAGTGATCCAAGTGGGGTGGGGGCTGTGAACCGGCCTGTTACTCTCCCCAGGGACACTTCCTTCACTACTTTCTGCCTTGCTACCTCCATATTTTCTGCAACTGATTTCAGGTTTTTGGACATGCAATGGCCCTAGGGGCCCTTGTAAGGGATGGGGAAACCAAAAGTGAACCCTTCCGCCAGTAGGTGCCTCTATTTTCTTCCCGAATAGTCAGGGAGTAGGTGCAGCAACCAGGCTATTTGTATGGCAGTGGGAAGAATTGCGGTGGCCCCTGGGGCCGCCCCCCAAGTCCCACACCCTTATGACCTGCTTACTGCTGCCACTTTCCTTGTCCTCACCAGGTCCTCTAACCTACAGTCGGCTGCTGGGTGGGACCTTCCGCAGATGCTGCACTTATGCTTAAGTATGCAGCTTGCCCCCATTTACATTTGTATTTATCATATTATCAGAAGGTTGTGGAGGTGGCTTGCCTAATTTTCCCCCTTGCTGGTGCCTTGCCCTGCCGCCCTGGGTGTACCTATCCTGTTTGCCTTTTCCCCCAATGGAGGGACAAAAATTATGTTGCAGTGCCCCTAAAACCTGTCTAGCTGCCACCATGTGATTTGTGAAACATTTTACATCCTGCAGATACACTGAATCCTAGGCCATGTTTGCACCTTCTCCTGAAACCCCTCATCGTATCTCAGTCACGCCCCACCCTGGTATTTTAGCTGAGCCGCGTGCAACATTTGTTCATGAAGGAATATCCCTGCTGCACTCTAGGAAAGCGTGGAGTCAATTTTCAATAGACCTCTCTACCCTGTGCCAGCACTTTTCTCTCCTATCTTCGTCCCTTTTGTTGTGCGTGGTTAGGGCTAACGCTGCCTGCCGCACCTCTAGGAGGGAAAAAATATCAATGAATTTCCTACTCCGCATCCTTTCTTTAACCTCTAAAGGGATCAGGCTAGCAAGGCCTGTTTCCCTGGCTCTTATGGGTGGTTCGCCTGGGGATGGTTGTATGTATTCACTCGCTAGTTTCCCTGTTCCGAGCCCCTGTCTCGCCCCCAAGTCATGCCTTTGTGGGGTCATATCCCTTGAGGGGGTGATCCCCTGTGCCACCCGTCTATCTTTCGCACTGTTTGACTGCTCAGTGCCCTATTGGTCCCCTAGGGCGTGGGTCGGGGTATCCTTAGAACTTGACTTCCCTGACTCTACCTCAGCGTGCTTGCCCGTCCCTGAGGGTTCCTGATTGTCCGTAATAATCCTGATTGAAGGAGCTGGTGTGCTTCCGAATGCTGTAGGAGCTGGTGGGGACAAAGGGTATTGCCCTTTTAAGCAAACTCCTGTTCCTGCCTCTTGTGACATAGGAGGAGGAGGGAGGGGCCCTGCTGACTCTCCCCAGACCCATGATGCCCGATATGGGGGCAGCAGCAGCGTCCCAATGGGTACAGAGGTGATGTCTCAGCACATTTCTGGTGGTTGGGGGTGTGTGCTCCAAAATGCTCCCACAATGAAAAATGGAGAATCAAGGCAGCGAGTCCTCTTCCCCGGCAGCTCCTCCACATCGCCAAGGAAGGCAGTGAGTCAGATATTGGCGGTCGCAATGTCAGGGGTGCCCCCTCCACACCTCTTTTGCACTGCGAAGCCTGCTGCCTGACCGCCCGATTTGCCAGTTCAAAGCATGCCGACTAATCAGTGTACCCAGAATTCACGGCCTTAAGCCTCCCAGAGGCATTGGTTACTGTTAGAAATGGGGTTTTTGGTTGGCAGTCAGGTTGCCCTCTGTCCAAGCAAGAACCCTCACTCTAGTCAGGGTAAGTCACACACAATCCAAAATCAGCCTGTGCTCACCCCCCCGTAGCTTGGCACGAGCAGTCAGGCTTAACTTAGAAGGCAATGTGTAAAGCATTTGTGCAATAAATCATACAACACCATAGCATAACACCACAAAAATACACCACACAGTGTTTAGAAAAATATATAATATTTATCTGGGTATCTTCAGGTCAAAACGATCAAAGTTGCAATATGAATTTGTAAAGATATCACTGAAAAGTGATATAAAGCGTCTTAAGTCTTTAGAAAGTAAACAGAGTCTCTTTCAAACACAAAGTACCTGGTTTCTGGTGGAAAATCTCCTCAGAGGGCCACAAAGGAAGAGGTGCGTGGAAAAAGGGTGTGTGCGTCGATTTCTCCCCAGCACACACGGACTTGCGTCGTTATTTTCCACGCGGGGAAGTCGGCGTCGTTTTCCGGCACGCGGACAGTCTCTTTCTGTGGATCGCGGGGATTACCAGATGTCCCGGGTCTGTGCGTGGATTTTCCTGCTTGTTCTTCGGCTGCGCGTCGGTCTGCGGGGCTGTGTGTCGAAATTACGATCTCACGGCAGGCGTCGCGTCGATTTCTCCTCTAGACTTCGATCTGCGGGCCTGCGCGTTGAAATTACGATCTCACAGCAGGCGTCGCGTCGATTTCTCCTCTAGAGGTCGGGCGGCGTTGTCCTTGCGAGGCCGTGCGTCGGAACTTCGATCGTCCCAAGAGCGTTGCGTCGATCAGCGTCGGAGTGCGGCGTTTTTCTCGCCGCGAAACATGTTGTGCGTCGAAATTTTCGCCGCACGGAGCGTCCAATTAAAAGAGAGAAGTCTTTTTGGTCCTGAGACTTCAAGGAACAGGAGGCAAGCTCTATCCAAGCCCTTGGAGAGCACTTTCACAGCCAGACAAGAGTTCAGCAAGGCAGCAGGGCAACAGCAAGGCAGCAGTCCTTTGTAGAAAGCAGACAGGTGAGTCCTTTGAGCAGCCAGGCAGTTCTTCTTGGCAGGATGTAGTTTCTGGTTCAGGTTTCTTCTCCAGCAAGTGTCTGATGAGGTAGGGCAGAGGCCCTGTTTTATACTAAGTTGTGCCTTTGAAGTGGGGGTGACTTCAAAGAGTCTCTAAGAAATGCACCAAGTTCCCTTTCAGCTCAGTCCTGTCTGCCAGAGTCCCAGTAGGGGGTGTGGCAGTCCTTTGTGTGAGGGCAGGCCCTCCACCCTCCCAGCCCAGGAAGACCCATTCAAAATGCAGATGTATGCAAGTGAGGCTGAGTACCCTGTGTTTGGGGTGTGTCTGAGTGAATGCACAAGGAGCTGTCAACTAAACCTAGCCAGACGTGGATTGAAGGGCACAACAAGATTTTAGTGCAAAGAAATGCTCACTTTCTAAAAGTGGCATTTCTAGAATAGTAATATTAAATCCGACTTCACCAGTCAGCAGGATTTTGTATTACCATTCTGGCCATACTAAATATGACCTTCCTGCTCCTTTCAGATCAGCAGCTGCCACTTCAACAGTGTATGAGGGCAGCCCCAATGTTAGCCTATGAAAGGAGCAGGCCTCACAGTAGTGTAAAAACGAATTTAGGAGTTTCACACTACCAGGACATATAACTACACAGGTACATGTCCTGCCTTTTACCTACACAGCACCCTGCTCTAGGGGTTACATAGGGCACACATTAGGGATGACTTATATGTAGTAAAAGGGGAGTTCTAGGCTTGGCAAGTACTTTTAAATGCCAAGTCGAAGTGGCAGTGAAACTGCACACACAGGCCTTGCAATGGCAGGCCTGAGACAGGGTTAAGGGGCTACTGAGGTGGGTGGCACAACCAGTGCTGCAGGCCCACTAGTAGCATTTAATCTACCTGCCCTAGGCACATGTAGTGCACTCTACCAGGGACTTACAAGTAAATTAAATAGTCAATCATGGATAAACCAATCAGTAGTACAATTTACCCAGAGAGCATATGCACTTTAGCACTGGTTAGCAGTGGTAAAGTGCCCAGAGGTCAAAAGCCAACAACAACCGGTCAGAAAAAATAGGAGGAAGGAGGCAAAAAGTTTGGGGATGTCCCTGTCAAAAAGCCAGGTCCAACATGACCCCCTACCAGCCTAAAGCCAGGGGAGAACAATCACTATCCTGATGTACTTCCCTGTTTGAGGCGACAGAACAAGGACCCAGGCCCACAACAGCAGGGGCATGCTCCAGTTCTTCGCCTTCCTGACTCCAATTGGATCACTCTGTCCATACTCTCAGGGTCCACTAAGCCAACCCATGGGGAACCTTTCTCCTTACCTGCGGATCCCATCTGTGCAGCACCTAACCTTACTTTGCTCACAGATGTATCCCAGGAGCCGGATAGTACCACCATGACCAACACAGTGGTGTTGCCCACTCTACCCCCGGGGTGTGACACTTGTCCCCTCCCCAGGGATAACTGTGTCCACCCGGACAGCAAGCCACAGGGATTACTGACAGCTGTCAGGGATGAGAGCCAGGCCCCAGGCCTCTCAAAGCTCTCCAACCACTGTGGCTGTGGAGAGTGGGGGGCGGTAGCCCCAGGTGCTGGGCACCCTTTAACCACTCTCCCTTCCACCAGGTCAGGGATGACAGCCTGAACCTGGTCCTCCCCTCTGGGGCTCTGTACCCTCCCTCCTGGAGCGGTACCCCCAGAGTCCAACATGGTCAGGTTGCTTACAGAAGTCGCCCTGTACCATTCCTCCACCAGTGCAGGGCTGTTAACCTGCAACTGGCCTCCAACCTGGTACCTTCAGGTTGGACTAGGGCCCGGGGTGAGGCTCCCCCCCCCCTGCCCTCCCTTCTGGGGTCCAGCACCCTCCAACTAGGAGTGGCCTCCTCAGAAGACAACATGGTAGGGGCACTGTTATCAGTAGCCCCTCCCTCCAGGTCCGGGGGGACACCCTGAACCTGGTCTTCCAGCCCAGGGTCTGTACCCTCAGACTGGATCCCTGCCTGGCAAACCAGGACTTTCTGGGAGGCACACCTACCCCCCACCAGGTCAGAGTTTAACCTCTGCACCTGACCATTCAACTCAGAGTCACCACCCTGAAGTAGAACAATTGCCTGGCACGCCAGGACTTCCTGGAGGGCACACTGACCCTCCACCAGGTCAGAGTTTAACCTCTGAACTGGGCCATTCAACTCAGAGTCACCACCCTGAAGTTGAACAATTGCCTGGCGCACCAGGACTTTCTGGGAGGCACACCTACCTCCCACCAGGTCAGAGTTTAACCTCTGAGCCTGGTTCCCCAACCCAGGGTCACCACCCTGAGGTTGGGCAATTGCCTGGCACGCCAGGACTTTCTGGGGGGCACACCTACCCCCCACCAGGTCAGAGTTTAACCTCTGAACCTGGTCATCCAACCCAGAGTCAACACCCTGAGGTTGGACAATTGCCTGGCACAGCAGGACTTCTTGGGAGGCACACCTACCTCCCACCAGGTCAGAGTTTAACCTCTGAACCTGGGTATCCAACCCAGAGTCACCACCCTGAGGTTGAATCTTTGCCTGGCATGCCAGGACTTCCTGGGGGGCACTCTCACCCCCCACAAGGGACACACCATCCCCAAGGGCCACACAAGAGTCTGGTTGGCGCAGGTCTCCCGACCTCTGCCCATCCGGCAGAGTCTGGGTTTCCCCCAAACCAGAAACGGTTTCACCTGGGTCATTCCTGGGGGGCTCTGCTCTCAGAGCTGTCCCCTGACTCTCAAGGTCCTCCACTGGGGTCTGCAACCCCCTCTCAACCCTATGTCTGGACTTCGGCACCCCCTCACTAGGAGGGGTACTGCCAGACACCAGAACTGTTGGGATGCTGGCTACAGTCACCCCCCCAAGTTCTTCTGACACTGCGGGGCTTCCCTCAAAAGGTGGCCCTACGGTACAGGCTAGGCTTCCCTCCTGGTGTTCCCTCATGGAACCCTCTAGGACCTGGGACCTACCTGGGACACTACAATCCTTTCCCACCCCACTCGGTTGGGAACCACCTAGACCACTCCCTTCAGGAGCACCGCCAAATGCCTCTTCAGACTCTCTGGTACTCACCCAGAAGTCTGCCTCCATTGTAAGTTCCCTGGGGTCAGAGAACTCACACTCCACCTGGTGTTGGCGTAGCTCTGGAAAATAAGGACCAGACATATGCTCTCCAGCAATTACATCACTCTGCCCTTCACATGTATTAACCACAGTACCCTTCACCCAACCATCCAGTAACTCAACCTTGGAAAAGCACTCTACTTCACCCTCCTGAGACTGGTGAGACAGTATCTGTCTGTCCCTGACACTCAACCCATACTCTTCTGGGATGTCTCTACACTCTATGTCCAGGACGTCCACCAGGGGGGAACCCTTTTCTCTGTCACTCTCTGCTAGAGTCAGTAAAGTGTCCCTCCCCCCAGTAGGAATATGACTCCCTGTGCCAGTTCCCCAATCCTTCTCTGGGACCCTGTGCATAACGGGAACTACCTCATACCCTTGAACTGCCTGGGGTGTGTCAACTCCCTTCTTCAAGTTGGGCACCAAATCTCTGGGCTTGTGCCCTTCTTCAGCAGTACTAGATGCAAGATTTTTGCTGCCACCATCTGAACTGGACTCAGCCCTTCCGGCCTCCAGTTTCAGCTCTTTACAGCTCAGTTCTTGAGCTGCAATCTTTTCTTCTTCCAGGGCTAAGAGACTTGCTGCCTCAGCCCTTTCAAGCTGCTCATCTAGATCTTCCATACACCGCTGTAGAGCTAGGAGCCCTTCATCTCCCACTAGTTCTCTTTCCTCATCTGAGTAGTCTTCCTCCTCGTGTGAGTAGTCCTCCTCCTCATCTGAGGGATACTTAGTCATTTGGTTTCTTGCTGCCTCTCTCTCTGCCCATCTTTCTTCCCCCCACACTATGTAGGCATGTAGCATCTCCGCCTTTGTATATCTCCTTGCTACAGGAAGGCCCCATTTTCTGCAAAGCTTCCTTAGGTCAGCCTTAGTGAGGTGGTCAGTAGGCACAAAGAATGAGTAGGTAAGCAATCTCATTGCTGACAAAGTCTTACTGGCAAGAACCAAAATCCAAAGTCCAAAATATCAATAGTATATCCAGGAGGACATCAGAGAATCAAAAGCGAAAAAGATGAAAAATCAAGTTGACCTTCAACTGTGGGTAGGTAGGGAAATACTTAGCTACTGTATGTCACTGCAGAAACACAAGTCCTATCCCACCGCTGCCACCAATGTTAGAAATTGGGTTTTTGGTTGGCAGTCAGGTTGCCCTCTGTCCAAGCAAGAACCCTCACTCTAGTCAGGGTAAGTCACACACAATCCAAAATCAGCCTGTGCTCACCCCCCGGTAGCTTGGCACGAGCAGTCAGGCTTAACTTAGAAGGCAATGTGTAAAGCATTTGTGCAATAAATCATACAACACCATAGCATAACACCACAAAAATACACCACACAGTGTTTAGAAAAATATATAATATTTATCTGGGTATCTTCAGGTCAAAACGATCAAAGTTGCAATATGAATTTGGAAAGATATCAATGAAAAGTGATATAAAGCGTCTTAAGTCTTTAGAAAGTAAACAGAGTCTCTTTCAAACACAAAGTACCTGGTTTCTGGTGGAAAATCTCCTCAGAGGGCCACAGAGGAAGAGGTGCGTGGAAAAAGGGTGTGTGCGTCGATTTCTCCCCAGCACACACGGACTTGCGTCGTTATTTTCCACACGGGGAAGTTGGCGTCGTTTTCCGGCACGCGGACAGTCTCTTTCTGTGGATCGCGGGGATTACCAGATGTCCCGGGTCTGTGCGTGGATTTTCCTGCTTGTTCTCCGGCTGCGCGTCGGTCTGCGGGGCTGTGCGTCGAAATTACGATCTCACAGCAGGCGTCGCGTCAATTTCTCCTCTAGACTTCGATCTGCGGGGCTGCGCGTTGAAATTACGATCTCACGGCAGGCGTTGCGTCGATTTCTCCTCTAGAGGTCGGGCGGCGTTGTCCTTGCGAGGCCATGTGTCGGATCTTCGATCGTCCCAAGAGCGTTGCGTCGATCAGCGTCGGAGTGCGGCGTTTTTCTCGCCGTGAAACAAGTTGTGCGTCGAAATTTTCGGCGCACGGAGCGTCCAAGTAAAAGAGAGAAGTCTTTTTGGTCCTGAGACTTCAAGGAACAGGAGGCAAGCTCTATCCAAGCCCTTGGAGAGCACTTTCACAGCCAGACAAGAGTTCAGCAAGGCAGCAGTCCTTTGTAGGAAGCAGACAGGTGAGTCCTTTGAGCAGGCAGTTCTTCTTGGCAGGATGTAGTTTCTGGTTCAGGTTTCTTCTCCAGCAAGTGTCTGATGAGGTAGGGCAGAGGCCCTGTTTTAAACTAAGTTGTGCCTTTGAAGTGGGGGTGACTTCAAAGAGTCTCTAAGAAATGCACCAAGTTCCCTTTCAGCTCAATCCTGTCTGCCAGAGTCCCAGTAGGGGGTGTGGCAGTCCTTTGTGTGAGGGCAGGCCCTCCAACCTCCCAGCCCAGGAAGACCCATTCAAAATGCAGATGTATGCAAGTGAGGCTGAGTACCCTGTGTTTGGGGTGTGTCTGAGTGAATGCACAAGGAGCTGTCAACTAAACCTAGCCAGACGTGGATTGAAGGGCACAACAAGATTTTAGTGCAAAGAAATGCTCACTTTCTAAAAGTGGCATTTCTAGAATAGTAATATTAAATCCGACTTCACCAGTCAGCAGGATTTTGTATTACCATTCTGGCCATACTAAATATGACCTTCCTGCTCCTTTCAGATCAGCAGCTGCCACTTCAACAGTGTATGAGGGCAGCCCCAATGTTAGCCTATGAAAGGAGCAGGCCTCACAGTAGTGTAAAAACGAATTTACGAGTTTCACACTACCAGGACATATAACTACACAGGTACATGTCCTGCCTTTTACCTACACAGCACCCTGCTCTAGGGGTTACCTAGGGCACACATTAGGGATGACTTATATGTAGTAAAAGGGGAGTTCCAGGCTTGGCAAGTACTTTTAAATGCCAAGTCGAAGTGGCAGTGAAACTGCACACACAGGCCTTGCAATGGCAGGCCTGAGACAGGGTTAAGGGGCTACTGAGGTGGGTGGCACAACCAGTGCTGCAGGCCCACTAGTAGCATTTAATCTACCTGCCCTAGGCACATGTAGTGCACTCTACCAGGGACTTACAAGTAAATTAAATAGTCAATCATGGATAAACCAATCAGTAGTACAATTTACCCAGAGAGCATATGCACTTTAGCACTGGTTAGCAGTGGTAAAGTGCCCAGAGGTCAAAAGCCAACAACAACAGATCAGAAAAAATAGGAGGAAGGAGGCAAAATGTTTGGGGATGTCCCTGTCAAAAAGCCAGGTCCAACAGTTACTCCCTCTGGAAGCATTTGTTGCTGACCCCTTAGTGGTCCCCCGTGTGGGCCGGCCTGTGACTGTCATGATAAACCAGTAGGCCCACCCATTTATTGTTAGGAAATTGGGTCTCTAGTCTGTCCCCCACCAATGTTTAAGGGCCAGTGATGTGGCAGAGGAAGAAAAGGTGATGTGTGTGGACTAAATATATGCAGGGCACTGTGCCCAGAAACTCTTTTTCTTTTCCATTTCAGCATTCAATTTCGACCCCATAAGGCAGAAACGTTGAGTATCCCAAACAAATTATTTTATGGTGTTTCTGGTTTGTTAGAGATACGTTCCTAAATACGTAATTAAATCAGGTGCAGAATTCAGCTTTACAATGTGTATCCTACCCCAAAGGGAAAGTTGTGTGCCCACCTATGAATATCCATTTTCCTTCAATCAAGCAAGGGTCTTCTATATGTCATCCACCATTGCGCTGTTGTAATATCTGTTGAGTAGTGACCTGTTAATCCTTCATTTTATAGGATGATATATGATTTTGAAATTCTTTCATGATATAACATGTTTTCCTTTTGACTCATGCTATCACAGGTCGTGGTGGCATTGCATAGCACAGCCTTATTGGTTTGAGTGTGTATGGTATGAATGGTATGCCTATTGTTGGTGAGTGTGATATATTTTGGTGTCAGGTTGGGGGGGGGGGGTTCTCTGTTATATCATTTTGTGATAATTGTTATATATCATGATTGGTTATGAATTCTAAAATAAAGAAAGAAAAATATTCAATGGATAAATAATTGTTGTTTTGTTTGTATAATGAGTGACTCAGTATATAGGGCTTAATTTTGGAGGTGGGTGGTTTCTCTGCTTTTTATTTCTTTTCTGTCCCTGTCACGATTCAGTATTAGCTCTTAGTTTCCCAGCAGCCCTTTTGCTCATATTGGGCACAATTGAGTTGACATAAGGTAAAAAAAACATGAAGCACAAACCCATAGTCCCCTAAGGTTACTGCTACATGTATGCTACCCGATCTCTTTTTGCACGTGTGCAGTTCAGCTTTTTTGTCTTAGTTAGGGAGAAACATTGTACAAAGTCTCTGTAACAATGAAGGCTTCTTTGGTTTTGACTGTACTGACGTGGGTAGTTCGAAGGAGCGCCTATGTAAGTGAGGAGAGATTTTGCACTGGGTATTTGCTCTTTTATGAGGAACGTGTGTTATCCATTTCTCTGCCATCAACACAAAGATATAGTGTAACAATGGCAAGCTTTATCCTGCCACGTTAGGTTAATATCTAGTGCCATAATTTGGCAGACTTCAGCATGCATCCTAGATGCAGTATATTATGATGAGAGGAGGTACTCCAGTAGATAATGGAAGAAAACATGATTTGAGAAACATATATATTCAATTCTTCTGCATTACTTTTTATGACTGGCATTGGATGCGTTCTGACATCTGAGTTGTCCATAACGTGGCTGAGGAACAAGTCAGTGGTAATTATGTTAAGAAATAATAAGAAAATTGTGCATCGATTCCAGGTCATCTAAAGATTCTCTGCGAAAAGCTGTTTTGCTTGTCTTCGAATTCAATTTCATGCTAGGGTAATTGCCTGTCTCTTTCTCCATAGGATTTTTTAAAGACCTATTCGGCTGATCAATTCCGAATGTTTTGTCTTCGGTGCAAGTATAGATCAGGTACGGAAAATCTGCTTTAAATGGGCCTGTTCTGTCGGGTACTGAGTACCACCACTACTTCATTTTGAGGGAAGAATGCCTGCACTTCTCAGAAGAGCTGTAATACTTTTAATTGGAGAGTACTGGCACTTGTCAGAAACAAGCAGATACTTTAATATATAGTAGCTTCATTTCTAATTTTCAAGCACGTATAAGGGTTTACATTCCCCTGAAGCAAAGGAAGGGAGGGGCCAACAATTCACCCCCTCCCTTGCCTCCAAAGTAGTGCAGGTAGTTGTCAACAGCTATTCGAGTTAGTAATACTGTTGTTATCATCTTTAAGGTATGAAGTGCTGTTCACTCTTTTAGTTGCACTGATTTTATTATATTTTCAAGCATATTGTAACGTGAGAAGTTCTTGCTGTCATACGTTCACAATTTATTTCAGGGTAATTGATCCTACAAAGAGGTCAAACAACATATTGTCAGATCTGAATAAAATACAATAATTAAATATATTGGAAAGAAACAGAAATCAGTGCTCCATAACATCTATCTGGCAAAGTTTGAGGGCAGGTAGGAGGAGTGAATTCTTGGCAAATAACAACCACAGTCAATGTGAATCATATTCAATGCCTAAATTTACCTTTATGAACTTTGTAACTTACCCACACACATTGCAGTGAGAAGTTGCCTCTTGGCACAAACTCCATTAATGCAGTTGCTACGTAATGGCAGTATAATTGAAAAGATGGTCGAGCAGCGAGGAGAGCCTAAAGTTGTAAAAGGGGGGATTAAGACAGAGACAAAAATATTAAGGACACTTACAGGGATAATGCAGGCCCGTGGGTAACTGTGAAAATGTTTGCAAATGGTATTTACACTAGTTTTAGCACTCGGTAAGGTACTTAATTTTCAAGCCTACAAGTAGACTCTTGTTTTTAATTACACTTTATTTCACATATAGATGTTAATGCTAAAAATGCTACAGAAAAATGCAAATATCTGCCCTGTAAATTGGTTCGATCTATTTGAAATTATTTTATGTAATCACACAATAAAATACTTCATTTCATTTCACTTGTTGAGTGAAGATCACATGTGTTTTTACTATCTACTTCACTGCAAGATTGCATCCCGCCTGAGAGCACACAGTATAACTAGAGCTACCCTTATTTGTTTTTATGAACCTCTTACTACCTCATAGGTCTAACTGATCTCTTAGAATGTGCATCATAAAAAATGTAATTAGAGTGCTATTGCATACTTTGGTTGTGTTGTATCTCAGTGCATGATATCAAGAATTGCATACACAGCTTTAGTGTCATTGTGTATTGTATTTTTATATTTTTATGATGTATTTTATGATCCATATTTATGTAAACGAATAAAGATTAAAGCTCAATTGATTGATATACAGGAAAGAGGTCAGTCAACAGTCATGGGGGTTCTAAAGTTCAGCCAAGATAATGATATTCAGAAGGTTGTATGTAAGTTTATATAGGATTGAGATCAATGGCTTAGTTTGGAAACATTAAAATGGATAGGTCCCTCTTGAACTGTCTGGTGTGACCAATGAAGATCTGGCACTATACAGAAGACTTTGCTGCGATCGTTGGAATGGTAAGAAAATAGAGTTTTGCAAAGCTCCAATAGTGTAACATGAACCATTTAATTTTCAGCTAGTTTACCCTTTATGGTGCTGCTGATGGAGTTGCCATGATAGCCAGAAATGTGGACCACAATTTTTAGCACGCATTGGCAAAGCCAATAGGTTTGACATTGCCCATCTCTGTTTTGGCAGTTCCTGGTTTGTAATGGCTTTTGCAAAACTTTGTTTGGGAAGCTGCCTGAAGTTTGTTATTCTTGAAAAAGATGATTGACTAAAGGCAAAAATGTTTTTTGGTTTAACAGTGCACGCTACCAACGTACTCATTGGGCCTGTAGGGAACTACATTCTGTGTGGATGTGCTCCATGTAAAAGGGCAGCATACTGTAACTCATAAGGGAGTCTGCCAATGGGGTGAGGCGTTGCCCTTTGACGCATCTCAAGTAGGTTGGAGAAAAATGGGAATGATGAGATGTGGTTAAAAAAACCTATAAGTCAATATGTAGTACACATAATTTTAGCAAAATCAAAAGGTCTTGGCAAACACAAACCTAAGGAAGCCGATCATGGTACCATTGGCTGCCATCCTCTTGGTTTTGAGAAAGAAAGAGGGATTCAAAAAGAAAAGAATGAAGGAAGGAATGCAAGAAAGAACACAAAGAAAAATAGAAAGAAGGGGAAAAAAAGTATAGGAAGACAAAGAAGGAAAGAAAGACGAGAGAAAGGAAGCAAGAAAGAAGGAATAAAAACAGTAAAAAGGAAGATAGAATAGAAGGAAAAGAAAGCAAAAAAGGAAACAAAGGAGAAAGGAAGGGGATAATGGAAAAAAGAAGGCAGTCAAGAGTGTAGAGATGGAATCTAGAAAAAAGGAATGAAGGAAGGCAAGACAAAATGAAGGACGGCAAGAAAGACACAAGGATAGGAAGACATACAGAAAGAAGGAAAGAGGAAGGAAGCAAGCAAGAAGGAATGAAAGCAGTACATAAAGTAAACAAGACATAGAAAAGGGAAAAGAAAGCAAGAAAAAAGGGAAAAAGAAATGCAAGAGAAGAGGAATGAACGAAAGAAGGAAATCAAGAGCGTAGGGATGAAAGCTAGAAAGAAGTAATGAAAGTAAGAAGGAATTCATGAAAGAAGCAATTAAAGCACAAAAGGAAAGCAAGAATGCAAGAGAAAGAAAGCAAGAAACAAGGAAAGAAAGAAAAGAAAGAAGTGAAAGCAAAAAGGAAAGCAAGAAATAATGACAGAAAAGGAACAAAGACAAAAGGAATGAAAGGAAAGAAAGAAAAGGAATGAAGGAAATGTAGAACAAAGAAGGAAAGAAGTAAGGAAAGAAGGCAAGAAAAACTGTTCCAAGTTCTGCAGCTTAAACACGAAAGAGGCTGTTTTTCTTCTAGGGCGGAGTTTATTAAAGAACCATTTGTCAAATTAAATCCAGAATAAACATGTTCTAAAGAAGTGTCTGTAAATGAATTCACATGTATAATATTAGAGCTTTCAATAACTTTATACAGAACACGTTCAAATGAAGACAATCTGTGATGCTGTGAAATACCAGCAGTCAAACAGTAAACAAAGGACTCTCAGTAAGGAATTTACAACGGCATTGGCAGGGGACAGGAATTGATGAAGTGTGGAATGCGCGTGTGCCCACTCTCAGTAGCCTATAGGCCTTCTGCACCTTCACTCCAGAATGAGAATCAGTAGTGAGGACCCTCCCCTTGGAAGAAACCCTATGTTTGCATTGAGGAGGTTGTCATCTGCGAACTTAAGTATCACTGCAGGTAGATGTTTTCTATTGAAGCCTTGTCCCCCATATTATTTACCCTTTTCTTCATTTGTACAGGTCCGGTTGTTCCACAGGTGCAAAACTCCTCCTGTACCTCCTTTGTGACCTCCAGATTAGCCATTGTAGACCATTTTAACAGGACATTTGTCCATGGACCACTGTGTATTCGCTCTGGCAGTCACCTGTTTCGCAGTTTCTTTGGAGGTTTTTTGCAAGTCTTGCACCACTTCCATGATCAGCTTTTCACTGTGTGATGGTTCTGTGGCACTGGACTTTGACAGAGAGTCAGCAGTCAGTTTGCAGTTTTCAGAAGGCAGCAGGAACCTCAAATTAAAAGAACCTTACTGACCATTTTGTTCTTCCTTCTCTTTTGGTGGGATCTTCAAAACCCCTTATGCGTTGACACTGCAACTTTTGTCCCAATTATGGCCAGGCATGCCAGATAGTAATTAGGGTGAGGGGAACTTCAAAAGTGTCTTTGCTTCACCACTGATCTCTTCAATGACCTATACAGTTTACCCATGCTTCTGTGTTCCCAGACACAGCAGATGCAGAACCCTTCCTCATGCTGATAGTTCACAGCCCAGATCTGGTTGGGGGGACTGAAGGGAACAATGTATAGCCAATATCTCATCTGTAATAGGAAGGCACTCTTGCCTTTTTTGGCTGCCCACTCCTGTGGAACCCTCTGCAACAGCCGTCTGTGGCAGATATGCTTCCTGCACCACTGGATTGAGTGTAGCGGCCGCACCTCATCCCTTTGCCCCATCATGAACTCTAGACCTCTGGACAATGGAGTCTCATCTGAGCTCCAAGGATTTGTCTTCCTCGTTTAAGTTGCATAAAAGGGACTGTAAGGGTCATGTTCATAGAAAATCATCAGTGGTTTCTAGTGGGCATGTGTTTAAGGGCCAGGTTTGAAACTATAACTGCCTTAGATTACAGTAGCCTTTATTGATAATTTAATGACTGAGTGGTAAACCTGGCCTCCACTTACAGCCTGTGTAGAGCTTTTAAAGCTAGATTGCCATGATCTGGTCTCATTGAGTTCAGACACACTATGGCAGTATTATTTTGAAATTGATTTATTTGTTTTATGATATTGTTTGATACTCCTCTGTAAAACCCGTTACAATAATAAAGGCATCCCAATTTGGGATGGGAGTGTCCCCTGCATGGCTTTGAGCAAGCACTCCAGCCCTAAGTTATGCAAATGCCAGTGGCCACACTAATCCTGATTTTTAATGCCCAGTACGAACAACAGTTGTACAAGTGGTGTCTGGAAGAGCGCACTAAGCGTGCCATACTTACTGCATGTGACTGATGTCCATATACCAGTGATGCTGGTGGTGGTGGCAGCATACCGTTTTTCTTAATCAGTGGTACCAGGGAGAATCTTTTTCTTTGCTCTTAATAATCCGCAACTAATCAATTGTCTGCTTCTTAATAATTTTCCACTGAAGAGATAGAACCAGATCCTCGAACTGACATTGCATGTGCATTGGAACATGAAGTTATATGGCAGAAGAGTGAGTGGTATGTGAAAAGTGAAATTAATTTTGGATTGTCCTCAGTAAAGCATGGCATAAGTTGGAGGCTTGGTCACAGCCTCCTTGCCCAGCAAATTATATTGCTGGCAATCCTGAGGCTTTTGACATGCATGAGACATTGGGTGGAGTTGTATATGGTTGACATGTTGGTGAATCATGATGATGTTATTAGTGAATAGAGCCCCAAGGGACTTCCTGCAGAGTTTAGCAATGACAAGAGACGCTGTGGAACAGTACGGGACTCTGAAGGTGATAGTGATCTTCTGGAACCTGGAGGTGCCCATGTGAACAAACTGGTGTCAGTTGAAAGGTAGCTGGAGAACCAGTGAAGGACATTGTCAGTGAATACCAGTTCCAGTCTTAGACTCCAAGGTATGGATGAGGGTTGGATTGGTAAACTGTGTCAAAGTTAGTTGAGAGGTCTAGCAGTATCAAAAGACAGGGTCATCATCATCTGTGGTCAGGAGGCTCTCATCTTTAAAGTATAGTGGTGTTTGACATGCTGGAGAATGATCTGAAGCCAGATTGGTAATCATTTAGGAGATGGTTAGCACTGAGTTGAACATAAAATGCTTTTTCAATGATCTTGGTGATGAAGGATAGGTAAATGATGGACCAGTAGTTGGCGACATCATCAGGGTCTCTTAAGAGTGGGAGAAACTGACCTGTCTTTAGAGCATCTGGGAAAATGCCTTGTGTTGGGAGTCATTGACAATGGTGAGTAGGTATGATTGAGCTTCCCTGAGAGAGCTTTAATGAAGGATGAGGGCAAGACCTCATCTTCTTAGGAAGTGGCTTTGAGTGAGCTGAGTATGACAGCAAGATCTGTGAGAGGCACAGCTTTGAAAGATGACCATTGTGGGATTCTATGAGAAAGGTGGGTGGGGGGAGGAGAAGCAGGTTTAGTGTTGTGAATGCGCTGGTGGATCTTTTGTATTTTAATTTTTTCACTGAAGAATTGGTTGATGGCATTGAACTTGTTTGTGGAGTGTGGTATAGGTGGATCAGGCATGGAGTGGAGGCAGTGCTTGATTGTCTTCTGTTGGTGACTTCTTTGATAGTATGCTACTTTGCTTTGTGTGATGTGATGAGCAGTCTGCGTGTTGCACTGAGAGAGTCCTCAGGAGTTCTGTATTTCTTCCCCTTTCTTTCCTGTCTGCAGGGTCTTTAGAGTACTACAGTGCTGAAGGTTTTGGTTTGCACTTGTTTGTTTTTATTGAAGCGTGGATCTTCTAATAGTTTTTGAGAAAAGCATTGAAGTCATTTTGAAGGATGTTGGCATCCGATGAGGAACTGCCACAGTGACAGATCAGTTCATGCATTAGGTTCTCTATGTACAAGACTTTTATGGATCTGAAGGTTTTGACTTCTCTTTTTGGTTGACCTAGTTGTGTTGCCAGGATGCTGAGCAGGGAGATTGGGATGATGAGATGGTCAGTTTAGTCCAGGAGTATGGGTGGTTTGCATTGGATTGTTGGTGATGGTGAGGTGACAAAGTCGAAGTTGTGGCCTTTGGAGAGTGGTGATGTTCTATATTGTGTTGAATGTGTCAGTGAGGTCGAGGAGGGTGTCTCTTGTGTTTTTTTAAGTTTGTGTTGTCTGGGAGGTTGAAGTCATCCAAGAGGGCGATGTGTGTGTTGGACGGATGTGATGGTGAGATGCTATGAGAATTCATCAATAAAGTCCTTATTTATGCCAAGTATTCTGTAGATGAATGGTGCTAGGTGAGGTGGTGGTCTGAGTTGCAGAGAGTGGGAATTGATATGTTAGCAGCTCCATGGAGTTGAGTGTCATGTGCTTACCAAACAGGAGGCCTTATGGATAGCAGCAAGGCCTCCTCTTTTCTTATTTTCTTGGTCTACACGATAGATGTTGTAGTCTGATATGCCTCTGCTTCAGGCAACAAGTATGTCCTGGTTGTGTTGGATCACGTCACCAGGTATGTGCGGAGGTACCTCTGAGAAGCACAACCACTAAAATTGCTCTCTCTTGATTTGGTTTTCCAGCACAATGATTTCATTTCATCCTACATCAGAGAAACTAGTTAGTGTGACTGCCCACTTTTCCATGGTGAACCACCCGCAGACCTTTGGGGTGATGGAAGGCTTTGACAGGACCCTGAAGAGCATGATAGGAATTGGATCTCAGAACCTCGTGAGTCAGTGGGATCATGCACTGCTATGTGTCATTCTCCTACCAGGTGATTCCACAGAAGGGTGTACAGTTCAATCCCTTCGACCTTCTGTTTGGGATCCCTTCTCATTACCCACTAACCATAGAGGGGGCTGGGAAGGAACTCCTGAGTCCCCTTTCAAAGGACACAGTGGATTATGTGATTGGACTGAGGAACTAGATGGCACATTACATGAACAAGGGTAAAAAGAAAACTCAAGTCAATCGAGCTAATGAAGGCATGCTATGATCAGAAAGCAATGCTGGTTAGGGACCACGAGAGTCGGAAGGTATTAAACCCATTTACCCCCAAGCTTTGGAGAACAGATGGTGTGTATACAGCATGGTCCAGAAAGTGTCTTAGGTTAAGACACAAATCCAGAAGGATGTTCCACATGAACAGCTTAATCAATACTTTCAGAGAGACTTCATAGTAAACATCCTGGCAATGGCAGAGGAGGTTGAGGACAGTGAGCCTCTCCCTGACCTGTTGCACAGTAATGGGAAAGTTGGCTCTCTAGATGGGGTGAACTTTGCCCCTTATGTGACACCTAGGGAGCAGGAAAATTGTAAGGATGTTTTGTGATGGAATTCTTAATACAGTACAGGTAAAAGGAAAATTGTGTATGAATCACAAAACACCTTTTGGCTGGCTGTGCTTTTGTAGACATTATGCAATATTTGTGAATACAATTGAAAGAATACTATCATCAAGTGGAATGGTTTCAGAATTTGGACAATCAAATAAAATAATTGCATCTGAAGCAGAAAGACTGGCGGACTTTTTGATTTATATTCTCTCAGAAAACTTTAAATTAGATTTTGGGAGGGTTTGCAGACCTTGCTGACCACAGGATTGGCACCCATCTATGTTCAAAACATAGACATGAGGGTGAGCTTGTCTGCGGAAAACATGACATATGGAATTTATAACCAGATCCATGATGCATTAAGACAGAAGTTACCAAATTATTGTGCCTAGGAGTAATTGAGCACTCCTGTAATCCGTGAGTCTGCCCAGTGTTATTTGTTCCATAGCGAGGGTAAGCAGGCTTAAGCTTTTGCATGTATTTTGGGCACTCACTGTGTTGACCAAAACTCACACTCATCTGATTCCCTGGGCTGATGGTCAGCCTGAAGGCTGTCTGGTGCTTGAGCTCATTTTGTGTGACAGGTGTATACAAGAACTTTATGGACAGCTATAGGAAAATAATTTCTCCGCTGATAAACCTGTTTTAAACAAACAAACAAAAAAATGTGATTCGGCTTGCAAAATGGTAGAAGTGCGGAGCCTCCACCCTGAGTGCAGAGACTCCACAGTCATAAATATACTACTTGTAACTTACCTTTGTGAATAGCAAAAAATAGTAAACTTAAACAAAAAGTGAAAGTTCACCTTTGTGAATCAGCCCGTGTGTCTAAGATTGCACCCAAATAGTGTATCTTTTGAACTGGAGTGGTTTTCAGATTGACTTGCAGACCCCGGCTGCAAAGGGTGTTTGAACCTTTTAGAAAGGGTTTAGAGCATCTTCTTACGTTGCAAGCTTTGTTAACCAGTGATCTTGATAGAGGAAGATGAAAATCTTCTGCCTCCTGAGAAATGCTGAGACAGCGGACATACATGTCAGTAAAGTTTGTGGTGCCAACTTTAGACCAAATGGATGATCTTGAAATGGAAGTGATCACTGCCTACCACAAACATCAGGACTTTTTGTTGTTTTTTTATCAGGATGTGGAAGTGGGCATCCTGAAGATCTATTCCATACATCTAGTCCCCTAGATGTAATTGATGGTAAATTTGTTGTAAAGTTATCCTGAACTTCTTTCTCTTTATCCATATGTTTGTAGCCCTGAGGTCACGTATATGTCTGAAATCTCGATTTGCACTTTTTTTTTTCAAACAGAAATTACCAAGAATAAATTCCTTTTATGCAATGAGGACCTCCTCCACAGCGTTTTTCTGAAAAGGTGTTCACCTCCATTCGGAGTAACTCTCAGTGATACTGAGAGGACTTGGGCAGGAGGAGAGAATATCCATTACGAACAATAATCAGGACCCTTTTGTATTTTGTTTTTTTCTGCCACTCTTCTTGGTGGTTTACATTACTTCCCCTAACTGAAGTGACTAAAGGAGGGTTAGGAGGAGAGGAAGAAGTCACTGTTTCAGAGGTGGCTTCCATGCGATCACAGATGGTTGCTGGCTGACTCTTACCTTCAAGGACTTTCTCTAATGGTAGGGTTGCCTCTGCTCCTGCTGCTGTTTTTGGTGCGACCATTAAGGGGTTTGAACCCTTTGATGAACGTAGGGCGTATCACATGGCCTGTAAAGCCTTCTGTACTCCTTTTCCTCCCCATGCCGATATCTTTCAGGGTCTCTACTTCTGTTTTCATTCAGTACCCTTAACCATGTGAATGATAAATGAACATGAAATTTTACGAAAAGGAAAGATTCAGGACTTACCATCGTGCCTCTGGTTTGAGACCAGTGATTCATAGCTGGATGAACTAGATCTCAAGCATAACCCAGGACAATATTCATAGGCTGCTAAATCAGAGCAATTTGCTGCAGCGCTGATAACCTATTTCAGTGACTTTCTAAGGTTTTTTAGTATTAAGTCAGAAATTATTACTATACCTAACTATAATGTCACTTTACTCTTTGTTTTTGTTCTGTGAATTTCTAGGCTATTTGTAACATAAAGTAATAGATTATTACCATATCTTACTATACCAACCGTGTTCCAAGCACCCAAACCCCTTCCTGCCCCATTCCTCCCCCCCCCCCCTTCAGTCAACCGCCATAGTTGAGCAAAGACACGCACCAATCTTTTTTTCTCCAGTGCCGTGTATCTGTGGATCCCCTTAAAATTTACATCAGGGGTGGGGGGGTTATGCTCAGTGGCGCAGTCGATCCGCCGTTTCACAGAAAAACAATAAAAATTGTTTAAGGTGGATTTCACTGTGCTTGTTTGCACCCTGGGAGCACGCTGTTGTAGCTAAAGTACAGATGAGGCATCTAGAGCTTACCTTGCGCCAACACAGAGGCAATGGTTGTCCATCTGCAGTATTCCACAACGAGGAAATCGAGCGGGGCTCCTGCTGCCGAGAGACCAGTTAAAGCCTAAACTATCAAAGCAACAAGAATCATTTTCACTGAAGACCGCAGGCAAGCGAGCACTAGAAGTCTGTGCTGTACTGAGCTTTCTAGGCTCGGCAATATCAGTGGAGTCTTTGGCGGCAGGAAGCAGAGTGTGCATCTACCTCTGGCAAGATACTTATGACATCTGAGGGACAAAGGGAGATTAGATGGAGATAGGAGACAGTGAGGCACTGCCTGCAGGAGCAGTGTGTGGGCTGGTGCTGGGCGAGTTCTGGCACACCACAGGAATCCCACGCCACCTAGAGGCAGTAGGAAATAGCCTCCTTTACAAACACATTGGAAGGCCTCATCATACAACAGTCACAGGAGTCCCCTCTAAAGTAAGTGATGTCCGCAAGATGACACAACTGCTGAAGAGAAAAATTAAATCCCTTTCTTTTTGGACATAAGCCTCGAAAAACACTGTGTAAAAGCCAGATACGTGTTTCTGAGACTCCTGGAGATTGTAGAGAGAAAGATCCCCGCCCTCTCTATTACTAGCGATTTCATGGATGCACTGAACTGAGTTAGGGAAGATGACCAAATATATTTGGACACGTGATATCAAGTGGGATACTGTGCTGGCCTTTGGCTATTATTTTGTGAACCCTTAGAGGACAGTGGTCTTTGAGAAATGTGAACGAGGGCACAACAAATGGTAAATGATGGCATCTTCTGTGGTTGATTGTTGTTTGCATGCCTTTCGTATTTGCAGTTCAGGACCCTGATTGTAGTTTGGTCTCTGCAGATATGCTTTATTGTGGAGGAGAACTTTATGATGATGGCCATTGGAAATCATAAGAGCATGAAATTGTGTTTAGGATAACTAAAGTTAATTTTCTGTTCCTGCTAGAATCTATTGAAGTCTGGGCCCATGTCAGTTGACTGTTGTGCTGCTCATCTGAAGTAAATCTGATTTTAACACGGCGTTTCATATGTTCTGAACAGAATCTCACGAAGTTTATCTTATTGTTTGTACAAATGAAAGAAGGTTGTTGAGACAGGATGTTCCCTACAGGTTTTTGCAAGAGTGCACCCCTTCCCTGAGGTACCCAGATTCTGGGGTTTGACTGAAGAGTAGTCTTTGTTGAGTTTGGTTGTGTTTTCTCTTTGTCGCTCCACATATTGGATTAAAGCCCAGGCCTTGGCACACAAAGACATAATTTATGCTGTTGACTGCCTGCGCTGCTGAACATGAAGGAGTAAACCTGGGAACCAACCAGATTAATGTGCACGTGCACTTATATGTCACCTGAAAGCTGGTACCTAATAGAACATATTGCTTGAAATTAAACAGACTTTACTATTACCTGACTTGTTGAGGTATCATGGTATGTCTCCTGCTGATAAAAACTGAACCAGTAGAAGCATGAGATCACAACATTGCCTTTATCACAATTATGTGACACCTGTACTGTTATCAATAAGAGATCTCCTGCGATATCAAAATGATGGAGTTTGGAAGTAACACGTTTTACATTTTGTGTTGAACGGGTTTTGGTGAGGGAGGGAAGTTATTATTGTTGTTTAGAATTGAGGCGGGACTAATAAAGTAAGTATTTTCTACTGCAGTCTTTGGCAGTTGATAGTCAGTGGCACGTAAGTGCTTGCATAGGGCCTATTTAAATGCCATCGGTTGCCGTATTTATATATGAAAATGAGACGGTGCGAAGTTTCTTTCTAGCTATTTATTTTTGGGAAAAATTTAACTTAGAAACCAGGTTTATGTGCAAAATCTGCTGCTCGTCAGAAAACTGCTGAGAGAAAGTATTAGTGACCAGTTGCATTGACGAGCGTGATGATGCAGTGATGCAAAACTGATAAAGTGTAAATTTGGTGCCCTTTAACATCTTATTTTATTTGAACAAAGATTTGGAGTGTGTCCCACTGTCCCCAAAGGATGAAAATAATAATACTAAACAACATTTTTTCGCTAAATTCTTAAAAGTTCATTCCCATGAAATGCTACCACACATCTTCACAGAATAAATCTCTATTGATGTCTGAATTTGAAGGATACAATGTGCATAATTCTAAAATATCAAGCTACCGTAGAGTTTTTGACATCAGACAGCTTGATACAACCTGTTAGCGTAGTTACTTGTACTTATGTCTTTTACCAGTCTTACATTAAGTGTGAATTGTGTATTTTCGGAGACCGTAATTGACAGAATATTCACCCGGCGTGAGCTCGGAGAAAGCAGATACCAGCGTACAAAAAATTCGACCCAGAGTCCCAAAGGCAGGGTCGATGTAGTGTGCCTGAGTACGTCATTTACAACCGTGGACCTTCCACTACATATGTAGATTTTTCTGTTCTAGCGGCACCTATTGGAGGAGTAGCGGCTGTTGAGAGGGGGGGGGGGGCGTCCCCCTTTTCAATTGGGCGAACACAGTCTTATGTGGGTATTCGTAAATAATGCAGTGCCTTTCTCACTGTCACCGTCACTTGCGGCCTAGCGTATGTGGTGCACTAAATATGTGATAGTGTATGGGTGGGTGAGTGAAAGGAAGTTTTCAAATGGGAACATGTTTTCCACTTCAAAATAAAAATGTGAAATTCCACAAACCCTATGCAACTAACCTTTCTGCTGTGCAGACAGTCTTTTACGGTTTGTAGAAATAGGTCCATGTCATGGAAGTCATAAAAATATAAGTCTTTCGTCTTAGGCCTGTCAGACACATCTTTGAACCATGTAAAATGTTATATTCATGTGCACGTGTAGGCATCCATTTACATAAGTGAAGATTCCTGTTTTATTTTTGACTCGAACTCAAAGCACTGCATTATTGTATGTTTATCAGTTAAGTACTGGGCCACAAAGAATGAAAATTGTTTCTTGTCATAGGTTGTCACGTGTAATTATTTTTTTAGTCTCTACGTAGAATCTATTTTTTTCCACAACATTGAGACAATTGTATTTTCTTAGCTGTGGACTTCAGCGATGACAGCATGAATGAAGCAAAAAGCACACTTAGCACGATTTCGTCATTTATGAATGATGCAAATGCATACATGAAAGGTCAGCTGATGTGCCATCCTGTTAGAGAAGATCTCCTATGGGAAAGGTGAGTCCTATTTGATCAAAAACTTTCGTGCATACGTTTCTCTGTGTGAATAAATTCGTTTTTAGCCTGTTAAAATGAAAAACGGCATTAAAGGATATCTAGGATGGAACTAGTTTTCTGTCGAACATTTGTGTTTGTTTGCGTTTGACTCCATAAGTGCGCCAGGTATGCCCAGACGTGGGTCCCGGGCTCACTATGCCACTGGATTAAAGCTAGCCCGGCTGATGAAGGGTGATATCCTGAAACCGGTCCCAGGATGCTTGTTTCCATTCCAGGGAGGAGCTGGCCTGGCAGTTCTCTGTCCCTTGGTTCCTTGACCGTTTTGGGGTCAAGCCTCACCATCCCCTTATGACTCTTCAGGGTTGCTCCAGGAAGTAGACTTTGCTGCCTCTGTAGGGACATTTCAGACCAGTTTACACAGTGCAATACACCCTGCCTGCTCTGAATGTATTTATCTCCACAGTGGAACAGGCCACACGGCTAGAAAACGAAGAGGTAGACAGGATCTTCAGGTCTCGGAAACAACCGTCCAACTCACTAAGTGACTAAAAATAAGTTCAGGTGGCACAATGTAACAATCTCTGGTTGGACTTTAACACCTGACTCTGGCTCTCTTTAATGTAATAATGAGTGTTCGCTCCCTCCATCTTCTATCACCGGGCAAATTCTTGAGAGTGATGGCCATGCCTTTGACCCCCCCACAAGCCCCGACAAATGCATTACTCCAGTGGTACCTTTTCTCCCCTTACTAGACCCCGTTAGTACAGTGATCCCAGTTGATTACTGCTTTGTCTGGAAAGTTGATTCAATGGAACAGGTCTCAAATTGCTCTAAGCACTTGTTCCACCGCCAACCTGAGCTCAGTGATGATCTGGGGATGCAGTGCCCCACTGACAAGGATAGTGGCCTTTGCCGATTGTTGCTATTTCTTCTGAAGTTTAATTCTTTATAGTGAACTTTGAGTACCATGCTTAAGACCTTGAAAATGGTTCTGGTCATCATCACCACTTGGAAGTGATCATGGTCCTTCACCCAAACATTCTGACATATACATTTATTAAGCAGTTGATAAAAAGAGCCATTAAATTGTAAAATGAAACAAATACATTTCAGTATCATAAAAATATTCTGCAAGCTATAAAAGCAGTAATTAGATTGAGGTTTTCACCAGATGCACACACAAGAGTCAGACTATATTAACTGTTTAGTCTGCGTTGTTGGTGTTTGGGTCAAAATTGACCAATAAACACAAATAAAATGATTCTGACGCAATAATACTTATTAGAAAACGTTTACAATTAAAAAAAGAACGCAATGTTTAATGTCAGTAGAATAAATCTGCCTCGCAGTTTAGCATATAATAAAAACATCAAATGCATCGCTGTTTATATGAGAACAGTGGCAAATTGACAGTACTTTAAGTTTCATCATCAAGTTTTATTTTATTTGATGCATAGTTAACAAAACCAATACATCACATCTTTCTATCTAATACAAAAATATATCTAAATCATAATATATATAATTTTAAATATCAATCTGTAACCCCTAATATGCATAAAAATAATTTTATTTATGAAATTTCCTTATAGGTAGCTCGTACATTACTTTAACATTTTCCCCAATTAAAAAAACAATAATTACGTTCTACTAGGGGCCAAGGATAGTACCTCAGGGCAAAGATAGGTTAAAATCGGAGGCACAGTGAAATTGTTCACCGTCAATAAATATTTCTCAGGCAGACTATGAGATATAAGTATGCTTGCACTTTAGTTCTAGTAATTATTTAGATTCTTTTAAAGCGTATCTTGAGACGAAGAATAGTGATCAAAATTTTCTGGCGTGCTTAAAATACGTTTACCCCCCAAGAGTGGAAAAATAATCCTCTAAAAAGCTAAGCCAAGGGATGCCATTGCCTTCACCCCTTCGCTGCCAGGCCTTTTCCCCTCCTGTGCCGAGACTTTTTTTGGCTATTTGGGGCAGTTTGCGCTTAGGCCCTCACAACGTTTTGTTCACATAAGCTACCCACGCCAAATTTGCATCCTTTTTTCCAACATCCTAGGGATTCTATTGGTACCCAGACTTTTTTTTTTTTTAAATGGGAAAAATGGGCTGCAGACTGCGGCTCGTGTTTTTCTTCCCTGTAAATCACATCAACAAAGGGTTTGCGGTGGTAAGATCACTATCATCCCAGCTTTCAGGAACAGGCAGACTTGAATTAGAAAACCCATTTTTTCAATACAATTTTGACATTTTACTGGGACATACCCCGTTTTTACTATTTTTTGTGCTTTCAGCCTCCTTCCAGTTAGTGACCAAAATGGGTGAGAAACCAATGCTGGATCCCAGAAAGCTAAACATTTCTGAAAAGTAGACAAAATTCTGAATTCAGCAAGGGGTCATTTGTGTAGATCCTACAAGTGTTTCCTACAGACAATGACAGCTGAAATAAAAAAATATTGAAATTGAGGTGAAAAAAACAGCCATTTGTCTCCACATTTTACTCTGTAACTTTTTCCTGCGATGTCAGATTTTTTTAAAGCAATATACCGTTACGTCAGCTGGACTCTTCTGGTTGCGGGGATATATAGGGCTTGTAGGTTCATCAAGAACCCTAGGTACCCAGAGCCAATAAATGAGCTGCACTTTGCAATGGGTTTTTATTCTATACCGGGTATGCAGCAATTCATTTGCTGAAATATAAAAAGTGAAAAATAGGTTTCAAGAAAACCTTTGTATTTCCAAAATGGCCACAAGATAAGGTGTTGAGAAGCAGGGTTATTTGCACATCTCTGAATTCCGGGGTGCCCATACTAGCATGTGAATTACAGGGCATTTCTCAAATAGACATCTTTTTTTTTACACACTGTCTTACATTTGGAAGGAAAAAATGTAGAGAAAGACAAGGGGCAATAACAGTTGTTTTGCTATTCTGTGTTCCCCCACGTCTCCCGATAAAAATGGTACCTCAATTGCATGGATAGGCCTAGCACCCGCGATAGGAAATACCCCAAAACACAATGTGGACACATCACATTTTCACAAAGAAAACAGAGCTGTTTTTTGCAAAGTGCCTAGCTGTGGATTTTGGCCTCTAGCTCAACCGGCACCTAGAGAAACCCAGCAAACCTGCCCAGTTTTGAAAATTAGACACCTAGGGGAATCCAAGATGGGGTGACTTGTGGGGCTCTGACCAGGTTCTGTTATCCAGAATCCTTTGCAAACCTCAAAATTTGGCCAAAAAAACACTTTTTCCTCTCATTCCGGTGACAAAACGTTCTGGAATCTGAGAGGAGCCACAAATTTCCTTCCACCCAGCGTTCCCCCAAGTCTCCCGATAAAAATGGTACCTCACTGGTGGGGGTGGGCCAGAT
This sequence comes from Pleurodeles waltl, assembly GCF_031143425.1. Taxonomy (NCBI): domain Eukaryota; kingdom Metazoa; phylum Chordata; class Amphibia; order Caudata; family Salamandridae; genus Pleurodeles; species Pleurodeles waltl. The sequence goes on along the minus strand of NC_090447.1, from coordinate 832,436,916 downwards.
GCCTGCAACAGAAAAAGGCCAAAGACTTGTAGAGATTGATGGGATAGCACAGCGAGTTGATAAGCACATATTTTTCTTTTATACATCTTTTAGGCTGACTCTGCTTTGGGGTCCCATGCAAGTGAGGTATCATTTTACTTGGGGGACTGAGGAGAACGCTGGGTGGTAGGAAATTTGTGCCGCAGCGGTGATCCTACAAAGAAAAGTGAGGAAAATATGATTTTTTATGCAAATTTTGAGGTTTGCCGAGGAGTCTGGGTAAGAAAATGTTGGGGGAACCAGACAAGCCACACCTCCTTGGACTCCTTGGGGTGTCTATTTTTAAAACATGTCTGGGTTTGGTAGGTTTCCCTAGATGAAGGCCGCACCCGGGACCAAAACCATAGGTGCCCTCCCAAACACAGGTAGTTTTGCAATAGATCATTTTGGTGTGTCCACATACTTATGTGATGTTCCAAACACTAAAGTTGTGAAAATAAATGCACTTAGGTTATGTTAAAAAGACCCCTCACCCACCAACTAGGTTGGTGGCATGCTTCATCGTCGGGGTCCCACCCGAAGCACCTAGCGTGTCACAGGTGTGCTGCGACGCCTGATTACAGCAGAGCAGGTTTTGTCATTTTTACCACACATACTGGTTGGATTTGGCACGAGGGTGAGTGATGGTTCAGTGGATCAAATTTTAGTAACAAGAGATTTCACAAAAATGAAATGCACTGTTAATAACTGAAAGGGCCAAAAATGGAACCAATGACTCACAGCTCGTGAGCTGTAAAGCCACGGCAATGCACCAACCGCTTTACAGTCCATTCACACACCTTTCATACATGACATGCACAAGACCATTCATGCCGCCAGCCACGGGCCCAGCACATTACAACACTCGCATAGACAGACCGCGCCACTCAAGGGCCCATCACTTACATACGCCCACATGCCTGATACAGCAATCACACCAGCTGATGGGAGTGTGTGGACTGGTGTTTGGATGTCAGTGTGTTGCAGTAGCCAACAGCAAGTCAATGTGTACACTATGTACACCCTCAGCCAAGCGCCACTCCACACACAATGGCATCACTTTTTTTTTTTTAAACAAAGAAACCACTAACTAATTTGAAATAATTACGAAACTACAAACACAAAAGCTCTAACTAAGTACATGACAGAAATGGCAACCATGAAACTGAATACATGAAAACACAAAACAGGCAGTTTACACTCATGGTTGTTCCCAGTAATTCTTCTGGGTGTGGTAATTCTTAAAACAACCACCCACACACAGTCCAGGCTTTGAAGGACAATCTGGGCAGTACATTCGAGTCTCCCTCCGGATACCTCTTCGAAAACGCACTCTACATTTCTTAGCTGGAAAGTCTTTTTTGGGTGTGGGAGGAATGTGCTTAGCAAAGTGGCGATCTTTCAATCTAGCCACATCCTCCACCACTGCTTCTCTAGGAACTCTGGCCTGTTCCACCACAAGAAGGCTCTCTATCACTGACTCCTGAAATTTCACAAATGTCATCTTTGACTCTGGAGACCTATCCTCAAACACAATAAAAGCATTAAAAGTTGCTAAGTGGAAGAGGTGAATTGCTAACTTCTTATACCAAACGTAAGACCGACAAATAGCAGTATAAGGTTCCAACCTTTGATCAACTCTATCTACACCTCCCATGTGCTTATTATAATGTAAAATGCACACAGGTTTGCGCACTTCAGCAACCTGGCCCCAAACAGTCACGGGGGAAGTACTCTCATCATGGATGGTACTTAGCATGTAGACATCCCTTCTGTCTGAAAATGTCAAAGCTAGCAGCTCATCATTCCGCAAGGCACTGCACCTTCCCCTCTCAAGTTTTTTACAGTCAAGCTCCCTTGGATAGCCTTTACGGTTACAACGAATTGTGCCACAAGCAACAGTGTCCACTCTAAACAATTCCTTGAACAACTGCACTCCAGTGTAGAAGTTATCTACATACAAATGGTGACCTTTGTTGAACAGTCGTCTACCAAGTTCCCACACAATTTTCTCAGCAACTCCAAAAGTGGGAGGACAACCAGGGGGGTACTGGAATCCCTACCAGTGTAGACACAGAAATTATACACATATCCTGTACTACTTTCAGACAGCATATACAATTTAATTCCATATTGTGCCCTCTTGCTAGGAATGTACTGCCTAAAAACCAAACGACCCTTGAAGAGGACCAAAGACTCGTCCACAGCTATTTCTTTGCCTGGAACATAGATCTCCGAAAACCGATCTACAAAATGATCAAGGGCAGGCCTAATCTTAAAAAGATGGTCAGAATCAGGGTGATCTTGTGGCAAGGCTAATGCATTGTCAATAAAATGCAGCATCCTAAGAAGAAGCAAATACCGATTACAACTCATGGTTGCAGGAAATATAGCTGTTGCCATCAAGGGACTAATAGACCAATAAGAAGCCAGTGACGGCTTCCTTATCAACCCCATCAAAAGTGTCAAACCCAAAAACTTTTTCATCTCCTCCAAATTTGTGGGAATCCACTGGGTAGCTCTAGAATGTGGCCTAAGTCTAGCAGCGTTGTCCCTCAAATACTGCTCCGCATACAAATTAGTCTGCTCAACAATCTCTTCCAAAAACACATCATCCACAAATAACTCAAAGAAATTGACAGGCAAAAAGTTCTCTGTATTGAATCTACACCCCGGGAGACCAGTAAAGGCAGGCAACTCTGGCTGCTCCATGTTTGGGGCAACCCAGAGTTCAGGTCTTCTAACGGGAAACCTTTCAGCCCCAGGTTGCTGCACTAATGGCACATCAGTGTCCTCCTCTAAAACAGGCCCTTCATCTGCAGTGAGTGTGGCTTCCTCATCAGAAGATTCCTCTCCGACAGAATCTTCACTGCCAGTATCTCTCACTTCCTCCTCTGCCTCAGATGCAGAGTCCGTCTCATAATCATGATCAGACAATGACTCAAGAAGCATACCATCCACCTGCTGAGCGGTCATCCTGCGGCTAGCCATGATCTTTCCTACAAAAATTAACTGGACAAATGCACCAACAACAACCAGCACTGTGTAAGATATGTAATAAAGTGCAGCTTTATTAGTAAGAGTTAAAAACTCAAAAACTATCCCTGGTGCCTTAGTGGCTTCTGCCCCCTTGGGGACAATGGGCCTAAAAAAAAAGAATAGACCCATCTGCCCCCAAGGGGGGCAGAAATGGCCTTGGTACATGTGCCCCCAAAAGGGGGCAACCCTTGCCCAGGGGGCCAGCCCCCCATCCACTAACACACACTATCCCTGTTGTCTAAGTGGCTTCTGCCCCCTCTTGGGGGCAGATGGGCCTAAAATAAATAGGCCCATCTGCCCCCCCTTGGGGGCAGAAATGGCCAACAGTTCAATGCCCCCCTGTGGGGGCGCCCCTTGCCCAAGGGAACCCCCCCCCCCCAACATATATAAATTTATACAAAAAATCCCTGGCGTTCTAGTGGTTTCTGCCCCCATTGGGGCAATGCGATCAGGCAGCAGGAATGCTCAAAGAGACACTGGGGGAAAGGAAAACCCTTTCCTTTCCCCTGGTGCCTCTTTGTTTACAACACCCCAACCTTGCCTCTTGAAGGGGTCCCTTGAAACCGCCCTCGCTCTCTACTGTTACTACAGAAAACACTGCAAGGGCAGCTCTGGGCCCCACAGGGCTATAAGTGGCATTGCCTCTTCAAGGGGTCCCTTGAAACTGCCCTCGCTCTTGTGTTGTCCTTCCTTTCCGCCCTTTCGCAGTCAAACCCTTTTTTTTTTTTGGATGAACTCTATGTGCACAGTCCTAGTCCTTCCCTCACCCCTGTGCGCACCCCTAGTTTCCGCCTCTACTCTTGCAGCCACTTGTAGCCATGGCCCCACAGCAGTCCCAGCGCATTCCTGTTCTGAGTGAATGGTCGGTAACATGTTTCCCAGTTGTATGGAAGGGATGTGTTCGTAGACACTGGCTAATATTCCTGGAGTTTCATTAACAGAAGCCAAGAGGATCTCCGCCTTGCAGTCGCCTCCCGGCTCTTTCTCTCTCTTCCAAATGGGGTTATTAAAGCCAGTGTCTCTCTTTCCTTCCTTACTGTGAGTTTGCCTGGCAATAGGACAGGGAGGAATGCTAGTTATTATTAGCTGTTTGGTAATGTTACCATACTGTACATGCCGGGGTTTGCCTGATTCTGCCATGGCCTCCCCTTGGGACGTGGTCAGTCTCCTGGTGTAGACAGAAACACGCAGGTCTTGTGGACGTTTGTTTAAAGTTTTTTTTGTGCACATTGCCGTTGTGTTTCCAGTGGAAGTTCAAACGCCGGGAGTTTTATTTGGGTTTGTTTTTCACGGGAGACAATGATGTCTGCTTTGGAGGATTACATCAACCATATACTTGTTTGCGCAGCCGGTTCTTCTTTTATGTGTTGTATAATATCTGTGTAATGGATGAATCTCACTGAAGTAGTTAGTTGCCAAGCAGGGTCGACTACCTAGTACCTACTTTATCTTATCAAGGGATTTCCCTTTTTGAGGCGGGATCGTCCGACTGAAGGGCTGGGTTTTACCTTAAATGCAATCTGGTGTTGCTCGAGTATTGAGATTACGAAATTACTGGACACCCCGCCCTGTTTGCTATGGTTCGTGTTCCCAAATGTGTATGGCAGCTGATACTATTGGAGTGTTTCTACCTATATGACGTTTAGTTGTTGTGGGAAGATTTTCTGATTTCCCAATTGATTAATTTTCACATATTTTTGTGTTTTACAGTGAGCTTGCTTCTTAGTTGCACTGTGGAGCACGTAACGGATGGTTTTAACCCGTTGAACTGGAATAACTGCTGAGCCTATAACACAGCTAGTTCGCAATTTATATCAGCACTGGTTAAAGCCATCAACCATGTCTTATGCCTTTTCCTTGTAATTCATGTCATGCTTTTCAGCATATGTCACATGAGACAGTCACCAGGAGATATGGTGTGCATCTTCCCTTTGAAAGTTTTATTTGTTGGCCTGATTACAAAAAATGGATGTGTGTTGTTTTAAGTATTAGTTGTAAGGTATTTTGTTACATATATGAATCATAGATGTCTTCCTGAAAGTGCACACTTAAAAGTAAGTTCATGTAAGTATTCCGATAGGGAAGTAATAGGGTGCCTAAACCCACCAACAGTGTTGCTGGCCATAAATAGTGAGCATTGAAAGCATGTAAACATACAATGTGCAAGTACCAGCCAAGTTCTAGGTGAGGGTCTCCAGTGAGTAGCTCAGGGTATACTTGTTACTCGCCTGCTCCCTGGTAGTGTAGCCCAGACCAGAAGGCTATTGAGAGGGCTTGAACACATTGAAGGAGATTAAACTTTCGAGTGCTCGGTAGCCAGCCAGCCGTTGGTGTCCCAGCAAGGCTGCACACTAACGCATAAATAAACATTATGCCATGACTGCTGGGTGATAGGTTAGGGGGGTTGTTGCATCAAGACCCCTTGTCCCAAATCTCAGTCCAGCTAAGTTGCATAGATATTCGTCAAGTTACAGGCATCACTACATCAGTCACACTTAAAGTGTGAAAACTGGTTAGGGAATAATAATGACAGGAGGACCTAGAGCTGCGTCTCTTGAGTGCAGCACTGCAGGGGTGGGGGGAAACATGGGATGATCACAATTGCAATCTTAATGGATGTGGTCTCTATTGTAACAGTGAAAATATCCATGAGTAGCCCTATTTAAGTTCTTTGATTAGAAGTAGCTAACATCATAGAAATTGTTGGAGAGTCCTGCCCCAGGGAATTCACAAGATAATCTCCATTCCAAAGCACCTGTAATGTATCTGTGTCCGTGGTCTTAACATTGTCCAATAAAGCATGTTAAATGTTAGTTAAGAAAACTGGATTCCTTAACTAAGTTGCTAGGAACAGTGGCTGTAATCACTGCAGATGGAAGAATGATTGTGGTAATACCTAGTTGGTTGAATTTCATATGTACATGGTTGAAAGCTCTAATTGACTTTTCATCCATGTCTTTTATTTTAAAGGACAAATGCCACCCCTCTCTACATCACATAAGTGCATTACACTTCTTTTTTAATATAGATGACACTGGTACTCTGATAATACTTAATAGCAATTCACCTATACATGAAATATTGAACTCATCCAACGTTTTTTGTTTTGAGCAACAGCTTCCTCAAATTGCTTGGGCATGTTGGATGTTTTTTCCAGATGCCTTTTTTTTTTTTCTTTTGGTCGAACACGCAATCTCTCTGACGTGTTGTAATCTATCTGTGGGCTTTTAACTATGCCCATCACTATTACTTGTTATTGGGCTTGCCTTTCAAAAATCCTCTGTTCTCATTGGTAAATGCTTTATGTTTATCCCTCTTAGGGGCAGTTTTGTTACCGCCCTGTCCATCGACCCTGTTACATGGTTAATTGCATGTTTGCCAATATGTTTGACTGTGAGCGAACTTCTTTTTCCTTTTGTGTCTCCCCTTCACGATCATGGTGGCCGTGGCACTTTGAATCAGCTTGCTTATGTCAACTGTTTTACTTTTCATTTTCAATTTATGTGGCAAGAAAAGTCCAGTTAGGAATTTACAACGCTAATAGGTCTAACACAAGCAAACGCGAGACCCATTGCATTGCAAATGCCTGTTATATGTGGGGAGCGACCCCTTAGGCAAGGGTCGCTCCCTGGTGTACAAAATCAATTTAAGGCCATTCTGCCCCCCTTGGGTGCAGATCCGCCTATTTTTATTAGGCCCATCTGCCTCCAAGGGGGGCAGAAAGCACACCAGAGACCAGGGATAACCCCACCCCCAAATAAATGGGGCCAAAGTTGTTCTGCCCACCAGTGGGCAGATGGGACAATTACCCCCGATCCACACCCCGGGGGTGGCAGGGGGTGTTGGGGGGGATTGGAGGGCAGAAAAGTATACTAGATGCCAGGGAATAAAAAAATAGCGGGGTGTGGCTACCCACCAGTATGGGCCTGGTTATGCCCCCACCTCAACTGAAGGGGGTAATAGTCTTTCAACTCTTCCCCTGCACACTAAAACATCTTATCCCACGGTAAGCAAGAGGACATTTGATTATTTGGGGTTTTGGCTTTACATTTGGGCCATGAGAGCTTGGTAACTCTCAAAATCGTCCCTCTTGGAATGGTGAGGGCTGCACTTTGTAGACTTTGGGACGCTGCCATGTAGAAAAATCCACAAGTCCTAGACACATCTGAAAACTAAACATCTGGGTGATTCCAGGGTGGTGTGCTTCACATGCACCTGCACCATATTCTTACACACAATGCCCTGCAAACCTCCAACTTTGCTTTGGAAATCACACATTTTCCCCGTATTTTTGTGATGGAACCTTCGGGAATCTGCAGGAATCCACAAAATTCCTAGCATTATCTCATCTATACCGTTAAAAATTCTGCTGCACTTGTCAGCCTAAAAATGTTTTTTTTCAAACTACCCTTTTGAACCCGCTTTGGTTCCCCCTCAATTTCGACATGTTTTTGGCTCTTCCCTGTCACAGGCACTTGGCCCACCTACACAAGTGTGGTATCATTTTTACCGGGAGACTGAGGGGAACATTGGGTGGTAGGAAATTTGTCCCGGTGCGGTGATCCCACACAAAAATGTGTGAAAAATTAGATTTTTTTGTTTTAGTTAATTTTGAGGCTTGCTGAGGATTCTGGGTAAAAAAACATTGGGGGATCGCCACAAGTCACACCTCCCTTGACTCTCTCGGGTGTCTAGTTTTCAGAAATGTCTGGGTTTGGTAGGTTTCCCTAGATGGCTGCTGAGCCCAGGACCAAAAACCCAGGTGCAACCCACCCTCCCCTCTTCCCCCCACCCTGGAAAAAACAGGTAGTTTTGTATTTGAGTATTTTGATGTGTCCAGATAGAGTTCTGGGGCATTTTGCTGTTGTGGGCTCTAGGCCTACCCCCACAAGTGAGGTACCATTTTTATCGGGAAACTTGGGGGAACGCTGGGTGGAAGGAAATTTGTGGCTTCTCTCAGATTCCAGAACTTTCTGTCACTGAAAATTGAGGAAAAAGTGTTTTTTGGGCAGATTTTGAGGTTTGCAAATGATTCTGGGTAACAGAACTTGGTTAGAGCCCCACAAGTCACTCCATCTTGGATTCCCCTGGGTGTCTAATTTTAAAAAAATGCTCAGGTTTGGTAGGTTTCCCTAGGTGCCAGCTGAGCTAGAGGCCAAAATCCACAGCTAAGCACTTTGCAAAAAACACGTCAGATTTCAATGCATTCGGCCTACCAACGCAAGTGAGGTTCCGTTTTTATCGGGAGACATGGGGGAACACAGAATAGCAAAACAAGTGTTACTGCCCCTTGTCTTTCTCTACATTTCTTCCTTCCAAATGAAAGACTGTGTAAAAAAATAAAAAAAGACGTCTACTTGAGAACTGCCCTGTAATTCACATGCTAGTAGGGGCACCCCGGAATACAGAGATGTGCAAATAACCACTGTTTCTCAACACCTTATCTTGTGCCCATTTTAAAAATACTAAGGTTTTCTTGATACCTATTTTTCACTCTTCATATTTCAGCAAAGGAATTGCTGTATACCCGGTTTAAAATGAAAATCCATTGCAAGGTGCAGCTAATTTATTGGCTCTGGGTACCTAGGGTTCTTGATGAACCTACAAGCCCTATATATCCTCGCAACCAGAAGAGACCAGCAGACGTAATTGACAATCCAATCCACCCCACCCCACTCCACTTCAATCCAATCCACCCCAGTCCAGTTCACCCCACTTCAATGCAATCTACCCCACCTAATCCACCCCACTCAATCCAATTCACTCCACCCAATCCAATCCACCCCATATCAGTTCAATCACTCCAATCCAACCCAACCCATCCATTCTACCCATCTAATCCTCCCCACTCAATTCAATTCACTCCACTCCAATCCACCCTACCTCAATGCAATCCACCCCACTCTAATCCACCCCAGCCCAATCCAATCCACCCCAGCCCAATCCAACCCAGTCCAATCCACCACATCCCAATACCACCCACCCACCCCACTCCAATCCAACCCAACCCACCTACCCCACTCCAATCCAACCCATCCTTACTCCACCCTACTCCAAGCCATCCCACCCCATTCCAGCACAGTCTACCCCTCCTGTCCAATACAATCCACCCCACTCCTGTCCAATACAATCCACCCCACTCCTGTCCAATACAATCCACCCACTCCAATCCATTCCACATCATTCCAATTCACTTCACCCCACTCCATTCCAATCCACCCCAACCCAATCCACCCCACCCCACTCTAATCCACCCACCCCACTCCAATCCACCCTAATCTACCCTACTCCAGTCAAGTTAACCTTAATCCACCCCACTCCAATCCAGTCTACCCCACTCCAAACCACTGTAATCCACCCACTCCAATCCAGTCTGCCCCACACAAATCCAAATCACCATACTCAAATCCAGTCCAACCCACTGCACTCCAGTCCAATCCTCTTCAGTCCAATCCACCACAATCCATCCCACTCAAATCCAGTCCATTCCACCCTAATCCACCCCACTCCAATCTACCCCAAAGTAATCCACCCCACTCCAGTCCACCCCACCCCAATCCAAAACACCCCACTCCAATCCACCCCAAACCAATTCAACCCAATCCACTCCACCCCAAACCGCTCCAACCCAAACTACTCCACCTTAATCCATCCATCCCATCCCAATCCAGTCTGTCCTACACAAATCCAATCCACGCCGCTCAATCTACCCCACTCCAGTCCTTCCCACTGCAATCCAATCCATTGTACTCCAATGCACCTCACTCTGGTCCAATCCACACCATCCAAATCCTCCCCACTCTGTCCTTCCACATGACAATCCACCCCACTCCAATCCACCACAGCCTAATCCAAACCACCACACTCGAATCCAATCCACTGCACTCAAATCCAGCCCAACCCAAACCACCCGACTTCAATCCACCTCACTACACTATGCCCCACTCCAATCGAGTGCACCCCACTCCAATCTACCCCCACTCAACCCAGTTCACTCTAATCCACCTCAGTGCAATCCTACCCACTTCAATCCTCTGCACCCCAGTCAATCCAGCCCAATGCAATCCACCCCACCCAACCTTAGTTCAGCTCACCCCACTCTAATCCAATCCACCCACCCCTCTCAGTCTACCCACTCCAACCAATGTCACTCCACCCACCTGACTCCAACCCACTCCACTCCAGTCCACCCCGCTTTACTCCAGTCCATCCCACTCTACTTCAGTCCAACCCGCTCCACTCTATTCCACCCCACTCTACGATACTCCACTCTACAACACTGCACTCTCTGACACTCTACCACTGAATTCTTGTCCCCTCTGCTCAACTTTGACACTCTACTCCCCCCCACTCCACTCTATTTCACTCCATGCCACTCACTAACGTTTAGCCATGCTGAACAGCAGCCACACTGGTGTACAGCATGACAGAAACACATTGCCAAAGCCAATAGCTGTTGAATAGGTGTGACCTATTGGTTTTTCTAATGCTTGTTTCACAAAAGTGTGTATTTGGCTGGACTTTCATTTACTAGGTTTGTGAACCGTATTTTGAGTCTTTTGCCTGTGTAAACATTGCACCTAACTCCTCCTGAGAAGCCTTGTCCTGCTCTACCCCCACTGCCGCTGAGAGTCAAGTGCTGAACCGTTAGTACTTGGCCCAGATACCCAGAGCCCTTAGCAAGTGGAGCCACAGGATTAAAAGACCTTAACCCCCACGGTTGGACCCACTAACTCCTGTTTGCACCATGGCTCTCTGAAAGGGGTTCTGACAGCCTGTTCCCCAAGTTCACCCACCTAAGGTTGGTGATACAAGGCTAGCTGCCAGAGGCTTACCCCAAGGCCTTGTTACACACAGGCAGCCCTCCCAATACCAGTAACCAATATCATATCCCCCAACAGGTCAGGCTTCAGAAGCCTGTAATCTAAAGTGTTTGCCCAAAAGGTAGTTTCCCCAAGGGCGGCCCATTGTAAATATTGACTGTGGTCCAAGCCAGTGGCAGCCAAATCATCTGACCCAAAAACAAGCAGCGCTGACCTACCATGCCTTGGAAATGCAAAACAATTAAATAAAATGTGGAGTTAAAAAGTAATTTTGTTTACACATATCAATTCAAATGATGTTAAAGTTGAACATAAAATAAAAAAATTACAAAGACATGAAAAACTTGCAAAAAACTCTTTAAAAGTGCTATCAGTTCTAAGCTAAAGTGTGTTAAAAATATTGAAATACCACTTTTGGTTTTGAAATGGTTTATTGATACAAAGTGGGGAATATACCCCTTACATTTTCAGTGCATGTTACGTTTTACTACCAATGCCTCAGTACTACTGCTACAAACAAAAACGTTTTAACAGTTAATATTACTCTACCCCATTCTAACATGACACAGTAGCGGACCTCTGAAAAAGGGTAATAAGAGGGAAAGCAGAGCTGGCAAAGAATGGGCCGAATTACGGCTCTCACTAGGGACGCTGCAATTCTGAGCTCTAGCAGACCTGGTCCCTAAAATCAAATATTTATAATCTTTATAGAAAATATAGTGGAGCATTCTGATCAGGTGACAGCTAGGTGAAACGTCTGGGCTACAACAAATAAATGAACCAACTAACAGCCATGACAAGGAAATCATTTGATTGAAACTTATTGACTGGGATAAAAAACGAAAACATAAAAGGTACAACTAAAAAATAAATAGTACAGTTGTAACTAGTTGAGAATTCTTTATCTTAGATAAGAATACCAGGGGGAACATAAACAGAAAAACAACTAATGCATTTTTTTTTTTCTCACTGCAACATGGAATTGAACGAGCACCATGAAGTCTGTGCCCAAATAAAAATAAAAAAAAGTGTGCAATAAATGAAACAAAAACAGCAAAATAAATTTATATTTTATTGCCACTTGTAATGTGTGGTAAAAATATAAGCTAGCTGTACTAAGAGGAAGAAAAATAGTGAATGCATTTATATTTGCTGGATTATAAATGAAATCTGTATCATAACATCTGGTGAACCAGAATCAGCCAAGTACTCGCCACCTTGTTCAGCACTTCAATTGCCATGGCCACCTTTCCTGAGGACTGTAAAAATGCAGAAGTCAACGCCCTACTAAAGAAACTATGGGCAGACCCTAGCGAACTGAACAACTCCACTGATCTCCCTGCTCCCTTTCCCAGCCAAAGTATTAGACAAAGCCATCAACCAACATCTGTCCTCACATCTGTCACGAAACCTTCTACTCGACTCCTCCCAATCCAGATTCCGCAGCAACCACAGCAACAAGACAGCCCTAATCACAGCTATCAATGGCATTCGAGCACTCCTTGACTAAGGAGAGACTGTGGCTCTGATCCTTCTAGACCTCTCTGTAGCCTTCAATATGGTCTCATACCACATGGTCATCATAAGGCTGCACAACATGGGCATCCAAGGACCTGCCCTCAGATGGATCACCTCATTCCTCACCGAAAGAACACAAAGTGAACTTCCCTTCCTTCACCTCCGAACCTAAGGAAATCATCTGTGGAGTACCCCAGGAATCCTCGCTCAGCCCCACTCTCTTCAACACTTATATGACACTTCTGGCCAGCATCGCCAAAATCCAGGGATTCAACATCATATCTTATGCCGATGACACAAAACGTATGCTCTCTCTTTTTCCGAAGACACCACCAAGATCAACTTTCACAATAACATGACAGACACCTCCCACTGGATGAAGGACAACTGCCTGAAGCCCAACACATACAGGATAGATGTACTGATTTTCGGAAACAAAAGCTCCCCATGGGATGCATCTTGGTGGCCCTAAGAGTTCGAAACCACTCCTACCCCCACTGACCTCGGTAGGAACCTTGGCATCATTCTGGACAGCAAGCTAACCATGACGATTCAGGCCAACTCTGTCTCCTCGTCCTGCTTCTTCATCCTCTGCATGCTTCAAGTGGTTACCCCAAATCTTAGGACGCACCATCACCCAGGCCGTCATCTTCAGCTGACTGGACTACAGCAACGCTCTCTACGTTGGAATCGCAGCTCACCTCCTCCATCAGCTACAGACAATACAGAACGCTGCAGCCAGACTCATCCTGGTTCGCCATAAACAAGCCCGCATCACCACCTACCTCAGGGAACTCCACTGGTTCCCTGTAAAGAAAATATGCCAGTTCAGGCTCCTGACCCATGCATACCAGGCCCTACACAACTGCAGACCAGCCTACTTGAACTACTGACTGAACTTCTATCAGCCCATAAGACACCTCCATTTTGCGTCTCTTTTTCTAATCCTCGCCTCAAACCCCTCACCCCCCTCCCCGCATCCAACATAGCAGATGAGGTCACTCGTTCTCCTACCTAGTGGCGAAGAAATGGAACAAGCTACCCTTTCATCTGTGGACCTCCCTGTCTCTTCCAGAGTTCTGAAATCCCTGAAGGCCTGGCTATTTGGTTAATCAACTGGACCCTGCTAAAGCAAGATTACGCTCTATAAATATATTAATTGATTGAACAACACGGAAATTGGGAACTAAGGGAATGCATAAACATCCCACTCACATTCATAGAAAATATCAGGGAAAGAAAAGCAAAGTTGTGTATTACTATAAATTAATGATCTGTAAATGTACACATTTAGAATGATTAGTAGAAAATTATTGCTCTAGATATCAGTTAAGCACAGTTTGGACAACAGTCAGTATGGTAACTATTTAGTCTACTATAAAAAAGATAAAGAAATCTGTACAATATCACACTTAACTAATGAAATTCGAAATTCCAAACAATCCAAACTACTATCCCCCATCTTTCTGCTGATCCTTGACAATTTTGCAATCTCAGACGTGAGATTATAGGTATTCACCACTAACTGGGATGCTGGGTGTTTAACCTGTGATACACAGTTAGCTTACCAAGCCTTCTTGACTCTACTATCCAAGTAGCTGTGGATGAGCTGTCAAGCCTTTACTGAAACCTATTATTCTGAGTTTGAGTGAAGGTCTAAATAGAGATCAAACAGTAAAAGCAAATATACAATGAAAATCTATCATAAAAAGTTAGCAATAAAACAGTGCATCTAAAATCTATATCAATGTATAGTTTTTGATCATGTAATGAACACTAGGATGTTCCCTAGTATTTGGTGATCACTTATTGTAGATGTCTCATGAAAAGTGGATCCTAACAAAATCAAATCACCATATCCAAACAGAGGGATTGGTGGCTTCAACTTTGGCCATGAAGTGGAGCATTTTGGCTCACACATGACCACTTAGGTTTTGTTAGGGTCCCTCCAATCTGGCTAGCGTGTGCGTCAGCCTGGAAGTGAACTTCTTCAAATTTCGGTAGGTGTTCAAAAACAGATAAAGCCCATTGTTGCTTTGTTGGGAATTGGCTTCAGATGCTTGTGCTCATAAACTCTGCCTGCCGATTGGCTCATAGGGATCAGCCCTCTTCCTGCCCCACTGACGAGTTTCATGGGATGTTCAGAGAAGTTGAGCAACCACTTTGTTTCTTTTGATGCTTTTAGGCTGCTTCTATTTGCACTGGGATTTTTTTTATGTTATGCGGAGGTCTGGTGGAGAGAGGAAGTCTGTTTCTGTAGTTTTCCTGTAAAAAGTAGGGGTATTGATTGAAAGGTATGGAAGTCCCACTGAAGCAACCACCACAGTCCTTGTTAAGGTGAACCACAAAAGTCACCAAATTAACCTTTGCTTACCCCTTTGGCATCTTGGCATAACAGCAGTCAGGCTTTATTGGAGGTGATGTGTAATGTATATATTCAGCACCCAAACACTAACAAATTAAAAACACGACACAAGAAAAATCCCAAACCAATTTAGAAAAATAGAGCAATTTTAATAAATAACATGATACTGGAATGACAAATTCAATCCGTAGACCCAGAGAATTTGAATTTTAAAGTTTTTATTGAAAATTAGCACCAAGAAGCAGAAAGTGCCAATCACGGTCATCCGGTGGTGTTAGATCCGTGGAAAGTCACAAGTTCAGTGGTGATTTAATCATCCAGGGACTGACCTGTGAATGCAACAGGCACCCCTTCTTACTTTTTTTTTACTCACTACCCACTGCAGCGGTGCCGGTTTGTGTCCGCTTAGGGCCCTATCCAAGTGAAGGCAAGCCCTGCACACACAACTGCAATCTGGTTGGGGCTGGATCTTCCCGCGTCCCAACTGGAGGATTATTCCATCACAGGAAGGAGGCACTAGGTTTATGTGGCCCAAGAGAGGAATCGGTATGCATGATCCCTAATATGCTGTCTGGGTGGACTGTGGTATATTTTTATGCTTTTCTTTGTGGAACTAGTGCAGTCAGAAAAAGGCTAGCACGCCATGTGCCCTACAAGTCCTTTATACTACATAGAAAATAGGATTGAAGCTTGCTTGTATTGATGCAATTCCAGGTTTTTGCTATACATTCTAAAAGAGAAGGTAAAAGCTGTCCAGCGATGGTGTTAGAGTAAGATCCCGAGAAAGGTAGGTGTTAGGAAGTAGAGGTAGTCAAGCAGACTTCACCACTACTGGACTGTGATGTGTAAAATAAAAAACAGTCAGTAAGTGCCTCATTTGTGTCTGTAACTAGTGTGTGCATATTATTAAGTCACCGATGTGATGTTAAGAATTTCAAATATTGTTTTTTTTGCACAGTGTTGACAAAATTTGGTTTATTTGCTGTCTGTGCCATCATCATTCTTTTTTGTTAACTTTTATTTTTAAAGGTTTACCGATACAAAAGTAAATGTGAAAGCCGCATTAGCAGATGACTTTGACACACCAAGGGCGGTTGAGTCAGTTATGGATCTCATCCATCATGGCAACAGGCAGCTTAAAGCTGTCACTAAGGTAAACAGAAATTAACAGTAAATTCAAAAGTGTCATTGATCTACCGTTTTAGTAGCTAGCACACCTCATCCTGCCCTTCCTTTTTTTTTTTTTTAGTTGTCCTTAAGTTCCCAAAGTTATACGTGCTCCTTTCAGTATTGTTAAGCTTAGATAATCGTTAATAGAATTAGGAATGTTTTTCTTTTCCAGCTGATACATTTCCCTTCATGGGATAGAGACATCTGATGTGTTTTAGATCCCGAATGGAAGACTCATCAAGATTCATCACTGGCTTGGAGTTAACAGCTTTAAACTGACTGCAGACACGACCAAAGTCATTCAGTTAGGTTCCAAGAATTTATCTTCTTCTCCCACACTCTGTCCTCACTCCCCGACATTTTTAAGACTCCCAAGATTTTCGGGCACAATAAAAACTTTTGGTTTTATGGGTGCTAGTATAAGTCTTGGTTCCCACATAAATCGTGTGGTAGAGCAAAGTTGGTTTAAAAAAATGCAGTCAGCAGAGTACTGTTATCAGAGTTATATTTTTCACGTAGTAGTGAATGTTTTGATCAGTTCCAAATTAAAACTGTGGTCTTTGGCAAGACCCCATGTTGTGGTTTTCTGGAACATCGACTGGCTTGTCTTCTAGCACAGCCATTTGTTTACTAGTTGGACGATGTGAAAGAGACCATATTCCACAGTTAATGAAAACCTTAAGAAAGTTACTTGTGAAAGGCATGGTGACATTAAAATCCTTCCCCTTACATGAATGCTTCAAAGGTCTATCACCCAACCAGCTTTGCCCAGATCATCTAGCAACTTCAGCCAGATGAGCTCTTTTCACCGTGAAAGAACCAAACCTGTTCGATGGCATCTGTCGCTGTAGATACACATGGTCTGCATAGCTCGCCATCTGGTGTTGGGTCGGAGTGTTACAAGTTGTTTTTCTTCGAAGAAGTGTTTTCGAGTCACTGGACCGAGTGGCTCCTCCTCCTGTGCTCATTGCGCATGGGCGTCGACTCCATCTTCGATTGTTTTCTTTCCGCCATCGGGTTCGGACGTGTTCCTGTCGCTCCGAGTTTCGGAACGGAGAGATAGCTGAAAACGGAAGATTTTCGACGGTATCGTTGCGATCCGGTTCGAGATAAACACAGACGACAACGCATTGAACATCGAAGCGCTTCGGTGCCCTTCGGGGTAGATTTCGGCACACCGTCGGGGCCTAGTCGGCCCGACCGCGTGGAGAACAACGCCGATGGAACGGACCCCGTTTCGATTCTGCCCTGAATGCCACAACAAATATCCCTATACGGACCAACACTCGGTCTGTAACCTGTGCCTGTCACCCGAGCACAGCGAAGAATCCTGTGAGGCCTGTCGGGCGTTCCGGTCCCGAAAAACTCTGCGCGACCGTCGAGCGAGAAGACTGCAGATGGCGTCCACGCCAAAAGAGCATCGACAGTTCGAGACAGAAGAGGAACAGGAGGAATCCTTTTCCATCCAGGATTCAGACTCCGACGAACTCGACAATACAAAAACTGTGAGTAAGACGTCGAGATCAGAAATTAAAAAAGGCAAAAAGGCCCAGGGGACGCCACTGCCAACCGGCCATGGCTCCACCCAACTTCACGGTGACCAACAATCGGCACCGAAAAAGGCCCATTCAGTGTCGAGATCGTCCGACTCCGGTCGAGACACCGGCACGCAGCCTCCTCGGGACCGAGAGAGTGCTAAACAGAAGCATCGACACCGAGAGTTCGGTGTCGACACGGATCAACGCCGAGACAGTGGCGCCGAAGACCATAGAGGCCAAGATTTTTCGGCACAAAAGAAGAGGAAGGTTACCTCGGAGCCGAAAAAACAAACAACAGGGTTTTCGGAGCCGAAAAAAGCACCAACAGACCCAGTTTCAGGCTCCTATACTGAAGAACTTTCTATGTCTTCACAAATGAAAAGACACAGATTCGAACAGGAACTGCAATCCACTGAAGTGGATCACACGCAAAAGCGTATCTTTATTCAGCAGGGGACAGGGAAGATCAGTACCCTTCCACCTGTCAAAAGAAAGAGAACACTTCAGTTTGTAGCACGAGAGGCTCCTCAGCAACAAACAGCAAAGACGGTAACACCTCCTCCCTCGCCTCCACCTGTAACTCCGGCTTCGCCAACTTACACCCCGTCACATTCGCCAGCTCACACCGCCATGAGCCACGACGACCAAGATCATGACGCGTGGGACTTGTACGATGCACCAGTGTCTGATAACAGCCCAGACACATACCCAACTAGGCCATCACCACCTGAGGACAGCACAGCCTATTCACAAGTGGTGGCTAGAGCAGCTCAGTTCCATAATGTGGAACTACACTCTGAACAAGTAGAGGATGACTTTTTATTTAACACCCTCTCCTCCACCCACAGCTCCTACCAAAGCCTGCCTATGCTCCCAGGCATGCTACGCCATGCAAAGGAGATCTTCAAGGAGCCAGTTAAAAGTAGGGCAGTAACGCCTAAAGTGGACAAAAAGTATAAGGCGCCTCCTACGGACCCTGTATTCATCACCTCTCAGCTGCCACCAGATTCTGTGGTGGTAGGGGCTGCCAGAAAACGGGCAAATTCACACACTTCTGGGGATGCACCTCCCCCAGATAAAGAAAGCAGAAAGTTCGATGCAGCCGGGAAGAGGGTCGCTGTCCAGGCAGCAAACCAGTGGCGCATCGCAAACTCACAAGCGCTGCTAGCGCGATACGACAGAGCCCACTGGGATGAGATGCAGCATCTCATTGAACATCTCCCAAAAGATCTACAAAAAAGAGCAAAACAGGTTGTTGAAGAGGGTCAAAACATTTCCAACAATCAAATACGCTCCTCTATGGATGCAGCAGACACAGCCGCAAGGACCATTAATACGTCGGTTACCATCCGTAGGCACGCATGGCTCAGAACGTCTGGATTCAAGCCAGAAATTCAGCAGGCAGTACTTAACATGCCAGTAAACGAAAAACTTCTGTTCGGTCCGGAGGTCGACACAGCCATAGAAAAGCTCAAAAAGGACACTGACACTGCCAAGGCCATGGGCGCACTCTACTCCCCGCAGAGCCGAGGATCTTATACCACCTTCCGCAAAACACCTTTTAGAGGAGGGTTTCGGGGTCAGGCCACACAAGCCAGTACCTCACAGTCCGCACCGTCCACCTACCAGGGACAGTACAGGGGAGGTTTTTGGGGCCAGTATAGAGGAGGGCAATTCCCTAGGAATAGAGGAAGATTTCAAAGCCCCAAAACCACTACCAACAAGCAGTGACTCACACGTCACTCACCCCCCCCACACAACACCAGTGGGGGGAAGGATAGGTCAATATTACGAAGCATGGGAGGAAATAACTACAGACACATGGGTTCTAGCAATTATCCAACATGGTTATTGCATAGAATTCCTGCAATTCCCTCCAGACATACCACCAAAATCACAAAATTTATCAAAACACCATTCACAGCTTCTAGAGATAGAAGTTCAAGCACTACTGCAAACAAATGCAATAGAATTAGTACCAAGCACACAAATAAACACAGGAGTTTATTCACTGTACTTCTTGATACCAAAAAAGGACAAAACACTGAGACCAATTCTAGACCTCAGAGTAGTAAACACATTCATCAAATCAGACCACTTTCACATGGTCACACTACAAGAAGTGTTACCATTGCTCAAAAAACACAACTACATGACAACCCTAGACCTCAAAGACGCATATTTCCATATACCAATACATCAATCACACAGAAAATATCTAAGGTTTGTATTCAAAGGAATACATTACCAATTCAAAGTATTGCCTTTCGGTTTAACAACCGCTCCAAGGGTATTCACAAAATGCCTAGCAGTAGTCGCTGCACACATCAGAAGGCAGCAAATACATGTATTCCCGTATCTAGACGACTGGCTAATCAAAACCAGTTCGCTCACACAATGCTCAAACCACACAAATCAAGTCATACAAACCCTCTACAAACTAGGGTTCACCGTCAACTTTGCAAAATCCAACGTTCAGCCAAGCAAAGTACAGCAATATCTAGGAGCCATAATAGACACGACAAAAGGAGTAGCAACGCCAACTCCACAAAGAATTCACAATTTCAACAGAGTCATTCAACACATGTCTCCAAATCAAACAATACAAGCAAGAACAATACTACAGCTCCTAGGCATGATGTCCTCATGCATAGCCATTGTCCCAAACGCAAGACTGCACATGAGGCCCTTACAACAGTGCCTAGCCTCACAGTGGTCTCAAGCACAGGGTCACCTTCTAGATCTGGTGTTAATAGACCGCCAAACTTACCTCTCGCTTCTATGGTGGAACAGTATAAATTTAAACAAAGGGCGGCCTTTCCAAGACCCAGTGCCACAGTACGTAATAACAACAGATGCTTCCATGACAGGGTGGGGAGCACATCTCAATCAACACAACATAAGAGGACAATGGAACATACATCAAACAAAACTGCATATAAATCATCTAGAATTATTAGCAGTTTTTCAAGCACTAAAAGCTTTCCAACCAATCATAACCCACAAATACATCCTTGTCAAAACAGACAACATGACAACGATGTATTATCTAAACAAACAAGGAGGAACACATTCAACGCAGTTAAGCTTATTAGCTCAAAACATATGGAAGTGGGCAATCCACCATCAAATTCGCCTCATAGCACAGTTTATTCCAGGGATCCAGAATCAACTGGAAGACAATCTCTCTCGAGATCACCAGCAAGTCCACGAATGGGAAATCCACCCACAAATTCTGAACACCTACTTCACACTCTGGGGAACACCTCAAATAGACTTATTTGCAACAAAAGAGAACGCAAAATGCCAAAACTTCGCGTCCAGATACCCACACAAGCAATCCCAAGGCAATGCCCTATGGATGAACTGGTCAGGAATATTTGCTTACGCTTTTCCTCCTCTCCCTCTCCTCCCTTATCTAGTAAACAAATTGAGTCAAAACAAACTCAAACTCATTTTAATAGCACCAACGTGGGCAAGACAACCCTGCTACACAACACTGCTAGATCTTTCTGTAGTACCCCACATCAAACTGCCGAACAAACCAGATCTGTTAACGCAACACAACCAACAGATCAGACACCCAGATCCAGCATCGCTGAATCTAGCAATCTGGCTCCTGAAATCCTAGAATTCGGACACTTACAACTTAGCCAAGAGTGTATGGAGGTCATAAAGCAGGCCAGAAGGCCATCCACTAGACACTGCTACGCAAGTAAGTGGAAAAGATTTGTTTGTTACTGCCATCATAATCAGATACAACCACTAGACGCAACTCCAAAACATATAGTAAATTACTTGCTCCATTTACAAAAATCAAAGCTAGCCTTCTCTTCTATTAAAATACACCTTGCAGCAATATCTGCATACTTGCAGACTACCTATTCAACTTCCTTGTATAGGATACCAGTCATCAAAGCATTCATAGAAGGTCTTAAAAGAATTATACCACCAAGAACACCACCTGTTCCTTCATGGAACCTAAACGTGGTCCTAACAAGACTCATGGGCCCACCTTTCGAACCCATGCACTCTTGCGGAATACAATTCCTAACCTGGAAAGTTGCCTTTCTCATCGCCATTACATCTCTGAGAAGAGTAAGTGAAATTCAAGCGTTCACAACACAGGAACCTTTTATACAAATACATAAAAATAAGGTCGTCCTACGACCTAATCCAAAATTTTTACCAAAAGTTATTTCACCGTTCCATCTAAATCAAACGGTAGAACTACCAGTTTTTTTCCCACAGCCAGATTCTGTGGCTGAAAGAGCACTACATACACTAGATGTCAAAAGAGCATTAATGTACTACATTGACAGAACAAAGAACATCAGAAAGACTAAACAGCTATTTATTGCATTCCAAAAACCTCATGCAGGTAACCCAATATCAAAACAAGGTATAGCCAGATGGATTGTTAAATGCATCCAAATCTGCTACCTTAAAGCAAAAAGACAACTGCCCATTACTCCCAGGGCACATTCAACAAGGAAAAAAGGTGCTTCAATGGCCTTTTTAGGAAACATCCCAATGCATGAAATATGTAAGGCAGCCACATGGTCTACGCCTCACACATTCACCAAACACTACTGTATAGATGTGCTATCCGCACAACAAGCTGCAGTAGGTCAAGCTGTATTAAAAACTCTATTTCAGACAACTTCTACTCCTACAGGCTAAACCACCGCTTATGGGGAAATAACTGCTTACTAGTCTATGCAGACCATGTGTATCTACAGCGACAGATGCCATCGAACTGAAAATGTCACTTACCCAGTGTACATCTGTTCGTGGCGTCAGTCGCTGAGATTCACATGGGCCCACCCACCTCCCCGGAAGCCTGTAGCAGTTCAGAAGTTACCTTCAATTTTGTACATTTGTATATATATTATTTAAACCTTTAATAGGTACATACTTACACATTTCATTGCGCGGGCACTATTACTATAGTACAACTCCTACCTCACCCTCTGCGGGGAAAATCATCGAAGATGGAGTCGACGCCCATGCGCAATGAGCACAGAAGGAGGAGCCACTCGGTCCAGTGACTCGAAAACACTTCTTCGAAGAAAAACAACTTGTAACACTCCGACCCAACACCAGATGGCGAGCTATGCAGACCATGTGAATCTCAGCGACTGACGCCACGAACAGATGTACACTGGGTAAGTGACATTTTCATTACTAAGACTTGCGTGCTTTAATTGAGGTCATTGTAATCGCATAATTTGCCTGCAGAAAATTGACCCCGTCATATGCTGTACTACTGAAAGATCTTGTAAAAGCAATGAGTAACTATTCAACCACTTCTGGTACTTGTGTATGTAGGATTTAAATATATAATGTCTGAAGAAGCAAAACACTGCGTGAAACATTTGTGGACCAAGAAACAAGATTACATCTGTATTGAGTGAATTTTGAAATAATATAAATTGAGAATCAAGGATGTGTTTAAAAAAAAAAAAAACTTAAAGGAACAAAAGATTCGAATATTTTGTTTATTCATATGGATGTGGTGCTTAGACCAAAGTGAACTTGATGTGTATTGACTATGGAAATGACCTTCATATAGGAGCTCCCAAGAACTCACATTTACCCATGGAAGCTCTGCTACATTCAGCTGCCAAATTTATCTATGAATCCAGAAAATATCACCATATGCTGCAGGTTTTAAGAGACATTATAGAAACATATGAAGGCAAGGATTCCTTTTAAGCTCTCTTGACTCACATTCTAAGCCCTCAGACATCAGCAGCCAGCAATCTACTGCAAACATGCCTTGGAATCCTAGCTATTATCTACAGTGAATAGTGGACTCGTGCTAGAGGTCGATGGATCGAAGCGACATAGGTTTGAGGGGATGTCATCAGGGAACGTCGTGAGTTTTAACAAAAGTTAATAACAATCAATATTTCAAACTTAAATCAATAACCACACTAGTTTATTAAGACATATATTCATTTCCCTATATTAACAATGCTAATGTCACGAAAATAACTCTCAAACACAAATGATAAGCATATAAGATCAGTAGCAGTTGGTTAAAGCATCTTATATATCTCAATTTGATCAAGACAATTAAACAAATTATCTCCAAAAGAGTCACACTTATTAGTAATACAAAGACTGGTAATAATGGCAAAGTGTACATTAGTTCAGCATCAAATGATTTCAAAACATGTTATTCCCTCACTAAAATAGTTCCCTCACTAACCACAAATTAGCATCAACATGTTGGGCTTCATGTGAAAATAATTTAGTAACACAAATTTAGAAAAAACCCTTTATCTTTAATAATAATTAAAAATATATTATTAATATGCAGCAATTGAGTCATAAGTTGCAGCTGGTACCTAGAAAGCAAAAGAGACACATATTACATTACAATGACATACATTACCAATGGTAAAAGTAGAAACAGCAAGTAGTATGCTTCAGCCAGGGGACACCATCAGTTATGGCCTAACAACAGCTAACCCACTCAGCCAATACGAACTTCATCTGCTCCAGTCTGCTCTCCAAACTCTAAAATTGTAATAATCATACTAACTCCTAAAGAATTCTAGCCAAGTTGTTATACTAAATCCTAATAAGTTGATGATTGGTCAGTCTATGGGGTTGTTTCATTTCAGCCTATCAACAACTAAATTGATGATCTAAAACACAACAAATCTTCGCTAACTATAACATTTTCTTCAAGAATAACTTTTCCTCTTCCGTCTCGTCTATAGCTCCATTGTTTCACCGCCTCTCGAATATCTTGTCTCCAGGAAGAAACTTTTACTGTTTCAACCCACTTCCATCCTGGATGAAAGACCAGATATTCGCAACATTCTCAAACAATAGGACATTTCAACTTATGCAATGCTTGGTTAAAACATGACCTTGTAAGACATAACGCAGCAACCCCCTAGAGGTAGCTGTGAGCATATCTACACAAACATCGAAAGCACCTTTATGTAAGCTTTTGAATCATGGAAAATAACCACGGCTTTTAGTTAGAATTTTGCTCAGCTAAGAACTGAGAAACAAACATTTTCAAAAGTCACTCGTTTTGTACGTTAATTCATTACACATTTTAGTATAAAAATCATTAATAAACGTATTAGAAAATGTACACTCTCACACTACCATAAATATTTCCAGTGGTGCCAAAAACCCCAGATACAAAGGAGTCTTTCGTCTGGAATCAAAAAGATTCAAATCTCCACCGAACTATTTTTCAGTGGTTTCTCCATCATTGTGGAAGTCTCTACCCAGGGAGGTGAGATGCCAGGGAAATATCACCGACTTTTGGAAGAAAACTGCAAAATATTTTATTCAGCTTTTACCTCAACATTTAATCACCTCTTTTCCCCAGGGACCCACAGATGAGGGGCTACATTGACCTCCTTACCCCAGTTACACTACTTGACTTTTTTTGGCCGTCCTCTTCCATCTTCTTCTAAACTCCTTTTTGTGTGTCTTACCTATGAAATTTTGAATTCTCTCACTGATTTATAATGCTATTTGGGAGACTCGAGTCTCACTTCTCTGTTAATTATAAAACACACTCACAATTCCCAGGTATATCAAAATCATAATAAAAAATCTGCATTTCTTGCTAATCCACTTTTAGGACCCACACACAACTCCAGCATTGCTCATCAGTCCTCTACAGCATCACCCTCATCCTTAATACATGAGGAACTGTTGGGCACATGTTTATGAACATGCACCCCTTGTCTGGTTTGCCATAATCCAAATCTTTTTTTTTCTTCTGTCTTATATGGTGGAGTACCTTGCTGCATAATGGGTACCTGAATGAGCACATGTATGTGGTATAGGTAGATGGGAATATAGGCCAGTGGAGTGTGCCCACTGTATGCCTACTAGTGGAACCCATCTTGGAGTGCTACTGCAACCATGCTGTGAAAGGTGGAGGTTAGAGGTAGCCTACCAGACTAGCATTGTGTATTTCTAGCATTCCTGATGCTTGTTTGTGGCAACAAAGTAAAGTGTGGGAGGAAAGAGACAGAGTTCCCTTTACATTTCCAGCAGTACCTTTTCCCTGTTCCTGCCACCTTATGTTCCTTTTAGGAGCACCCTCATTACATTATATGGAGGGTGTGGGGAGTCTGGAGACATTGTCTTCTCTGGATTAGTCTTTGTCGAAGCCTGCTTCCTTTGTTCTTCTAGAATTGCAGGAGCCAAACATCTGATGGGTGTCGGGTGTGAAGACTTCTCGCTTCTTTATGCTCATGTTGTGGTTTTCTCCCTGTGGATACTAGCATCGTCACCACCTGCTGTCTGGCATCACTCTGAGACTGAGAATGTTATGGAAGAAGAGGGATAGACAAAGGGGAGGAACCACCTCAGACTGGTTCCAGAACAGCACATGTGGAACACACATACTATGTTTGAGAAAGGAGTATGAGAGAAGGACTGAAACTCCTGGCTAGTGTCATAGCACTGCCACTATTCAGTATAGGCAATACCCCTCTGGGGTTTGGGAATACATCAGCTATCCAGGGTTGGAGTCTTGACAGGTAGCCTCCCAGAGGTGAGGGGATTTCACCTGAACAAGTCTGTTGGAGAATCGTGGCTATCCCTTGGTACAGTAATATGCATGGACTGCTGAGAAAAGTGTGCTGGAGGTGTCCGTGCAGGAGGAATATGCTAGTAATTAAAACAATTCCTTGTGGAGGAATCTCATCACTGAAGCAATTGTCAACACTTACCAAGAATGTGGCAGGCACTGTCTTGAACTGTAGTGAGCTCCTTGCCACTGTGATGTGTGTTCCCGGTTACCCTCATTCCACCTCGAGACATTTACCGGCCCATTCCATGGCCTGAGAGTGAAAGGGAGTGATGGTCAACATGGACAGTGGAAAGACAATGCAGCAGCGGACCCTTGCATGACTGAAGCTGTGTTTCTGATGTACCCTATGCAAGTCACACTGCGCCAAGAAGTGTGACGGCATGCCGTACTTGCAAATAAAAACTCACCTGTGTTCAAAAGGCGTAAAGCACTACAAGAACTGCCATCGGTCCACCTGTGATGTTGATGCCAACTGACTGCTAGCTCTGGTCCGTAGACTGTGTCCATGGACTCCTTTTTCCTCTTGTTTCGGAGATCTCGGAGTGTGGGCTTCTGGAGCCAACTCAGTCCCTTCTGTGAAGCCTTGGACTACTCCCCGCACTATCCTGAGAGCCAAGTGCTAAAGGGATCTAATTAGTCCTCAAAGTTCAATGTTCATATTAATCCAGCCCTGGAACATCATAGATAAACAACCTTAACTCCTACAATTGAGGCCATGTAGTCTTTTGTGCCCCTGGACACCATAACTGACTCTGAAGTACACCCCATTCTTTAACTGCTGCACCTCTTGCTACTTTGATACTAAAACGCATACAGAGCTGTTAGTGTGCATCAGTCCTGTCATGTTGAGCTCCCTGATATTCGGGAACAGGGAACCGTATATAATTCTGACAGTATATCTCAATTTGCATCAGATGTAAAGCATTTAAATATCTTAAAAACACTGAAATTGTATTTATCAATTCACAATGTAGCCTCATAATTAAATGTTTTAGTCCGCCCATGTCCCTGTAGCTGTTTCCTATATCTCTGGAGCATAGAATAAAGAAATACTGTTTTGCACACACATCAGTTTGTGCGAACTAGAATGTAGTGACCGACTGAAATGCAATTATGTAACACACACAACAGTGTGTACCTCCTGCATCTAGGCTCTCGAATTATGCTGGCTGGCATGTCAACCTGCCCCCGCCTTCTGATGATGATGTGTTAGCAGGGCTATTGTCAGGCCTATGTATATTGTGTTTTTGGGAGCGATTCATCTTGTGCTTAGTTATTGTGAGCTGGAGCTTAGTGCTTTGCGAAGCGGAAAACCATTTAGCCACAATTTTCGGAATCGCAACTTGGCAGCTCCGAGGGCACTTTCTGGAGAAATGTGCCGTGGGGCCTGGTGACTGAAATCCTCTCAGCAAAACATTCTTCAGAGTACAAACACATAATTGCCTTTTTATTTTTTGCAGAACATGTACAGTCTGTACTATGTCCAACTGAAAACAAATCTTACATTCTCCCAGGAAGACGCCAGTATTTCAATAACACTGTCCATTTGGTTGCAACCTATAAAACGACAGTTGGTGTATTTACTATTTCGAGTAAGAGTATGAATGTTGTGCATGGCTTGGTAAGTAAGGTGCCAGAATTCGTGAGCATTAAGACATCCCTAGTCAAGAGATGGCCACAGGTGAACCTCCACACGTCTATTAACCTTTGCTAATGTTCTTCAAATCTTAGATATAGTTGGATGGGATTCCTAAGTGCAGTCATGTGTGTGTCGGATGACATTTCACAATACAGTTTATATATAGATAGTTTGAGGACTTGATGGTTCAATTAAGCCATCTCTTGCCTCAGAGGTAGAGGACCATGGATACACAGGTATTCTCTGATTAGGGGCCTTAGCTACCAGGTATAATTTTGAATTCATATTTCTCCCTGATACGTAGCAAGTGCATGGCTGTCATGGGTGATTCAACTCAAGGGTGGATTAACAAAGTCAGATGTCAGAGGTACCATCGTTGTGGTCCATTAGGAGTTTGCAGACATTCTAGCCTGTATAGATCAGTTTTGTGTGGCACAGTGTCCATCCTGGGCAAACTGAGGCATAGTTGTACTGCTTCATGCATCCCTGAATTTGTGACAGACAGGCCCTGATTTGTTGTTGTTCACTGGACCCTCCCTGTAGTTTAGGTGTATACCTGAGCAGCAGCATGTTTCATTCAGTGCTAGGGGATTCAAGGATGGAAGCAAGGAAGGGGCACTTAATAGGCTTAGGTTAAAGGATATCTCGGCGATTTACTACCGGTATTGATGAATATTTTAGAAACTTATGAATCAGTCTTTAATTGATGTGCCTTGTTCTCCAAGAATGATCTGAGCCGTTCACGAGCTACAGTTTTGAAACTGACTTTTTCAGATTGTTAATTGAGGAGGGTGTTTTAGTCAATGGTGTTTAAGGTACTATACAGTTGTAATAAAAGTAGTGGGCAGACTGATGTTCATCTCTAGGTCAGAGACTCTATTTCTTTCAAGAAAGCAGTTTGCACCCCACATATGGGAATTTGATATTCCAGATATGAAGAAAGAGGATGTTAGCCGCACGGTGAAGACCCAAGATGAGTCTTAAAGTGCCTACTAAGAGAAGGTCCACATTTTCTTTTGTTCTACTTTGTTGGGGTATATATGTCGTGATTCAGCCTCTTTGAGCTACTCTTATGGCAAACAAAGTATTAATGAGCAATGTGTGGAGTCAAAAGTGTGTGCCATCTACAAGGCCCCCCATACCATTGTGATAGATGTAGCACATTGCAGCTTTCATTTCATTTTCCAGTTTATTTACAGAAGTAAATAAGTGATCAATTTTCAATGAGGTAGCCACCTCTTGTACTATTTGATTTTCTGTCTTAGCTCTGTAACAGCGGTGCTAGCATTCAGCTGTTAAGTGGGCAAGATTTACGTTCAGTAGACTATTGATGATTTAGCTTAAAGCCCTTTTGTTTTGAATTTCAGCCTCAACAAAACAACTTTTCTTTGGCTTCCTGCCAGGAGGTCATCACTATCAACTTATCACCTGTGTTCGATAGCTTGAAGATGCACATTACTTTATCTGAGCTCCATTAACTTATTGCCTGCTGTTTGGACTATAAAATTTCAATCCTATGTTTTTTCATGTTTATTTTCTTTAAATAATACATTTTATTGGATTTTAGCACAGTTGCATGGCCATACATGCCAAAAAATACACAGAGGACGTTGCATGGGTACACCAGTTAACAACAACTACACAATTTCCACAGACGATCCCACCTATCCTATTCAGGTACCATATATCACAGCACGTACCCCACCACAAGTAGACATTGATCATATACAAAAGTTTCTTATCATTCCGCTCCATATTTCCTCCTCTAGAAGGGCACCAAAGGGGGGCGAACTTGCTCCGGGACAGTGCTCCTATAGTTTGCCCACCGCTACCAGACTTTGAGGTGCTTCTGGGAGCAACCTCTTGCTTGGTAAACAGCAGTATCCAGCCCTATACAATTGTCTGATTCATTCTTACACACCTCAGTTGTTGGGGGTACATCAGCTTTCCATACCCTGGCTAGATTCTTTTCCCCCAGATTTAGACCCAGGAACAAAAGTAGCCTCTATCCCTCCACCCCCCAATGTCATCTGTGCAATGGAGAAGGATGAACCTGTTGTCCAGTGAGATTACCCAGGAAAGAACTTCCTCCAGGCAAACACTCCAGCGCTGTGTAACTGCACACTGTATCGATGAAGGTGCCATCATCCACCCCGCAGCGGAGGCATATAGAAGACTTAATCATGCTCATGTGCACCATATGTGGTATCTTATGTAATAAGCTCTGTGGAGTTATTTCAATTGAATCAAGCAGAGATGGGCAGAAATCGCTGCCTCTCATGGTGCCCCCAAGGCCTCTGTCCAGTCGTCATCGTCTAGGGAGCCCAGATCTTCCGCCTAGGCCGCTCTAAGTCCAAGCACTGTGTTGGTGCTGTTCATAAAAAGTGTTTGGCATATCTTCACTATTTTGTGAGGGCCCAGGTCCCCAGGAGTAGTTTGCCCTCTAGTGGGTTAAATTCCTGGAGGGTTTCAATGTACGTGGTAAGTGCATGACAGAGTTGTAAGTACAGATGGAATTGGATCAGCCAAGGCTTGGATGGTACAGATGTCTGATATGTGGCTCGGTTTGGCATGAAGCCTGCCTGGTCAGGATGAACCAGGCCCAACAGGCATTTCAGCAGCCGATTAGCAGAGGTTTGTGCAAGGTGTTTAACCTCAATATTCAGGAGGGAGATCAGGCGATACGATGAGTGTTCTTTCCGCGATTGGCCCGATTTTGGGAAGACTACTATCTCTGCATGCTGCCAGTCTGGCGGGAGTGACTCCCCCCTTAAGTACGGAGTGGAGCACTGCCAGAAGATGTTTCCCCAGGTGAGGCATAAATGTCCTGAACAATTCACACAGAAACCCTTGGAGGCCGGGACCCTTCCCAGTCTACAACCCGCCAGTGCCAAGAAGAGCTCCTCCTCTGTGATCCGCCTCCTGCAGTTGAGTTCTATCAGTGTCCGAAAGGGACGGGAGTGGCAGTGATCCCAAATTCGATAATTTGGTGCAGAGTCAGTGTCTCCCTCCGAGCATTGTTGAGTTTAATTTTGCATTGTTGAGGGGCTACTGAGCTTCCTACATCTCACAGATATTCATTGTCCTTGGGCTGAATGGGGGCCCCCTGAAAGATTTGGGGCCCCTTGAAGGGTTGAGGGGCCCACCAGAACCACAGGGTGGCTTGGCAGGGGCCTGCATGTAATTGAACG
The DNA here is from genome assembly GCF_031143425.1 of Pleurodeles waltl. NCBI lineage: Eukaryota > Metazoa > Chordata > Amphibia > Caudata > Salamandridae > Pleurodeles > Pleurodeles waltl. The sequence continues at coordinate 832,406,031 of NC_090447.1, read as the reverse complement.
CTAGTAATTTTTGTTTGAGGGTGGTTGTAATATTGATTATGGGGACATGGTGATAGGTTACTAGGTCACTCTTGGATTTAGGCCACTTGTGAATTGTAGGGAACTCTCTGCTGCTGTGATGTGTGTTTCTTGTGACATTTGTATCTCTGGTTTCGGAACACTGGCAATGCATTAGATGGGGAGTGAAATCGTTGCCAAACATCCCCGTGGCATTTGACTGCATGTATTGGGGAGTGAATTCCTGATGTTTAAAAGTAAACCCACGTCAGACATTTTGCTTTCTCACAACTCTTCTAGTAGTTGGAATGGGCCTCTATAATCACTTCCCCACCCCTCCTAATGTTGTGAAGAACTTGGACGTTCTTAGTGACTCAGCAGCTGCCTTTTCAGTCTTGACACTCCACATCAGATAGTGCCATTCCTCAGCTTTTCACATAAGATTGTAACACAGAATGCCTTTGGTCTTTCTTGCTTAATGTTTTGGAATTCTGTATATCATGGTCTGTCAAGCAAAGCTCTGGCCAAGTTACCACATATTCAGAACGTGATAACAGTCATTTTTGGCCTTAAGGAATTTGATTCTGTCAAAATCTACCATACAGATTAATTGGCAACTAGTTAAAAATAAATGATCTGATAGAGACCTCTAGCTGCAGATTCCTTACTTGTGAATTTTCCCCAGGTGTCAGACTAAATCCAGAGGTTTTTTATGGGCAGTACCCCTGTTTGCCATTAAGTGGCGTTGATTGGCTCCGTCTCCATTGCCATCTGCACTGCAAATGACATCATGGTTTCTGAATAGGCACCACCCAGGCTTGCCAATGTCAGTTCTTTTCTTTCCCACCAGCCAGTGCTGATCTGAAGAGAGATTACCCCTCAGTCTCTTCTTGACTGGTTTTCTTTTTTTAACTTTTGTCATACTCTTTTTCGAAAATTTCTCTGTGTGCTTTGAGGGATGTCTTCTAGGAAGACAAGTTTCAAGCCCTGAAGTTCTTGTCATCGGGCAATGTCTGTGACGGATCCTCACCTCATGTGCTTGTGGTATCTGGTGTGCCACCACGACGACTTGTCCTCATCTGTTAGACATTGCAATGACGGAGCATCTTCATTCTAGGCCTCATTCATCAGAACCTGCACTTGGGCTGACTCCGCACCTTCCTGAATTTCCTGGAGCCGGAGCTACTCCTGCCCAAATCAAAGAGTTTTTATGAGGCCCTGCATCTCATTTTTGAGCAGACCGACCCAGCTGGCGCCCCTTTATGCCCCATGGGGTAAGAGGGGGCCCATCGGGTTCTGCATCAGCAGCATCAGCACCAATGGGCTTCCAGGGATCTAGTCCTTGATCCGGACCGGCGTGGTCATACCACCTCTACCTTCCCCGGCTCTGGTTCAAACGCCGACAGTACCAGCTGCACCATCCCCATTGTCCTTCCCGACATTGCCCGAAGCTGACTTCAGCGATGACGGGAGCTTTGCCTCGTTCATATCCTGAGGCCTATTTCATTAGGCTAGGCCTCTGGAAGAACGGGAGGGGTTGCTGAACCCTTTAGAATACCATCCATTTGAAGGTGAAATGGACTGGCGTGAGGACTTGAGTCAAGCCAGCCGTCTGGACACATCTGCAGATACTGGCATGCTTTCTCCCCCTACCATTGCTACAGATGAGAGACGTTACTATGCAATGGTGGTGATGATGTGGCTGAGGTCCTGGACCTTCAGCTGTCCTCAGTGGTAGTCCAAGACTAATATCATGACAGAGGTGCTGCAAACGGGAACTTCCACCTCAGAACCCCTGCTCCCATTCAATGATGCCATCACTGACGTCCTTCTGGGTACCTGGTCCAAACCCAACACAGGGTCTCCTGTAAATAGGACGATTGCCCACCATCGCCCTGCACCCAGGTACCCAAGTTTTCTAACGCAACACCCCACCCCTGAGAGCTTGGTGGTCCAAGCCTCTACCTCCCAGGGCTTGTTCCCTACAGGTCCCCCAGACAGACAATCCAAAACATTGGATTCATTTCTTCTACCAGCCTTGCATTGCGGTCAGTGAACTCCACAAGACTTTTTGGCCGTTATTCGCACATGCTGTTCTATACTGTTGCACAAGTGCTGCCAGAAGCCCCAGAGGAAGCCCGGGCTGTACTCCCAGGCTTTGCCAATGGGAGAGACGCAACAAAATTCACGATCTGTTGCAGACTGGACACGACCAACTCGCTAGGTAAGTCTATGACAGTGGACCCAAGGCACCATGCCTGGCTGAGGACATCTGACTTTTCGCGGGATGTCCAAGCTTCTCTGATGGGCATGCCCTTCAATGGCACCCATCTCTTCGGGGACAAGGCAGACCCGGCTTCCGAGTGCTTCAAGGATTCTCGTGCAATGGCCAGGTCTTTGGGCCTTGCAGCAGCCCCTTATCCCCCCAGTCTGCCTTTCACCCCTTTTGTGGCTAAGGAAGGGTATACCAATTCCCATCCAGGCACTCTGCAGCGCATGCGGCCCAGCCCCTGTGCAGCCGAGGGCGCGGTACCCACTGACCTTAGGGGTCAGGTTGCTAGCGGTCTGGTCAGTCTGTTGCGTGCGTCCCTTGCGGCAGCCTCTGAACCTTCCTAGTCTACTCAATCTCCCCACCAACGACCTGTTGGTGGCAGGATTTGCCAGGACTTGCCTCACTTGCAGTCCACTACTTTAGAAAGGTGGGTTTTGCAGATAGTCCGAAGAGGCTACTCCCTCACCTTTGAGGCTACCCCTCCATCCATGCCACTATCTTACCATAGGATGACAGAGGATCATTTATACCCTCTCCGCAAGGCAGTTGCAGCTCTCTTGGCCAAGGGAGGCATAGAGAGGGTTCTGGTGCCAGAACTAGGCTGTGTTCACTATTCCCGCTACTTTCTGTTCCCCAAAAAGAAGGGTCTTCACCCTATCCTAGACCTGTAAGCCCTCCATTTCTTCTTCAAGAAGGAGAAGTTCAGGATGCTCATGTTGGCTCAGGTCTCTTCTGCTCTGGATCCAGGAGACTGTATGGTACCGTAGGCCACAAGCACTTTCAGTTCACTGTGCTCCCTTTTGGCCTTACCAGCATCCCTTGGGTGTTAACCAAGGTGATGGCAGTGGTTGCAGCTCATCTGCGGAGATCAGGGGTCTCTGTCTCATTTGGCTGTTGAAGGTGAGCTCGCCCCAGGCTGTTGCCTCCTGTATTCGCTGGGGTTCACTTTAAACGTCCCGAAGTCACACCTGACTCCCTCTCGGATGCTCCCTTTCATCAGAGCTGTTCTGAATACTGTGCAGTTTCAGGCTTATCTTCCCAAGCGGCGAGTCCATGATACTCAGGCTATGATCCCGATGTTTCAGCCTCTATCCTGGGCTTGGGTCAGCATGACTCTGAGGCAACTGGGCCTCATGGCGTTCTGCATCCTGCTGGTGACACATGCATGATGGCATATGCGGACTCTGAAGTGGTACTTGCAGTTCCAGTGGGCGGAGCATCAGGGGAATCTCTCTGACATGGTCCAGATCCCGGGAACTGAAAGATCTACAGTGGTGGTTAATGAACTGCGATTGGGCTAGAGGCAGATCCCTGTCCCTTCCCCAACTAGATCTGACAGAAGTGGCAGATACGTCACTCCTGGGATGGGGCGCCCATCTGGGAGAGATGGTGAGTAGAGAAATCTGGTGTCCGGTGGAAGCGGGGCTCCACATCAACATGTTGGAGCTCCATGCGATCCGACTGGCGTCGAAAGCCTCTCTTCCCTCCATAAAGGGAAAGATACTGCAGGTGTTCCTGGATAACACCACCGCCATGTGGTACTGCTACAAGCAGGGCGGGGTGTGGTCGTGGACCCTTTGTCAAGAGGCTCTTTGCTTCTGGACATGGTTGGAACAGCAAGGCATATCCCTGGTGGTTCAACATCTAGCGGGCTCTCTGAACGCCAGAGCACAAACTCAGCTGGAAATGCCTAACGGATCAAGAATGGCAATCCTATCCGAAAGTGGTGCAAGGTCTCTTTCAGCAGTGGTGAGGACTTTTCGTTAGATCTGTTCACCTCTGCCGAGATTGAGCAGTGTCAGCAGTTTTGCGTGTTGGATTTTCCAAGGTGGCCATTGCTCAGAGACACTTTTCGTCTTGAGTAGAATTTAGGCCTCCTATATGCCTTTCCACCTGCACCACTTCTGCCCAGAGTTCTTCAGAAGATCAGGAATAACTGGGCCCATGTAATCCTTGTGGCTCCGGACTGGGCCTTGAGACTCTGGTATCCCAAACTGCTGACATGTCCATCGATCCTCCTATCAAACTGCCCCTTTGAGAGGATTTTCTGTCGCAACAGCAGGGGAGGATTCTTCACCCGAACCTGTCCGCTCTGTGTTCTTGCATGAAGATTGAACGGCAGAAGCTTGCAGCTTTTGATCTCCCCCCCCAAAGGCTGTAATGTTATCTTGGCAGCCAGGCTTCCCTCCAGCAAAATGGTATGTGCGTGTCGGTGGAAGAAAATTGTGGCATGGTGCACAGGCAAGTCTGTTGATCCCCCTTCTGCCCCTCTTTCTGAGGGTCTATTCTTCGTTCTTTCCCTTGGCCAGCTGGGCTCTGCTTTGGGCATTCCTAAGTGCTATTTATCTGACATTTCTGCCTTTTTTGTGGTTACCTGATTAACCCTCCTTGTTCTGGTCTCCTATTGTACATAGATTCCTCAAAGGCCTTACTCATCTCTTCCCTCCATCCCCATTCATTATGCTCCAGTATGATTTTAATTTGGTTCTGATCTTTTTGATGGGCGCTCCTTTCGAGCCTCTTCACAACCGTCCCCTCATGCTTCTCACATTGAAAATAGCCTTCCTTGTGGCAAAAACATCTGCCCACAGAGTGAATGAGCTGCAGGCCTTATCATCTAAGCCGCCCTATCTCTCTAACTATCCTTACAAAGTGGTGCTTTGCACCAGAGTCTCTTTTCTGCAAAAAGTGGTTACGCCTTTTCAAGTAGGCCTATCCATCACCTTGCCTACTTTTTAGCGCCCCAACATCTTTCTAAGGAAGAGGAGAGACTCCACTGCTCTGCATCAAGATCTGCTACGCAGTGGCCACAGAGAAACCCCTTGAGGGGTTGTGCACTCATTCTACCTGAGCTAAAGCTGTGACCACAGCGTTAGCTCGCCGGGTTCCGATTCTGGACATGTCTGCTCTGCACATGTTTACCAAACGCTACTGCCTGGACAGTCAGGTCCCTGGGACGAGCACTTTGCCCATTCCTTCCTGCAGGACATTTTTGTTTGAAATTGGTTCCCAGACCCACCTCTGGGGATGGTATTGCGTGGGTATCTAGTCACAGGTCAGGAATCTGCAGTTAGAGGTCTCTATCAGATGGTCAAGTTACTTACCTTTGGTAATGCCTTATCTGGTAGAGACTATAAATAGCTTCATATTGCTTACCGACCCATCCATCCTACCCGCTCTACAAATGGATTTCTAGGGGCAGATACGTCTCTTTCAGGGCCCTAATTTTAACACACCATTGGTCAGTGTTCTTCATGGCACTGCGCTTCTGGCATGGAAATTTGTGAAAAGAAACTGACATCAGCACACCTATATGGCACCTATGTAGGAACTGCAACATAATTTCCGGCATGGACGCTGATGACGACTGACACAGAGATGATCGATGCCACCTAGCGGTGCACAGGGTCACTGCTCACGAAAATTTTCTGGATCCAGTTTAATGCCTGGGGAAAATGTACAGATAAGGAATCTGCAGCTAGATATAATTTCCACCAGATGAGGGGTTACTGAAGATATGTAACTGGTCCTTCTCTTTAAACAGTAAGCATCATGCATCCAATTTACTATGCTAAAACTCTGATGTTTTTTTAGTTTAAAACATTCCCTTATATCAGCTGGCCTACAGCTTTCTGTCTTCTTCTACTCTCTTCTACATTCTGATCGAACGGTTGGGATGGAATAGCTTTCATGGTAAAGGGAACTAAACTTTAAATTCTGTTCCTCACACTTCAACACTGAAAGTATAACCACGTAACATTCAGGAAAAAAAAACTATGGATATTCGATCAGTGATACCAGTTTCTTGACTTTATCTCTCCATGTCTAGTCTTCGGCTTTTTCAATTGCACCAAGAGGCCCTTCTAAGTATATGCTGAGATGTATTGAATTAAGTAATTGATAGACCTATAATTTAACTTTTTAGGACATTTGAAATACATCTATTGATATCTACCTTAATATATTCTTATACCTTGTCCATCTCTTTAAACTTAAACAAATTTACCATCCTCAAACTCAGTAGTTTTTAGTTTAAAACATTCCTTTATATCAGCTGGCCTACAACTTTCTGTCTGCTTATAATCAACTCTACGTTCCGATCAAACAGTTGGTATGGAAGAGCTTTCATGGTAAAGGGAACTAAACTTTGGAATTCTCTTCCTCACACTTCAACGCTGAAAGTATAACCACGTAACATTCAGGAAAAAAACATGGCTATTTGATCTGTGATGCCAGTTTCTTGACATTCGCTCTCCATGCCTAGTCTTCAGCTTTTTCCTGTTGCACCAAGAGTCACTTCTAGGTAAATGCTGAGCTGTATTAAATGAAGTAATTGATACTCCTCTAATTTAACATTTGAAATACATCTATTGATATCTACCTCGCTATATTCCTTTTCAGCTATTTACTAGTTTATACATCCCCCCCACCCTCCTATGGTTACATACCTATTTGTTTACCAGTTTGGCCATTTACTAAATACCATTGTAAACTATCCAGAAGTACTGATGGTACTTGAGCACAGCCTCATAGAATAACACTGCTCACTGGGTCATATTGTAGAAAATGTAGCATTTAGCTTATAAATGGCTTTATAGTTTTGGGGATTGTAGTTTGGCTGTGAAAATTACACTGACTTCTGGCTTCCTCAGTGTGTTGTAATTTTTAGTAGATTTTTTTTTACGAAAGGTAGATCAAGGAATGAAAATTTAGTTTGTTTTTCTATTAACTATGCTGAGATTCTAACCTCTACATTCTGCTAGAATAAACCTTGACTGCTCAACTTCACGAATCCTGGAGAGGTAAGTGGTAGACTGGAAATGTGATAGTATTGTGGGTTCAGTACATCAGTGGTAAATGACTGTATCTGCTAATTAAACGGTCCATTGGCCATTTACTGCCCCAAAACCCCAAGTACGTGCCTTACATTATTGCCAAGTACCCAGAAGCTACTTTAGAAGCATTTTCTTGGCAGCTTCAGTGTGCCAAGAAATGCTTGCATCAAGACTTTGAAAGAAACAATATTCAACCTGCTAAACTGCTTCATCATTAAACAGTCCACATGGCAGTGCTCATCAAGTTTGCAGAGCATAATCCTGGACCTCACATATGCTATTCCAAAAATGCCATCTGCCAGTGTCCCTTGATGAGATGGAACAAACCACACCCTCAACCCCCTGCAAACAAACTCTTCTCACATTGGTCCCCCAAAGCCCACCAGGAAGCCATTCCACTCATTTAAAGTCTTCTCAGTCAAAACCTTGACAATCACCTCAGATGCTATCACAGGTGGAAGTGAAGGGGACCAGTGATTCAACTTCTTCTGCTTTTTTGACTTCTTAGACTTACATGAACTTATGAATTTGGAAGATGTATGATTTCGAAATTGGCATATGGGAGCAAGATCACATCTAAGCCTTTATCCTCATTCTGGACCAGGCTTTCTTCAACTTCCTCTGAAATTCTGCTATGGCAGTCTTGACTTTGTGGTTACAATTGGCTTTCTCATTCATCTTTGCACAGCATTTCCAAGATGCTGAGTTGTACCTGGAGCCAAGGCACCAGAGATGCATTGTGGGCGTATGTTACCAAAATCTGGTGGTTGCAGTCCTTGCAGGGTTTTTAACCCTGCGATTTCTGGAGGTGACATCTCCCTTGAACTCTGGATAAATCTGAGGGAAATAAACCTGTTAAACTGACAGGATTAGATGGGGTTTCGCATCCGCAGGAGAAGGCATGGAAAGAAAGGAACGGATGTCAGCACGCAGAGGTGGAGTAGATAGAATGACCCCAACATCACACCTGGGGTTGGACAGATCCGAGGGAGCCGCATGGCACCACCTATAAACATGCCATGAAATTTCTATCAAAAATCTCTGAATCAAGTCTGGTGCCTAGTGGAATTCACAAGGTGAATACTCTTCAGTTAGAAGTCTCTATCAAACAGTACATTAACTTGCAAGGCACCGCTTTGGTAGGAGAACTGGAAGGAAGGGAGTCATGGAACTGGAGTCATTTCACCCTGTCTTATAGTAATATGGAATAAGAAATGATATTCCCTCATCACAGGACCTAGGAGTTTTCAATGTCTGGCAAGGGTTTTGACATCCCCAACTTGCTTTAGTGGACCTCTTCACTATTGATGAGATTCCACTAGACCTGCCAGGTGTTTCACTATTCTGATACATGCAGCACCTAAACTGAGTTAAAGTTTTTGCAAGTCAAAAAAACTTTGAAGTGGACAGGGTCTCGCATTTAAATGGGATTCTGTGTCAATGTATGCTTGTGCACTTATGAAAAGCAAACCTAATTACAAATTAATGTACTGTAAAGAGTGCTAGGGAAGTATAAAAGCAATGTGAAGCAAGTGCAGTTTATTTATAGGTTTGGTGATTTCTCTTCATTAATCGCTCAGGGGCTAGAGAGGTGTTTTAGTTATTAATAATTTGTAAATAATGTGTTCTTTGAAGAGACGTCTGGTAATTTCTTTTCAGAAATAGCAGAGTGAAAGGGTGTGTCAATTGCTTCTTATGATGGAATTCAAACACACAACAGGTCAAGGGAGCTTGCTTGCAGTATGTCAAAATACTTGCAATCCTTACAAGGTTGCATTCCAACCCATCGTTCTTGCCACCTCTGTTTAGACACAAACATCTGCTAATCAGTCTTGACCCAAATCAGTCTCACCCTGCTTCAATAGGAAAGGTCCAGCCGAAACCGCCAAGCCAGGTTCTCTCTGAAGCGGAACACAAGTAGCCCAAAAATCGGTTTAGCCCTGATTCAGGCTCATCAGTCGGACGTAGCTGGGTTCCAGTGGTACAGTGAGCAATGGACCCAGGTGTAGGCATGCCCTTCACCACTTAGGGAAGTACATCAAACATACAAAAGTTGATGGGAGGATGTTTGCAATAGGTCTTACCACCAGTTAACCACGGAACCACTGCCAGTGGCTAGACGTATTGCAAACACTAAAAAAATCCAACACCAGTTTATAAAAATAGATAACATTTATATGAATACATGGACACTAAAAGGTTAAAGATCCACCAGAGGGTTCCGGAGATTTAGAAACACTAGATCATGACTTATTACTTAACCGCAAACAAGCATTGGCAAATTCTATGCATTTACCTGTAAGCAAATAGATACCATCCTATACAAACACTTGTCCCCTTACCAATTGATTTGAGGTTAAAATAGGATGCTCCAAATCAATCACAATTGAATTACATGTCATAAGATAATGCACACAGCTTTCTCCCCTATAGGGTTGTCTTTCTCTAGAAAAAAACGTATTCTCACTCTACTTCCAATACAATTTCCACTTATTGATTTCTCTACCATAAAACATACATTCACTATTCTTTATTCATTATGTGAAACAACCTCCTCTTACACCTTCCATTACCTACTCACATACATTTTCACTCTACGAAGATGTCACATCAATCTCGCTAATTTCACAGTCAATATCCCCCACATTTTTAACTTCCTATCCATATACATTTTTTTATATAAAACCCTTAACAGATCTATTAAAACCAATTTGTTTTTTAAAATCAACTGTGAAACTGCAATATATTTGAGAAAATTCAAATTAAAAACTATTAGTGCGATGTTTCAGCAGTACTCCTGATTATTCACCCACCTTCTCAGGACAACAACACACACATATCTGAAATTTATTTCCAATTCATGGTCAAGGGATACAATATTTCCCTACCGTTCTCCACTTCTTGATTTACCATTGAGTGACTTCGGGTTTCAATAATCTTCAAGACACCTCTGTTTTACATAGGTTTCATAATGGCTTCACCTTAATATTTGGTATCCTTTCTTATTTAAGGAAGGTATTTATGAGAACCCTCTTGATGCAAGATCTTCATTAACTTCTGTTTTTATTTCCTTATTCTACATATATATAAATGTTAAATGGCATGTGTAGCTGCAGATACACATGCTATGCATATCAATACCGACATCTAGTGTTGGGCTCGGAGTGTTACAAGTTGTTTTTCTTCGAATAAGTCTTTTAGAGTCTCTGGATTGAGTGACTCCTTCTCTCGGTTTCATTGCGCATGGTCATTGACTCCATTGATAGATTTTCTTTCCGCCGTCGGGTTCGGGCGTGTTTTCTCTCGCTCCGAGATTTTGATTCGGAAAACTTTAGAAAACCTTCCCTTTTGTCGGTATTGTTTTGAACGCGTTCTCCACCTAGCATCGAACCAGTAGTACTGTCGGAAAATCAATGTGTTCGCCCTTCAGGGCGCCTGCGGACGCCCAACTCAGGCCTATTTGGGCCGAGGTGGAGAGCCTGATGGATCAGACTCCATTCCGATTCTGCCCTCAGTGCCACACCAAGTACCCGTACACAGACCAGCATTTGGTTTGCAACCTGTGCCTTACCCCAGACCATCAGGAGGAAAACTGTGAGGCCTGTCGATCATTTAGATAAAAAAAGACTCTTAGAGACCGAAGAGCAAGAAGGCTGGAAGTGGCGTCGAAGAGCAGAGAACATCTCAACGCCACCGGAGAGGAACAGGCGTACACAGCAGTCTTTATCTGAGACACAGAAACAGGAGGAATCCGAAGACGACAGACCCATCACAGCTGGCCTGCACCACCACACAAGAAACATTTTAAGGCCTTGGGTACACCGGAAGGCTATGGTTCAGCCCGAAAAAAGACTGTTGGTGATCGACCTCTGGGTTCAGCACCGAAAAAGGCCACACCTCTGACTACTTCAGAGTCGACTAAAACTAAAAAGGGCTCCATTTCGGACTCCAGCAAGAAACACCAAGTTTCGGAGTCGAAAATTAGAAAGGCAGTTTCGGAGCCGAGATCTTCCACAACATTATCGATACGCAAAAAGCAACAAACTTCTGAACCGAAAAAGAGATCTTATACAGAGGAGCAAGGACTTTTCCAAAAAATACGAGAAAGACATACAACTTCTGAGGAAGTGTCGGACATTGAGCCCATTCTACAAGTTATGGATGAGAGACAATCTATGATACATATCCATAAAGAGACGGGGAGAATTATTACAGCACCTCCTCTAAAGACAAAGAGAAAGCTGGCATTCCAAGAAGAACTGGACACTGCACAGACCCCAGCTAAAGTGCAAAAGCAAAAAGAGAAGCCAGTACCTCCTCAGTCTCCTCTTCCTCATTCTCCACACCTGGCTACCTCTCCTCAGACCACCCCTCCACCAGTGCCTTCTCCAACACATTCTTTCTATTCGCAAGAAGACATTGTAGATCCATGGGACCTTTATGATCCTGATCCCATCCCAGATAACGACCCAGATACCTACCCATCCAAAACATCTCCACCTGAAGATACAACAGTATACAATCGGGTCATAGCCAGGGCTGCAGCTTACCATGGGGTGACAATGCACACTGAACCATTGGAGGAAGATTTTTTGTTTAACACATTATCCTCAACACATTCTAGGTACCAATGCCTCCCAGTGTTACCAGGCATGGTAAAACACGCAGACCAAATCTTTAATGAGCCTGTGAAATCCAGAATAATCACACCTAGAATAGAAAAGAAAAAAAAGCCTGCACCCTCTGATCCAGATTGTATTGCCAATCAGGTGCCTCCTGATTCAGTAGTGGTTAGTGCTGCACGAAAGAGGGTGAATAGCCAGTCTTCAGGAGATGCACCCCCTCCTGATAAAGAGAGCAGGAAATTTGACGCTGCAGGTAAGAGTTGCATCCCAAGCGGCAAATCAATGGAGAATAGCTAATTCTCAGGCACTACTAGCCCATTATGATAGAGCTCGTTGGGATGAGATGCAGGATATCATACAGCATCTCCCAAAAGAACACCAGAAGCAGGCACAACAAGTAGTAGAGGAAGGGCAAGCCATCAGTAACAATCAGATAAGGTCTGCCCTTGATGCGGCTGATACAGCTGCAAGGAGCGTGAACACAGCCATTACCATCAGAAGACATGCATGACTGCGCCCCTCTGGTTTTAAACCAGAAATCAAACAGGCTGTGTTAAACATGCCTTTTGATTTAAAAAAAAAACCACCTCTTTGGCCCAGAAGTGGACATTACAATAGAGAAATTGCAAAAAGACTCTGATACAGCAAAGGCAATGGGTGCTCTGTATACTACACCATATAGGGGGTCATTTCATAAGCCTCAGTTTCGAGGAGGTTTTAGAGCACAGTCCCCCGAGGCTTCTACCTCACAAACAAAACAACCATATCAAACCCAATACCAGCGAGGTGGGTTTAGAGGAACATACAGAGGCCAATACTGTAGAAATAGAGGTAAATTCCAATCCTCTAAACAGCCAGCAACACAACCAAAGCAGTGACTTCCTTCCCTCCCTTCCACACCACACATCTCCTGTGGGGGGAAGACTACAGCAGTTCCACTCACATTGGCAAAATATTACGACAGACAACTGGGTATTATCAATTATCTGCAATGGTCATTGCCTAGAATTGATAAACATACCTTAAAGATATCACAAATTATCCCCAGAACATACCTTTCTGTTACAACAAGAGGTTCAATCTCTTCTACTCAAACAGGCAATAGAATTAGTTCCACAATCTCAACAGGGAACAGGAGTATACTCGCTATACTTTCTAATTCCCCAAAAAGATGGCACCCTCAGTCCAATATTAAACCTCAGGCCTCTCAATTTTTACATCCTATCAGAACATTTTCACATGGTAACTCTGCAAGATGTTATCCCACTGCTACAAAAACACATTTTATGACAGCCCTAGACCTCAAAGATGCGTATTTCCACATACCCATCCACCCAGCTCAAAGAAAATGTCTCAGGTTTGTCATACAAGGAAAACACTACCAGTTCAAATTGTTAACTTTCGGCATAATAACAGCTCCAAGGGTGTTTACAAAGTGCTTAGCAGTACTAGCAGCATACTTAAGAAGACAACACATCCATGTCTTTCCATATCTAGACTATTGGCTAATAAAATCAAACAATCATACACAATGCCAAAAACATACACGTTACGTAATAGAAGCTCTGCACACACTAGGATTTTCTATAAACTACCAAAAGTCACATCTTCAACCAGCACAAGTACAACCGTATTTGGGTGCTATCCTAAATACTCAACTAGCTCTAGCGTATCCAAATACACAAAGGATACAAGCTTTTCAAAATCTCATTCCACTTATACAACCAAATCAACAATACACTGTAAGATTTGTCATGAAGATCTTAGGAATTATGGCATCTTGCATAGCAATAGTCCCACATGCAAGATTAAACATGAGGCCCTTACAACAGTGCCTTGCACAACAGTGGTCACAGGCACACGGTTAACTTCAAGATCTAGGAGGTCATTATTAACCCCGGCAGTTCAGACCGCCATGCCTGAGGTGGGGGCAAAGACCGCCACCGACATGGCGATCTGAACCGCCGTATTATGGACACAGTGAGGGCCGCCTATGGTGGACCTCCTCCACCGCCAGGCTGCTGCCGAAAGGGAGCTTGACGGTGGAGGGAATCATTTTCCAACAGGGCAGCGCTGCAGGGAAAGGCTGGCGGAAGGGGTGCTCCAGGGCCCCACCTGGGGTCCCCTGCACTGCACATGCACTTAGCATGGGCAGTGCGGGGCCCCCGTTCAGTGCCCCATCGCGCAGGTCACTGCCTGATTTACAGGCAGTGATCTGCGCGACGGGTGCTACTGCACCCGCCGCACACCAACATCGGCAGTGGCTCCATTTGGAGCCGCTGTCAATGCTACGGCCCTTTTCCCCGCTGGGCCGGCGGGCGGAAACACGGTTTCCGTCCAGCGGGGAAAACATTATACGGCCAGCGGGGGGGCTAGTCGTGCTGGCGGTCATCTATTGACTGCCAGCCCGGATCTCTTCGGTTTTAACCACCAATATCGTAATTAGGGCCCTGGTGTTGATAGACTGCCAAATACATATGTCCCTTCAATGGTGGAATCGCAGCAATTTAATAACGGGGGTTGTTTTAAGATTGGTTGGAGAGGTCAACTAAACAATCACAATATTCAAGGGCATTGGGATGTCAAACAAAAAACAGCTACACATAGACCACTTAGAGTTATTAGCTGTGTTCCTTGCCCCAAAAAGCATTTCAACCTCTTCTCAAACAGAAGATTGCTCTTATAATGACAGACAACATGACAACCATGTATTATCTCAACAAGCAGGGAGGGACAAATTCATCTCAATTGTCCCTTCTAGCCCAAACAATTTGGAAATGGGCAATTCACAATCAAATTCACATAATAGCACAGTACATTCCAGGGATAGACAATCAGTTGGCAAATGTCCTCAGCAGAAATCACCAACAAACACACAAATGGGAGATTCACCCACAAGTACTTCAAAAGTATTTCAAAAGTGGGGAACACCAGACATAGATCTATTCGCAACAAGCGAAAACACAAAATGCCAAAACTTCGCATTCCGACACCCACATCCCCTATCCAGGGGCAATGGTCTATGGATCGATTGGTCAGGGATATTTGCTTATGCTTTTCCCCCTCTCCCACTCTTTCCATTTCTGATCAACAAGTTTCATAAAACGTCACTCAACATGATACTCATAGCACCAACATGGGCACGTCAGCCTTGGTACACAACACTACTAGACCTATCTGTAGTACCTCAATCCAAACTCCCAAACAGACCGGATTTGTTAACACAAAACAAAGGTTAAACCAGGCATCCAAACTCCAATGCTCTCAATCTAGCGATTTGTCCCCTGAGGTCATAGAATTTGGATGCTTAAAACTCCCATCAGAATTTATGGAAGTCTTTAAACAAGCATGAAAACCCACTACTAGACAGTGCTACGCAAACAAGTGGAAAAGATTTGTCTACTATTGTCAATCTAAAAGCATAGACCCACTTACAGCATCAATACAAGATACAGGGAGTGCAGAATTATTAGGCAAGTTGTATTTTTGAGGATTAATTTTATTATTGAACAACAACCATGTTCTCAATGAACTCAAAAAACTCATTAATATCAAAGCTGAATATTTTTGGAAGTAGTTTTTAGTTTGTTTTTAGTTTTAGCTATGTTAGGGAGATATCTGTGTGTGCAGGTGACTATTACTGTGCATAATTATTAGGCAACTTAACAAAAAAAAATATATACCCATTTCAATTATTTATTATTACCAGTGAAACCAATGTAACATCTCAACATTCACAAATATACATTTCTGACATTCAAAAACAAAACAAAAACAAATCAGTGACCAATATAGCCACCTTTCTTTGCAAGGACACTCAAAAGCCTGCCATCCATGGATTCTGTCAGTGTTTTGATCTGTTCACCATCAACATTGCGTGCAGCAGCAACCACAGCCTCCCAGACACTGTTCAGAGAGGTGTACTGTTTTCCCTCCTTGTAAATCTCACATTTGATGATGGACCACAGGTTCTCAATGGGGTTCAGATCAGGTGAACAAGGAGGCCATGTCATTAGATTTCCTTCTTTTGTACCCTTTCTTGCCAGCCACGCTGTGGAGTACTTGGACGCGTGTGATGGAGCATTGTCCTGCATGAAAATCATGTTTTTCTTGAAGGATGCAGACTTCTTCCTGTACCACTGCTTGAAGAAGGTGTCTTCCAGGAACTGGCAGTAGGACTGGGAGTTGAGCTTGACTCCATCCTCAACCCGAAAAGGCCACACAAGCTCATCTTTGATGATACCAGCCCAAACCAGTACTCCACCTCCACC